>NC_072792.1:156052038-156667720 GCF_028583425.1 Eublepharis macularius | reverse complement strand
GGGTGGGTAAGAAGATGCCCTGTTAGTTCTGTAGAGGCTGGAAGATCAGGAGAGACCCCTTCTCCCCAGGTCTTGAGACAAGCAGAACCAAACCTTCTCTCCCGTTCTTTCACTCATTCTGTCCTTTTGCACACATTCTCCTTGTTGTTCACTATGTAGCATGTGATTTATTCCCAGTGTCCAGCTAAGCAAAACAAAGCCATTGTCTAGATGCTGCAAAGTGTGGAGAACCTTGCCCTCAGGTCACAGCTGCTGGGCCTTTCCTAGCTCAAACTGTTGGCAGAGTGTTTGATCTGTTTCCACGTGCTCTGTTACTCTTGTTTCCATTTGTTGCCCCTTTTCCTACCTTGCTGGCTGTTCAGTCACCAACAACAACCAATCTCCACCCTAGATTCTCTGTTAATTGACTTGTCCCTCAGTGTTTTTAGTTCTCGCAGCTTCTGCAACTATTCCCAGAGTCCGTTGCCTGAGGGCAGTGGTGTCTTGAACCAAGTTATAACGCTGGCGTGTCTGAGTTTTCAGAATTCTTCTGCACTCAAACTAATTTTTTGGCAGATCTCTCAGCCTGGAATTTCATATGAAGCCCCTGATCAACTGTCTTTATTCAGAGAAAATATTTTATCCAAAGATCCTATCAAATACTGGTAAGTTAAACTAATATGAAAAAGTTAACAGCTAAATTAGCAACTTGATTAGCAGTAAAGTCAAAGGATGCCATCAACCAATAAGTTGCACTGTATAAGTTCCATTGAAATGAATAGGAGCTGCACCTACAATAGTATTGCTGTGTTAACTGCCATTTATTTCAGAGGAGCTTTTAAAGGAGAATTGCTCATGGATTGTGGCCAAACCACTGAACTTTCAACTGACTTTAGTACCATTAAACACAACACGATATTTAATTAAGAACATAAGAGTTGTCTTGCTAGATGAGGCCCAGATCCATCTAGTTCATTTTCTGTTTTCTGCATCAGCCAAGCAGATTTCTTAACTCAGCTGTTCATTGAGCTGCTTATAATGTATGATGACTTTGAGTGTATTAGAGTTAGAAAAGTTGCAATACTATGCACATTTATGTGAAAGTGAGTCCCATTGAGCTCACTGGGATTCACTTCTAAGTAAATATGCATATGATCAGATCGTTACTTTAGAAAACTGTTACATAATTCCTTTTGTTTTCGTACATTAGACAAATGTAGCAAATAATGTGTACACTTTTTGCATTAAGAACTAGTTGCGTAAACTTTGTTAATACAAAAAGAACTCATGTGCATTTCAGTGTTTTTGTAAAACATTTGATTAAAAATGTCTAGATATTACTGTTTATCAGGGCTTTTTTTCAGCTGGAATGTGGTGGAACGGAGTTCCGGAACCTCTTGAAAATGGTTACATGGCTGGTGGCCCCGCCCCTGATCTCCAGACAGAGGGGAGTTTAGATTGCCCTCTGCGCTGATCAGGGGGCGGGGCCACCAGCCATGTGACCATTTTCTCTGAGGGCAACCCACTGAGTTCCACCATCTCTTTTCCCAGAAAAAAAGCCCTGCTGTTTATCTTTGAAAACTGCTTTGAAATAGATTGTGGTTACATACTGAGAAACAAGTTTCTCATTGGAATTTATATGATCGGTGTTCTTCACCAGCTATATACCAAGAGCAAAAATTTAAACTGCAATAGGATGTTAAAATATGTATATAGTGTAAATACAGTTTTTAAAATGTTTGATTTAACCAAACTGGCCTTGATTATGGTGCCTATGGTAAACCGCATTAGATAAGCCAGTAGAAAATACAGATTTTTTTAAGACTGCTTACAAACAAGAGTTTTTCCAATATTATTTTATATAAAGAAATTCAAGGTGGGAGGGGAGACCTGTAAATTACAATTGGGTGCGTACATTTTTATACGTTTTTCTCTTTGTTAATAAACAGCCATTGGAATATCACCAGTATGTGTGTGAGTTTCAAGTCACCTCTCTTTGCCTAAATAATGGGGTCTCTGAAGCCATTTAGACAGACAGACAGACAGGTGGGATTCCTATATATCAGGAATCCCCAACCTTTTTGATCCTGTGGACATCTGGAAATTGTTGAGGCAGAGTGGCAAGCGTCACCACAACTGGCTGCCTCAGGAGGTGCACAAAGCACACATGTACACAAGAGGATAGGGGGTGCACAGAGAGAAAGATGAAGAGGTCCAAGGGGGGATAACACATAGAGCAGACAACAGCAACCAAGAGGGGAAAAGGAGGATGAAACATAAAGACCAAGGGAGATATACCAGAGAAAGATGGAGGGATAATACAGAAAAAGATAATACAGACAAACAATCCGAAGATTATCAAAGGTTGGCGAGGGGAGAATAATGCATACACACACAGGGATAAAACACAAGATCATAGGGGTAAAGGGAGAATAAAACAAAACAGGAAGTGACCAAGTGGGGAAAAAACAGAAGATTGCCAAAGGAGGAGAGGCAGAAGAACACAGAAGACAAGGACCAGGAAGTGTATAAAACACATATTTAGGAGAAGAGGTTAAATTGCAGTGTCTTACCTGATATATATCTCCTCCCAGCAGCCTTCTGGGCACAAAATAAGAAAGCCAGGAGTAAATTGAAGAAGTTCTGGGCTTATCTTCGCTGCCTCCCTCTCCCTGTAGGCTGCCAGAGAAGAGAGGGAGAGAGATGCTTAGGCAGGGACAAAACATTGCACTTTACTTCCAAGCCCAGCATCTCTTTCTCCTTAGTAGCCACCTGGAAGCAGAAGAAATCAAGCACTGCGTAGCTTTTGTGCAGTCCTGCATTGGATCTGTGCACACGCAGGCCAGCCACAGGGAAGATTTCTAGTAGAGATGGGCATGAACCGCATTACGAACTTCAAAAACTCACGAAATTGGTGATCATGCTATCGCGATCCTGCGGTTCATGATGGTCCTCGTCCAACGAACCAGCGTTCGGAAGAAGCCTGGTTCGGTGTGTTCGGCCGTGGTTTAGGAAGCCAGACAGTCAGGCGCCAGCAATCAATTCCCCTGGAAACAGAGCCGGGGGAATGCCTGAACTTTGTCTGCGCTCCTTCTGTTGCCCTGGAAACTCGAATGGAAGCCCAGCTTACCTTGATCGGCAAGTCTTCCTTCCAACCCCGGAGCTGCAAAGCGGTTACAAGTTGGGAGAAGACACCCAGGGGAGGGAGGGGGAAGGGGGTGTTCTGTAGCCATGGGCACTCCAATCTCATCCCTGCAAACCCTGATAGGCAGCTCTGATGGCCAAACACAGACCTCCTGCGTTGCTCAATGGGACCTGTGTTTATAAATAGCCATGGGCTCCCAGGCTGGGTTTCACTTTCAGCGAGCAGTGGAGTGTGACAGAGCTGTTGCCTGCTACTTGCTATCCTTTGTGGAGAGAGACAGAGAGTTTAATTGGAGCTTGGATCCCTATTGCAATCTTGACCAAACTTGGGTAATGGCTGGAGGAGATCTTGTTAAACACTCCCCGGGAATATGGGCTCTCTAATTCCAACGGGGGCCGTTCTGATGCCCCCGAACTATGAACCTCGAACCGGTTTGGCAATGGGAAATGTTCGTTGCGGTTCACGACCTTGGGATTGTCGTCGGCACCAAACCACGAATCTCAGAGTCATTAAATTTTTTGAGTTCATGCCCATTTCTAATTTCTAGCACCCCTCCTCCCCTTACATTCTTCTACCAAAACCATCACATGACCAGGAAGCAGGGAAATATTTTTTTTAATCATTAATAGTCATTTCAGTGAAGAATAAATCCACATTTAAAGAAGAAAAGTTTGTTTTTTCTTTCATTAGTGTGGCTCAGGAGGAGCCTCTTCAAGATAGTGCTGGCTGTGCCTTTACAGTGACACTGGAAAATGTCAATTCTGTGTGCCTTATCTGCCTAGGGATCCCAATATAGAGCTGCCTGCTCTTTCTGTTACCAATTTTCCCTGAAGGCGTGATCTGATAGAGCCTTCCTAGAACAACTCTTGCTCAAAGGCTGTAGTCTTGTGCCAGCCTGACTAAAGGCACCTGCCCTCTCCCTAGACCCCTTGGTTTCAAAGGGAGAAGCCCAAAGGTGTGGCCTGACAGCTTTCTTTTCTGAGAGGCTTTTTCTAAAAGCTTTGGCTGCCTGCCAGCCTAAATAAAAGAGTTGCACTTACCTGTAACTTGTTCATTGAGCAGTCTTCTGTGCAGGCACACATCCCCCCACTCCTGCCTCACTGGGAACTCTCTGGTACCTTAATTTCTGAGTGGTGGGTGGTCTCCAGCAGGGGGTGGGGGTGGAGTGGACTGAGAAAATCGTGCCCCCCCTTCCTGGTCATGTGATTTGGGGGCAGAAAATCACCAAGGGAAGGAGGGGCACTCCTAGTCTTCTAGAAAGCTCTGGAAATCTTTTCCACAGCTGGCCTACATGTGCCCTGTCCCAGTGCACAAAAGTCCACTTGATGAACAGTTACATGTAACTGCAACCCTTACCTCCTTAAAATGTCTGAAAATAGTAATGGGTGCTTGCATATTGGATCACACATGCTCATAGCATCCAGCGCTGACTTGAGATATCAGAAACAGCCAAAATTAGAGACAGAGGTTTTGTGTCAACACAATACTTTGCACCCTTGAGAACTTAAAGGCACTGAATAATGACTGTTTCTTTTGGACAAAGCATTAACGCTGCCCACAAGGGTTTCACCATAGTTCAGATGTCTGTTCAGAGAGCTTTTGCTTGATTCTATAAAGTCCCTCCAAGGCATATCCCCTGTGGGTTCAATTTATTCTCTTCCTTCCCAGCCACCCCCACCCGTCTTCCTTTCTGACCCTTATGACTGAAGCTTAGATTACTACCTGAAGCACATTCCAGTTCAGGCACACTGCTTTATTTTTTTTTAAAAAGAAAGACAACAAAGACCCCTTATTGAAGCTGGTGTGTGCCCTTTTGCAAGAGAATGGGACCGGTCTACTTGCATAACAAAAGAGCACAATGCCCGCTCTGTGTTAG
This sequence comes from Eublepharis macularius, assembly GCF_028583425.1. Lineage (NCBI taxonomy): Eukaryota > Metazoa > Chordata > Lepidosauria > Squamata > Eublepharidae > Eublepharis > Eublepharis macularius. Next base: position 156,662,720 of record NC_072792.1, on the reverse strand, counting down.
CAGGGTGCAATTTAATCCATCCTTGGTTTAGGCATGAGTGTTGGCAAACCGTCCTTGGCCTTTGCAGGCCACATGAGCTCTTGTGATTGTGTCCTGTGCTGCAGCCCCTTTGAAAGAGCTGCAGGTGGATTTGCCAGCAGTCCGGCTGTTTTTCACATCAGCAATTAATGATGGGATTAGAGAAAATGTCCCATAATAGACCACAGACAGGGAGAGCTGATTGAGGGCAGGCTAAAGATTTGAGAAAGTGACACAATTTTTCCAAAAGGAGGAATGTTTATCTTTCCTTATCAAGCATTTTATAACTATCCCTCTACACTGAGGAACTTTACCTCCTTCACAATGCATAAATTATGGTTTCCTAACAGTTCAAACCTTGGTATTGTCTGGGTTTCTTCTTTTCCCCTTCAACAGACTTGTTTACATTTTTTTGGCATGTCTCTAGTTCAGGCACTAGGAAAAAAGGAAGACCCATCATGAGATGGATTGACTTAATAAAGCAAGCCAGGGCATTCAGTTTGGAAGGTCTGAGGAAAGCCGTCAGTGATAGGATGTTTTGGACATCATTCATTCATAGTTCACCATAAAGTGGAAATGACAGCACATGACATAACACACACACATTAGTATCATACAATCCATTCAAGGATTTCAGGATGGCGCAGTTTCTCCTCCTGACACCACCACCAATTTTATCCTCAGAATAACCCTATGAAGTAAGTTAGATAGATTAGCAGTGCAATCCTATGCAATTACTCTAGTCTAACTTTACTGAAATCAATGGACTAAGAGAGGAGTAACTCTGCATAGGATACACTGTAGATCAACTAACAGATTTCATGGCTAAGAGCCAAACTACACAGAACTCTGCAAGGTTCGTGAATGGCTCGTCTCCACTTTTTAAAAAGGTAAATAGTTGGCCTCCACTTCTAATCATAGATCCAGATGTGTTAGCCATGTTAGTCTGTAGTAGCAAAATAGAAAAGAGTCCAGTAGCACCTTTAAGACTAATCAACTTTATTGTAGCCTAAGCTTTTGAGAACCACAGTTCCCTTTATCAGGTACATGGAGGGTATGAAGAAACTGGTCAGATATATATAGGTGGTGAGAGGAGGGGGAAATAGATGCAATCAGTAGCTTCTGATAATGGGATCAGTTTGCTTCTGATGAGATATAACCATTCATACCATTCATAGTCTCTATTCAATCTAAGTCTGACTGAGTCAAATTTACATATGAATTCCAATTCAGCAGCTTCCCACTGGATTTTGTTTTTGAAAGGTTTCTGCTGAACTATAGCAACCTTTAAATCCTTGGTTTAAATCCTGGTAGATTGTTCTCCCACTGGTTTCTGGATGTTGCCATTTTTAATGTTTTATTATCATAAGCAAACTGATCCCATTATCAGAAGCTGCTGACTGCATCTACTGCCCCCTCCCCTCACCACCTATATATATCTGACCAGTTTCTTTATACCCTCCATGCACCTGACGAAGGGAACTGCGGTTCTCGAAAATTTATGCTACAGTACAGTTGGTTAGTCTTAAAAGTACTTCTAATCATGGCTGCAGTTCAGGAGGAACAAGGATTGTTGTTGTTGTTGTTGTTATTTATATCCCGCCTTCCCCCTCCCTCAACACACACAACCCACACACCTCCTGCTGAGATTAGCTCCAGAAAAGAAAAAAGACTAGCCTCATCAACTTTGTCTTTTTCCATTTTAGGAGTAATGGTTTTGATCAGCAAGCCATGCATCAATGAGTGCTAATGACGGTCAGCCTCATTCATTCTGTGTCTCATCCAAACCAAGATCCTACCCAGGGTAAAACTCTCATTGGGAAGATCCATGAATGGCTCTCCCAGCAACTTGTCTAGTTTGGTCCTGAGTTTTCCTGGTTAAAGAAATATGCTGTACGTTACATTTGACACCCTTCATACAATTTTGTACTAGAGTATTTGCTCGCAATGCATTAATGATGTCACTGAAATGTTGGGCTCTGTGGTCTATTTTACATTCAATACAAACCTATAAATACTGGTGCAGCAAATCTGGAGACTGATGCATTCCTATTCAGTCTCATTTGGAAGTGAACCCCATGCATAGGTTTGGGCAGCAAAGGACATTTGACCAAACAGAATACAAGTGCCTGAATTACTTGTCAGGTCAAAAATACTCAGTAAAGCAATCTCAGTACTGGCCTACTGCATTTTTTAAAAGCTTCATGCATCCTTTTCCTGACTGCAGTGACCAACAGTCAAAGAGTGATTCACATTTAAAACTGAGCAGTCTTCTGACAAATCTCAGAGAGGAATAAGAAAGCTCTCTCACTTCAAGTAGGATTGCACACATTTCAAAGGGACAAGAAGGGAGATTGCTTTAGATTTTACTGCTCTGATGAGTGTCAAGAAGACATCTAAAAAAGTTCAAAGGCATCCTGTGTGCAGGGCTGGTGCTAAAAGGGAAGCTTTTCAAAGGCAGAGAAAGAATCTTCCCTGCCTTCACTATGATGGGGGAGGGGGGGATAGAGGAAAGACTCTGGCTGACCTCTGAACCTAGAAGTCATTCTAAGAAAGAGAATGAGGAAGAAAACAAAAAAGAGCTCAAGATAAAGTACTTTAATAAAAAAAGCTAAATAAAATAGGGCAGTGACTACATGCAACAAAGTGTACATAAACTCAGGATGTGTATGAGATAATTCAGTTCAATTCAAAATACTCCAAACTGTAGTTTGGATAATCCCATGCCTGCTGCTCCTCCTACCTCTCCTCTCCTTTGATTTCCACTGTAAAAACAACCATGGTGTGTGATTTCGAATAGGAAAACTAAGGTTAGCATGCCCCGCCTTCACCTTCAACCAGAATAAACAATTGTGGTTTGACATGGTTTATGGATTCTGTTAGCAGAAGGGGGAGGAACACTAGCCTTACCACACCGGACATTGCATTAAATTAAATTAAAACAAATTAAAATGTAAATTGAAAGGGAAACTGCATGAAAACGGGGAAGAGATGACTGTGCTTGTTTCCAGTATTCCAAACCATCATTTGGAAGATCCCTGAAGACATACGTAGCATATGAAAATACGCTCTCCTATTCCCATCTAAAGATGGATGTATCACAGACAGGAATGTATCCCTTCTCTTCTCATACTCTGGATGTGTGCACACATGTTATGTAGCCACATTCACCTAGTAAGATAATTCAGCAGATGCTGAATTAAGTTATATTCTTGCAGCTTTAAGTAAAGCATGCGGATGCTGCTGGTCTTGTTCAGAAGCACATGTGACTCCTCTCTGGAGAGTCAGTGCAAGGCAAGAAAAGTCAGGCCTGTGGTCCCTTCCAGTCCCACCCCTTTGTAGTAGGTGCAGGAAGAAAGTCGTCTGCACTTTTTTATCCTCATCCCAAATTAGATAAAGAGAAACACACATGTATACCCTCATTAGGGAGTTTGTGTGAACCATCTGTAAGACAAATTTTTTAAAGGGAGACAAGTTTGTAGCTCTTTTGTTTCTGAGCCTGCAATCAGGAAAAGTGCTTGGGGGGAAAGAGCAAACAGGTTATCATTTAAAGTCCCCAAAGGGCATTTCCCAGAGGATGAAGAAACCTACAAAAATAGGAAGCTGATCCACTGGTCCTGGCAACCATCACCCAATACAACTGAGAGGGAGGGCAACTTCCACATCACATTGATGGGGAAAAAACAAGATCAGCACTCTGTTACTTGGCCCAGTCTCCTGAGTACTGTCCGTATGTTCCATTTGGAATACATTGACTTGCGTATGAGAGTTTGTTTCATTTCTTTCATTTTTATTACTAATTCCCTAAAGGAACTGTTTCGTTGTTGGGTTGTTTTGTATGGGTTTGTTTCGTTATTGTTATTTTGCTTTCATAATTCTATTTTGTTATTGTTTTCTATTGATTACAATTGAAGTAAAACCACCCCCATTTCTTGAGTCTGTACTTCCCTGATTTTCTATCTGAAAGCTCAAAGGGATTGCAGTATTTGACTAAGGCATCTACGCAGCCAATCAACCAGATGCAATAAAGAGGTCCCCCTTTTTGAAACAATGAAAGGTACCCATATTTAACATTAAAGTCTAAGGGAGAATTGATAGGAGACAGTAATACATAAAATGGCTTGAGGAATTGGCACTGCGGCCATTTAGCTTGAAGAACAGAAGCTTGAACTTGAAGGGGGAACTTCCAGTGTCAAGCAGACTGCTACTATTGTTGGTTACTGCTGCTTTTTCAAAATCACCCTTTCCTCTTCCTCTTCCTCTTCCAGATTTGCCTCCAGAGTGCTGCACGTTCTTCCTACCAGAACCAGAAGATACCTTGACGGTCATGATGGGCTGTTTGGGCACAGACGTCAGATAAGGTATGTATGAAATGTATGTTATTTTATTATTGGACTGTGTATGATAAAATAAATAAATAAGAATTATGATTGGATTACACTTGGGACACGCACATATACAACACAGTGTGAGTTACGCAAGACAGGCAAATCCCAAATTAATTGTAGGAAAGAGCAAGAGTCCAGTAGCTAAGACTAACAAAATTTATGGTAAGGTATGAGCTGAAGAAGTGAGCTGTGACTCACGAAAGCTCATACCCTATCACAAATTTTGTTCATCTTATAGACAGACTAACACATCTACCCACCTTGATCTATCCTAAAATTAATTGTAAAACTATAATTCCCAAAGAACCACAGCAGCTTCGGTGTGTGTGTGTGTGTGTGATTAAAAATCAAAAGGGTTCAAAGACATGCTCTGGCAACACAACCACTGCCAGTCACAAAATGAAACAACTAATTAAGCAAATAAGACTGAGGGGAGATTTAACAAAAAATTGGCTTCCAAAGATCAGCATGCATGAGAAAACAAGATAGAAGGTGAGCCAAAAAAGCAAGAAAGGGGGGGCAAATCCCAAGTAAAAACAGTAAAATGCTGCAGAAAGAATTAGAGACACGCACAAAACAAAGAGACAGAAAAGACAAAACAGAAACTAGATTCAAGAAAAAAGCAAAGAAAGGAAATACTACACTGTACTTTGGTACAAGAAAACTTGCAAACAATCTCTCTGTTTTTCTGAATTGGTTCCTACAAACAGGCATGCTCTTGAATGTGAAACCACCTCTTATCTGATTCAAAGTTCCACCCCATATGCTCCAAGATTGGACTACTTCACACATATATGTAATCTTAGTGGCTACAGTCTGCAATCAGTCAAGAAGATCCAGAGACTCTCTCTCCCATCTTCCAAAGGAACATGGCTTTATGGAAAATAAAATAATCACAGAAGAAAAATCTGCCTGCCTGTTGATGTTCCAAAAGTTAGTGTCGATCAGTGTGTGTTCCATTTAGAGCCAGTTGTTGGACTTTAGCACACAAGGCATTTTTTCTTGTTGAGTCTCAATCTCTGTGATGTTTCTTAACTGAATGAAAAGGCCATTCAGGACCCAAATGATGGAGAGTGGTGGTTTTCCCCCCATAAGCAATGAGTTCCAACATGTTACCTGTTATTTTTGCAAGACAAACAGCATGCAATGCAGATTACTCAGTTCTGGAGACATTCAGTGTAATTGTACCCGGAGGCCTGGAAACCCCATAAGACACTTTGCCACACAGAGCTCATTCTTTACAGAAACACTACATCGTCTCTCTGGAAATAACCAGGGTCTTACCCTGGGGAGAATTAGGGCTTCTTAGAAAGGCTTTATGGAAACGATTGTTGCAAATCAAATGCAAACAGTTTGGAAAACCAAGTGTGAACCATGAAGAGATCTATGTTCATGAACAGTGCACTAAAATAATCAGGCAGGGTACTCCTGTGTGTATTATCTGTTTTGTGAGACCTTGTGCATGCCACTTGCTGATAAAGGCCGATGTTTGGGCTGCAGAAGCTTTATGGGTTAGTAATCAACATGTCAATTATTAGTAAAGTTGTGCATTTTCACTTGGGCAAATGGGTTTTGTTACACTGGCCCTTTGCTGATTTTTTTGCTCTGAATTTAGTTGTAGTTTGGCTCTTTAATTATAAAGATGACTGACCCCTGGCTTATAGGTCACCCTGAAAAGTATTAATAAATTCCTGCTATAATGGCTGAGGTATCACACTTGCCTGTTTCTTCTTTCTCTACTGAGGCAGGAAGACAGATAAGACTTTTTAGAAGGACATATGAAGCTGCCTTATACAATTCAGACTATTGGTTCATCCTAAGGGCTCAGATTGTCTTCTTTGACTAGTAGAAAGTTCTCCAGAGTCTCTGAAAAAGTCTTTCCTGATCCCTTGAACCTGGAGACTCTAGGGATGGAGCCTTCTTTCTATATATAGTACATGTTTTCCAGTCCTTGTTTCAGGGACTCCAAAGCAGTGTGCATGGTTCTGCTCCTTCCATTTTATCTTTACAACAATCCCGTAAGGTACAGCTGAGAGGCAGTGACTGTTCCGGTGAGCTTTATGGCAGAGTCAGTGTTGAACCTGTCTCCCAGACCTATTCCAACACTGTAACCACTATATCAGACTGGATCACCTTTTGTATACAAAGCATGTGCTATACTATGCTATACCATTTCTAAACAAGACTCTCCTGAGATCTCAATAACTATGAACCCATCTCAAATGTTCCATTCCAAGGTGATTGAACAGGTGGTGGCCAGACAACTTCCAAGCTTTCCTAGATATGGCATATTGTTTAAATCCTTTCCAATCTGGTTTTTGGCTTGCATATAGGACTGAAATAGCCTTGGTCGACCAGGTAGGTGACCTGTGCTGGGAGACTGACAGAGGGTGTGCGACTCTATTGATTCTCCTGGACCTCTCAGGTGGCCTTTGATACCATTGATCATGGTATCCTTCCAGATTGCCTTTCTGGGCTGGGATCAGGAGGTGCTGTTCTGCAATGCTTCTGGTCTTACCTGGAGGGTAGGTTTCAGAGGATGGTGCTGGGACTGCTGCTCAGTTCCTTGGCCTTTGGCCTGTGGGGTCCAACAAGGTTTCATCTTATCGCCTATGCTCATTAACATCTACGTGAAACTGCTGGGTGAGGTCATCAGGAGATTTAGGCTGGGTTATGTTATAGTCCAGGAAAACCTGATCTTGTCAGATGTCAGAAGCTAAGCAAGGTTGGCCTCTGTTAGTCTTTTGCCATGAAAACTCCACCAGGGGTCACCATAAGTCAACTATCACTTGAGGGCAGGATTTCATTTCATCACACACAACTCTGTCTCAAACTTCTGGCTGATCCAGGGAGGCTAAAGAAACGCTGAACTGGTGCCTAGAGACAGTTTTGGTGAGGACGCGGGCTAATAAACTGAAGTTTAATCCTGACAAAACAGAAGTGTTACTGGTGAGTGGAAGATCTCTCCCAGGATTTAAGGCGTCACTCGTTCTGGATGGGATTGAGCTCGCCTTGAAGGAACAGGTCCATAGTTTGGGGAGCTCTTGGACCCAATCCTACTGCTGGATAAGCAGGCAACAGCTGTGGCCAGGAGTGCCTCTTATCAGCTTCATCTGGTTAGCCAGCTGTGGCCTCTCCTTGGCAGAAAATATCTGGCCACTGTGATGCACGCCTGGTTACATCGAGATTAGATTACTGCAATGCGTTCTATGTGGGACTGTCCATAAAAAGTCTTCAGAAACTTCAGCTGGTGCAGAATGCTGCAGCCAGCGTATCGACTGGAGTGTGTCATAGGGACCATATCCGTCCAGTCTTGGCCCAACTACATTGGCTACCAATTTGTTTGGCAGCACAAGGTTCTAGTGTTGACCTCTGAAACTTTATACGTTTGGGAGCAATATACCTGAAGGACTGCCTACTCCCTTATGAACCTACTCAACCACTGTGGTCATCTTCAGAGGCCCTAGCTCAGGTGCCCCCGCCTGCTGAGATTAGGCAGGTGGCAAACTGGGAGAGGTCCTTCTTGGTAGTAGCACCAAAACTCCATTCAGAGGGTTGCCAGCCTTGCATCAGGCAATCCCAGGAAGATTTGGGGGCAGGGTACGGAGAGGGGGAGCGTCACATGATGCCCTAGGAATTCCCCCAAATTCTTATAGTGTCGTGGATGTGGCCACCACCACTACCCATTTTCACCTATAGCAAGAGCAGATAGAGTTAGGAAGAACCAGTATGGGTGGGCACAGCAGTGGGCAACCTGGCAAGCAACCTGGCAAGTGCCCACAGCAGTGGGCAACCTGGCAAGCCTAAGATCCATCTGTCCCCTTCTGTTGCCATCCTCCACCAGTGGCTGAAGACTTTTTTGAAACTTTATTGATATTTGGGAAACCTGCAATGTAAATATAGAGAGGAATCAAAACATTTTATAGGAATGCTTGAGAAAGATTAATATGTGAAGCAGAATTTGCCCAGGCAGAATTGCCCCTCTACCCCCCCTTCACACACACGCACATTCCCCCCCCCCCCCCAGTATCAACAATGCTGTCTAGTTTCCCCTGACACACAGCTCGGAACTCTAGTGAGAACAGAGAGGCTGGAACCTTCCTTGGCAAAGGAGCTTAAACTGAAGCATACTTGGCAAAAGAATCTCATTCACGCACGCAAATACCAAGGCAACAGGCATAGCGTGAAATAGCTGGAGGCATTTCACTGTTCATGAATTGTTGCCTAATTAACAGTCGAGCAGAATGGGGAAGCCCGTCTCCCTTCGCTTCTTTCTTGCTTTCATTTCCAAAAGTAAGTATCAATGCAGAAAAAAAAGACCTATATGAATTTGTTTTTCTTCTTTGATCATTTTGTATTGAGGCCTGTACGAAGTTTCTTTCACATGTTAGAGGATTGCTGCAGCGAGCTTTGTGGTATCCCTCTGAAAGTAAGGTGGAAGCAAACCAGGCTATACTTGAAATAATATAATCAATCATTATAACACTAACTGGGGCAGGGGAGTGAGAGTAATCCTATGTTAAAGGACAGGGGGAGGGGAATCACAGAAAGGAAAACCGGTTGGCTGCAGAGCAACATTTAGAATTGGAAGGGCTGCTGATCCTCAGAAATATGTACTGCACTGCAGTGCACTTCCTCCCTTCCCCGGTTTTCCATGGAACATCTTCCATCCATGCTCAGCACTTTTGTCTTCCACTGCTAGGCTGTTCCCTGCACTGCCGACTGAAAGCACTTAAAAGAAATAGGAGCAGGGCTTTTTTTCAGCTGGAACGCGGTGGAACGGAGTTCTAGAACCTCTTGAAAATGGTCACATGGCTGGTGGCCCCGCCCCCTGATCTCCAAGTGGCACGGAGGGCAATCTCAACTCCCTTCTGTCTGGAGATCAGGGGCCACCAGCCATGTGACCATTTTCTCCAAGGGCAACCCGAGTTCCACCACCTCTTTTCCCAGAAAAAAAGCCCTGAATAGGAACATCATAACACAGGACTGGACTCTGCAATGTGTCCCCCGAACATTTTCTAATGTAAGCTGTCCTCATGTGCCAGCAATGCCCTTCCGCCATTTATGTTGACCAAACCAGGCTGCCTCTAAAAGGATAATTAAACGGATGTGAAAATGGCAGATAAACATTTCAGCCATTACAGATTTAAACGTTGCCATAATTCAGCCAAGAAAAAAGTTTAAATAGAATCCATTGTGAAGCTACTGACTTCTTGTGCTGATTTGAGATTTGGGGCCAGCTAGAGATGGCTAGTTCATTATAAAAATTTCGTAATTGTCCTTCTTTAGAGATTTATGTATTTGGGAGCAGTTGGGGGTGGTCCACTCTGATTTTCACTGGATCCTGCCCTTGAAATCTACGAAGTCATGTCACATTTTGATTAGTTGATATCTTGGTCTTATTTTGTTATAACCTCTCTCCCTTCCTGTCCCCACCACCCCGCTCAAACACACACACAAACAAATCAGCCCTTCTCTTCTACCCTTTATATATATCTTACAAACAGATATAAATATCTGCCAGCTGAGAACACAGCACTAGCTCATGAAAGCTTACATCACAATAAATGTTTTAGTTTTTGAGGCTTGGCAGGATTCTTCATTTTTTTGACTGCAACAGACTCACAAAAGTTACCCATCTGAAATAATAATTTTACTCATTCAAGCTTCTAAGGCCTTTCCAATGATTACTGTCCCAGACCTACCAAGTTTAAGCTAGCCCACTTGAAAGCAGCCAGAACTCTGTGTATTAAGCACAACTTATCTGCCCCTGCAGTTGCAGTGGTGGGCACTGAGAGGTCTAGGGTACGCTTCCAAAGAGCACCTAATTTCCCTGAAAAACCACTGTTCTGACACAAATGTTACCATCAGGCCTCAGACCACTTGAGACCAGCCACAATATGGATTCCTGTTGTTTGCAGTTTTCTTACATATTTTTCTACCCAGCTGTCACACTTTTTCTCACAGAACAAGATGGGTAGCCGTGTTAATCTGCCTGTAACAGTAGAAAAGAGCAAGAGTCCAGTAGCACCTATAAGACTAACAAAGTTTGTGGGAGGGTATAAGTTTTCATGAGCCAGGATAAGGCTCCTTCCCCATCCTGGGCCGATTCCAGATGACTAACCTTAAGTCGCTTCATGCCGCCCTCTTCCGGATCGCGACGGGGAAAATGCGAAATATTGCGTTTCCTCGCGCGAGTTTTGCGCGTCGTCGCGCAAAACTCGCGCGAGGAAACGCGATATTTTGCATTTTCCCCGTCGCGATCCGGAAGAAGGCGGCATGAAGCGACTTAAGGTTAGTCATCTGGAATCGGCCCTGTTCTTCTCATTTTTAAGGTACACACAGCTGAGCTTCACATCTAGACCCTCTAAAACACCTTTTCTCCACCTCAGGCCCTGGATAAAAATTCTGGGCTATGCCCCCTAAACTTATCAAATTTCTGGGCCCTCAGAATTCCCAGAGACATATGTACACGAGCACACATACATATAAATGTGCTGTCAAGTCACAACCAATTTGAAGGCAAGTGAAAGAGTAGAATAAAAAGAATAGTGTTATTTGCTCAGAGGCTATCACACTTGTTGCTTGTCTACATTATAAACAAAGAGTCAGTGTGGTGTAGTGGCTGAGTCTAGAACAACATCTGGAAGATCCAACTTCAGAACTTCAATCTGCCATGGAAGCTTGCTGGGTGACCTTGGGCCAAACACATTCTCTTTGTCTCTCACCCTAACCTACCCCACAGGGTTGTTTGTGAGGATAAAAAGGAGGAGGGAAGGACAACGTATGCCGCCTCAAGCTTCTTGCGGGAAAGGGCAGGATCAAACTGTACTAAATAAATAATGCCAGTTTAGTTGTCACAGTGCTGACAGCAGAGGTCCTCCTGAGGCTGTCTCCCAAATCTATAATTCTTAGAGTTTCTTAAGGTAAAGAAATAGCTATTAAACCAGTTCTCATACTATGTAATCCACCTTGAGTCTCAGGGCCAAGCTACAAGTGACGAATGACACTTGCCTGGCAAGTGAACAGACTCACGTGTATTCCTCCCTGTTCACTTGCCATTCACTTGCTCTCCACTGGAGCGCAAGTGGAGGGCAAGTGAACAGGGAGGAATACACGTGAGTCTGTTCACTTGCCAGGCAAGTGTCATTTGTCACTTGTAGCTTGGCTCTAAGTGAGAAAGGTGAACTATAAATGACATAAATAAAATAAATAATAAATAACGTAATTATGCCCCACTGGAAATTTCAATGGTCACCTCAAGCTTTCTAAAATTTTAAATTTATGACAGCATTTACCTTGTGCAAGAAATGGTAAAAAGCAGTTAATTGAGGGATAGAGAAAGAATACTAAGTAGAAGAAGAGATAGAAATGCACCCCACCCCAACACTGTGAGATTTAAGTTTTTAGCATCTTTGGATTTTTTATTCCTCCTGTATCAATAAATACAGCTTTAGATGTTGAACATTAAAATTAGAAGCAAATGTGCCTCTGGACAGCTTCTTGCTTTCATTGCAACCTTTAATGAGACGTCAGTAAAACTGTCTTTCTTTTCTGCTGTCATTTTGACTTTTGCTACCACAAAGAGCTCTAACTGGCTGCTCTTCTGGCTCTTGCTTCAGAAGTTAACGCCCCATTTACTGGCATAGGAAGAGAAGGATTTGCCAATCAAAACAGGCTGATGTTTAAAAGTGACAAAGCCATACTACCAAGCGTTTGTTTTCTAACACAGCGACTTTCATAGTTTGTTCTCAGGGCCGCTTCACATTTCAAGGAAAAAGGCACAAACAAAACCTCTACTGCATCTGTAAGATTATCACATTTCTGCGGCTTGCCACTGCTTGTCATGTGCCAAAAGAAGGCTGGTGTGCATTCTCAATCCCTCAGCACAATGACACTTCTCTCCATTCCTTCAACAAAACTATCTTTGTGGTGGCACCTTTGCTTATGGACTCCCCCAAAGTCCAAGTTCCAACACAGCCCAAGCAACTGGAATTGCCGATTCTTTCATCTTTTCCTTGCTTCCTTTTCCTCTCTCATCATTTCCCCTGCTGTCCACTTCCAAATTTTACATTCTGAGTTTTTTGTGGAAAGGGCCTGCATTTTGACCTTTGCTCATGCTGTGTAAAGCACTGTATAAATTGATAGTATTGTATAAGTACTAACTAATAATCCTTTGCTCCGTATACATCTAAAGCTAGGCTTCACCCTGTAACGAAATGGTTTCCAGGGGTGAAATGAGTGCCAGTTGCTGTTATTCTGTCTTTAAAGAAAGGGGAGGAAATGTTCCCCCTGAGGGTTGATGGGCTGTGGGGCCAGGGAGGGGCCTGCAGAAGTCTTGGTGTGGGACGCCCTTCTTCCTGGACTACAACTCCCAGCTGCCCCGGGCCAAGAAAGTGTGGGAAAAATAAGGGGTGGAGCCTGAATAGAGAGACTCAGCCCATCCTGAGGAAAAAGAGTGAGTCACCTTCTTGGTTGAAGAAGGAGAGGCTCCTGCTGCTGGGTGAAACCCGGTTGCCTAGGCCCTAAATGTGGAGGGCCTGGGAGGCAGCAGAAAGGAAATAAAGGGTGAACCTTCCCTGAGACCACCACCCCCTTAAGGTAGAGTAGGGAACAGTGTGGTAGGGAAAGCAGACAGCGGTTCTCTTCAGTTTGATTTTCTGCCCTATGAGTTCTGAACAGGGGGGGTCTACCCCTATGTGTTGTGCCTTTACCTGCTTTGTATATAGTGCTCTGTATATAGTTATTAAATTATACTTTTTTGGAATATAAAGGACCTTGTGGTGCTCTGACTACGTAAGCTCCCCCACTTGGCACGCTACAGGAAGGGAGGGAGCCCAGGAGAACTGATCAGGCCAGACCTTGGTGAGTTGCCAATTCTCCAGGGCCCACCCAAAGATTGGGGAATTCACTTCCCAGTAGGGAAATTCAGCCAGAGGGACTACTGAATAGTAATACTGAAACAGAGATTGCCGAAACGATTCAGCCATTGCTTTCAATGAGAAAAACTTCACCGTCAAAAACGGTGATGTGAGTTGTGTTATTTTGTGTAGTAGACTGCTTTCATGCCCTGTTGTGCAGTTAAAGAAATAAAGTGTATTTTTACAGCAATTGTGTTTTGGGTGATTCTTTAATATGAAGTGAGTAGTGTTATTTTTTTTGTAAGATACTGCTGGCATGCCCTTTGGTGTGCCCCAGTGCTGTGCAGCCTAAAGCTGTTCAAGAAATAAAGTGTTTTTGACAGGAATTGTGTTTTTGTGATTCTCTGATGTTAAGTGAGTTGTGTTATTTTTCTGTGTGGGGGACTGCTGGTGTAATGTGTCACAGTGCCTTGCCTACTTGTACTTTGAAGGTGAGAAAATATTTTAAAAAAAACTTTATTCAGTGTGTGCTTGTGTTTTATTCTTTGTTGTGCAGTTGGTTCCCATCATAGGGAACAATGGGGCTGGCTGGCCAGCCATCTCTGTAGGTGGTGGGGGAATTTGGGGGAGGGTGTCTGTGTCTAGCAGAGCCCCTTTAAGTCCATTGCCTGTATTGGTTCAGGCTTCTAAGTTTCCACAGGCAAAGTTCTAGCTTAGCATCCTGGGAGCAGAAAGTCTGGCTCAGCTAATTAACTGCACCTGCAAGCTGTTGCCGAGAGAGGGGGCCTTGAGAAACAAGGGAGTCTTATCCCAGTTCCCGCCTAGCAACGCGGATTGCACGCACCTCTGATTGGCTAGGAATCTGAGAGGGGAAGGTTGGCTCCTCTCAGCCCAGAGAGATGGCGAGAGACTACTTTTCCAGCAGATGAGGGAGATATTTTTTTGCTCTGTGCCAGGCCTGACGACCAGACCTGCCTGGTATAGTTTAAGGAGTTTGTTAATGACTGTAAGCCTCAAGTTTTCCTCAGAAATGTTAGTCAGCTATAGTTAATATAGACAAGCTTTATTTGTTTTAAATGCCCTTTGCTTGTGCCTGAGTAGAGTGTTTCCTGCTACTTGCATACATTCTTTCTGAGGTAATAAACACCCTTTATGTAAGCCTTGTGTCTGTGAGTGTCTGACCAAGTGTGTGCAGAGTCCCCCAGGTTGGAAAAGAACCCAGAGACTGGTGAGTCTCAACAGGAGGGGTAAGGGCCATTCTTCCAGGAGGCCTGCTAGGGGTTTGAGTGGCTGTAAGCAGCACTTGAAACGGCAGGCGGGAGGTACCCCCTTGGACCCCTGTACCTGGACAGTAATGTGTCACAGTGCTTTGCCTACTTGTACTTTGAAAGTGAGAAAATATTTTTTTAAAAACTTTATTCAGTGTGTGCTTGTGTTTTATTCTTTGTTGTGCAGTTGGTTCCCATCATAGGGAACAATGGGGCTGGCTGGCCAGCCATCTCTGTAGGTGGTGGGGGAATTTGGGGGAGGGTGTCTGTGGTTCAGGTGCTCTTTCACAGGGACAAGCTCGCACTCAGGAGTGTGCCCACCATTGTGGCACCCCTGGGCTGTGCATAATTGCCCTGGGAAAGAGAGTTTAAAAGTTCCCATCACAGGGAACAATGGGGGACGGCTGGCCAGCCTGCTCCTGGGGTAGTGGCCAGTGTGGGAATGTTGGGGAGGGTGTCTTTGGGTCAGTGTGGGGCTGTGGGGGGTGGATTTAAAAGGGGGACTGTTCCTGTGGCCATAGATGCCACATTCCATGGGTTCCTGCTGTGGGAGATTTTCCCATAACAGGAATCAATAGAAAGTGGCTGGCCACAGGACAGGGGAGGTTAGGTTTTGGGGAGGGTGTGTGTGGTATTTGGCAGTTTGGGTGCAGGTGGACTATGATGTGGCCATTGGCAGCCCCAATCCCATGTGTTTCTACAGTGTGGAAGTCTTCCCCACAGTAGAAAGACAAAGTGGTGTGGCAGAAGAACCACCTTTGGGGGGCATAAAATGGCCCCCCAAAGTGGGATTAGCTTAGGCCTCGGTGGAGGGTGGGAGAACAGGTAGCAGATGGGCCCCTGAAGTTTGGGGACATTTTGCATGCAAAATGCCACCCCTAGCCAGACAAGCCTCTCTTATTTCCCGCATAGGGAATAGTGGAGTGGAAGTGGATTGGGGCACCTTCTTTGGGAGGCCGTAAAATGGCCCCCCAAAGTGGAATCTGCCTGAAACTTGATGGAGGGTGGGAGGACAGGTGGGAGCAAGTCCCCTGAAAGTTGGTTGCATTTTGCTTGCAAAATGCCACCCCAAGCCACCTAGAAAGATGACTTGTTTTTCCCCATAGAGAACCATGGAGAGTGTAGGAGGATGGTGACACCTTGTTTTGGGGGGAATAACATGGCCCCCCAAAGTCCAATCTTTCTGAAACTTGGGGGGTAGTTAGAGGAGAGTTAGGAGAAGGTCTCCACCAAGTTTGGTGTGATTTGGACAGAAAATGGCCCCCCCAGTCTTCCGGAAAGCCGGGAGAAGGTTTTCTCATTGAAAACAATGGCTGAATCAAGCCAAAACACGAATACCAAATCGGCTTGCTGTTCCGGTATTCCCTGAATCGAATTCCCTATTCCCTAAACCGAATCAGGTTTAATGAAACAGGCAGGCCTTGCACACCCCTAGGTGCTACTAGACTCTTTACTATTTTGCAACTACAGACTAACACGGCTATCTCCTCTGGATCTATGACATTGAGGATAAATGTCTCTGCTTATTTATTTGTTTGTTTGTTTGTTTGTGTGTTTATTTATTTATTTATCTATAGTCCACCTTTCTCACTGAGACTCATACAGACACAGTATGAGATTAGTACAATCAGTATCAAGTACATTTCAATACAGTATCAAGGATATTTCATAAACAATACCATTGGATAAATAGATACACGTTTAAAAGACATAGTATTAGCAAGAATCCAATACAGAGTAGAAAAACTACTGAAAATACATAATCAATTCTAGGACTAACATTAGACAACATGGAACACTGGTGGTACATAGGACTCTAGGAGTACATATTTAAAGCAGCAGATAATATGTAAGGCAATATAGTGATGAAGTCTATGGTCCCTAACTCATTAACGAAGCATCTGAGACCCCATCCCTACAATACAGCCCTCCCATTTGAGTAAAAAAGCCTTTTTGAATAGTTTGGTTTTGCATCGTTTACAAAAAGCCAGGAGAGTGGGGGCTCTTCTGACTTCCTCAGGCAGTTCATTCCACAGGATAGGGGCCACCACAGAGAAAGCCCGTGTATGGGCTGCTGCTAACTTCACCTGTGTGCAGCCTGGCACCTGCAGGAGACCTGTTCAGATGAGCGAAGCTGCCATGGAGGAACATAGGGAGGAAGGCGGTCCCATTGGTATGCTGGACCAAAGCCATGAAGAGCTTTGTATGTAATAACTAATACCTTGAACTGAGCACAGTAACTGATGGGTAGCCAATGGAGCAACTATAGGATGGGAGTGATGTTCATGCTCCTGCTCACTCCTAATAACAGTCGAGCTGCAGCATTTTGCACTAATTGGAGCCTCCTAGTTAACTTAGATGGGAGACCTATGTATAGAGCATTACAATAGTCAAGCCTTGATTTTACCATAGCATGGATCCAATTGGCCATGTCAGGCATGTCAAGATAAGAAACCATCTTCCAGGCTAGAGTGAGGTTGTAGAAAGCTGTTACCAGAACTGCTATTTTAGGGGAAATTAGCATGCAGTCTGGGTTTTAAGTTAGCGTGGATCTTTAGCCAATGTATACCAGAGTCCACCTTCAGGATTACTCGTGCAATAAAGAAAAGACAACTAGTTAAAACAAACAGTGTTTACTGAGATGTTGCATAAGCCTACAATAACACATACATACAAGAAACATACAAGGGCTAAGCAATAAAGGTTGGAAAAATAGAGCCATTTGCATTAGCAGGTACCCACTTGAGATCAATGGAATAGAGGCAATACATTACCTGGTCACAGCGAGAAGCAGAGATTCCAGCAGCAAGGTGGGGGAGGGCAATGTCCAGTGCCATCTGGGCTAAGGATGGGGTGCAGTGCCAAGCACCGAGCACCTCGTGTCAGGCAGAGCCCGCTTAAATAGCCAAAATGTGTCCCAAGGCAGAGCCCTGTGGGGTGGCCTGGGACTGGTTCTCAGGAGGTTTTCAACAAAAGATATAATGGTCTAACAAGAGACATGATGGGCCGAATATCAGGAATTTGATGGGCCACTTTAGAGTCTAATTGTGTGACAGTGACACCCTTAGGGAGAGGACAAAAGAGAAGGGGAGGAATGCCGGGTGGGTTGACTGGATCTTGTCAGGAAGCAGGAACTGTCTTGACGGGATCAGCCTGGAATTCGATGGCTGTATTGATATGCGTCCATTAGGTGTTCTGGTCAGTTGGCATGTAGCTTCCATCTCAGGGCGGCTTCCAGAGATATGCATATCAGGGTGAGGCTGGGCTCTGTGGATGTGACAGGAGCCTGGTCTGGAAATGGCTGCCGCAGAGCACACAGTCCATAGTGGTTCTTCTTTGCTTGGGAAACATGGCTTCTCCCTTGGAACGTCTAGCAGGCTGTCTAGTGGCAAGGGCAGACTTTAGTGGCCATCCTGCAAGGAACTCCCCATGGGAACTGGGCCCCTCCAGCTGGCACTGTGCTGCTAGCGGCATGGCTCTGGGCCCAGGTGGGGTATGTGTCCAAGGAGGCAGGAGGCATTGTTATACACAGTCCATACTAGTAGAGAGGCAGGAAGCAGGCATGGGCAATGCAGCCTTAAACAGAGTCCTTGGCAGAGTCTTAAAACAGCAAGGCAGGAAACTGACACAGTTCAGAGCAGGCTGCATAACAGGGAGGGGGGGTTCCTGGCAACAAAGCATTTTTTGCCGCTTCCTTAACTTGTTTTTCTAGTAATAACGCTGGATCCAGTATAACCCTGTGGCTCTTAACTGAGTCTGCAAGAGTCAGACAAACTCCATCAAAAGTGGAGCGTACAATGTTCTTCAAGATCTCTGTTTTCCCAACAAACATCACTTCGGTCTTGTCTGGGTTCAGTTTCAATTTGTTGTTTTTCAATCATTTCACTATAGCTGTCAGGCAGCAATCTAAGATTTCTACTGCATCCTGTGGGGACCTGGATAGCGAGATATAGAGTTAGGTGTCATCTGCATATCGATGACATCCAGCTCCATAGCTGCGAATAAGTTCTCCTAAAGGTTTTAAGTAGAGGTTGAATAACATGGGAGATAAGGTTGCACCCTGCGGAACCCCGCAAGATAGTTCCCATTCTGGAGATAGTTGATCTCCAATGGCAACTCTGAGAGCCTTGCTACAAGTGACATTTTACACGTGAAGGATAAAGGATCATTTTCGCAAGTCTTTCTGGGAACTGAAGTTCCTCTCCCCCACCCCTTTTCCTTTTGTTCCTTCCCCTCGCTGCCTGAAGAGACAGAGAAAGCCTACGGCAACAGCAACTTTTGCAAATCGTTTCTCCAGTCACAAGCCTGCTCTCAATAATCTTTGGGGCAGGCAGCTGCAACTTTCTCAGCTTTCTCCGGAGCATCCCCCCCCCCCAGCAAGACGATTTACAAACGCTGATGTTGCCGTAGGCTCTCTCTGTCTCTTCAGGCAGCGAGGGGAAGGAACAGAAGGAAAAGCGGTGGGGGAGAGGAACTTCAGTTCCCAGAAAGACTTGCGAAAATGATCCTTTATCCTTCACGTGTAAAATGTCACTTGTAGCAAGGCTCTTAGTCCACTCAAGAGAAACAATTTAAACCAGTCCAGTGCACATCCTTTGATGCCCACTTCTGTTTCTAAATGCCTCAACAGGATGGCATGGTCTACTGTGTCAAAGGCTGCAGATAGATCCAGGAGAAGCAATAAAGAGGCATGGCCTTTGTCTATATTCAGACAGAGATCATCCACTAATGCTACTAATGCTGTCTCTGTCCCATGCCCTGGTCTGAAACCTGACTGGAAAGGGTCCAGAGTTATCCAAGAAGGTCTGGAGTTGGTCAGCTACTGCTCTCTCAATCACTTTGCCCAGAAAGGGCATATTAGAGACTGGGCGATAATTGGCCACATCATTTTTGTCCAGGAATGGTTTTTTAAGTAGCAGACGGATAACCGCTTGTTTGAGCTGCTGGCGAAAGCTGCCCTGAGTTAGTGATTTACAATAGACCTCAGTGGTTCACTTATACGGTCCTTACTTATGTTAAGAGCCAGGATGGGCAAGGATGGAGCATATGAGTAGTGGTTTTCATAGACATCAAGATCTTGTTAAGATCTGTCATTGTGATTAGTTCAAGGCAATCCAAATGTAAGCTGGATGGTGCATTTATCATTTCTTTTATCTTGCTTGCATTGCAGCAACTTAGCAAAGGCCTCACAGAAAACTTTCTGTTCTTGGGACTGTAAAAGTTCAGATTTAGGGGTTAGGAGGTGTCTGGATATCTTAAACAATTGGGATGGTCGTGAACTAGCCGATGCAATAGCTGAAAAATAATATTTTTTTGCCGCTTTCATTTCCACTACTGCCTGACCCTTTTTGAACTGGAGATGCCATGGACTGAACCTGGTACCTGATGCTCAAGCCCTGAGCCATGGCCCTTCCCCTGGATGCAGACACCAAGACTGAGGACTGAAGTCCAGTTTGAGGCACCTGCAGCTACTGAAGAAGGGTTGCTCTGAATCTCAAAAGCTTATCCTGTGGGTCTCTAAGGCGCCATTGGACTCAAATCCTGCTATTCTGTTGCAGACCAACATGGCTACCCACCTAAACTATCCACATGCCTGGCAGGATTCTTTAACTCTTTTTCTCCTTTTTGAACAGCAGCCCCCAGTCACGTGACAAGCTGTTCTCAACAGTTTAAAGAGTGGTTTGCTGCATGTCACAAGGAGTTACTGATCAAAGGGGGGGGGAATACCCCCCACTAAAGTTCCCTTGGAGATAGATCAATATGGGTAGCTGTGTAAGTCTGTCTGTAGCAGTAGAAAAGAGCGAAAGTCCAGTAGCACCTATAAGACTAACAACATTTGTGTCAAGTTATTTGAAAAAGTGAGCTGTGGCTTGTGAAAGCTCATACCCTACCACAAAGTTTGTTACTCTTATAGGTGCTACCAGACTGTTGCTTTTTTCTACTGCTCGAGTTCCCTTGTATGCCTGGAACTATTTCTGGCCATAGGTACTGTCCTTTTAGAGTACACCCAAGCCAGAATTTATGCCATTGTATATCACATGAACTACGGGATCTGCCCTGCACTGAGTCAGACCTTTGGTTTACTAAAGTTAGTGTTGTCTACTCTGGCTGGCAGCAGCTGTCTAGGATCTCAGGCAGGGATCTTGCATGCCACCTACCTCCTGACTGTTTGAACTGGAGATGCTGAGAATGGCAAGGATTGAACAGGGACATTCTGTACGCAGACCAGATGCTCTACCGCTGAGCCACCAGCCCACCTTTCACTTCACTCTATTACTGTCCAGGTATCTCATTTATTTCCACTATGGACATGTTTCTTTCTTCTGGAATTGTTGGCACAGGCTTTAGGACTTTACAAATATAACAACAGCAGCAGCAACAATAAGAACAATATTTTATTATTCCTATTATTATTACATTGCACAGATGTGCATGAACAAAATACCCAAAATATTGTGCAGTTTGCTGTATAAAAGATTCATTTCAGTCAAATGAGGTATAACACTTTTAACAGAAAGGGCATACCGCAAAGGACCGCAGGATTGGCTCCCAGCCTCTAAACAAGCAATTTGACAATTGTGCATCAAGCCATGGTTCAGCGCTACAGACACCTAAAGAGGAAGTGAGGGTTTTTCTGGGATTAAGTACAGGGGTAACTTGTTAGGCTTGTCACACCAGCCTTTAGCCATCAATCAGCAGATGAGAGAGAAGACCAGCATTCAAAGCACCCATTTATCAAAATACACTTAGAATTGCAAAATTATCTAGGAATGAAAGCTACAGAGCGCAAAGCTCTGGTGCCACTCCCATGTGCTTCAGTGGGGCTTGAGCGGGTGAACTGTGATCTTTTCCAGACTCCACCTTGAAACACTTCTGCACATACCAAATATATTAAAGGAGCACCTGCTTTTCTTACAATGTAGTCCTATACAGAGTTATGTCTAAGACTGTTTAACTTAATCGATTTACATTGCAATCCCAAGCAGAGTTACTCCAGTCTAAGACCATTGATTTCAATGAGATTAGACTGGAGTAACTCTGTTTGGGATTAGACTAGGATTGCACAGTTAATTTCTTTTAGAACAGAAATAGCCACATGACTCAGAACCTCCTTGGAGGTTTTTAAGCAGAGGCTAGATGGCCATCTAACAGCAATGCTGATTCTGTGAACTTGGGCAGATCATGAGAGGGAGGGCAGGAAGGGTACATCAGTGCTCAGTTCTCATGGCCCCTTCTTACATGCCCAGGGTAAGGCCAATCACCACCTTGGGGTCAGGTAGCACTTTTCCCTAGGCAGTTTGGCTAGGGATCCTGATGGTGTTTTGCCATCTTCTGGGCATGGAGCAGGGGTCACTGGGTGTGTGTTTGGGGGGGGGAAGGTGTTAGAGCGAGTGTTAAACTACGCTGTGGAATTAAACGCCGAGCTGGTCAGAGAGGCAAAAGCTTTATTTGAGGAAGTTACATACTTGAGGGAAAGGGAGAGAGATAGATCCTAGCTATCTGACTACATCTTGCAGAGACAGAGAAGAAGTGTGGCAGGAGAGAGAAGAAGCAGGATATTGCCCTGTTTAGCCCAATAGGAGACAAGACAAGGAAATGACCCCCAGGAAACAAGAGAGGTGCTACTCTCACTGTCCTAACTAAGTGATCCTTGCTGCCCCCTGCGTGGTAGGCTCTTCTTACTTCTTGCTGCTGCAGTACACCAGACATTGTTATTTCTAACACCCCTTCTCAATGTCTAGTGTACAAAGTCCACAAAGTTCAGTCTTTCTCGTAGACTTTGAAATTTCTCTTTGGCAAGTGGCTTGGTGAGGATGTCTGCTATCATTTCTTCTGTAGGGCAGTACTGTAGCTCAACAAGTCCATCTTCTTGCATATTTCTCACAATGTGATTCTTTATGTCAATGTGCTTGGTTCTTGATCCAATTCTTTCTGTATTTGCAAGCTTTATGCAAGATTGATTATCTTCAAAGAGTTGTATAGGTTTGGGTTCATTTATCCCAAAGTCTTCTAATAGTTGTAGAATCCACTTGAGTTCTTGGCATGCTTCTGCTGCTGATATGTATTCAGCTTCTGTAGTTGATGCCGCTACTAGGTCTTGCTTTCTGCTTGTCCAACTGATTGCTCCTCCACCATAAAAGAATACTCATCCACTGGTAGACTTTCTGTCTGTGATGTCTTCTGCCCAGTCAGCATCCATGAATCCCACTAGTCTGGGATTGTCGCTTGCTGGTAGCTTGAGCTTCAGTTGTGCAGTACCTCTCAGGTATCTTGCCAGTCTTTTGACTGCTTGCCAGTCATTCACACTTGGTGATGCACTTTTCCTGCACAGTATTCCAACTGCTGCTGCTATGTCAGGTCTGGTCACTGTACTTATGTAGAGCAGTTTTCCAATTGCTTCTCTGTACACTTTGATGTTTCTCAGAGGTTCATTGTTTCCATTTTGTTTCAGGAAATCTGTTTCCATTGGAGTACATGTTGGTTTTCCATCTTTCATGTCCATGTAGTCTAGGAAATCCATGATCTTTTGCTTTTGATTGAGAAGATAGCTTCCATCTTCCTCTCGCTCTATTTGAACTCCAAGGTAAAAGCTGACATTTCCAAGACGCTTTACTTCAACCTCTTGGTTCAGGTGCTGAATTATTTCATCACAATCTTGTTGATCTTCATAACAAAGAAGAATATCATCTACATAAATCAGGATAAAAGTCCATTTGTTGTCTTTCTTTCTTGAGTACAGGCAGCGTTCTGCCCCGCCTTGCTTGAATCCTTCTTTGATGAGCATTTGGTTCAGTTTCTGATTCCAGGCTCTTGCAGCCTGTTTTAGTCCATAAATGCTCTTCTGTAGTTTGCATACAAGTCCTCTGTCTTTGGACTGTTCAAATCCAGGAGGCTGTGTCATATACACATCTTCTTCCAGCTCTCCATGAAGAAAAGCAGTTTTCACATCCAGATGCTCCACATGCATCTTCCTTGCGGCTGCTATGCTCAGTAGTGTTCTTACTGAAGTGTGTTTCACTACTGGTGCAAAGGTTTCATCATAGTCTTCTCCATACTTCTGGGAATATCCCTTTGCAACTAGTCTTGCTTTGTACTTTTGTACTTCTCCATCTGCATCAAGTTTGGTTTTGAAAATCCATTTGCATCCTACTGTCCTTTTTCCAGGTGGTAGTTCTGTGAGAATCCATGTCTTGTTCTGGATCAGAGAATCAATTTCTTCTTTTGCAGCTTTTCTCCATTTCTCTGCTTCTCTTGCTGGCATTCCTTCTATGTCTTCCCAGCTAGAAGGTTCTGGTACAGCTTCTGTTTTTGCCAGGTAAGAGAATTTCAGTGGTGGAACTCCTTTGTTTGTTCTGTCTGAGCGTCTGACACTTGGCTCTGCTTCCCCTTCTCTTTCTGTGGGCTCTGCAGGTGTCTCTTGCGTCTCAGTCAGGTCCCAGAGTTGCACAATCTCTGGCTGCTGTGCTGCATCAGCTTCCTTTGGTGTAGACTCTCTGGTGTCAGGCTTGCTTGCCTTCTCTTCTTCATCAATGTACACCACATGGCGGATCTTCACCGTGTCTGTCTCTGGGTTGAGGATTCGAT
Organism: Eublepharis macularius; assembly: GCF_028583425.1. Classification (NCBI taxonomy): domain Eukaryota; kingdom Metazoa; phylum Chordata; class Lepidosauria; order Squamata; family Eublepharidae; genus Eublepharis; species Eublepharis macularius. The sequence continues at coordinate 156,638,600 of NC_072792.1, read as the reverse complement.
ATCCCTTGCATCCCAGTGCATATCCAACAAATATGCCTGCTTCTGTTCTGGGATCCATCTTAGACCTCTTTTCCTTCGGAACATAAGTGTAGGCTTTTGATCCAAACACTCTCAGATGCCTTACATTGGGCTTGCGGTTGTACCACAGTTCAAATGGTGTGCTGCTTGCACCCTTTGTAGGTAGCATGTTCTGCAGATAGGCAGCAGTGTTGATAGCTTCTCTCCAATATTTTTGAGGTAGCTGTGCTTCTTGCAGCATGCTCCTGCACATCTCTGTGAGAGAACGATTTTTCCTCTCTGCTATCCCGTTGAGTTCGGGGGTGTATGGCACGGTCAGGTGATGCTCTATTCCTTCAGCTGCTAGGAAGCTTGTCATCTCCTTCCCCGCGTACTCGCCTCCATTGTCTGTGCGGATAGCCATTGGTTTTCTCTGGAATCTGTTCTGCACCATTGCTAGGTACATCTTGAATTTTTCCAGTACTTGGCTCTTTTCCTTGAGCAGGTAAATCACAGTAAATCTTGAAAAATCATCAGTAAAAGTCAGAAAGTACTTACTTCCACTGGGTGTTTCTGTTCCCATGGGTCCACAGACATCACTGTGAATCAGCTCCAGTGGTCTTGTCGTCTGCTTCTCACTCTGTTTGGTGAAAGAAGGTCTTGTGCCTTTGGCTTGAATACAGCAAACACATTTCTCTGCATCAGGACATTTTCTCATTTGCAAATCATTAGTCAGATTCTGCCTTTCAAGCTGATATATATAATCCATATTAGCATGTCCAAGCCTTCTATGGATAAGACTAGTACAATTCTTGTGAGTGCACTTTTCAATTAAATTCACTGCGCCTTCAGAGCAATCCAGCATATACAGGCCATCTTCTAATGTGCCTTGTGCAATTAATTCACCTTCATTGCTAATAAAACATTTCTCTCCTTTGAATACAGTCTCAATTCCTCTTTTGGCCATTGCAGAAACCGATATTAAATTAGATTTAAGTTCAGGTACGTATAGACAATCAGTGATCTGCACTTCTCTAGTTTGGCCACTGGGTAGTGCACAACATGCAGATACGGTCCCTTGTCCCTGAGCCGTTAAAGCCTCTCCATTTGCTGTATACAATTTATCGTGGCTTTCATTCATCTCATTAAAAAGCTTCTCGTTGCAAAGATGGTTAGTACATGCACTGTCAATTGCCCATTTGCATATGCTTTGATCATTTTTACCAACATTTAAACAATTCTTATCAGATCTGCTTTTCCTTTGACCATCGGCATTAGGTGACTTAATGGCTGCATTAGCATTCCTAAAGCCCTTTGTTCCCATCCATCGTGGCGGTTGCTTGCTAACTCTCTGTGAATAACGAAACCAACAGTCTTCCTTTAAATGTCCTTTCTTTCTGCAGACGCTGCAGGAGAAATCCCTTCTTGAACTGACTCTTAAAGCTAGCTCTCTTGGCTCACTTATATGATCCAGTTTGCTAAAACTTTCCTCTTGCAGTCTTGCAAGTACATAGTTTAAGCTTAAATTTTCTCTCATTTCCAAAACATGTACTATGTTTGTATAAGATTGAGGAAGACTAGACAGCAAAATTATAGCTAGATCCTCATCCTGGATCTCCTTTCCAAGGGATCTTAATTTCTGTGTTAATTCCATGAAATTTGCAATATGATCTTTCAGTTTTTCCTGAGGCTTCATCTCAATCCGATACAATTGCCTCATTAGCAAAATTTTAGTTTTAATTGATTCTTGACGGTTTATTTCTAGAAGAGACGTCCACATTTGTCTAGAAGTGGGCTCATGAATAACTCTTATCAATTGTTTATCACTTAAAGCATTAATGATAATAGATCTTGCCTTATTGTCGTGCTTGACCCATTTGGCTTCCTTCTGAGGGTCTCCAGTCGGTTTTTCATCTGTTATTGCAGACCAGACGTCCAGTTGAATAAGATGGGCTTTTATTCTTTCTGCCCAAAGATCATAGTTCCTCCCGTCTTGCAGTCGGTCGACCTGGAACCCCTGCTGTGCTCCCCAGGAGTCCGCCATCTTTCCTCTATTGTCTGCCCTCTGTGCTTTAGCCTGCGGCTACAGCAGAACTTTTATTGCTCTCTCTTAACTTCAGCTTGCGTTAATTGCCTCTGGGCCCATAACCCTGTTAGAGCGAGTGTTAAACTACGCTGTGGAATTAAACGCCGAGCTGGTCAGAGAGGCAAAAGCTTTATTTGAGGAAGTTACATACTTGAGGGAAAGGGAGAGAGATAGATCCTAGCTATCTGACTACATCTTGCAGAGACAGAGAAGAAGTGTGGCAGGAGAGAGAAGAAGCAGGATATTGCCCTGTTTAGCCCAATAGGAGACAAGACAAGGAAATGACCCCCAGGAAACAAGAGAGGTGCTACTCTCACTGTCCTAACTAAGTGATCCTTGCTGCCCCCTGCGTGGTAGGCTCTTCTTACTTCTTGCTGCTGCAGTACACCAGACATTGTTATTTCTAACAGAAGGTAGTTGTGATTTTCCTGCACTGTGCAGTGGGTTGGACTAGATGACCCTGGAGGTACCTTCCAGCCCTATGATTCTACGATAATAGAGCCATATTCATTTGAACATTTGTACGGGGCACCTCTCAGCATACTGCTCCCAAGGTGTTGTACAATATAAAAGAACATAAAAATACATTACAAAACAATGAAACAATGACTGGTGTCTGAAATAACCAAAGCAGTAGTTTAAAATATGAAATATAATTTAAAATACCTTGGCTGCCAAAACGTGTAAGGCTGAGGGATACAGCTGACCAAAGACAACGAATGAACTTCTGCAGAGTGCTGACCATTCCTGTCTCTCTGGTTTAGCTATTTGCCTTGGCAAGGAAAAAAATTCAATTAGTATTTACTGACTAGTTTAGGGTTCCCATCCCCCCGCTCGGGGTGGGGGATCTCCTGATCCCACCCTCCCTCCCCCGCGCCCACTTACCTGGCCAGGGGGGGCGCTCCCCGGGGTGCCCCCTTCCCAGGTGGCGCAGCGCGCTCCTGGGTGCGGGGCACGCTCCCGCACCGCGAGAACAGGTGGTGGCAGAGAGAAAGCAGGCGGTGGTTGCAAGAGCATGCCGCTCTCACTGCCGCCGCTGCCTGCTTTCTCGCCACGGCTGCTGCCGGCACTGTGCAGCCAGCGCCAGCAGGATCAAGGGGCGCGGCGGCAGCAAGAGAGCGAGCTGCAGTGGCCACGGCCTGCTCTCTCATCACTAACAAAATGACCATAAATATGATGCTCAAAGTGCATGTAGAGGGAAGGTTTTCACACTGCAAGTGTCACATTGCAATGCAATGCAACTGCACTGCACACTCTCAAGTGGCCATCGATCCCTGTGGTTTCTGTGCGCTGACATGTTTTGCATCCATTTGCAAATAGATCCACTTCTCTTCTCAGCTCCCCTGAAGAAAACGTTAAATGTTTCAGCTGAGATCTAATTCATTACACACAAAAACTTAAACCCAAATCTCTAGGTCTTAAGACATTTTTGATCCACAAGTCATAACAACAGGTAAAAAAAATATATTCCACTCAACAACGTCTAAGCTTTCTGACAGATTTAATTAATTTACTGACAAGGGCCAACAAAGTAACTGCATGTTGAGAAACTTAATGAAAAGTGGATTATGTAACGTCTGCTCAAAGGAGAGTTAAACTGATGCCTTTTGTTTTGAAAGCAACCTTTGGCCTTTGAATTCTCCTGGCAGGGACTGGGGTTGTGTCCATGACTGAAGTGGAGGTGAGAAATGACCTGACCTCTCACCTCCAGGCCTCGCTTTGAAGAAACTGGAGATTTTTTGGCTGTAGAGATCAGAACAAAACTTGCCCCTGCCAGGGATGGATCTTTTGCTAGCAGATTCTTTTCCCGTCGGCAGAATTTGCTTTTCTGGTTTAAACAAGGTCCTTACAAGAAAATCATGTGTGTTTTCTTGGCATAATAAACATGCACCGTTTGTAGTATGGGACTCAGGGAGTGTTTCCCACAACATTTTGTCACTGGAAAAACACAATCCCCCCACAAGTTCAAATGTCTATTGTGATTAGACATGGGCACGAACCAAAAAAAATTACAGAACCAGAGGATTGTGGTTCGGCGCAGACCACGATCCCGAATTCCTGAACAGCAACAAACATGTCCCGTTCCCGAGCCCAGATTGTGGATCGTGGATCGTGAAACCCAGCCTGGGAGCCCAAGGCTATTATAAGCATGGGTCCCATTCAGCAACACAGGAGGTCTGTGTTTGGCCGTCAGAGCTGCCTATCAGGGTTTGCAGGGATGAGATTGGAGTGCCCATGGCTACAGAACACCCTCTTCCCCCTCCCTCCCCTGGGTGTCTTCTCCCAACTTGTGACTGCTTTGCTGCTCCGTGGTTGGAAGGAAGCCCTGCTGATCAAGGAAAGCTGGGCTTCCATTCGGGTTTCCAGGGCGACAGAAGGAGGGCAAACAGAGCTCAGGCATTCCCCTGGCTCCATTGCCAGGGGAATAGATTGCTGGCACCTGAGTGTCTGGATCCCCGAATCGAGCCCAAATGCCACGATCCAGGCCTCTCCCGACCGCTGGATCAGTGGCCGTAGACAATCATGATCCGCCGGGTCACGATCGTGCAATCACCATTTTCGTGGGTTTTTTACGTTCGTAATGCGGATCGTGCCCATCTCTAATTGTGATTACTAAATGCAATGCACACCCTATCTTATTGTTTGTAAAATATCCCAGCTGTTGATCATAATGACTTACATTGTGTAATCTGCCTTGAGTATCAATGAAAAAGGGGACTATAAATAACAGCAACAAACAAACAGGCACCTTGTGAGCGGCAGATTAGACTGACGGCGCATGACAGGTCCCAGGTCACCCAGCAAGTAGGGATTCAAATCTGGGGCCTTTTTAGCACTGGTGATTTTTGCCGCTTTTGGTCCCATACCTCTTCAGGTTTTCTTCTGAATTCCAGACAATTAACTCCTCCTTCAGATGCCAATGCCGTGTTTCAAGAGTTCTCTGCACAAGTGCAAGCAGAAAATTTGGAAGAGAACCCTTGAAATGCTGCTTTGACATCTGAAGGGAGAGTTAATCATCCGGATTTCGGAAGAAAATTTGAAGAGGTCTGGGGCCCATAGTGGCAAAACCCGTCCATGTGAAAAAAGGCCAGGGTGTCCCAGATCCTAGTCTGACAACTCTAACCGTTTCACCTCACCAATTCGCAAGAGTAGAGAAAGCAACAAGCCTGCTTCGATTCACTCTTTACTGGATGTTGTTAGCTGTATGAATACGTTGTTTTTATTCTGCTATCTGCCTTGAGTCTCAGATAAAAAGGCAGACTATAGAGTAATAAACAAAAGATATATATCTGTATATATGTCTATGCCAATACAAGCATCAATAAAGGTTTCCAAATATCTAAAAATAAGGCCATCCACAGTTGTCATCTGTATGCCATAGATGGGACTATTCCCCTTAACAGATCTAAGATACTTTATTTCTAGCTTGGGGCTGCGAGGGGGCGGGGGGGGGGCGGGAACAGTAAAACAGTAAGCCATGGCTCCTTAGGCAGACGTTATAGGCTCAATCAGAGTATGAGAAACTATAAAACACGAGCACCACTTCAAGGAGATGAAAGGGTGTGACTCAACACACCGGTGGCTTCTTTATTTAACCTGAGGTTTCCTTCCCCGCCCCCCCCCCCCGCCCGCCTTCTTCTTTTCATTTATGTTCAGCACATTCAAAAGTACCGACCAGCAAGGCTGAAGGTGCCGAGAACACACTAATCCAAAACTACCTTTGAATCTCACAGCCCCTCTTTCCCCCGGCTCTGTCAGTAAACTACAGACAGGGAAGGTTAAACTGGGAAAGGTATAATTAGCGTTCCCTGTCTATAATCTGTCTCTCTGGAGGTGCAATTGGTTTATACCTTGGCATGTAAATTACTAGTTCAAGATGTTTAAACTGGTCACATCAAAGATCTTGCCTAAAAGAACATCAAGAGAGACTCCTTCAAAATTAGTACTAAAATTAGATATTTAATGGTTTTTTTTAAAAGGGAGGCCTGATCCTATGAGCTGTTGCACCGCCATATGTTGCGTGGAGTAAAGCTGCACAATTGGAGACCCTTCAGAGTGACCCCACAAAGCCCCAAAGCCAAGTATGCTGGCTCACCAGGAGCTTGGAAAGACTCCAGGATTCTCTGCTTCCCTGGCAGGAAAAAACAGGGCATGTTTTTTTGTTAAAACCCGCAAGTAGTTGTGTAGCTAGGATTTATAGGCCTCCTGGAAAGGCTCCCTCCTTCGGCATGTGCACAAACACAGCATAGGGTTGCCAACAACCTGGAGAACCTTGCCCCTTTAATAGAGTTTTAAATAGTGAAAATAGGCATGTGAAGCTTTTTTCTGAAGTAAATTAAGTTCTCTGGTAAATGACATCCCATTAAGCCTTTGTTAAAAGGACAGGACTCCCCCCCCCCAGGTTGTTGATGGTAATGAGGCCAAGACCAGGTTCAAGTTCTCACCCGCAGCCCAAAGAGAAAATCTTTTCCATTTGGCTATGTATGATTTCCTGGTGGATGGTTTTCTAGCATCCAACAGGACCTTATGGACTGGGGAGGAAAAGTTCAGTCCAGGGGGGCAGAAATGAATCAGGCTGTCAGTTTCAGAGTGTCCAGGTCATGATGGAGAACCACGTCATCCTGTAGCAGGTGTGGATTTAGGGGGGAATGGTAGATTCTGCCCTGTGCCATTTGGAATGGAGTGGCAAATTAGGCTTGCCTCGGCCAGTAAGGGGCGATTACGATCAATCTTTCCTCATCATCTTGCTGAGTGTCAATGTCATAAGAGGAAGAGTAAGGGAATGCACACAGGAGGGTGCCAGACAACGGATCTGAAATGCGTCTCCAAGACAGGTCTTCCCCTTCCCTGCCCACGAACAATATTGAGCACATCTTCTGTTGTGTTCTGTGGCAAATAGACCTATGGTAGGATACCCCCACATTGCAAAAACAGGACGGAGGAAGTCCATGCTGATGGACCATTTGTAATTCTAGGATTTGGACAAACTTGGTGCATCTGCCAGAACACTGTCCCTGCCTGCTATCTGTACGGCATAGAAAGTGACTCAATGCTAGGTAGCCCATTCCCGTATCAGTGACAGTTCCTGGGAGACAGCCGGGGAAGCTGTGCCCCCTTCTCAGTTCAAGTAATGCATGGCAGTTGTATTGCCCATGCATGCATATCTGAACATTCTAGCTTTTCACTAGGCAAACCAGAGCCTTCAGAGCATACCTTATCGCCTGGAGCTCAAGGAGGTTGATGTGCATGGACGATTCTTGAGGGGGGGGGTCATGCTTCTTTTATCTGAGTGGTCAACAAACCCTCCGTCCCAACAGAAAGGCATCTGTGTAGACTGATATGTGAACTGGGGAAGAACTGAAGGGGGGTCCCCACTAAGAGGTTCTGTGTGTTGTTCCACCACTTCATCTTTTAACGACAACATTCTGAACTTTTTGAAAACTATACAGTTGTTTAAGAATGGAGGTCTAAAATTGGGCAGGAACCTCCTGATTTATTAGGAAAATACCCCGTTGGTGCAACCAGTCAGAACTGGTTCTATGGCCTGTTTTTGCAGCAAAGACTGCATTTCCTCTACGAGTAAGGCAGAAGGAGGTGGAGAGTTGTACAGAGGTGGAATATTGGGCAGAGTTGTCCTGAACTCCGGGCAGTCTCCTTAGCTGATTATGGACAACACTCAAGCCTCCTGAGTGATCGACTCCCAAGCCTGTAGGGCAAGTGAATCGTTGACTGACATAGCCCCAGAAGGCGTGGCATCAAAAATTTTGTACTTTAGATCCAGAATGATCCCTCAGGGAACAGGAACAATCCTTCGATTTGGTTCAGAAGTATCTCCCTCCAAGGCTGAACAGAGTCAGGAGAAGAAGGCTGTTGAGAACCTCATAATTACCGATTCTAAAGGTTGGCTGCAGAAGTATAAACCTTTCTACCCATTATGCCTAGTTTCATGCCTTCTTTATCGAACAGAGCAGAATGGCCTGTGCTTTTTTGGAAGTCCTTGCTTTGGAGAGTCTCAGTGACAATCGAATTGGCGGGAGGGTGAGTAAACAAGAAACCTGATCCTTCTTGTTTGGTTTTATACATATTGTCCAGCTTTTTTGATGTCACCGGAGTCGAGGCCGGTCTGGCCCACATATCTTTGGTCACGTTAAGCAGGCCTTGCATGAGCAGAAATGCCACCAGTCTGGCCACTACTGAATGTAGGATCTTGAAGACCAGATACTGCTCCATAGGCACCTTTTAATATTTTTGTTGTTCCAAGAGACCATTTCAATCACTTGTGAAATATACCTCCCTCATCTTGGTAGAATGGTTGTCACACACCCCTAATGAATGAAAAAGACGTAGTCATGTGGGAGCTCTGTATGCATGCATGGTACAACACTTACCTTTGCATAAATGGGTACATACTGTTTCCTAATGATGTTTCATATTAGGGTCACAATGACGGGACATACACGCTACAATTACCTTGAGACCCAACATGGTACAATGGCTAGAGTGTTGTACAAGGATCTTTTTATTACTATTATTTATTAAATTTATAATCCACTCTTCCCGCAAGCAGGCTCAGAACGGGTAATAACATATATAAATACAATCAAGTAAAATCACAGCGAAAAACAACATTCAGCAACATATAATTCAAGGTGTGTCAGTGGAAGATGATTTGGGAGAACATCACTCGGTCACAAAGCTCACTGGGTGACCTTGGGCCCGTCGCACACTCTCAGATTAGCTTATGTCACAGGGATGTTATGGAGATAAAATAGAAGAGAGGAGAATTATGTAAACCACCTTTGGGTTCCCGTTGGGGATAAAGGTGGGGTATAAATACAGCCTCCTAGTTCTCCATCACAGCTACATGTATATGTTAGTATTCTAGTTATATGCAGCTTCAATGAGAGCTTCTAGCTGTAATTGGAAGATTAATAAACAAAGATGCTTTAATAATTAAACTCCATTTTAATTGGTGCAGCTGCAATATAAAGACACACTATTTTGGTTCTAGATGAACAAAAACAAACTATTTAAGATGATCTTTCCTTCTGTAACGTTAAATTTGCAAGATTCTATCAACATTTCCCTCAGTATCTCAGGATTACTTGTGGAGGAGCAATTTAGGGATTTATTTAGATTTAATCCATTAATCAGCTAAAAGCTAGAGGATTAAATTATTTAATTCACTGATAGCCCAAGTTCTGTTTATTTTAAAGTTTAATTAAAGGTATTTAATTAATTATAATGAATACACTTTTTAAACATTTTAATCCAAAGAAATGTACTGCAGGTGAACCTTCCCTCCAGCAAGTTAAGATCTAAAACCGGCATTTTCTCTCTGAAGGCTGGATTTTTGTTCTTGGATCCAAAGTCTCTCATAGTGAAATCCTAAGCAGAGTTACTCCAGTCTAAGCCAATTGACTTCAACACTGCTTAGGATTTCACTGTTAGCTTAGATCTAGGGAGGTGTTCATTCCTGTAACCATCAGGTGTGTACTACTTGCTGGAAATATTTATTTAATCCAAGCCAGGACTGAAAACTGTAGCTATAGGCAGAAATACATGAATGCAAAAATGCTTTTAACATTACGTAAGAAAAAAAAGAGATGAAAGGCGAGCACAAGGTATAGGTTCACAACTCTCTTGGCCCCTACAGCTGAGATTGTAGCAGCCGCCGTCCCTGCCCCCTCCAGGTTTAGATCTGGTGCCACCTTTGCCTTCAAGATGGGCTGCACAGTGCCCACCCATTCTTCAGATTTTGAGGAGGCAACAGCTGTGTCCTTTTCACTCTTGTCTCCCTGGAAATTTATTTATCTATCTGAAATACTTATAAATAGAGATGGGCACGATCCGCATTACGAACGTCAAAAACTCATGAAAATGGCGATCTCGCGATCGTGAGCTGGTGGATTGTGATCGTCCGTGGCCAACGATCCAGCGGTCAGGAAAGGCCTGGATCGGGGCGTTCGGGCTCGGTTCGGGAATACAGACACTCAGGCGCCAGCAATCTATTCCCCTGGCAACGGAGCCAGGGGAATGCCTGAGCTCTGTTTGCCCTCCTTCTGTTGCCCTGGAAACCCGAATGGAAGCCCAGCTTTCCTTGATCAGCAGGGCTTCCTTCCAACCACGAAGCAGCAAAGCAGTTACAAGTTGGGAGAAGACACCCAGGGGAGGGAGGGGGAAGGGGGTGTTCTTTAGCCATGGGCACTTCAATCTCATCCCTGCAAACCCTGATAGGCAGCTCTGACGGCCAAACACAGACTTCCTGTGTTGCTGAATGGGACCCATGCTTATAAATAGCCATGGGCTCCCAGGCTGGGTTTCACTTTCTGCTAGCAGTGGAGTGGGACAGAGCTCTTGCTTGCCACTTGCTAGCCTTTGGAGAGAGAGACTGAGGGCCAAGCTACAAGTGACGAATGACACTTGAACGGCAAGTGGATCGAGTGGAGTGCAAGTGGAGAGGGAGAAATACACTTGCCGTTCAAATGTCATTCGTCACTTGTAGTTTGGCCCTGAGAGAGTACAATTAAGCTTGGCTTTGGTGGATAGGGATCTATCTCCTCTGGTTCACTGGGAACAGCGGGGTGCCCCTCCGCTGTGGCCTCCACGATCCACGGTTTGGTTCAGGAATGGGAGATGTTCGTTGCTGTTCAGGAATTTGGGATCATGGTCTGCACCGAACCACGATCCTCTGGTTCAGTAATTTTTTTTGGTTCGTGCCCATGTCTACTTATAAACCCACTTTTCTCACAACATATCAGGTCCCAAGACAGGTGATAAACGGTAATATACAACACAATATCAAACACATTAAAACCACATTAAAACCAAATAACTATATGGGAACACCCTATTAAACAGCCAGAAAACATTTACTTTGACCATACTCAAAAACTCTTTGAAATAACTTAGGTTTGCAGCCTTGCCAAAAACCAGGAGAATAGAATCCCTCTTGACCCCTTCTGGGAGGCTGTTCTACAAATAAAGAAACCATGACTGTCTAAGCCTGGGCAGTTGCAGACAGAAGGGACAGACAAGGGACCTTGCTAAGAAAAGTGAACGTGCAGCACAAGAACATGCGCAGAGAGCCAGTCCTTTAAGGATGGGAGCCTCAGGCCATGAAGGGAATTAGAGGGAAGCAGCAGCTCCTTAAACTGGGCAAAGAAACAAACAGGCATCCAGTAATACAACTTGAAGACATGAGTAAATGACACCATTTGAGTAAATGAGTAAATGACATGGTCACCTGCTTCTCCAACAGAAGATTAGGGTCCGGCATCCTATTATCTCATCTGAATTCCTGTTGGGTCTCTTGTTGGGTGAGCACAACATGGGGAGCAGGATTTCCCTTTCTGCAAACTGAGGGGAAATGAATCAGTAACCCTAGCTAAATTTTCTATTTTCCCCACGCCATCAATCTGAGAAATAGATCAAGGCATTAAACATAGAAATAAAAGGTTTATTTAGATCAATAAACCTGATGCAATCAAAGAGGTATCTGAATGCATACAGAAAAACAACAGTCCTTGTAATTTATACCTTTCGGTCAACATGGAGAAATTTGTCTACAGGACATGAGATCTCATACAGTTCTGTAAATAAGCGATCAGTTCTTACAAACAAGCAAGTAAGTCAGGGTACATGACCTTCAGCTCAAGATAGATTGACAGGTCATAGCTAGTATTTGGATAGAATACAGATACGAAACATACCAGGATGGCTCCATAAATCCATAATATTGACTGAGAAAGAATGCCCCAGGCTGCGACTGGATGTCTGTTAAAATAAACTATTCTTAACCTTCAGGATATAATAGAAGTAACCCCAATGTGCTTCTCTCATGGCCTCTCTATATATGATAGTAGCAGGAACAGAAATGCAAAACATTGAGTGTAAGCAGGATTTTCTCCTTGCGAGCCTTGAGTAGTCCAGGGGCAAATCCACATGCCCTCGGAGCATCCCAGCGTTGCGCTAAATGTTCGCTAAACACCCAGAAGTATACTGTCTTTCTAGCGTGATTTCTGAAATTGCGCTAGAAAGACGCTATACTTCCGGGTGTTTAGCGAACATTTAGCGCAACGCTGGGACGCGCCAAGGGCATTTGGATTTGCCCCAGCTCAATGAGTTAGAAATGGAGGAGGGCGGTGCATCTTAAAATTCACTAAAACTGCACACAAGAAGAATGAAGGGGAAGAGAATTGATATGAGCTTTAAGAGTTTTGTTAGTGTTGGTAAGAGGAACAAAAGAATGACATTCATCAGAATATTTTTATTTATTTATTTACGTCATTTATAGTCCGCCTTTCTCACTGAGACTCAAGGTGGATTACACAATATGAGGTTAATACAATCAGTATCAAGTAAGTAGTCTCTCTCATTTCAGTGCAGTTAAGCAAGAGTAAATGATGGTCAGTCTCGTTATAGTTAGTTGTTGTAGTATTAGAAGTAGTAGTAGAAGTAGTAGTAGTAGTAGTAAAATGAAAAGGGCTTATTTATTTGTCATTTATAGTCCGCCTTTCTCGTTGAGACTCAATGACATAGTGTGAGATTAGTACAATCAGTTTATTTATTTTTATTTATTTTATTTTATTTATGTCATTTATAGTCCACCTTTCTCACTGAGACTCAAGGCAGATTACATAGTGTGTGATCAGTACAATCAGTAGCAAGGACAAGGGTAGGCATTTCCATACAGTGTCAAGGACATTTCCATAAACAATGTCATAGGGTAGATGAATACAAGTTTAAAGAGACATAGCATTAGCAAGGATCCAATAGAGGGTTGAAGGATTGCTGAAACAGAACATAATCAATTCTAGGATTGACATTAGACAACATGAAGCACAAGCAGTATATACGAGTACATGTTCAAAGCAACAGATAATATGTAAAGCAACATAATGGTGGAGCCCATGGTTCCCAACTCATTGGCGAAACATCTGAGACCTCCTGTCTACAATACCGCCCTCCTATCTGAGTAAAAAAGCCTTTTTAAATATTTCAGTTTTGCATAGTTTGCGGAAAGCCAAGAGCTTGGGAGCTCTCAGGCAGGCTGTTCCATAGGGTAGGGGCCACCCACCACAGACAAGGCCCGTGTATGGGCTGCAGTTGATTTTGCCCATGTGCAGGCTGGCCCCTACAAGAGACCCTGTTCAGATGAGCGAAGCTGCTGTGGAGGGACATAGGGAGGGAGGCGGTCCCATAGGTATGTCGGGCCAAGACCATGAAGAGCTTTGTATGTAATAACCAGTACCTTGAATTGAGCACGGTAGCTGATACGTAGCCAATGGAGTGACTGCAGGATGGGACTGATGTTCATGCTCCTGCTTGCTCCTGCTAACAGTCAAGCTGCAGCATTTTGCACTAATTGAAGCCTCCTAGTTAACTTAGATGGGAGACCTATGTATAGAGCATTACAACAGTCAAGTTTTGATGTTACCATAGCATGGATCCAGGTGGCCAGGTTGGCCGTGTCAAGATAAGAAGCCATCTTCCAGGCTAGAATGAGACTGAAGAAAGCATTTTTTGCAGCTGCCTGAACTTGTTTTTCTAGTAGTAGTACTGGATCCAGCATCAAAGACATTTCCATACAGTGTCAAGGACGTTTCGATAGACAATGCCATAGGATAAATAAATGCAGTTTACAAAGACATAGCATTAGCAAGGATCCAATACAGAGTTGAAGAATTGCTGAAACAGAACATAATCAGTTCTAGGACTGACATTAGACAACATGAAGCACAGGTAGTATCTAGGAGTACAAATTTAAAGCAGGCTTCTCAGGTACTTCCCTGAACTTTTTTGTCAAATGCCCTCACGAATCTGGCTCACTATGATTCCCGAATTATATGAATAATTTGTACAACGCCATGTAGAAACACAGCTGGGGGTGTGGCTTATGAGGCCCAGTGGGAGGGGTCAGATAGGGGTTGAGCATGTAGATTTCATTAACAACTTCCTGTTCTTTCCCCCATATTCCTAACACTGCAGACAAAATTGTGTGGCTCAGCTTTCGTATCACAGCCGTGTCCATACAGGACTGCTTCTTTATATGGAATATTTCAGCTGGGACAAGCCCAGCTGTGGTAGCACAGATCCGCGCTGACAGTGAGAAGGATAATTTTAATGGCAGTTTAGAACAGAAACATATGCAGCTGATGGAATGGTTACAAACAACAGACATTTTACTGTATCCTAGTAAAAGTCTAGTCTTTCTCTAACTAGCATTCCTGTTGCTCGTAAGCCAGCAGAAATATATACAGGTGCTTGTTTGATTTATGCCATTTCTAACAGGCTATTCACAAAACACAGAAAGCTAGGCAGCTGTTTAAGTCTTTGCCAGATCTCAACCATTGTTCCCACCAGCTTTGCAATGGGAGCAACTAGCTGCAACTGAAGGGAGTTTTAAAATAGAAAAAAAAAGTTCCAATTGAGAGAAACGTTATCTTGCCTGTCAACATTTTCACAGAGGACATGCTTATTATAACAATTATATTCTTATAGCGAATATCACTGAAGAAGTTTCAATATTCAGTATCTCCAGTTAAAAGGACCAAGTTTTGAATTATGTGAAAGGCCTCTACCCGAGACTCATGAGGAGAGACACGGCCAGAGCAGATAATACTGACCTTGGTAGACCAATGGTCTGAAAGCAGCTTGATTTGTTCATGTGTTCAACCGCTAATGTAGCAAGTTATACCAAAATATTTTAAAAGACATCCTCATTTGGCAAAAATAAGTACAAAATGTGAAGAGTGATTTATGGGTGTGAGGTTGGGTTGGGGAACAAGTGCCAGATAACAATTGTCCCTGGCACAGCATGCCTATTGCCAGTTAGAGAACAAATTATAATTATTTTCCATATTATTTCACATCTTCCATATCATATAAGCAGCCTTCCTTTGAGCTGTTTGCACAATACTTCAAAGGCCATAATAAGTTAGAATATAAATGCCTGGTTTGCAATAAACACCTTTTACCACTGCCTACTATCAATTATTCTGATATCATTATTTATTTTATAGGGGCTTTTAAGTATGTCGTAAAAATTGTTAGTACACCTTGAGGTTCCCAAAGAAAGTGTTGCAGCAACTCTTCTGGAACTCACACATGGACTATGTGTGTGTTATGTGCATGTCAAGTCGCTTCTGGCTTGTGGTGACCCTATGAATTAAGGATCTCCAAAACATCCTATCATTGACAGCCTTCCTCAGGTCTTGTAAACTGAAGACTGGCTTCCTTTATCAAGACAATCCACCGCATGGTAGATCTTCCTCTTTTCCTACTGCCTTCATCTTTTCCTAGAACTATGGTCTTATGCAGTGATGCCGCTTCTTAAAGCGTTTTAATGTTCCTGTTAATGCCTTCATTGGTACAGTCATTCTTTTTCTCCTGTTAACTGCTTGGTGATGGAAAGTGCCATCAAGTTATAACCGACTTCTGGCGACCCCTGCTGGGGTTTTCAAGGCAAGTGACAGAGGTGGTTTGCCAATGCCTGCCTCTGCTTAGTGATCCTAGGTTTTTTGGGGGGAGGTCTCTCATCCAATTACTAACCAAGGCTGACCTACTTCACTTCCGAGATCAGGTTTGCTTGGGCTATCCAGGTCAGGGTATTAACCGATTACCTGTATGTTTTATTATTTTCAGTTTTACTGATTTGCTATTTTTATTGCAAATCCACTTTTGGCCTGTTTAGCCTCAAAGCGGTATATTTAAACAAAAATTAATAATGTTTTAAGCCTAAAGAAAGAGTTGCATAAGACTTCCACATGGAGCTAATTTGACCGACACGATTGAGAAAGCACAAGTTTAAAACCACCAGAGAACTGCCTGATGTAATTACTATATTAGCAATCTCTGTCAAGCTGTATAGACATCCAAACAGCTGGAAGCATTTTTAAAAGGCACAAGGGGGGGAATGTTTTCTGTTGCAACAAAAAGGTGTCTTGTACTGAAATCCTAGTCTCACGACATCTTAACAGACACATCTGTTGAAATTAATGAAAGCTTCTGCTTCAACATAAGGCGTCATAGGATTCCTCCTTTGGTTTTGAGAAAGCAGTCTGCAATGGCCAAGGCTTTGCAGTGGTTAGAGTGTCAGGCTAGGATATGGCAGACCCAGATTCAAATCCTCACTCTGTCAGGGACACTTGCTGGGCAGCCTTGGGCCCGTCACATCCTCTCAGCCTAACCTACTTCACAGGGTTGTTGGGAGGATAAAATGGAGGGGAGAAAAACAAAGCAAGCTGCTCTGGGTGTCCATTACAGAGAAAGCCCAGGTATAAACAAAATAAATAAATCATAAATGACTGCGAGAACCTTTTCAGGAGGAGAGTGGTGGCAAATCAATGTGATAGTGGGAGATTTGACCGTTCTTACAGTTTAGTTTCCTTGGATGTTTCTTTCCTAGATTTCATAAATTGAACTGGCACATCTCTTTTATAAAATTTGGAAGATCTCAGTATACAGTGGGAAGCTAAACAGGTTTGGGACCAGTGACAGGACAGAATACTGCCTAAGAAACCTCTGACGGACTGCTACCCCTGTCCGTTTCACTAGGGGTGTGTGCTTCGGGTGTCTGATTCAGAAAAAATACCCGAATCAGACACTATTTGTAAAGATTCGGGATTCCCAAATTGGGGCCAGCATGGTGGCCTCGATTCAGGAATCCCGAATCAAAGCTTCCCAGAAGCATTCGGGTTGCTTGGGGAAGCTTCGGGGCAACTTCAAAGGGCCCCTTGTATCAGCTGTCAGGCGGTGGGGGGATCCCCCCCCTCCACTGCCTGGCAGCTGATAGCTTAAAGGGACCTGCTGCTTGCAAGCAAGTCCCTTTAAATTATCAGCTGGCAGGGGGATCTCCCCGTCGCCTGCCAGCTGATACTTTAAACAGCCCGCGCCAGGCACAGAGGGCAATCTAAACTCCCCTCTGTTTGGAGATCAGGGGGTGGGGCCACCGGCCATGTCACCATTTTCAAGAGGTCGTAACACAAGAGGGGGAGGGGGGTTAAAGCTACCTCACCAGGCAACACAACAAAAACAAGAAAAACAAGGGAGCATACCAAGCCCAGAGACAATATCAAGGAATATACTCCATGAGTTGTAATTTACAAAAACTATTAGTGGTACAGTGTATCAGTGAAATTAACACTATATGACACTGAAAAACTCCATAAGGGAGAGAAACGACAACGACAAAGTCCAATGGGGAAATATAATTAAATAAAATCCCTTAATGTTCTTCTGACATATGCAAAGTCGTGGCAAAATAGAACAGCTGTAGGCAATTATGCTGTAAGGGTCCTCGGATCTATGCGACGAGGTGAGATGGTAGCACTGTCGGGATGAAAAGAAGGCAGCACTGATGCACAGAGGGGCAACGAGCATAAGCCGGCCAGATTCCTCTTCTCTCGTTTCAGATCAAAACGATCCTTCTTCAAGCCAAAATGTATCTCATAATCAGACAAACTGAGTTGTTCTGATAACCAAGAGTCCATATGCTCCAAGGTCAAGCCTAGGTACCTGCGGATGTGGTATACACACATGGTACACTTATTCATACTTCACTGCAGCAGGATGGACTTGCATAATAACAGGCATGAACACATCAAGATAAATCCTCATAACACAGTGGGAAGAACTTTACTTATTAATCTATTCAAAAACAGCACTCTGCACAATGGCAATATCTGCCAACAAGAATTGATTTTATATGCCTTTTTAAAATTTGCCTGTTTTATAAGGTTCAACTCTTGTTGGCATTTAACATTGAGTCCGGCCAAACCAAAAATGAGTACCTGGTTGTATCAATAACAGAAGTGTTGCCAATCTCCAGATGAGGCCTGGAGTTCTCCCAGAATTACAACTGATTTGCAGAATACAAAGATCATTTCCCCTGATGGCTACTTTGGAGGGTGGGCTCTATGGCACTATCCCTCCCCCACAAATCCCGCCCCCACCCCAAGTTGGACAGAAAGCAGGAATGAGATGCTGGAGGACTACCCACAGCAACTGTAAGCAGGAAGGATTAGAAAGAGTCATGATGTGTAATTTTGCCATCTTTTTAATAGGCTTTTCTCCTCTGTGCCAAATGCAGCCACTAGAGATGGAATTACAAGGGGAGGGGGAAGAATGGCTTGTTCTAAGTTGCTTTGTTAAGGTTCTCTGGTGCAAAACAAGTAGGTTACTTAATGTTATGCTAAAAATATATCCTTTAGAGTCATTGCACATGGATACCCCTAATGTATTTTAAAATTTCACACTAGACAATCTCTTTCTTTCACATTATACAACCTCAGTGAAGACTTGTGCACACTTCTTCAGTGGTTCCTGAAGTGAAGAAATGCATATGTAGGGATAGTTTTAGGTGAGTAACTGTGTTGGTTTGCAGTGGAACAGCAGGATTTGAGTTCAGTGGCACCTTAAGAGACAAACATTTTCAGGGTGTGAGCTTTCAAGCGTCAGAGCTCCTTTCTTCCGACACAAGTAGGAATGGAGATCCTGGAGCCTATAAAGGCTATACCTAGGAATCTAACTTTTTTCCTCCTGTGTTTTGGAAACATTGGAGCTTTAATTAAACACCTGGGGGTACGCTTTCCCAAGGATTCGCAAATTGTGCAAATTGTAACATGGTGTCCATGTTACAAAATGTAGAAAAACATGTTTTCCTCCCCTCCCCTTCATCCCCCCCCATTCTTTACTACTTGGGTTCTGCTCTGTGATGTTCCTTGAAATGCAATAAAAGATCTCACTGGAGTCGGTCTAGAGTACAAAATGACTGAATTCCATCGGCCAGACCTAGAGGAATCTCATTGTAGTATCAAGCTTCTTTTAGACCCAGGAGCAGATCAGGACATTTCTTCCTAGCCTGTTGGCAACCTTAATCTAGAGACATATTCACTCCTTTGCCCATACTGCATCTATCTCAAAACCTAACTACTTCTGAATGAAAACATATTTCCCTCTCAAAAAGAAACTGTTTATTATACACAAGCATTTCTACAAACACTCTTTAAAGAAATGTCGATGAGAGCTACAGCAGTTCTATGTATATCATGAAGAAGATATATAAAAAAGAAATTGTCCATCTGAGATTTTTAGTTTTCTTCTGTATTATTCAGAATCCATAAAAAATGTTTCAAAGTCCTGATCCAAGTCTGAAACAAGGGCATCCACGAAGTCTTCAACTGATGGACACTTCTGAAGCATACCTAAGGAAAAGAACACAAAGGCTAGTCAGGACACCATGGACTTTGTGGCCAAGAAGTTAATGTATGCTGAAAAGCTTCTGCCGCAAGCCATGGAATCATTTCATGTGGGAGCCAATTCAGAAATGCCAGATGATTAATCCACACTTCACCATCCTAGTAAGTGCAAAAAAAAAATCCATTGACACACACACTTATTTCAACAAGGACACACCCTTCGGACATAATAAGGTACACACGTATTTTGTATTTAGGAGGCCAGGTTGAGAAAGTAAAGTAAGAATGAACTCATAGGCAAATGTGAGTTCTTGGTCCAAACAACTACAAAGATTGTCAAAGGCAGCACAGCAACGGCAGCATCAACCTCGTGGAATACAGCAAAGACTCCCACGTTTGTCCAATTTTGCTAAGTCTGGAAATGTTATAGAGGCCTCTCTGAATATAATGTAAGATGAAAAAATTGCAGACTTAATTCTGTACTTGGCAAAAGCTATTAACCTCATCTAAATAGTCACTACTCATTATTCTGATTAATCTGGTTGTCCATCTACTTATATCAGAAGGCAATTTATAAGCGTGCACTGGTCACTGTAGCTTTAAGCTGTCACTAATTGATTCTGTGCATCTGCTTTTTGAAAAATACAGAAACCTAACCAAAAAGTGGGTTGTGAAGCCTGTGAAAGTGGGTCTCAGGCTTTTGTAACTTCATTGATTTGAGCATGCCTTTTTTTTTAAAAAAAGTGGGTCAACATATCAAATAAATTTGGACTTATGGGTCACCATACCAAAAAGGAAAGCACTGCCATACAGAACCGTATACAATATATTTTTCTGCAATGTTACTGGAATTTTTAAAAAGTATTACTATATATTTTTCATGGTGTGTGTGTGTGTATGATGTGCTGTCAAGTCGCCTCCAATCTATGGCGACCCTATGAAGGAAAGACCTCCAAAATGTCCTATCATTAACAGACTTGTTCAGATCATGCAAACTGGAGGATGTGGCTTCTTTTATTGAGTCAAGCCATCTTGTTTTACGTCTTCCTCTTTTCCTACTGCCTTCCACTTTTCCTAGCATTATTGACTTTTCCAGAGAATCTTGTCTTCTCATAATGTGACCAAAGTATGATAGCCTCAGTTTTGTCATTTTAGCTTCGAGGGAGAATTCAAGCTTGATTTGATCTAGTATCCGCTTACTTGTCTTTTTGGCTGTCAATGATCTCCGCAAAACATTCCTCCAGCACCACATTTCAAATGAATCAATTTTCTTCCTGTCAGCTTTCTTCACCGTCCAACTTTCACATCCATACATCGTAATGGGGAATACCATAGTTTGAATTATCTTGATCTTGGTTCCCAGAGACACGTCTTTAAGGATCTTATCTAGCTCCCTCACAGCTGCTCTTTCAAGTCTCAATCTTCTGATTTCCTCATTGCAGTCTCCCTCTTGGTTGATGATTGAGCCAATAGAAAATCTTGAACAATTTCAATTTCTTCAGCATCAACTTTAAAATTGTGTAATTCCTCAATGATCATTACTTTTGTCATCTTGATGTTCAGCTGTAATCCTGCTTTGGTGCTTTCTCCTTTAACCTTCCTCAGTAGCTGTTTCAAATCTTCACTATTTTCTGCCAGTAACATGGTGTCTTCTGCATAGCTCAAATTGTTAATGTTCCTGCCAATGTTCACTCCACCTTCTTCTCGATCTAATCCAGCTTTTCTTATGATATACTCTGCACAGAGATTGAACAAGTAGGGAGATAATATGCATCCTTGTCTGACACCCTTGCCAATTGGAAACCATTCTATTTCCCCATATTCTGTCCTGACAGTAGCCTCTTGTCCAGAATACAGGTTACGCATCAAAACATTTTTATGGTAATCTTTTAAATGTAAATTGAGAAAATTTCCAACTTTCTTCTGATTTGGGAAATGATTTATGTAAATTCGTCTCTTCTCTGAAATGAATCACTCTGTTGGAGGTGCCAAAATACATATAAACTTATGCTACCCTTTAGTACAAGAATATTTAAGTACAATCACTTAATATTCTTGCACACCTTGAATTATTTGGTTTCCAAGGGAATAATAATAATTGATGCAGTTTTCCTAAGTGAAATTATCCAAAGCATCCTTTAATAAGCTTTCACAAGAGCCAACTGGCTTCAATAGGTATTTTGCCTCTACAGTAATGCCAAACTCAAGTTTAAAAAAAGACCAGGAAAAGGGAGAGTACAGATCTTGAGGCAATTTGAAACAGTTACTAGAAGAGTTCCTTGCTAGACTGTCAGCACATCATAGTTTTAATTAAACTTAAACTATGTGCTTTGCAAGTGACAACAAGAACACCCATAGACCATTGATGAATGGTACACATTTTTTTTAAAAAAAGAACAGAATGAAAACTTAGTCAAATGTTTTCATCATTAAACACATCAAACCATTCTGATCATTTTGCCATTTTTGTTGCTTTTCCATTTAGTAAAATTCGAACAGCTAGTTGAATATATAATATAGTACGGGTCATAAGAATATCTCCAGGTGAAAATAAAGCGAAAACCCACCCCATAGGCTTTTTACATAAAGCAGCTGAATATATCAACTTCCGGGGAGTTATTACGAAGTAATCCCATTAGTATCAAATGGAAATTTGTTTTATTATCGTATACTCTAAAATATACAATCAAAATTAAAGGTAGTAGAAAAATGCTACAATTACTGCATTTAATCACCACATTTTTAATCCACCTCTCCTCATGGCACAGCACACAGTTCCTCTGTTCTCCATTTTATCATCACTACCCTGTGAAGTAGGTTAGGATGAAAAAGAGAGCAACTGGCCCAAGGTCACCCAGGGAGCTTCATAGCCGAATAGAGATTTGAATCCATTCTTTGTCTGACAGACTAATACTACATATATGATCACTCAGTGAATCCATTTTTTGATAATATCTGCCTGTTTGTATGATTTATTGATGATTTTTTCATATTCAGAGACCTCCACTCGGTTAATGATTTTTGTGAAAGGTTGAACATGGTGGATGACAATATAAAATTTACCTGGCAGTTTGACCCGGATAAGATCAACTTTTTGGATATAGTTGCCTTCAGAAGTGAGGAATATACATTACAGATTAGCCTGTATAGAAAGAGTACAGTATGGACAGAAATTCCTATCTTGACTATGAGTCATCCCATCCTAGACATTTAAGGAAGAATATACCATACAGTCAATTTTTAAGGCTGAAGAGTAACTCGACCAGACCAGAGGATTTTAAGAGGGAGGGTTTAGCAATGACCAGAGCATTTTGAGAATGGGGTTACCCACTAGGTATTTTGGAGTCAGCACAAAGGAGGGCTACATCAGTGGCCAGATAGGAGCTATTCGAGCCCAAGGTTAGAGAACGAGGGGATAGAATGAGATGGTCTTTGGATTATACTCCTTTGTGTAATTGTATAAAGAAGATCATATACCAGTATTGGCCACTCTTTACAGAGATTAAGGGTTGTGAAAGTCCCCCCACTATAGGTCTTAGAAAAACCAGAAGTATAAGAGACATGATATTACACTCCAACATGAGGCGAAACCCAGATGTCACGACTAGCCCTATAGGGCATCACAGATGCAGCCACTGATGTGTGTGTCCAAAGGTTTGGGATGGAGATCAGATAATATTACAAAACCAACAAAGGACTATATAACTTAAGCAATTTTCTACTTGTCAGATGTCTCGGGTAGTGTACCTGTTGATATGTCAATGTCAAAAGATATACGTGAGTAGCACTACCCGACCCCTCTGGATGTGTATTCAGGAACACATATTCAGAATACGGAACAGGGTCATGGATGCTCTTCTCGTAGAGCATTTTGCCAGTAATCATTTGAGAGAAGATGAATTTGTATTTACAATATTGTATGTAGCAAGGAAGGGTCAGACACAAGTGGCACAGAAGGATTTATTACAGAGAGAATCCCCGTGGATTTATTCCTTGAGGTTTGAATAACAAATTGATGCTGACTTGGTTTTTGGGAAGACTCTCTGGCAGTACATTGACTGTATTTAGTTTGGTTGTAGACATTGCATGAAATCTACAGATGAAAACAATGGTGTTTGGTCCCTTTAAGTGACTTGAGGTATGTAATTGTCAATGAGTTAAATGGATAAATTGTATTGGTGGCGGTGCACATGGCCAGAGATTGCATTGTGCCACTTTATGAGATGGAGTCATTTTGATGAAAGTGGGTAAGCTACAGTGTTTTTTATATGGAATCAACGCACATTATAGTTGGTGTATAAGCTTTTATTATCAGCAGAGTATTTATTATTGTAGATACTAATCATGTGGACTGAATCCTTGCCCCTGAAGAAGTCTTTGGATGAAACCTACATTGTAATAGCCGGCCCCAGTTATTTTTTTATTGTATGTTATTTATTGGGTGATCATTTTTGTTGAGAAATTGAATAGTGATGGATAGAGGAATATATTGAATCACTGAGCACTTTATTATATGTATAAATGCACTGTGTCATTATGCATAAAGTGGATTTGATTGTTAGTTGCCAGTTAGTCTTGAATATTTATCACCTGGTTGTGGCTTATTCATCTGAGTTCTCGTTTTTACCAGGAGAGCCTTTGTTGGTTGTGTTAGTATTTAAAAAAGAGACTGAATCCTAATGCTAAAATAATGCTCTCTTTTGAGGCATTTTCAGCACTCCATGTTGTCCAATCCTAATTTGTGTTCATTGCTTTAACACAACTGAAGAATGAAAGTCCTTCTTTCTATATATGCTTAACAACATATATCTGCAGGCCTTTTAGATATCAGCTTGGCCTGTAATTTGCCTTTTCTAATCAGGCCCTGGAAAAGCAATCTCATTGCAGGAAGAGGGTGCTATAAATGCCTAGCGGGGCAGTACACCATTTGCTTAAACTGACACTTAAGCTGACAGCCTAAGATGTATGTATGTTGTTCTAGCCTTTTCGGTGCCATCATAAAACAAGCTCCATGGCGGACATGCAGTTATGTGCATAAGTGCAGCTGGCCATGGAGGACTTCCTATGAGGGAGGGAAAAGTCTTCCCCAAACTTCTGGGAGAGAGGTTTTTAAAAGGCTTGGCAGCCTCTCTGAAGTAATTTATCGGGGCTGGAGATAGGAGGGTGCTAGAGGCGGGCCTACCTCCCCAAGCGGCAAACATCCAGCCAGCAGGGACATTTCAGAGATAGACTCTTTTCTTTCTTTTCTTTTCCTTTTATCAGCTGATATGCCTAATACACTGCTCTTCCTATATACCATTCTACTCTCTGTATTTTATATTCTGCTGCAGTACAATAAAGATCTTATTTTGGTTAAGTCTAGCTGTGTCCAAGCCTCACCCATGAGCCTCCTGCTCAGCCATTTGCTTGAACTTCTCATATGCATAAAAGTTCGCCAGTTTCTCAAAAGGCTGGTGAAGGGTTAAACCTTTTCAGTTTGGGTGGTGGTAGCTACTGAAAGACCCAAAGACTGGGAGGGAGAAGCCGCCCCTCCAGTCATAATGATTTTAAATAGATAAATCTGATCCCCTACATGCATAAATCTGAACCCCTACATGCAACCTGAAGGTGATCAGATGAGGAAAATGGGGAACTCGCAGAAGGGTGCATGGCTTGGCTCTGAGACCTCATCTGCATAGTGGCAGATTCCTGTAAAGGGACAAATTCCAGTGAAGAGACATGAGACCACTGGAATAGACTTCAAAGGAAGCTCTTTGGTTCAAAGCTAGACCCTAGCTGCAGAACTTGCACAGCCATTTCCAACATGGTGATAAACAGCACTGGGGTATCAAGCACCATATCTTCTATCTCTGTAGAGTGCTTCCTCCTCCTCATTCTCAATCCACCTTTAACGACATAAAGCTATGTTATTCTACTTCATCCCTACAGACATTCCAAAATCTGGAACTTATGCTCTGGGAATGCCCCACCAGTATCTCAACAGAGACATAATGAGAGTGGAGAACACACACATTGTAACCACATTTACAACATCTTATCTGCAACCACAGGGCTGGAGATTTCAGTCAAATAAAAGACTGACGAGGTGCTGAATTCAACATCCATCAGAACAAAAACAAACAAAAAAGTTCACACCATCCAAGGCAACATTCCCACTTTTTGAGTATGTCTCAAATGCCTATAATAACTAAAATGGTCCCTTGTGGACAATAATGTTTAAAGCATGTGGTAGACACTGAAAACATAGCACTGAGCTCTAAGAGAGAGCTAACCAAGGCAGCTGCCGTCTTCAAAACGGTGAATTTATTTTATAAGCCTAGCCTGGCTCCAATTGCAACTCTGTCTCTCCCAAGCCTAGGGCAACTGCAGCGCTCGCTTCCTTTGAAGTCCTACAACTTCCACATTACAACACTAGGGTTAACCACACCCTTTCTGGAAACGGCTGCCCCCAGCCTTCAACCATCTGCAACTGGAACATTGCAAATGCTGTGGCTACCCTACCCTCGCTTTGAAACTTTGTAATTGTTTTGGCTTCGTTAGTGCAATCTACTAAGTTAGCAAGTGTTGCTGCTTACAGCAAAGGCTAAAACAACTTTTTCAAAAGCACTTTGATCATGTACAGTGCTATATGATCTCGAAAGCACTATTCAGTAAGTGTAACATCTGGTTACAGCTAATAAATAACATTGCAAGAATGAAAATATTCAAGCACAACAAGGGGCCCGCTTACGCATCCAGTTTTCTCTACAAGCAGACACTTCCCCTCCTCAACAATTTTTAATTGTATTTTTCAATGCAAATTTCACCTCTTGGCCCCACATATGCACATGCATACCTGTCCATTGGGCAGAAGGAGCAGCTGGCAGTAATGACGACTAGATTCATGATAGTACTGGTGACTGTCATAAGAAGCAAAACAGACACACTGGAACTCTTCTGGGTTTGATTACTAGGACATGACATGGGTGGGAAATGTCATGATTCTGAATCCTGGTGTGTGCATAGTTGCCAACTGCCTGTAGGAAAATGTCTTGTCCCTTTAACAGAGGCTTAATGTGTAGAAATGGAAAGCTGAAGCTTTTCATGGTCTGCAATGGAGGTAAATAACATCACCTGGTAAGTAACATCCCGTTAAACCTTTATCAAAGGGAAAGGACACTTTTCTCCAGGCCAGATGGCAACCCTAAATATATGCAAATAAGAAATGGGAGGATACAAATACAATACTAGAATAAAGTCTATTGTTTTGGTCAGATGGGCAGCCAGCCATAATAGTTTATTTCAGAGAATCACAGAGTTGGAAGGGATTTCATAGCCTTTCTCATTCAACTCCCTGTACAATGTAGGAAATCCAAAACTAGATCAGATGCAGATATTTGTATCCTGCCTTTCTTCACCAAAAGTACTCAAGACAACATACAAAAAAAAAATCCAGAACGACAAAAAAAAAAAGCCATAAAGGGAAAAGAGCAGTGAAGCAGCAGAATACACCTCACAATCTTTAAACAAAGACCTTGGTAAATAAAACTCTTTACATTTGTTCTAAATTATAACAGAGAATGTACCAAATAAGTCTGTCAGAAGAGGGTATTCCATTCCAACCATGTTAAGAACTGGTTGCTCATACCTTTAGTAAATGCTATCTAAAATGTAAATTTAAAAGATACATTGGGAAGTATGTTTTATAACTGTTAAAATACAACTAGGCATCATTGTCCAAAACTGCATCAAGGGAAACCCAGTTGGGGAGAAGAAAACAATACTAAAACAGCAATACTTATATTACCTTGAACCATAAGCATGGGTTCCTTTCCACCACCGTGTGCCAGCATTTCTTTGCGGTAACGTTCACCCATTGCCCTGAAGGAAGAGATGGGTATTGTTATTGTCACAGTCACCTGCAAACACAACCAGATCAGCTTCCTGTGACACCTGTCTCCAGCTTCCTTATACAAGTTACACAGATAAAGACCCTGTTTAGAACCATGTGCCCATTCCAGAAAAAGCGTATCATTTATATAAGTATGGACCAACAAGTGAGCTTAATAGAATGGGGATGAGAACTAAGAACAAAAGGATTGCTTCCATTTCTCAAAAAGCAATAAAAAATAAACAACAACAACAACAAAAACCCAGAAGCAATGCCCACACAAAAAGCATTATTCTTGTGCTATGGGAAAAAAGTGCAGTAGGCCTATATTTTTGTTCACAAAATTATAATTTGATATAATTCTTTGGGATTCGATATTTCAGAATAAAATGCCTTTTGTACACTAAAGTAGGCAGTGGAGATAAGACAGTTCCCATACGCCAACAGTCACGTGATGTCACTCACTTTTTGGTGGAGGTAGAAAGTGCTGTCAAGTCATAGCCAATTTATGGTGATCCCTGCTGGGGTTTATAAAGCCAGAGGCTAACAGAGGTGCTTTGCCATTGCCTGCCTCTGCATAGCAACCCTGGACTTGCTTGGTGGTCTCCCATCCCATTACTAACCAAGGCCAACCCTTCTTAGTTTCTGAGATCCGATGAGATTCAGGCTAGCCTGGGCTAACCAGGTCCAGCAATCCTCTTCCCTAGACAAATCCTGGAATGAGCTAATAGAATTAAAAGGAGGCAGTGACTGACACGTGCCTTTTTACAACTGCATGGCCGTAAGCGGTTTGGCATCCAGGCAGCTTCCAAGGTCTCCTTTTCCATGTTGTCAATGTTAAAATCAGGGAATCCCATTCTTCCTCCAGAGTTTGGAAAACAACACATGCTGCAGTCAGATAAGAGTCCTCCTTCCAGCTGTCCTATCAGAAAAAGGGGGCCCCTATACGTGCACTTCAGGCATCTTTCAAGGGCATGAAGCTCCTCAACTGCCGCACTGGTCTGCTCTCAGAATTCTTAAGCCTGACTTCATTCATTCATTTTATACCATGCTCTCTGAACTGTTTAGATCTTGAGGGACTCGCTGATGTATTTAAACAATAACATATCCACAATATATCATTTACAATACTGATTTAAAAAATCAAAATAGGAGCGTAAGAATTAAAATAATGTCCAGCAGCAGAGTGGGACAATTAAAAGGTCATAAATCAACAGTATAAAAATGTAACTTGGGACCCTTACTAAAAACTCAAAATATTTTTTAAAATCCAAGAAAAGCCAGCTTTCCCTTCAGAATTGCAAGTCACCGCAGGCCAGCAAGTTGCCAGTACCATGCCAGACAGTCCCCTGGTGATGTTAACAGTTCTCTGCAGTGGGGCCTTTCAGCAGGTGCAGCTTCTATGGTCAGAGCACTGCAGTAGTGGTTAAGCTATCCAACTACAGAAATGATAGAAAGCCTGTTCTAAAAGCAATCAGTCAGGCTCACAGTAAGTCCTTGTGTTTGCAGAGAAAACAGCACTCTTGCAGGAAGCAGAATGAAGCATTTGAGATTATGAACCAACTAACTATCAGCCGCCCTGAGCCCATCTGTGGGGAGGGCGGGGCATAAATCAAATCAAATCAAATCAATAAATAAATTAAATAACTTGATGCCCGTACTTTGCTACAGTATTTCACTACTTTAAATCCAGTTATAATACTTATGGGTATGTAACATTTTTTGGTTTGTGGAGATTTTTTAAAGCTGGTTTTGTAGTATAATAGCAGAGTACCCGAGCTTCACAAAGGTGTTTGAATAAAGCAAAGCATGTTGATGTCGAAAACTGATGAAGTGAATTTTGAAATGTAACATTTACTGAAGAAATTTTAAAAGGAAAAGATTGTAGGGAAATAAATAAAGTGAAAAATATGTACAATCTTTTTTTTTCTACTGAAGGACCTCTTTGTAGATCTCATTGTTGGTTTTCCTCTCAGGTGCTAGGGTCACCAGGCTGCTGGGTGAGCTCACTCTGGAGCAGGCCACGTAGAACTGCCCATGTGAGAAGCAGTCCTCCCTCAAGTCAATTCCTGCCACCTTCAGTGCCTGGCCCTGGGACTTGTTGATCATCATAGCAAAGGAGGCCTTGAGGAGGAACTGCAGCCTCTTGAATTTGAAGGGGTTCTCTGATGGTATGAGTGGTATGTGTGGTATGAACACTGAACTCCCCCGCTCCCCCCCCCGAGCACTGCCGGTGAACAATGTGGCCTTGATGATGTTCCTGTGGAGGGCTTTCACTCACAGTCTGCTGCCATTGCAGTTTGGATGGGTTGAGGTTCTGAAGCAGCATCACTGGAGCCCCCACTTTGAGGAAAAGCTTGTGGGCTGGGAAGCCAGGAGGGTTGAGCGTGTTGAAGAACTCCATGGGGTAGTGGACCACATCATCCATTTGCACCACTAAGTCCACAGATCTGTATTCCATTTCTGCCCCTTCGAGGGAGTTAAGTTGTGTTTCATTAATGATGGCAGCCTTGTCGTTCTTGGGGGTCAGAATGGCACGCTTGCACAGCCAGTCCATGGACTTCTCCATGATAGTGGTGATATCCGAGTATATATTGGCTGTTAGGTCTGCTAGGGTCATTACTATTGTACCCAGGCCTGCAGGGATGGTCACCTTTCCCTTGGACTCAGGACTTGCTGGTATTTGCCCCCTGCTGCTCAGTGCACTGCAGGAGTATGATGTGCATATTTCTTTGCCGCATCTCTAAGTTGCTTCCTCCTTTTAGCATCGGTATATCTTGCACAACGTCTGCCAGGAGGCTTCTTGGGGGAAGTAAGAGGTGATGGCTGCAAGAGGTGTGACGTGGAGTTGGACTGAGGGAGGGGTAGTGTGGTGGGCACTTCGGCAGGTTCATGTGAGAGGTTTGCATTGAAATGGCCCCTAGAAAGGTCATGCACCATCTCCCCATGAACATTTAAAAACTCAGTTGCTGTACTGACTTTTATATAAAATCCCTTTTCAGGAATCTTGTACTGTCTTTCTTCAACTGTCTGCAGTTTCCTTGACCTAATTTTTACCACAGAACACACTTCCACAGCTGACCCATCAGCCTGCCAGCCACACAGGAAAGCCAGGCCACACAGGGAGATTGGCAACCGTAGAAGGTAGGTGTATTTTTACCTCAGGACACGTTCAATGACTGGGAGTCATTGAATGTGTCCTGAGTACTGTTTAGGATGTTGGGATGATGACCAATCAAGGCCACATATGCAAATGATCTCAGGGCAGAGTGGCTCAGTTGGCAGGGGGAGGGGGATGAGCAGCCTCCCAGCCACACAGGGAAGCTGTATCCCTATGGGAAAACACATTTTACCCCTTTTTACCCCCTTAGGGGGCAAATTTCTTAAAATCCCTTCTTAGTGAGCCTCTCCACATCACAAAAGGAACGTCCTCCCCAAATTTCACGCTTCTAGGTCCAGGGGTTTGGGCTGGGCGTTGATAAGTCAGTCAGGACACTTGTCTTTATATAGTTAGATAGATGATAGTGAAGCAGCGAAAAGTTTGGTCTCTAGTTTTACCACTGCCATTCTACTCCAGAGGTCCCCACGCACCCCACCCACTTCCCATCCAACTTTAAGTGTTTCAAGATGACAACCAGTACAAGCTTAATCTCTGCTTACAAGCAAAACACTGAACCCAACTCAGTAACTGCAGACTGAAGACACAGCAGTCCTTCCAACTGCAGTCTTTTCACCCTGTCCCATTTGTTACTTGGAAGAGATGAATATTGGAAGACTGCTGAAGGGAGTAGCTCTCTGGGGTCCAAGGCTCCCATTTTCTGAAACTTCACCTTCTCATACATGCCAGTGCTAAGGTATGTGGAGAAAGCAATGCCTTTGTGCCTTTCCAAAATGAACCACTCCTACTCTCTCTCCCATACACCATAAATGATTGCAGTCTTGTTATGTTTTACCTCTTCTGTGAAGCAAAAGCAGTCACAAGTGAAAGACAAGCATGCTTCACAGTATATGTCTTCACTTTAAAAAAATCACATCTTGCATCTCATTTTCATACCTGTTAAAAGGATCCTGCACAAAACATTGTCTCCACACCATGGATGCCACAGCCCTAGACATGAGGTAGGAATAATACTTGGCACCGTAACCCACAAGATGGCTGAATCTGAGTTGCCAAGCCTGATGGGGGGAAAAGCAAACAAACAAACCATGTGGCCTTAACATTCTTCACAATATTTTGTAACCAGAGCAACTGTTTATATATCAGATTTGAAATTATAATATATATTATTCAAAACACTCTGAAGTAGCTTTTCAACAAAATGCTATAGCCTTAAACTATGTCAACCTTAGGGATTTATTCAACTGGGGAAGCTTTGTTAAAACGTACTAAAGGTTGATTGGCACAAAAATGCAGGTGTTGCTCATAGTATCTATATTGTTGTTTTGCGGGGATTAAAGGAAAACCACAGTTTACATGTTACAAGTGCCACTGTATTTTATTTCCCATATGTTGCACCTGGAGAAGGTAAGACGGTGACGATTTGCCAAAAACAAATTACAGCAGAGACATGTCCTTGCTACTTTTTAAAGAATGGCTTATCGCTTGCCAGAGTGCAAGCACAGAGAGAGACGTACACAGCATTCTACACGCCACAGGTCGGTTTGTGTATTTCTAACACACAGTCATCCTCTGTAATTCTACTATGGTTTGTCCATCCATTGACAGGGTGTGGTAAGTCACCCTTGGATTTGTGTTCTGAATTTAAACTGGCTTCCCTAACAGCTGGATTCTCAGAAATATGATATTGGAATCGAGGGCAAGTGGGACTTGTGCCTGTATTATAGAAATATTGTTAGGATGAAGGTTACTATACCTCTGCTCCAAGTAGTGCAGTTAAACACTGTGGCGGGGGGTGGGGGGGTGGGCGGGGCTCTGTCCTTACTTAAACGGTGATTGGATTATTACATTTCCATTTTATCTGAAGTAGAAACAATGAAATCACTATCTGAGAGCCTGCATAAAAGCTCTGGTCCTCTCTTATTTGCCTAATAAGAAACAGAGATTGGAATAACTTTACATAACTTATTGGCAATTATTAGGAAGCACCAAAGCAATGGAAAAGAGCCCGTTTTTTTAAAAAAAATGTCTTTAAAATGTGTTGGGCATTGTGTGATTTTATAAATATACATTTATAAAGTTGCGTTGGGACTTCAAAACAAGCTCTCTTCACATATACATTCCTTGTATCGGATTTTTTTTTCAGCCTTTCCCTTACAAAATAATTGAATATTACCAGCCAATTTATCCAGACTTCCTTTTTGTAACACAGAATCTAAAAACCTGCCCCTTAGATGAACTAAGCAGGACACCGGAACTAAGCAGTATCATCAAAGAACGGTTGGGAAAATGCAACCCGTTGTTCTTACAACTTAAGACATTTTTCGTGCTGCGCCACTAAGCAATGAGATTCTTCTTATAATTGTTTGCAGGCCATGGCTATATTTTTTAAAAAGCCTAATAAGTAAAAGGCCTTATGGCTTTTAATTAAGTACAGAACTGTTACCAAACTTCAACTATATCCTAATACCTCTGCTAAACTGAAATTTGAATTTAAATCTTAATTTCAACTCGGACTATTCCACAGAGAACAAAAACTTTTGGCAACAACATATATAATGGATGTCAAATATTTTTCCTCGCTTATTCCTTGACAGTTGTCATGGAGCAGGGGGCCTTACGGAGGCCTAGCGCCCCCTCCTGGGAGCCCTCTAGCCCCACAAAGCACCCCTTTTCCTCCTGCCTCATTCAGCCTTGAAGCCAGTAAGGGCCTTATACTGGCTGCCACCATTGTGGTTTGTGAGTTCAACTGGGAAGGCCCCAGAGTACTCTTCCTCCTCCTTCACCTTTCCAAGCAACACCCCTCTATTGGGAGGGCATTGCCAGATGACTGGTCAAGCTAGAAACATGAGAACACAGGCAGAGTAAAACAAACAGTTTTATTTACAAGACTGGCAATCATCAAATAAGTGGGGGGGGGGGATAAACACATAAAGGAGCCAGCAAAAAAAACAAACCAATAAAGCTTCCTAATGCGGCTACCTGACTGGTACCTACAATATCTGGCCCTCCCTGGTCCAACCCCCACCCTCCCTGGGTGACAGATCCTCTCCTACTGGTAGCTGCTTCTCTGCCACATAGCTCCTGGAAGCCCCCCTTCAGGGGGGCTTTATATCAGTTCTCCAATGGCCTAGCCTCCTTGGTTCTGATTGGCCTTCCTTTCCCCTCCAATTTTCTTTAGTCCACTCCTAAAGCTGGGAAGGATGTTGGGAAATGTAGGCCTGCAGGGTAATTTAAAATGTCTTAGGAGACTAGAATAATCAGTAGAACATGTTGGTATTCATTCTAGTCTACAGTGAAGTCTTCTGTCTGAGAAGGACTATTTTTCACATGCCCCGAATCCAAAGAACTTCAAAACTAGGGGTACTAGGTCCCTTTAACCTAACAGTGGGAGTGTGTGTGTGAGGACCCTAGCACTTACCTTGCAATCTTCTCACATGTGCAACGATGTCACTTCCAGTGATATAATCATGCCCAGCAGCAGGTAAGCCAATTTTGGCCCTTGTGAAGGGCGGGAGCATGCCTACCGCCGGCCTGATGACGTCACTTCCGGAAGTGACGTCATTGCACCAGTGGGGACCAGGCCTGTGGCGTGCTCATTCCCTGAGGCCTTTCCCCCCAGCTGGACAGGTATGTAGTATCAGGGGGCAGAGCTGGGAGTGGGGGATTCTCCACCTCCACCAGGGGACTGACAACGCTATTCAAAACAGACACGTTTACAAAAGCATGAAGGAGTACTGATGCTTTTCCTATTTTCAGAGATCTTCATACGTCCCACCCCTAACCCCATGGAAACTAGTACAGAGTTGACATACAGTTATCATAAAATTATCATGAAGCTCTACATTTCTTCATTTGTTTAACTTCATTTCTGGTCTGCTTGTCTTGCTGAGACTCAAGAAAGATTTAAAAAATATAGAAAACAAATCAGACAGTAAAATATCCAATAAACAATGTCATAGGATTAGGATTATATTGGGAAAACAAGTAAAACAACAAAAATTTTGGAAGGCATGACATACTTCAGTGCATAAAGTGAATTACAAAGGTGAGTGGCAACTGGGTTATCATTGCAATACAAACAACGGAAAACAATGCAATCATCTCCTGTGCTGTTTTCCCAGCTTCAAAGAGCTCCGGGACCCTGCTCTTCTCTCTGTATCATCCACCAGAACCAACACTTGCACACTCAAAGGGGGGGGGGGAGGATCCCTGCAGACAGTGTAAGTTTAGAAGGAGAGCCCCAAGTTAAAAATGTTTACCAGAAACTTCTAAGCAAGCCCCATTTACTTCAACTGATTATTTCCAAATGTTAAAGTTTAAAGCATAACCCCAAATATATTTTCTCTGAAGCAAACGTATCTAAAATCAGTAACCTGCTTTCCAAAGAAGTGTATGTAGTACTTGGTGGTATTTTCTTCTACTTCTGGCCAGATGTCTGTACTACTAGATACTAAGAATAACAACATATTTTAGATCCACCAGCCTCTAGCAATGACCTCCTAAGTCTCAAAATTGGTTCCAGTTACTTCGTAAAAACAGCGTTCTCAATTTAATCTCAAAGTTCTCAAAGCTCCACCACAGACATTTATGAAGTACAGGCATCAATATTTAAAAAAATAAGCTAAAAAGAAGCCATTATTTAAACTTGGTATGTTTGCTCCTTTGTAACACATATATATTACTCCTCTTAGCTATACGATGCTGTCCTTAAGAAATGGGAAGGTATGTATTTGTACCTCAATGCAGAGAAAAGATGAAAAGGCAGTTCAAACCACTGTTCTTTTGGCAATTCCAAAAAAACATGGATGTACCATATTCTGTACCACAATCAAAAGACATGCAGATATCAATTAGTCGGCTATTAATTGAAGTTGCAGCAGTCACTTTTTTACCTTACAATTGTGCTTTTGATGGAACTTTGTAAGTGGTATGGACAATTAGTTTCAAATTCTTCTTATTTCTATTACTGATCTCATTTTAGCAATTAAGACACCTAACTAATGTTTCACATTTCCCTTTTGGAAAAATCCCCAGGCAACATTCACAAACATCCATCTTGCTGAAGGTCAGGTTTCTAAGTTGCAAGCCAGTGGATGAAAATCTTGATCATCATCATCTGATCTTATACTGATATGTAATAAGGCTTGAAAAAGCTGTAGGAAAACATTCCAGGAGTTTATTAAATAGTGGTACGTTCTCTACCATAGCCCAGGGGTTATAACATGCCATCTGCAGGTCATGTTCCTGCCTGCGCAGCTGACAAAAATGAAGGTGCATGACTGATCCACAAAATTAATCAATGCTGGCTTCCCATCAACATACCAGTAATCCACCAAGAATGATCTTGTCTGAAGATTTTTGTAAAATCCGCATCAGATTTTTATTAGACAAGATAAAAAGCACTCGTGTACGAGAGGCTTCAGATTTGCTGTATTCTCCAGCTATAAACTATTTTAAGGCCATCACTACCATTCCCTACTTTCTATTTAGCATACAAAAGCCTTTGATATGAATGGCAGCTACATACAATCTAAGGGCTCAATTAAAATTTAAAGCTGTTAGCAGTCTGAGTTAAGCAAATCTTTATGGAGTTATTGAGCAAAATGTTAGACAACACTAAATCAAATTCTGATCCATCATGTTTAAAATGAAAAAGGAAAGTTTTGAGTTTTATAGAACTTAAACTTATGTAAGGCCACCCCTCCCTCTCTCTAATTAATAATAATAACAACAACAACAGCAACAACATTCGATTTATATACCACCCTTCAGTATGACTTAACACTAGAGATGGGCACGAACAGCAATACGAACCAAAAAAAGCCACGAACAGCCCAATCTGCTGTTCGTGAACAAGCTGTTCGTGAGGCCCCATTCTAAACGAACAGGAGGTTGTTGCAAGCCTTGTTCATTACTATTCATCAAGCCAGACAGTCTGGCACCTGCAATCAATTCCCTTGGCAACTTAGGCAGGGATTGTCTGAACTCTGTCTGAATTCCTGCTGTTGCCCTGGAAACCCCAATCTAAGCCCAATTTAGCTTGATAGGCAGGTCTTCCTTTCAAGTGTGGAGCTCCAAATTTGTTACAAGGGATCAAAGAGCAGGGGGGAAGGGGGCTCCCAGCTGGCTTAGTTTGCAGACAGTGGAGAGGGAGAGAGTTGCTGTTGGCATTTTGATAGAGTGCATTGGAGCTTGAATTTCCTTTGTGTTTGGTGGGATAGGGAGCTACCCCTTCAAGTTCCAGGGCTGCTGCCAGGCTCTGGGCCAAGCTATTATTTATTATTGGTACCTTTCCTGCTGCCTGCTCAGGTCAGGTTTCTGGGAGTGGTGCAGTAGGGATCTTGACTTGGATGATGGCTAGAGGAGAGCCTGCTGGCCCCCACAAACAGCTAACCATGAACATGTTAATGAACAGGGCCATGTTCATGGTTGTTCGTGAGTCCGTTTGTGGATGGCAACGAACAACGAACATCATGTTCATTTTTTTTCTGTTTGTGCCCATCTCTACTTAACACCCACTCAAAGCGGTTTACAAAGCATGTCATTATTATCCCCACAACAAAACACCCCGTGAAGTGGGTGAGGCTGAGAGAGCTAGAAGCTGTGACTGACACAAGGTCACCCAGCTGGCATCAAGTGGAGGAGTGAGGAATCAAACCCGGTGATTGCTTCAAAAATGTTCAGAAACCTTTGCCTATGCAGGCAAGCATTGCTCTCACTCTAAATTGGCTTCATTGAAAAACTCATCCAAGAAGATGATATGGTAATTAAAAGGGGAAAAAATAGCACCAAAGCAACCGTGGATAAGGAGGAACAAAGGCAGCAAGCAGGATTTAAAAATGGTGAACAGTCTAGTAATTAAGGGCTTTCTCTGTAAAGAAATATTTCTGTACATACTAAAGTACAACCCCAAATCATAACAGGAGAATATAATGCACAGCCGTATGCTCGATGTCACATGAGCTTTCTTTCTAATTTGATAAAGTCCTGGTACCTGTCCTATCTGCATCTATACCCTAAAACTGTAAAAGTGTGAAAATTGACTCATCTGATGCTTAAGAAGCCATTCTTTGCAATCTTAAAGTTTCAAAATCAATTATAAACTATAGATACAAATATATATAAAATATATATATATACACTGAGCCAGATTATTTACAACTTATTCAAGACTGATAGCATTGCATGTTGAAGAAAATTACACTGATTTCAATGGAGCATCATCCAAAGTGTTCAAGAACGGGCCTTACATTTTAATAAGAAATAATTTATGCAAACGAACAGGTTTGTTTGGCATGTGAGGAGCTTTTAAGTCAAAAGCAATCATTTGCCCCAACATGACTAGTGCCTACTGATGTTCATCCATAAAAGTACCTTCTACAACATCCTTCAATGGATATTCCTGGGAATTAAAATGTATAATCTTTATAGTACAAAGAAGAGACGTTCTGATCTCACTGTTTCTTTATAACTTTTTAAAAAGCCCTCATTGTTCTTTGTAATTATTCATAAGGGGGCTTGTAAAATAACTGCGCATAAAACTATTTTGATATTTTTTTTAAACTTAGACTGTTGTTTTAGTGAAGTTACTGGTATCCTGCCAGTAAACATCTGCGCACTGTCATATCTGTCTGCAACAGCAGCTTTACAACATTGCAAAGCGAACGTAACACCATGCTTTGCTGTGCTAACAGAAGTGTGACTGCTGGTTCAGTTGAGGCTTAGGCTAAAGAAGGAGTTGCATTGGCAAGTAACCTGGCTCTGTGTGTGTACTGAGGACTTTTAAACATTAAAAACTTGTACAATCTGTCACCAATATAAGCTGGTTCAATACAAAAGTCCAGGAAAAGTCTTGTGTGGGTGCAAAGGTTTATTTAGTTGCAAGGTCCCCTCCCAACAGCGAATACATTAATGTATGCTATATTACTGAAAACAGGAACGAACAAGATGAATCACACCAGCAATACATGCCTTGGGCAAGTGAACCATGTTATAAAAGCCCATTGAGTAAATAAATGATATAAGCCAGGCTGCTTGGCAGGGCGTCCTTCCCAACCAAAGATGGCAATCTGTTAGACCTTGAAAGTGAAGCAAAACGTATATCCACTAAGCCACCCAGACAGAAACTGTCCTTGGTTTCCAAACCCAAGCTGATTCTGCTCAATATTCTGCTCATCAGACCGCAATAAAAGCTCAGGGTAGGCTCAAAGTGGAGATGAATGGCTGCTTCTAATGCTTGTACGAGCCATTACTCCCATGCTGAAGAGGATCTGAGTGACTGCACCATTTTCTGACTCCCCTGTTGATCAATTCTAGATGCTAGAAATACTAAAGCGGATTAAATTTAATTCAAGAGCTTCTATATGTAATAAGTACCTAAACAATTTTATAACCCAGAAGCGAGGATGACATGGAATATTTTAAAGACAAGTTTTTTACCTTACTTGTAAACTCAGCGGGGAAAAAAGAGCAGACTGTTGCTCCTTGACAACAGTGTCCTGCTCCAATTAAGCAGGGATGCATATGTGAGAGAACTCCTTGCATATCCCAGCTTGTCTGAGCAGTGCAGGATCCCAAATATTCGCCAATGATAACGGAAGGAACATGTAAAAATAGCAAAAGAAGGGTGCAAGGAGAAATCCTAGGAATATTCCTAGATGCCCCTTTCTAATACTACTCCAAAATTAGGTATCAAAGAGGGATACTACCGGCATGTAGATTGAGTGATAGGTGGGGGAGCTAATCCAGACTCACGAATTATGCCTCAAAATGTTTAGGTAGGACTACCTTCCTATCACTAGAATCGGTAGAAGACTACTGCCCTTGGCTGGAAAACCAGGTTTGGGATCAGAATTGCCACTGGGACCTTTAGACATTCCAGACACCCTGGAGCAAAGAACATAGTTTCTTGAGAGCTTTCCTTGCCTGGGTTAACCAACCCTTATAATCTTGCCAAAGAACTTGTGATTGGTCACCTCTGGCCCCT
Source organism: Eublepharis macularius (assembly GCF_028583425.1). Classification (NCBI taxonomy): domain Eukaryota; kingdom Metazoa; phylum Chordata; class Lepidosauria; order Squamata; family Eublepharidae; genus Eublepharis; species Eublepharis macularius. The sequence goes on along the minus strand of NC_072792.1, from coordinate 156,599,339 downwards.
TTTGGGGGATGGAGCTGAGGAAATATTCAGCTGACAGGTTGAGTAACAAGTTTCAGAAGAAGTCAGAGCTGAGAATAGTTGAAGTCTTTTTAGAAGCCCAACACAGTATTATCTCTTCTTAGAGGATTTTCCCTTCTCTTTCTCTAAGAATTAGATAGAAACATCCAAGTTAGAATTTGTGGGAAGGCAGGTTAAAAGGGGCATAAATGGGATTGGATGATTGGACAGGTGTGTCATTCTTCCTTTCCTTCCTTCACACTGAAGGGACTTGCCTTTTTCTTTTTCTTTTTTTTACTGTGTCGGAGTCCCAGGATCAATGGGTGCCTGCCTGGGCTTGGAAATCTGGACCAATAGAAATAAATCTAGTTTAAGAAAAATCTAGTCCAAGAAAACTTGACCCTTACCTCTGAGGAAGAGCAATATTCAAGTTGCGCCTTCAAGGCCAACAAGATTTCCATGATAAAGGTTTTCAAGAGTCACACTCCCTTCATCAGATAGCACTTTGACTCTTGAAAGCTTATATCCTAGAAATCTTGTTGCTTTAAAGTGATACTGGGCACAAATCTTGCTCTTTTGCTGCAAAATAGCTACCCATCTGAAACGATCTTCTAATAACTACATTCCCTCATAGAAGGACATAATTGCTTAAAGAGTTATTCCGCTTTTTTGAAAAAGGAGAAAACAAGTCCTAGTTCCTTCTCTCCCTTTTTTTGAACAGAAATCAGACTGGCTTACAGAGCCTCAGACCATCTGGGTCTCCACTGCAATGCCTGTTGTCAGCTCCAAGACAGGCTGGGATACCTGTCAGCTCCTACCACTGGAACAGAACAGGTCTCTCCAAACTCATGGTGTTACCTAACCCCTCCCCAAAAACAGCAAGAGAGGACTAAAACTGCTTCTGTAGATGAGGTTGGCTTGGCTTTGCATATATAATTTTCAAGGTTTCTTTCAAACAAAGTGACTTTTTCTAAAAATGTAATAATAACCTAAAAATAGAAGAACTATTTAGCCAGAAGTTACTGGCTCTATACCCAAGACGTATTCTTATGAACAAAAACCGAAGGATTTGTGTGTGTCGTTTCTAACCTTAGATGCAATAATTCCATACTGAATGCTGTCACAAACATTTCCCAGTATTCTGCTATTCTGCTAATATCATCATCTTTTAGAACAATGCAGCAAAAGGATATTCTAAAGTCAGCAACGGGAAAGTAAAAGCAAAAAAGAACCAGAACCCCTTGAGATTTTGGAAAGTGAGTTAAACAAGAGATTAAGGTTTCAATTTATAACACTTCTATGCTTTTATTACCAAGTCATAAATAAATCCAGCAGGACAAGGGATATAAATATTTTTGCACCGTTTATACTAGAGAAGAAGAAAGGAATTTAACATGCAATTAACCACTTAGGTGTTTCTGGAGAGGCACCATCTGGCTCTAGAATTCTTAGTTTATATGTGTTACCCACTATTTCTTGGATGACCCCATTATCACAGCTCAGACAGATCGGAAACTCTTTACTTGGCTGTCCACGGCTAGCCAACGAAGCCTACAGACTCCAAAAGCTCACGTTTCTTTTAATACAACAGCCTTCCTGCCAGTTAAGTTTGTCATCCCAGGTCCTGCTGTGCATGTTCCTGCTGAAAGAAGCAAATCGGGCCTGTGCCGGAGACGGGAACCAATGGGTAGAACCAAGACTGCAGAATTCCCTCCCCACACAGGTTCAACTGGTGCAAGATCTGCTACCATTTAGGTGACGGTCAAAAACACTATCTCCCCAAGGTTTTACGTAAACTGTGTCCTCTGTGAAGTCTTTGACAGTTTACAAGGTTGTATGCTCGTAGCTGTTTTACTTTTTGGTTCCTAGTGTAATTTTACCTGATTCTGCTTTTGACAGCTTTACCTATTCATTTTAAATTTCTTGATCTCATGCTGCTATTCTACTTGTTAAAAGAGTAGCCCTTTTTACTGTAAGTCACCATCAACATATTTGTATAGGTAGTGAAAGGGAAGGGAGGAAAGGGAGGAAAGGGAGGGAGGAAGGAAGGAAGGAAGGATGGAAGGAAGAAACTGCAATTTTCTAAGACAAAACTTATTTAAATATGTAAGATATTCCATAAGGGACTAATAAATATTTCTTTAAAATAAATTACACAAATTTAGAGTTTAAGCAACAGGTTTAAGATAGACAATTTACTTACTTTATTTATACTCTGCCTTTCTCCTCAGCTTACATCTTTCTCCTCTCCTCCCTTCTATCTTCAAAACAACTCAGAGATTAGGTTAAGCTGAGAGTGTGTGACGGGCCCAAGGTCACCCAGCAAGCTTCCATGGCTAAGTGGACATTTGAACCTGGGTCTCCCAGAGCTTAGTCCACCGTTCTAACCACTATACCACACTGGCTCTCAATGAGTAATTAAATTGTGGGATTCATTGCATGTGGACATACTGATAGTCACTTGCATAGATGGCTTTAAAAGGGTTTAGAGAGGATAGGTCTTTAAAAGGGTTTAGGAGGATAGGTCCACCAATGGCTACTAGCCATGGTGCCTAAAGAGAACCTTCCTAAGTTCTGACTGAATACCAGTTGCAAGGAGGCAACATCAGGAGAAGGGCTTGGCCTCTATGCCGTTTGTTATTTCTCCATGGCAACTGATTGACCACTGAGTGAGACAGGATGTTGGACTACATAGATCCATGGTCTGGACCAGCAGGACTTCTTATGTTAAGTTTCTAAACTGTATATATAGCTTATACAGATTGGATCCAATGAATCCTCATGTATGAGTAGAAGGCACTTCTGCTCTTTGTGTTTGTTTGTCCTCCCTAACTCTCCCCCCAGGCTGCAGCCTTTTATGGAACACAGCACACTACTTAAGAGGGCATCTTAACCCATTAGAGTAGATAGTGGGGGGCAGCCTAGAGGAAAAACAGGAGAATCACTCATCCGTTCACACACCCATATATAAATAGAAATGCCTTCAACTCATATGCAGAGAACGTAGGATCCAAACTATATACATTAGATACATTTTGGTATGTGTGTTAAGATATGCATTACTGGCCAAGATCCAAAGAGTTACTTGAGGTACACCCAAAGGTTGGGAACATATCCAATATGATTTGTTATCTTTTCTAAAAACTTTGTTCTCTGTTGAACAGCAGTTCCCGCACTACCATAGCACACGTTTCTTTTCAAAGTCCCTCCTTTTCAAAAGCAGGAAAGGGAGGGGGAGCTGTTCCTCTTTGAGAAACACAAGACCAAGGTCCCCCAGTGCTGCACCTGTCTGGATCCCAGCCATTCTGCCTGTATCGTAAACATGCCCAAACAATGTTTTTACTGATAAATGAGCCGGGAGAAATAATGAAGTGTTTATACTAGCTTTAAGCTGTTATCAGGGAGAAGCATTTGTAATATATATGGATTTTATTTTAATAGTATACTAGTGATTATTAGCAAATCAATTCTATGTGCTTTTATATAAAAGAAATGCTGTAACATCACATTACAAGCATTGCTATTATACACAGAACATTTGTGTTTTGTAAAGATAACTTTTTAAAAGAAGCTTCGAATATATCACAACTCCGCTTCACAGTAGAGTTCTCCCGTGAATAGTTCTGATGGAAAAGATTGATTCATAAAACCTGTTAAACTAATCTTGTCATATTAATTTCAGTGGGGATTTAATGTGAGTAACTCTGGCTTGAGTGGGACCATCATCTGCCATTTTTCTGCCTAAAGGGAGAACTGACCTTTATTTTTTTAAAGAAATATTATCAAAGACTCTTGTGCTGGTTTTCAAAGTACCAGCTTTTGGTACGGCTTTACAACGAATGGAGTTCATGAAATCAATCCTATAAAGCGCCACCACAAACTATTTACAGAAAATTCCACAAAGGGTTTGTTACACATTCATTTAATTTTCCTCTTCCTATCGCCAACCTCTTAAAATCTGGTTTACAGTATACTTTAAGATGACCCAGCTGAAAGTTAATCCAAGGGTATCCACTTTGTATAAACAAATGGGTTTTCCACTTTGGCAGATGCAGCAAGTTACAAGCATTCCAAAACTAAGGGATGTTTTCACAAGTGACTCTAAAATCAGCATTTGAATTTCCTGTGTTTGTAAATTTGAATTAAAGAGTCTCACTGACCACAAAGTACACTGGATTTTAAAATGACCCTCTTCTGCTTCATATATGACATTAGCAACATTCAAGAGTTACGTATTACGGAGCTAGCTTTCTTGAGAGGCACTTGTGTAAAACGCATGGAAACTCAGCACTGCGGTATACCCTTAGGAAGATAAAGAAAACAGCCCCCTTTCATTTTTATGTAGTTACACAAGTGACTTGTTCTATGCTTCACAACATAGCTCTGGCCACAGTTTAGGTTCAGCCTAGTCGGGCCCAGAGGAATTTTTTCATATGAATGGTGACCATCATCTCCACTTCCTCCTACCCCATACATTATCACAAACTGCTTAAGAAATTCTTTTCTTTTGCAAAAGCAGCTTGCTATCTAGAATGGACTTCTCATTAATTTAGTTAATTAAAAACACTTCTGTGCCATCCCAGAACATAGTTCTTGAGGTAGTTTACCAAAAAAATCAATAAAAATGCAGCAAGACCAGAAAATCAGTACGCATTAGCATACAATAAAATATACTATACAAAACCCAAATGAGCAGCAGTAACACAAGACCATAAACAAAAGGGCAAAGAAAGAATCAGATAACATTAACCAGATACTACATATTACCAAAAGCCTGGAGTGACAAAAGACTTTCCTCTTGATGCCTAAAATTCAAATGAGGAGGTAGTAGATGGACAGGAGACAAGGGAGGATGGGATTTTACAGCACAGGCGCCACGACAGAAAAGGACACACAGGATGGCTCCATCTCCCACTACAAGCTGCCTCCGGCAGAGCAATCGGAGAAAAATAAGGCAAAAAGTGGTATCACTTAACTAGAAGCAACATCTTGGCATTGCTCTAGGAATTTCCTAAATCTCTATCATTTTTACCGTAAAGTCAAAGGATTCCTAGAGTGGAGCAACTGTGTCATTTTCCGGTACATAACCGGAAGTGGCACTGCAGCACCTTACACCATCACAATGCTCCACTCCCAAGAGCTCCCAGGAGTTGCCAGCAAATGGATGGCTATCCTAGCAAGACGAAAAGATAGAAGCACACAGAACACAGGTGGAGGCATGTGCTGCTGAACACTGAAACAACCAGGCAGAATCATATGGCAGCTGACAGTCCAAGAGAAAAATTCCCATGGGTGTGCAATGGTAGCTGTGCTGAGCTTTGGATACAGATGAGAATGGGTCTCCCCACATGGTGCACATACAGCAACCCAGAAATATATCTGCACTCAAGGACAGCCTGTTGTGCAGGCTGGCTTTACAATAAGAAATACAGCTACAGGCCACACAGCACGTAAAAGAGTAACAATTATAAAGATATTTTCTCCTGCCCACTCGTGAATTTTTTCCATGTCCCTACTTGTTCCCATTTATTTTAATATGCTTCACCCCATGTTTTTAATCAAAACTACACAACTTGAAAAAAACACTAATATAATTCTACTTGTGCGGTCCATGGAAATTTATGCACATACATTTCACAAAGAAAGCTGTAGAATATTTGACAGGAACTTAGTATTCTATTGCAAGAATTTTTTTTTAAAATTCAAAAGGCGATCTCTGCTGTCCAAGAGTACAATCCAATGCACATTTGAATTAAATAGAATTTAATTCCCCATTAAATTCAACAGAGCTTATGTCTGAGTAACCATTAACAGGACTAAACTGTAAAAAAAATTTTTTAATGGCTTGGAGTTAAAAACAATACTCACGGTATTAGGAACGTATGGCAATCCATAAAATTTATCTTGCATTTCCTTTAAAATGTCTGTGGTTGACTTTCCTAGGGGATGTTTTGCATGGTATATCTGATCCAAGACAGCATAAAAGACCTAGACAGACAACATATAAAAATCATCTGTGTGTGTGTCTATTTCACAGCCTTGCCATTCAACATGGGTTTAATCCAAACATGCAGTCGAAAGCAAAAGAAAAGGTTGGATACTGGTAGCAATGATCCACAACATATGGAGGTGGGGTGATTTTTTTTTTTTGCCATCACTCCCCCTCCTCTCTTGCAACAATCTTCCAGCTCTCCCATCATGATGCCCAGGGGCTCCCCTAACGTCCTAGAAGCAGCATCATGGGGGATATTTCTGTGCATGGAACTTCTAGTGGGATCCAACCCATGTGTTTGTTTGTTTGTTTGTTTGTTTGTTTGTTTGTTTGTTTGTTTGTTGCCCACCTTTCTCACCGAGACTCAAGGAGGGTTACACAGTGTGAGACTGGTACAGTCAATATCAGAAGCATTTCCATAAACAATGCCATAAGGTAAGTAGAATCAAAAAGAGTCCAGTAGCACCTTTAAGACTAACCAATTTTATTGTAGCATAAGCTTTCGAGAATCAAGTTCTCTTCGTCAGATGCATGATACAGAGACTGGTCAAATATAGAAGAGGAGGGGAGGAGAGAGAAGATGCAGTTGTGGGGGGGAGAGAGGGTGCAATCAAAACATTCCTTTGCTAGTAAATGTAAACATCTCCTTTTGGTGTCCTTTTGGGGTCAGGAAATCTGTTACCTGTGATAATGTGATTTCCTTTACAGAGGCGGGGTCTGGGGGAGCCCAGTGGCGCCTGGCGTGGGCTTTCGGGGACCACAGATCTCTTTGTCAGATGCATCTGACGGGGAGAGCTGTGGTTATCGAAGGCTTATACTACATAGGAATTGGATGGTCTAGCTGTTTTACTGCTGCAAACTAACAGGGCAAACTCCCTTGAAGCCTCACCCAAGCCAACTGACCCCAAAAGGACACCAAAAGGAGATGTTTACATTTACTAGCAAAGGAATATTTTGATTGCACCCTCCCTCTCCCCCCCTAACTGCATCTTCTCTCTCCTCCCCTCCTCTTCTATATTTGACCAGTTTCTGTACTATGCATCTGATGAAGAGAACTTGATTCTCGAAAGCTTATGCTACAATAAAATTGGTTAGTCTTAAAGGTGCTACTGGACTCTTTTTGATTTTGCTACTACAGACTAACACGGCTAACTCCTCTGGATCTACGGTAAGTAGATACAACAAGTTCACAAAGACATAGCATTAGTAGAAATCCAATACAACATAGTTGTGAGGTCTACAGTTTCTAACTCATTAGTGCATCATCTGAGTTCCCCCTCCCTACAATATATCCCTCCTATCTGAATAAAAAGCCTTTTTGAATAATTCTGTTTTGTACCATTTGCGGAAAGCCAGGAGTGTGTAGGGGCTCTCCTGAATGGCTTCAGCCCATCAGCTGAACCCAGCGAGGGGTGAGTGAACCTGACAGCCCTGTTCTCTTGTCCCCTGAGTGGCAGGAGAACGGAAGCTGTCAAGTTTGACAGACCCCGTGCAGGTTCAGCCCATGGGCTGAAGCCAGCGTGGGGTCTGTCAAACCGACAGCTCTCGTTCTCCTCCCACTCGGGTGGCAGAACAGGGGTGTCAGTTTGACAGACTCCGTGTTGGGTTCAGCCGATGGGCCAAAGCTGGTGCAGGGTGAGTGAAGCTGACAGCCCTGTTCTCCTGTCCCCCTAGTGGCAGGAGAACAAGAGTTGTCAGTCTGACAGACCCCACGCCGGGTTCAGTTCATGGGCAGCAGGAGAACAGGGCTGTCAGTTTCACTCACCCTGCCGTGGGTTCAGCCGATGGACTGAAGCCAGTGCGGTGTGAGTGATGCTGACAGCCCTGTTCTCCTGCTACTCAGGGGACAGGAGAACAGGGCTGTCAGTTTCACATGCCCCGCACCAGCATCACTCGATCTGATAAAGCCTGCACAGGCTGTTTTGAAACTGACAGACTTCTCCTGCTGCTTCGGGATGACAGGAGAAGGGGGCTGTCAGTTTCAAACACCCTGCACCAGGTTCAGAAGCCGGTGCCGGGTGTTTGAATTCCACGAACTACGAATCACGAACTGATTCATGAACCGATTCATGAACTGGTAAAAGTTTGTGGAAGTTCGTGGTTACTAGTTCATGGAATAGCAATGAACCATGAACTAGGTGGTTCAGGGTTTTTTTCGGTTCATGCCCATGTCTATATAGAACATCACAGTATGACCGTGCCAGAAAACACCACCTATTCTTTTGGCTTCTAGTATCCTGGAGGACCACAGAAATAACAAAAAAAATTTTTAATTTGGGAATTAAGAAATTAATATGATCCAGAAAACATGTCATGGAATCAGAACACTGAAATCTCTGCTGTTTCGAAGCATATAATAAAAAATCTGGGCTACTAACTCTTTCCCTGATATGCTTTCTTTCTTTGTTTTTTAATGGATAAATCATCCAAAATACAATCCTCCACTCCCTGTTGCACTGAAGTGGGTCTACAATGTGAGAAGAGTTAAAAGCATCTACTGTGCATCTGGGATTTCACATATTCCCCATTCAACTGTGGGTTTGGAGAGAACTGAAGTGGAAATAGCTAAGAATTTATGGATATAATTATCTAAGCCTTGATATCCTGCAGCGGCTTGGAGGAGACAGACGTTTAGCCACAGCTATGTTTCAGACTGTCCTTCCTTTTTGTGGGATGAGGTGGGTGACCTAGGCATAACTTTTAGTAACCCTGCAATTTCCAATGATAGTATGCTGTTGAATTGCTATGACTGCCTGGAGAGAAGGTGACTAAGCCATAACGGCTCTTAATGTCTAGATATAAGGCATCATTCTTCCCCGAGACAGTATGTTTTAAAAGAACCAAGCACAAAACAGGGAGATTGAACAGCCCTAATGCGGCTGGACTGCCTGCATCAGCATGCACACCACCATCATGGCCAACATTATATTTAAAGGATGCCTGCATGCGTAGGCCAAATTTTGATAATGATCATGCAGATGAAGTGTACATGTGTTAGACTAAGAATACCGACCCCATTTAAATGTTGCAAAGTGCAGACCTTAGGCAGACTTGAGAATAAAGCAATGGGTGAACATGCAATCTTGCTCTCCCACCACATGTAGGCTTTGCAAACTTGGGAGGTACAGGTATATTGGGCAAAAAGCATCTCTCAAGTAAAAAGCAGATGCATAATGCACATCAGTGTTCATGCTAGTTAACTGGGAATGAAGCTCCATATTCATGAGCAATAAACACCTAAGGACTAGATCCTTTAAGACATATATTCCTCACATACATGGGATGTATATTAGCCAAAATGTGTATTTTCTCCTCTGCAGGAGTTCCCAGTGTATATATATATAGGTGTGACTGTAAGGCAAGATCAGCAAGTTTTGCACATCAAGGCTTTCTTGGTATGTAGATATGCAAGTGGCTCCTGCAACTCCAAACCCCGTAATACACAAACTGGCATCAACAATGCATGACAACCAGTCTGTGATTATTCTGGGAAGCAGGAGATAGACAATAAGGGTGGCTGGGAGTTGGCAGCAGCAGGCACATGACATCAGCATTCCTGTTCAGATACCTAGACTAGCTTAAGGTCTAAATTTAACCCCTGAAAGACATGGATTCTGCCCAACAAAGTCTGTCTTCTCCCTTATACCCCACTGGAGCCTCGAGTTCAAAGGAGACCTCCTTGAAGGACACCTCTCTTCATGTCCTTGCTATATCATGGCATGCAGGTGGCATTCTATGAGCTTACTCATCCCTTCTGTGAACCCCATCAAAAGCCTGCCAAAGGCTGAGCCCAGGGGATATTTGTGAAATGATTCAGAACCCTAGAGGAGAAGACAAATGTGTATGCCTTAGAAGAAGGTGGGATAAAAATGTGACTGGCAGCCATACAGACACTTTTCTTTGAAATAGAGATGACTTGCTGCCTGTACTGGTTATATAGGTTATCAGTAACAATGGGTTAAAAATCTAAATAATAATAATGACCACCATGTTTTCACGTGGCGATCAACCCAGGCGCTGCAACAAAAGCAACAGTCACTGACTCCTGGGTAAATCTTGTGATCAGCCTAAGCAGTGTGCCCACAATACCCTAATCATACAGATCATGCACCAGCAAGCAAGGACTGAAGTGACCTGAAATAATGAACTGGGTATCAACTGATATACAAGTTTAAAGTTGATGCAACTATGGTAGACTTCATTTTTTCTCTTGGATAATGAATTTCCATCAAGAAACATTTCATTTAGCTAGTAAGAAGAGGTAAAGTAAACACAAAAAAGGGTTACCAGGAGACTTCCCCATCCTTTCAGGCAGTAGCTCTAATTATTTAATTCACTGATCAATTTACCCAGAAGGAGTCAGTAATTTAAAAGGTATCTTAATCATTTGAGAGCTAAGTATGCTAAAATAAACTGTGCAGAATAAGTATCTATAATGAAAGTATTGTTCAATATTTTGTTGCCAATTAATAGAATCCTTCTTTGGATATTCTGAAATATGGACAAATTTGGGGCACACAGGTTATGATTCCATTTGCATAATTTATCGAAAATGTAATCAATTCTAATTTCGAACGTTCATTTAATACATTATCTCTTTAAAGTAAATTAGATTTCATTCTAAAAAACACACATTCCAAGAACATATTTAAATTTGTGATTGTGCCAAAATGTATTCATTTATTATTATACATTTGTTCTAGTTTATGACCTTATCTGGGTCTCGACATCTAAAATGTAAACATTTCCTCAGGATTATGTTGCTCCTGTTTGAATGATTATTTTTTCAAACACATATGGAAAGTTTAACAAACCTGTCAGGTCCACTGCCAGAATGCAAACACATAATCGGGCCTGCTGGCTCTTGCTCTGAGTGTTCATGTCCTAGACTGGTAGTTTCCAATCCCTTTTATCTAACGGACTCGCCAAATAAAGCCACGGTCCTATGCACACTTATTTGGGAGGATTTGCCTTCATGTAAATAGCCCAAGGGTCGCACTTCACGTATTGTTATGGTTAAAACCTAACACCTGCTGGTCCAATTCTGTGAACCTAGGCAAATCAGGAGAGGGAGGGCAGGAAGGGTTACATCAGTGCTTAGTTCTCGTGGCTCCTTCTTACATGCCCAGGGTAAGGCCGATTGCCACCTTGGGGTCAGGTAGCAGTTTTCCCCAGGCCAGTTTGGCTAGGGATCCTAATGGTGTTTTGCCATCTTCTGGGCATGAAGCAGGGGTCACTGGGGTGTGGGGAGGAGAGGTTGTGAATTTCCTGCATTGTGCAGGGGGCTAGACTAGATGACCCTAGAGGTCCCTTTCAAATCTGTATGATTCTGTGATTCTGAGCAAGTATTACAAGCAAAAGCTAGATTCAGACACTCTTTTGGTCATTCCACCTACATACCAAGGCAAGGGAGCAAAAGTGCATAGCACTGACATAACACTGGCTTACATAAAACGGGAAAACTGGGAGCTAGCCTTGGGAACCCTCCACCCGACACACTGAAGCAACCTCCTCACCCTTCCCTACCTCAACTGCAGTTAAGGGAAATGTTGGAACCAACTCTAACCTCACTTGATGTGAATCAGGGTTCTTGACGACACAGAGAATCCTGATTAACATGAACCATATCCATATCCATATCCATATCCCATCTAGGTCTTATAGCCAACAGGCTGTTCAACCAGAAAAAAGAACAATATAACTAAAAAGTTATTGCTGTTCAATATTCATTGAAAACATACAGCGTTTAATTGCAGCAGCCATATATATCTCATGTTATATTCTAAGTCTGCAACAGAGTCATTAAATGATAGTTAGACCAGGTAACAGGCTTCTTATTCAGGTGAGGATCCAAAAATTTTCTTCTCAGAGTCAAATATATTATACAAAAAAAGAAGAAATGCTCAATAGTTTCTACCGAAGACTTACCACAAATACAAACTCTAGATCCCCTTTCTCGGCCTATAAATCATCCATGTAAGACAGTTAAGCAGAAATGAATTCATTCTAGCAAGAAAAAAAAACCTCTGATAACATGGTACCATAATACTATATAAGTAATATGGTACCAAGTATTGATTAAAATATGAATATCCAAAATACATGGGCAAATGTATGCATCATACCAGGAGACGTTGCTATCTTTCGTCAAATGGCGGCTACTAACCAAACTATAAGCACCAGCCTTTCCTAAGGCCAACAGAGAGTCAGAATTCAAATCAAGTGAGTTCAGCTTATCTGTGAGCAGGTGAACCCACCCAGGTTTAAAAGAATCTGATACTGACAGTGAAACTAGAGATTCCTTACTCTCTAAGTTAAATGCAAGCCAATATTTAACAACTGTTAACTAGGCTATGAGAGAAATTGTCTTCTGCCCAGTTTCCATTAGCAAGGAGGATGAGACGATACATGTAGGACATGCTAACATCGATCTAAGGAAACTTGTCTGGATGTTCCCAGTCCACCCAAGTTTTCAAATTAGTGAGTAAGTGGCTTGCATAAAGTTTGCCAAAAGATGACAACAGGCTTATAAGTCTGTAATTCTTTGGGTTGAGTTTATTCCCTTTTTTGTAAATAGGAACCACTATAGCCTCCGGCCAGGTCACCGGAAATTATCCGGAATAATCAATGGTCTAAATCGAGCAAGTCAAAATTGAGGACCGTTAAGTGTCAAAATCCTTGATTAAATCAGATGGTATCCAACTGGGGCCTGCCGCCTTGCCTGCCTTTAAATCAGCAATAAGGTTCAAGATGTGGGCTTCTGTAGCTGGAGACCAAGTATTATCTCTCTCTTTACAGTCCAACATAGCCTCGATAGTCAATGGTAGGGAAAACGCATCAGCTATGTATAAAGACGTAAAGTGTTCCACCCAGTTATTACAGGAGATACAATTATCCGTATTTTGGGGGGTTTTTTGAGGTAATAACCTGTTAATGAAATTCAAAAAGGATCGTGTGTCCTTACTAATGGATGCTTCAAATCAGATCAGCACAAGATACCATAGTACTTCTTGTGCCTAAGAAGGATTCTATGCCTATGCTTTGAATTAAGTTATAGTGTTTGCGTAGCAACATTATTAGATTTGTTAAATTTATAGTAGTCCTTCCTAAATTGCCTTCTGCTATTTTTGCACTCTGCATCAAACTAAATATTTTTGGTTTTCCATTTGGGTTTATTACCACCCCTCCTCGCCAATAAAGATATAATTTGATCTAACATGTCCTGGAATTCCCTTAAAATCCCTCGAACAGAGGTAAGATTCGTCAATTAACATTAACCACAGTTAACATCAGTGTCAATAGTTCCCTCATGTTACAGTGAATGAGGGGAGGAATTAGTTTCAAAGAAAGGGAAAATATGTTCCGGAGGTTGAATCTTTGAGCCACAGTGATAAAGGAATCAGAGCAGCATCTGCAACAGCCCATAAAGAGAAGTTCTTGGTAGATGACCCAACCCTCGCAGGTGTGCTTGAGCAACCTTAAGACCTTTTCATTTGGGTTGGCTTTTGGTGCCCAGGTTTTAGATTTAGAAGTCTGATTTCACAAGGATTTGTATTACTCTGATAGTGTAACTTACCCCACGCTCTAGAGATGGGCCAATCTACCAATATTAAATAAAAGGTAAGAGTATATTAAACAACAAACCGGAAACATTTTTATAGTGCTTCATTTCAAATATTTAACACTTTTACAGATGCAGCAAAGAACCTGTATCACTAAGTTATATCTTTTAAATGATACCATATGCACATCAAACGCATTACAGCTTATTAGTCACATGGAACCAATCAACATACCTGAAGTTGCATATCAGCAGCAGCACAAACTTTTTTAGATTCACAGAGTCTTGATACCATGTGTTTAGGCAGAGGCTTGAACAAAAAAGGGGGAAAGAGAAACAAGGTGCTTACTTCAAATAAATTAGTTGGGACATTTAAGTAGTTTTTACACATAACTAATAAACAGACTATACAAGAGTCACATGAAAGTAAAATTATTGTTTCAGAATGAACTGAAAGTGGGAAAACAACATGGCTTTGGGCTCCCAAAGCTCCATCTTGCTCATCATCTCCAGATACTTTATCAAAGGACATCTGGTTTTGCTCCGTAGCCCTCCTGAGAAGGGAGAGGGTTGGCGCAAGAAAGTGGGAACAGAGCCATGTACTCCTTGAGCCAACGGGAAAGAGACAGCAGTATTTGGATAGTATGCCATACAAAATACCTTTCTCCAAGGAAGACAAAAGCTGCTCGTTAACTTTTCTTTCCTGAAAGGAAGATTGGGAAGAGGAGGAAAGGGTGCCCACCAGGGATGGGCAAAATACTCGCCAACAGATCACTCTTCTTTTTCTACGGAAAACAGAAAGGGGCCGTTTTCACACACCTGTAACCCTCTGGAAAATTGTGCAAAACTCGCTGCATGACAGCATCTTCATAGTGCAATTTCCCGTCATGATCCCATTTGATGGCACGATTTCTGATGTCATTGCACCATCGAATGGGATCTTGACGGGAAATTGCACTATGAAGACGCCGTTGTGCTGTGAGTTTTGTGCAATTTTCCGGAGCATTACAGGCACGTGAAAATGGCCAAGGGCTCAGGAATCTAGCTTGTGGACTCAACTAGTTTTTACACTTTCTGGAAATAGGAGCTGAGTTGTTGGAAACCTTTTGCCCTCGGTGGAGAAGCACCTTGGAGGTTCTCTGACAAATGAGCATTAGCATCATCAATGTACATATGCAGATTTGGGGTGGGAAAATCAAAGCCAGCTCAATAAGACCAGAACTGGACATTTGACTCTCTTAAATACTGAGCATGGCCAGAAGCTCTTCAATCTGGAGTGGTGTGTCAGAACCTGCTCCACCTGTAGCTGATCTCCTGCACTGAGGGCGTATTGGGGTTTCTTGAGTTGTATGTATTTATTTAAACTGTATTTTGTGTTATGCATTTTGTTTCAGTCCACAGAGCAGGAGAAAAATGAGATTAAAATATTTAAACAAATACTCTATTTTGTTTCCTGGCGTAAAATCTTACTGTTGTCCTAAGATATACAGACTCATAAGAAAACACTCCTTTTCAAGGCAGGAGAAAATATCTAATGTTATCTAAGAGAAAAAAAGACTAGTATCTTTCTACCTCATTCTGTCTGTTCACATAAAAACTGAGTGGTGGCTCAGGTGAACCAGAAGTGGAACTCCACGCTACCAGAAAAGTGGGATGCCACTGAAAACAGCTTTCTCTCTATGCCTCCCAGCATTATAATTCATAATATGTCCTAGCTTGTGTCCTCCTGACATCATATTGTATGTTTCCTTGCAATAGTGAGCAGAAACAGCCAATTATGTAGAACGCAGGACAGAAAAACAAACGTTATAATGACTTCACACTACAATTTGATTTTGGGGGGAGGGGAGGAGCAAGAGAATTCCATAGAGGGAAATAATTTTCATTGGCAGTTATGCGCAGTTCTACCATTTGTGTGACCAAACTCTCTAAGATGCAGAGGAGTTAGCCATGTTAGTCTGTAGCAGCAAAATCAAAAAGAGTCCAGTAGCACCTTTAAGACTAACCAACTTTATTGTAGCATAAGCTTTCGAGAATCACAGTTCTCTTCGTCAGATGCATGAAAAACAATCGCTCTACACAAACCAGGAACTGGCAGATGTTTACCAAAACCAGAGAAACTATTGCACACTACTTACAAAATTACAGAACAAGAAGGTGAAGAAATTCTCAAAACTCCTGCATGTAAAAGGGAACAAGACCACTTTGGATCCACCTAGCAACATTATCAACCTCTCCAGCCACAAACTGAGCCCAGCAGAGGAATCTGTCCTCTCACGTGGACTATCTTTTTGCCCAGCCAGACCCACAAACCATACAACTTTGTGGAGACCTGGAGGCCTATTTTAGATGCCTAAGACTGAAAGAATTCTTCAACCACTCTGCTGAACAAAACAATGAACAAAGCACTGAACAGACACCATCACAGCAGTAGTCACCCTCCCAACCCAGCAATGCACAATAATCGTTACAAAGCTCCAAACTCTCTAAAACGTTCAAAAGCCACTCCATGTTCTGAAACAAAACACAGATGTCTGGTACAACAAAGAGAGCTCTTAAATCACACTTGAAGCTTTACAGCTGATGTGTTGAAGTGTTTTAAGAATAGCTACATACACCAGATTTTATAGAATCCAATCACATATCAACATGTTTAGTTTCTGCACCAATAATGACCACCAGAAAAACTAAACTAAATAATACAATAAAAGTGACTGCTTTTATTGAAACCTGAGGAAAAACTGTTAACCAAGATAAAATTTGGCATAGGAAAATGAATAAAAATGCTCTTAAAAATGCTTCGTGTAAGTAGTTAACTAGTCAAAACATGTAGTTCTCCCATCCAGAAAATAGTACATTTTTTAAAAAAAATCAGGAAGATTCAGCATGCAAAGGTTCAACTTTCAGTACCAATATCTGACAAACAGACATTTATTTCACACTGTAGTAAAACTGGTATCCCAGGTCATATCCCACAGACACAAACCATAACTAGAATGATTTTTTAAACTGGAAATATGGCTTGCTCTTTTGAGAAACAAAGCACAAAAACTGTAAACACATAACGACCTAAGACACAGGTTCAAATATTAGACCACACACAGGCTTTCTTGGTAACATACAGATAAAAGGAAGGCAGTGGACCCTAGGCCTTCTTCCCTTTATTTCTTCTAATGGTAGAAATGTAAAGCTGGAAACATAACTTGCTCAGGCTAGTAATTAAGGTTTTACTGGTTATTCTTCTTCTGACCTACACAGCTGTTGCCATAATGGTCAAGCTGATCTATGACGCTTACAAAAAGAAGGTGATGGGACACCCATGAGGTTCTGAAAACACAGCATCGTTACAGCCTCGCAGTAGCCTAATTTACATTGCAGCGTAACAAACACACAGACGTGTAGAGGCTTATAAAATCATGGATGGTCGGGAAAGAGATATGAAGCATCCCCCCCGCCCCCCGTATTACTATATTAGAATTTCGGGGTCATCCCACAAAATTGATTGGTAGCTGATTTAGGGAAGAAATTAAGGAAGGACTGTTCCACATGATGCATAATTAATTTATGGAAATCAGTACCACAAGACTGGATGACAGCCAATGGCTTCAATGGCTTTAGAAATAGATTAGACAAATTCATAGAACATAAGGGGTCTCAAACCCTAACCAGGATAGCCCAGGTGAGCCTGATCTCATTAGATACCAGAAGCTAAGCAGGGTCAGCCTTGATTAGCAATTGGATGGGAAACCTCCAGTGAAGACCAGGGTTGCAGAAGCAGGCAATGGCAAACCACCTCTGACAGTCTCTTACCATGAAAACCCCACTGGGGCTTGTCATAAGTCAGCTATGACTTGAGGGTACTCTGCACCACCAAGGGGTCTCACTTGTTAGCTATACTGCTGACTGTATTGAATTATACTCTGCAATACACCCTGAGTCTCACTGAGAAAGGTGGAATATAAATAAATAAATATTGGCTAAATTAATTAACCATGACATAATCTTCATGCCCTTTCAAGTAGACGTCAGCAGATGGTCCCTGCTGAAAATATTGGACTCCTAATCCAACATAGTTTCCATCTAGATTTTTATTTATTTGCAACATTTTTACTCTGCCTTTCTGCCCTCACAGGACCACCAAGGCAGCTAACAAATTAAAACAAATTAAAATCTCATCTTAAAAACCATTAAAATATGTACATAAATACAACATAAAGAAAAATTAAAGCCTTTTTAGACCTTTTCCTGATCCTGCAGGGCTTTTTGGATATTCTAGTCTTTCTTCTTCCTGGCTATGACCCACTATGCTCACTTTCCCAATAGCACTTGCTTTACTCAACAAAGTAAAAAAACAACAAAAAAATTTCTGCTTCGCCAAATAAGCCCATTGGAAAACCAGGCAGCAACAAATGGATCAATTTTACAGGGCTCTCATTTTCTAAACGGCTTTAGCCAAACTGGCTCTTTTCAACATAATTCTAATTTTTCAGTTTTATATATCATTTTAAGCAACACCAAGAACTGTCAGATGGTAACTGGTTTAATATAAGGCAAAACAGTTAAACCTTGCTAACTGGTACTTTGATAAAGCACAATGCCAGAAATCCTTACTAAAATGGAAATTCAAGTTTACAGTTCAGTGGAGCGTTCAGCATCAGCCGCAGGTTCTTTTTTGTCATGAGAAGAGGCAACATAAGTAACCGTGCACCCTTATGGCATTATTTATTGGGGACAAACACATCCCTTCTAACCCGGCTAAATAATTCACTGTAACTATTAGAGCGAGGTCACATCACGCCTGACATTTTCTCCACACAGGGGTAAGAAAAAACAGGGCCAGCAAATCTGCTGTCATGTGAAAATGAGATCAACAACCAAATAAGATCACATTCGCAAGTCAGAGCTCAAAACCTGTGGCAAACTAGACATGTGCACATAAATAAATATGTATACCCAGGGCTTTTTTTCTGGGAAAAGAGGTGGTGGAACTCAGTGGGTTGCCCTCTGTCTAGCAGAGCCCCTTTAAGTCCATTGCCTGTATTGGTTCAGGCTTCTAAGTTTCCACAGGCAAAGTTCTAGCTTAGCATCCTGGGAGCAGAAAGTCTGGCTCAGCTAATTAACTGCACCTGCAAGCTGTTGCCGAGAGGGGGGGCCTTGAGAAACAAGGGAGTCTTATCTCTGCACGTACTCCTCTCAGTTCCCGCCTAGCAACGCGGATTGCACGCACCTCTGATTGGCTAGGAATCTGAGAGGGGAAGGTTAGCTCCTCTCAGCCCAGAGAGATGGCGAGAGACTACTTTTCCAGCAGATGAGGGAGATATTTTTTTGCTCTGTGCCAGGCCTGACGACCAGACCTGCCTGGTATAGTTTAAGGAGTTTGTTAATGACTGTAAGCCTCAAGTTTTCCTCAGAAATGTTAGTCAGCTATAGTTAATATAGACAAGCTTTATTTGTTTTAAATGCCCTTTGCTTGTGCCTGAGTAGAGTGTTTCCTGCTACTTGCATACATTCTTTCTGAGGTAATAAACACCCTTTATGTAAGCCTTGTGTCTGTGAGTGTCTGACCAAGTGTGTGCAGAGTCCCCCAGGTTGGAAAAGAACCCAGAGACTGGTGAGTCTCAACAGGAGGGGTAAGGGCCATTCTTCCAGGAGGCCTGCTAGGGGTTTGAGTGGCTGTAAGCAGCACTTGAAACGGCAGGCGGGAGGTACCCCCTTGGACCCCTGTACCTGGACATGGTGGCAGCTGCGTGATACAATCTGGGTGCGAATTCTGACACATTGGTAGTACTCTGTACTAAGGCTTTAGTTTGTTGCACAGCAATTGGCAAGTTTGTTATTTTGATTAGGCAAGATGAGTCAGGGAAAGGGACTCGACCGGCCTGTTGATTTTACGCTTGAGGATAACATGGAAGATTTAGGAGCTGTTGGATGTCAGCCTCTGGTGTCGGAGAGGCTGTTCAGCTCACAGCTGTTTCCTCGAGACACTTTGGGAGGAGATGACACTTCCATTGTGGATTACAATGATGTGGCTTCTATGCATGTTCGCAGAAGAGGGGCCCTGCATTTGGGAAATGATCCTTTGTGGCAGGATCACGCAAGAACCGGAGATGGGCTGGATTGCTCTCCGCTTCAGCATTCTTCAACAGTTCCAGATGGCTCTCGGAGGTCTGAGAAGACTCCGCTGTTGTCTAGCCCACATGGAGCGGAGCAGCAAGGAGCAGAGACAGCTGGTGCCCCAAGGGGACAGGATGACCAGCTGAGAACTCCAAGGAATGGGCAGGATCAAGTGCAGCAGCAACTGTGTACCCTGATGACCCAGGTTTTGGCTCAAAATGCTCAGCAACTGGCGCTGTTGCAAACCCAAGTTACAGCAGGCCAGCAGAACCGGTGGGCCCGGATCAAGTTTCCAGAATACCAGAAGGGAGAGGACATCAGTGCCTTCTTCCATCACTTTGAGGCTACTGCCCATGAAGTCGGCTTGCCTCAAGACCAGTACATGGGAGTGCTGAGAAGGTCAGTGCATGGGGAAGTTTTGGAATTATTGGCCAGTCTGACTGTTAGACAGGCAAGAGACTATAATTACTTTCGAAACCTGGCTTTGCAGCACTTTGGAAAGTCTTCAGAGCAGTTGCGGAGAAGTTTCAGAACAACAACTCCCCAACATAAAGAGACTTATGCTTTGTTTGCCAGTCGGCTCCAGAGAGTGGCCACTAAGTGGGTGGAAGCAGCTCATGCCCACACCTTTGAGGATTTATTTGAATTGATGGTAAAAGAGCAAGTGTATCAAGCTGTGCCGCCTGAATATGCGACTCTGGCGAGAGTTCAAAGGCCAGGGACTGTGGCAGAATTGGCTCAGCTCTTGGATGAGATTGCAGCGGCCAGTCAGCCTTCAGAGCGCCGTCATTCAACTTTCAAGCAAATAACTCCGAGTCCTCCTGCTCCGTTTCCAAGGAAACACAGAGAGGGCGAGTTCCATCATAGATCAGCCCCAATACCTAAGCCGAGAACTCTGCCTTCACCCGAAGCAGGCAGAAGAGAAGCTAAGAGCGGAGAAGGGCAAAACCCAAGACAGGGAGAAATCATCTGCTTTCATTGTAATCGGCCCGGGCACGTACGTTCCCGTTGTCCTGAACTGCTGTCCAAGCCGGAAGCTAGGCAGCCCAGAGTACATGTGGTTTTGGGTGCTGCTCAAAGACCGGCGCGTTTACAGAACTATGTACCAGAAGATGAGTGGGACTTGCAACAGGAGAGAGATAGGATTAATATGAGAACAGTTAGGATGCTGGGTCGTAGGGGAAGTGCCCCGGTGTACCTGAGTCAGAAGCATGTTGACTGCGGGGTGGAGAAGGAATTGGCAGAAATTAAAGAACAAAATTGCCACCAGCAGTTGCCAATACCAAGAAAAAGAACTAAGTTTTTGCAAACAGCTGTTAAAGAGTTTCCAGTTATCACCAGAAGCAAGGCAAAGACTTTGCAAGAGATTGCTGTAGAGCAACCTGGAAACAGCAGCTGGCAAGCTGAGAGTCAAGCAGCCCCTACCTCACGAATGCCCACCACCCCAGCTTCGGTTGTGGAAGCGAGGGGGGGAGAAAACTCAAGCTGCTGCAGAAAGTAAAAGGGAACCTTTTTTCTGTGAGGACAATAATTATAACACCCAAGAGCCTGTTAAGGGCATTTTGCCGCCTCACACTAAGCAACACCTAGCACGTGCCCCTGAGTTGAAACCATCTAATTGCATTAAACCCTTTGTGGTGAGAATAAATGCTTCAAAATGTGGGATAAAGATGTTGTTGTTTCAGGAAGGCCTAGATAATTGTCTCTATCCAATAGTGTGCCTCAGTCGTAAACTTTGGCCTAGAGAGAAGAGGTATAATTTGTATGAAATAAAAGCATTAGCTTTGATTTGGGGAATAAATAAACTTGAAACATACTTAAAGGGGACTCATTTCCATCTTGAAGTAGATTACAATCCCCTTATATTTATTCATAGGATGAAGAAGACAAATCCCAGAGTCATGAGGTGGGCTTTAAGCCTTCAGAACTTCTCCTTTGATGTTATTGCATTAAGGGGAATGATAATGTCCTAGCTGATGCCCAGTTGAGATGTCATGATGATGCTGAGGAAGTGTAAAGTGATTCTATGTATTCATCTTGAACGATCCAGTATCTGTATTCTGTAACCTGTGTATCCTTGCTATATTTTAATTGTGGTTTAGACTGCTGCTAACATTGCTATTTCTTTATTGATATTTAGGCAGTTAGAGATGTAGAAGTGTTATTTACCTGCGTGCTAGCTGCGGTATCCTTAAATACTATTTTGCCTACCTTTATGTGAATTCTCCACCATGCTTTATTGACCCTGTTGGAGAATTGGGGGGGATGTCTAGCAGAGCCCCTTTAAGTCCATTGCCTGTATTGGTTCAGGCTTCTAAGTTTCCACAGGCAAAGTTCTAGCTTAGCATCCTGGGAGCAGAAAGTCTGGCTCAGCTAATTAACTGCACCTGCAAGCTGTTGCCGAGAGGGGGGGCCTTGAGAAACAAGGGAGTCTTATCCCAGTTCCCGCCTAGCAACGCGGATTGCACGCACCTCTGATTGGCTAGGAATCTGAGAGGAAAAGGTTGGCTCCTCTCAGCCCAGAGAGAGAGGGCTCGAGACTATTTTCCAGAGAGGAGGGAGATATTTTTTTGCTCTGTGCCAGGCCTGACAACCAGACCTGCCTGGTATAGTTTAAGGAGTTTGTTAATGACTGTAAGCCTCAAGTTTTCCTCAGAAATGTTAGTCAGCTATAGTTAATATAGACAAGCTTTATTTGTTTTAAATGCCCTTTGCTTGTGCCTGAGTAGAGTGGTTCCTGCTACTTGCATACATTCTTTCTGAGGTAATAAATACCTTTTATGTAAGCCTTGTGTCTGTGAGTGTCTGATCAAGTGTGTGCAGAGTCCCCCAGGTTGGAAAAGAACCCAGAGACTGGTGAGTCTCAACAGGAGGGGTAAGGGCTATTCTTCCCGGTGGCCTGCTAGGGGTTTGAGCGGCTGTAAGCAGCACTTGAAACGGCAGGCGGGAGGTACCCCCTTGGACCCCTGTACCTGGACATCCTCAGAGAAAATGGTCACATGGCTGGTGGCCCTGCCCCCTGATCTCCAGACAGAGGGGAGTTTAGATAGCCCTCCGTGCCGCTGAGCGGCACGGAGGGCCATCTAAACTCCCCGCTGTCTGGAGATCAGGGGGCAGGGCCACCAGCCATGTGACCATTTTCAAGATGTTCCGGAACTCTGTTCCCCCGCATTCCCCCTGGAAAAAAGCCCTGTGTATACCTTATTCCTTCATGCTGTGTCTCTGTAGAAGAAATATGTTGTGTATGCAACTGTTCACGTGCATGTATTCAAAGGTTTTCAGGAAAGGATGGGCTTCTATAAACACCTGTTCCTTCAGCTTAACAGGAACAGCACCACTGTTTGTATAGGGGGGGAAACCCCAACTTACTAGTTGGAATCATATCTCAAAGATATTTATGGAGATTTAAATATCATTAATTTCAGTAAGACTGGTTAAGACTGAATACATAAGTAATCTGCAAACCTGAACATTCTTACAAGGGATTAGCTCTGCCTGAATCAATGTCACTATAAAAATACCATAGAAGCTGAATGTACAGCACACATACACGTACAGCCCTCCTTCCGTCTGACAACAGTACCTTGAAGAGATGCATTTAACTTCAAGGAACTGTCAGCAATATGGTCAGCACAGATATAAGGAGATGCTTAAGAAACTAGCAGCATAATTATCTGTAGAGGGATTCTAATATAGTGCATATTTAAGTTATTTCAGTTGATCTGTATGGATTCTTATTTTATTACTGTTTATTCAGTTACAGCTTGGTTTTATAATTGGACTATATATTGTTGTGAACCGCCTTAGCTCCATGACCATGGAGAGGAGGTATACAAATATTTTTTAAACAAAGAAAATGTGTTAAATCTACCAAATGCTAACTGTGCAGACAAAAGAAAAGACGTGGCAATACACTCACATGCATTACGACTCATAGTGATACAGAATATAGCGATAGAGAAAACAGCAATGTAGTGATACAGAATACCTCAAAGGATCATACTTAAGCTGTAATAATCTTGTTGGAATAATTTAATTAATATTCACAGTATCCCTAGACTGCTGTTTTAGCTCTCTGATAACATATAATAACGATAACAACAACAGCATCATTCGATTTACATACTGCCCTTCCAGACAACTTAACGCCCACTCAGAGCAGTTTACAAAGCGTGTCATTATTATCCTCAGCACAATCACCCTGTGAGGTGGGTGGGACTGAGAGAGCTCCGGGAAGCTGTGACTAACCCAAAGTCACCCAGCTGGCTTCAAGTGGAGGAGTGAGGAATCAAACCCAGTTCTCTAGATTACAATCCTACACTCTTAACCACTACACCAAAGAGGGTGACAGGGCTCGTTTTCTAAGTGATTTTCACTAAATCTACTGGGTTTTAAAATTAGCCCATTTTTATTCCACAACCTTGATGAAAAGAGTTTTGCTTGTGTTCCTGCTGAAGGTGACATAACTGAGAGCAGTAAATCAAAGAACCACCTCTCAAAGAGCATAAATAATGGCAAGGAAAGCAAGCAAAATCTGGCCGTACTTCTAAGCATTTTTTAAAAAGGTTGCTTCAGCCACTGTTTTTTTTCATAGAATTGATTGTGAGCAGCCAATATGATCACAATAAACAACAGGTCAATCTCAGACTGCTCATTTAAAATTATACCAAACAAAGCCTTTCGTGCAACAGACTTCACTTTGTTTTTAAAGCTTAGAATCAAAGTGATGATGATTTTAAAAGAAAAAAAATAGACCACTGAGTCCAAAGTAATCTTCTTTAAAAAAAAATATTCAGTGAAGCTAAAGAAACCCTTTCAGAAACATGACAGCCAAACAGCAGTTTCAGGCTTGAATCCTAATCCTACATTACAACGTGTCCTGTCTCCCTTTCAGCTGCTGACTCAATTGCTTCCTGGTACACAATGCTCTTGTGCCAAAAAAGTTTCACTGCAAAACAGACTAGAATGGGGCATACAGTACCTGGTTCCCAATTTATGGCCTAAAAAAGGATTGGATTTATTAAGAAATTTGCAAAATACAAAGCTACATATTACATTCTAAAAATTCTTATGCATTTCTCTCTTCTGCCCAAATCTGTTCATTCTAAACAATTCCATGAAGTTTGAGAAAAGATCTGGAGAAGTCTCACAACTTTTGTCAACTTTGTAAAGACAGCATTGTATTTTGAGGTGCCTGGGATATTACTAGCATTGTTTTGAAGTGCCTGGGATATTACTAGTTGTCTAGCATTATAACAATAACTTATATTGAGTCCACCGGAAAGCAGTCGTTTCTCAAACGTGTTTTTCAATCAACAGAGCATTATATATAACTTATACTAATACGTGATGAAAGTTCTTGTAGAACACTATATATCCTCTAGGTTGCTAATCTGACAACCCTAAAGGGAAGCGGCCAGACACATGGCTCTAGGCTATCTGTGAGTGCACCCTGTAACATATCCAACAAGGCCCTGTGGCTGTGCACTGCCAGAAAATATCAGTCATGGTTGATAAGCATTATTTCCAGCGACTTACTCTCCACTACTGATCTTTTCATTGAAGAGCCCATGTTAGGCTTTTCAGGATCCTAAGGTTCCACCAAACACAGTTTGTGGGGGGGGGGGGAATTTAAGTATTTCGTCAAAGTATTTTGTATGGAGCAAACCAGTACTAACAAGGGATCACAGTTTACTTCTATTCTGAGTGAATGTAAACGTGTGAACATAAACATTTCATAAAACGAAGTGTTAAGAATGACCTTGAGTAATACAAGCTTACCATTTTTACTTTCCTAAAGGATTATTGTAGGTTTTACAGAGAATTCTATAGAATTACATTGTCGAAAATGCAACTCACTTCATCTCAGATCCACAGAATTTGGTCTTCTCTTTTGACCATGTCAAGACAGATTTTTGGTTTAACTAGCCTGTACAGTTATCCTGTGTATGTTTGCAAACATATGTGCATGTACATTCTGGAAACAATCCTAAATTTCAAGATGAAAACCCAGTTCAACCACCAAATCCCTTTTCAATGGGTTGGGAAAGTTACAAGTCCCTGCAAATTTGTTTAGATGCCACTGGTCTCCCGTTTTATTTTGCTGCTACAAATAAAGGCTACTCATTTTCTGAAACTGCATTAATGACAGGTTTCCTTGAGAACTGATTTGGTTTACAAATCAACCTGCTTTCCAGCTATTCCCTACCTGACCCGTTTCATAGTGCCTTGCAAACTGGTTCACCACTCGATAATCATTTGCAAAGTACTCCATCAAGATAGAGGGAACTTCAGCAAAGTCGGTAGAACACCTTGTCCCTGCAGAGGATGAAGCAGAAGTATTAATATGCAGGGAGTCGTGACATTTGGATAAATCCCTGTCTTTCCCAATGCTCTTCTCTTTCCAACTGCACTTTTGCTGAACTGTGATTAATCATTTATTAAGTAAACATTTCATTTCTGTAACATTATTGTGAATGTTGGCAGAAAAGTCAAATTATAATCCTACAGGTTTTATTGCAAATCACAAAGTAAAACACAATATTTGAACAGCTGGGTGAGGCGCCCTATAGAGCTGTAGATCACACCCTTTATAAACTTAAGCCAGGATACAGTCAACCTGGCCCCACATTAAACACAAAATCTTTAATTGTCTTACCTCTATACCCAATTACAATAAAAATATGAAACTATGCTTGAGAATTTAATCCCACTTACAAATATTATCATCCCCATCTGTCTAACAATCTCACACAATCCATATTTGCTTTCTTTAATTGTTTGAGATGTCATTTATTGAAAGAGGAGGGTCGGCTACTTCGAGTCGTGATGAAATAAAAACTTTGTTCTTCAAATCTACTCTTACTGATCAGCACACTTCAAACTTTTCGATATGATCAGTTTCCTAAGCAACAAACACACAACTGAGTTGTTATGTAGGATCTAGACTCTCCCTGGGAAGAACTTCTATTTTGAATTTTGTCAGCAGTCAAACTTCTATGCATGAGGCTGGACCTTACAGTTCCCTTCTATTAACTGAGGAGCTGTGCTCTACTGAAGGAGTCATATGCTCTGATCCATTATCACAGTGATACTGTAGGTTTGTTATTGTTTGTCTTAGCTGATGATTAGCATTAGGCTGATGGCAACCATCACATGTTTCCCATTACAAGCACGGCAATGCACACCTTCCATTAAGGTGTTTCTTGGGGGAGAGGCACTGAGAGTAAAAGGCAAACAAGTGAGCCCCCGTCACCCTGCCACAATTTTATATATTATCCATTGTGCAAAGACAGGAGATTGTGCTACTGTCACTAGATCAAGGATAGGGGAAATACAGCACTATGTTCTATTTATTGTCTGGTTATGCCCTTACATATTTCAGTGCCTCTAATTCTTTTTAATTCCTTCAAAACATGCAACTGGAATTTTTGGTCTAATCCTCAATGCAGCAAGATTAAAATATGAAGAGTGCCCACCATTTCCAACCTATATCATTGTTACGCTTGCCTCATCTTCAACGTTCATCTCATATATTTGACAGACATTATTTCTGCGACACCCAACGTCTACATGTATTTCTTGCCACTAGGTTGTCCCTGCTCAATTCTGCCTATGATCCACCACTGTCAATCTAGGTTATGGTTGCAGATGTGTAAGGAAACTGATATGGCCTAGGGCAGGGTCCCATAACCTTTTTGAGACTGCAGGCATCTTTGGAATTCTGACACAGAATGGTGGGCACAGCCACAAAATGGCAGCTGCAGAGGCAGCCAGAAAATGTCAGGGAGCGCAGTGATGGATAACTCAAAGTATCTCTTCAACATTTCAGGCAGAATCTCTGTTTAACAGGATGCCTTTTAAAATAAAAATACTGTTTAAAAATATTTTCTTACATATACACAACTTACCTTCAGTAACACAATGAAAATATTTGTGTTTTGAGGGCAGCTGCTGCAGCAGCAACTTTTAAAAAATTGGCACAGTCAATTAAATCTCCCATAGGCAATCAGAGACCCTGCTGGACCCCTTAAAGACAAAACTAAAAACTACTACTTGCTGTACTACCAGACATGCAGTCTATCAAGTAAGTCTGAAATGGGTGTTTGTGAAAAATGAAGCAGAGATTTGACCTTTAATGAACAAACGCCCCAGAGATTACCCGTGACATGTTGATATCGAGTCCTTCCCAGCATAGAATGCATGGCATGTCCCATTTCATGAAAGAGGTTTTCCATCATGCCCGGAGTTAGTAGTGTTGGTGAACCCCTAGTGGAATGGGGCAAGCTCAGCATCAGGACAACAACAGGAAGTTGATATTCGCCGTTTTCCTTTAGCCTGCCTCCACGAATTGTAAAATGGCAGTCCTATTTTGCAAAGGAAAAAACCCTCTCATAAAATCAACTGCAATATTTCACCATATTAATAACATTTAAGACACTCACACCATTTTGGTCACTAAGCTTGTTTACAATTACTGCATCGTATTCAGTCAAGCAGTTGCATCGTTCTGAATGAGGACTTGTACAGCTGGCCGATTAAAGCAAGGCAACTTGTTTGACTCAGCTGGTTTGGTTCAGTTTCATTTTAATGCTTGCTTACTGTAATAAGTCAACTCCACAGAATACTGAGATAACAGAATAAAATCTCATCGTATGTTCAGACATAAGTCTATTTTTCATGTTCAAATGCCTGCCCTGGTGGGAAGAAAAATGTAAAACACAACACAGTATCACCCTTGGAGACTGACCGTGGAATTAAATGAACAAAATCAAGTTCAAATTCAAGTTACCACTCTCACTGGACACATATGAAAGGGAAAGCCTCATAATGCAGCAATTCCCTTGGACTCTAGGATCTCAGAAATAAAGCTGGCAAGCAGGGTCGGCATAACGTTCTGCCTTTCGAGGACAATCCTAAGATTCGTCCCTGCACGATTTTCAAAAGGACCAGGAATAATACTTTCATGCCAAGCTTTACTATATTAAAGCAGGGACTAAAAAACAGCAGCAAGGTGTAAGAATACATAGAATAAAATTTTGCAGGTTTACATGGAAAACAACTTCCCCCAAAACGAATTTGTTCTCACTTGCAGCACAATCCTGTCAGCCTGAACTGCTATTTGTAAAAAACAAACAAACCCAAAACCTTTCCCCATTACTCAAGAGGAGAACAGCAAGAAATTTGTTGCAGGAGATGTTTATCTACTAGTGTTTTTGTATTCTTGCTCTAAGAAAATTGAAAGACTCACGGATTCCCTGAAGAAGCTTTATAGTGAAACACACAGAGAATATTTTTACCTTGATAATAAAATAGTCTCCTTCACTTGCACCATTGGCTTTTGCCTGTTCTCATTTTTCTGTGATTGGTGCAGACCCTTTTTCTTTCTTTCTTTGCAGGATATATATGAGCAAGGCATCAAGTTAATACTTTTCAAAGTTTTCTCAAGAGAATTATAAAATATGGAAAACGAATCTATGTTTAGTATGTTAGAGCAGTACTGTTATGCAGTTTTCTGGTATGGAATGCAATAACATACAATAGGCTTCTTAACCATTATTAATTTAAGATTATCCATAGGTTTGTTTATACTTCATCAAACCCATGCACAGGTTCTATTGCTAGCTGTGGAGAACGAACTCCACGAGCCATTAATTGCCCAAAGTTGGCAATATGGAATCCTGTGATTATCTACCTAGATGCAAGGTAATAGATTATAGCTAATGACCCCAATCTGGAAGTTTTGCATGGACTCAAACCGTGAAAAGCACTTATAATTGTACAGCCTTAATCCATATTGAACTAAATCAGTTACCAAACAATAAAACGGTCCTCTCGACGAAGGCATGGCATTTGCATTTCTCTGGGCCATGCCTAGGTGAAATGTTTGGATGGTTTCCAAACGACTGGTCACAGGAAGGTGACTTACAACGAATCAGACCATTGGTCCAGCAAAGTCAGCACAGTCTACTCAGACTAGCAATGGCTTTCCAGGGTCTTAGGTAAAGCTCTTCCATACCACCTACTGCCTGATACTTTTAACTGGAGATACCAGGGATTGAGCTTGGGACCATTTGGCATGCTGTCCCGGTGCTCTACTGCTGTCGGAGCCCCACACCATTCTAATATAAAAGAGGGATTCATTCTCTTGGGAGGAAACTTAGAAAATGCAGGCATTCCAGATTTTTAAGGTAACAGAGAAAGCATTTCAAAGTACTAATTGAACTGCTGAAGGGCAACAATGGGGA
This sequence comes from Eublepharis macularius, assembly GCF_028583425.1. NCBI lineage: Eukaryota > Metazoa > Chordata > Lepidosauria > Squamata > Eublepharidae > Eublepharis > Eublepharis macularius. The sequence goes on along the minus strand of NC_072792.1, from coordinate 156,569,428 downwards.
AGCTGCCTGGAGCTACAAAGAAAGGCAAGAGACAAATATTTGAAAAACCGATAAATAAAATAGTCCCAGAAATGTCTTTGGGATTGTTTTCAACTTTGGTCTTATACAGAATGGTACAGTTTAAGGCTCAGAGTTGTTACCTGATGAGGTTTGTCTGCTCTTTGGAAGAAATCACAGTAGATATATCCCAACAATCCTTCTTGTTCATGAACAACTGCCTACAATTTTTAAAAAATATATAAAAAGATCAAAGCAAATATAATACCATGTGATGGCGCTGGTTGTATAAAAACAAGTCTAAATGTGATATTTGTGTATGAATCCTTAATAAATACAGAATTTAAAACATTTCCCACTATCTTAGGATTTTTTAACGTCTTCATATTGATAGACTATTTAAACTAATGAACGATTCCAGTCTCATTCACAGGATCATTAAAAATTTTCTGCAGCTTATCCAAATAAATGACTCATGAAGTAATTCATAAATAACCAATGTCTCCTGAGCAACGTTTGACATGTTAAATCTGCTTTAAGCTGATTATCACTAGTGGGTGCTGAGCTAGTAGGAAGCAGTTATGAAAGATTAGCAAAGCAGTTAAATCCACCTTACAAGGGGTTTTATGAGTGACACATCTACAGGCACGTGGACTTTGAGGGAGAAATGGAGAAAGACTCACTGGCCAGGTGAACGGCAGGAAATAAAAAGAGATGCGAGAAGCAGAATGCTTCAAGTGGGCAAACTGTTGGACCCGGTTGACCTAGTTTAAAACCGTTTCTTCACCAGGGATTCACGACTGATTTAAATGTTATAGTTTCCTATTTGCAGGTTAAAAAGCCACTTTGAGTCTCTTGTAGAGGGGAGAGAAGCAGGGTTTGTCAAATTGACTATATATAGTGGGAAGTAGTAAATACATACGTAGGGGTATGACTGTCCATACTCCTTTAAGAGGCAAGGGCAACTCACTCGGGCTCCACTTTTCCCTTCCAGTCATCTACTGCCAGAATGCTGTTCCATATTCTCTTCCTTTCTTCCATTATGACCTTATCCAAGCACGTCCTTAAGATGCACATTTTCACCAGACTTCTCCCAACTGATATTCTCTCCCTTTTTACTTTACTTTCCTCCCTAAACTGTTTCATCTTCAGGTTTTGATTGTAAGCTTGAAGGCATGGCTGGGTTCATTTTTAATTTTTGCACAGCCACCACTGATTATCTGGTTCACAGAATACTGGTCTTCTGCCTCCCTGCTTCCTCTGCCTGCCCCCTGCTACCTCTACCTGCTGCTGTATTGCTTGTTGTGTGTGTTCTTTTTAAATATTTAAGATGTTTTATTGGTTTTAAAGATACTGTATTTTATATTATTCTGTTAATTGGAATCCGCCCTGAGCCTGCTGGTACGGGGAGGGTGGAATACCAATCAAATTAAATAAATAAATAAATAAATAAATAAATAAATAAATAAATAAATAAATAAATAAATAAATAAATAAATAAATAAATAAATAAATAAATAAATAAATAAATAAATAAATAAGTAAGTCTCAAGGTGCACACCAGCTGTTGGGCTGCAGCATCTTTACATTTTTCTTCTTCAAAATGAGATGTACAGGAAAGCAGTAATATAAGTACAAAACTAAACAAAGCACGTGCTTTGTGCTTTGTTGTGGGGATAATAATGGCATGCTTTGTAAACCGCTCTGAGTGGGCATTAAGTTGTCCTGAAGGGCGGTATATAAATCGAATGTTGTTGTTGTTGTTGCTATATAAATCGAATGTTGTTGTTGTTATTATTAAAGGACTTGCTTTAAAGGATGAGTGTTAAGAATAACAAAGGTATTTTATCCCTATTATTTTTTGCTATGAGCTTCGGGACATTTCCAACTCTTACCAGTTTGCGAACATCCTCACACCACACTTCTCCCTTCTCAGGCTGCTCAGCATACAGGGAGATCCCTAAGAGTTTATTGAACAAAATGTTGAGTCCTTCCATGCATGCTCCAAGAGAGAAAAAAGGACAATATAGGCTGGGTTCAATATTATATCTAAAATAAGAGAAAAGTACCACGTCAGATACAGTCACAGTATTAACTCTGCTTAGGTTCCCAAAAATAATATACATTTTATGTATGAATTAATGATGCATCACAGCATGCATTAGGATTAGGACCATCGCACACATTTGACACTGAGGTCAGCCATCCAGAGACTCGTTTGTCACCCAAACCAAGACCAAATCCCTTTCTCATTCTCTCCCTGGGAGTGCCTGATAGTATCACCTCAACTTTAAAGACATAAGGCATGATATAATTGTATTAAATAAATAAATACAATAATATATGAAGTGTTATTTCTGCATCCTGAGAATCCCTATGCCCCATCATGGAATGCTGCTTATGGGGGTAATGGAACATGCTGACCTCATGAGTTTTGTAACACTCGATTCTATGGGGGAGGAGAAGGTTGAAACGCTACTCGCACACAGGACCACTTATCTACCCAAAGTACTGAAGGAAGTACTTTGGCACAGGCCAAAAAACCAAACTTGTCTACCCCGGTGCTACATTTCCATATTTCACACAACAGGTTCATTACAAGTGGCTACATTTTAGAGAGTAACATCAGAGACAAACATTTTGCATGTGACATCAGGGTTAACATTACAATAAAAAGATTTTTCCCCCTCATAATATATTACATCAAAAGATGAATACATTAGATTTTATTATGGGAAAGCACTATGGATGCACTAATAAAGTTGGTATATCAAAGACAATACCCGTTTACTGGATCTGAAATCCTGTTTCGTATTAAAAGGATGAGCTGCAGGGGGAAATCCAATGATCAGTGCCAAACTACACATTACGGTTGGACTTGTGGCCACTGATACCATTTTAAAGGACAATTTAGCTGTGTAAAAACTGCTGCAATGCGGTGGTGTTATGTCATCTTGTTCCCCCTCAGGCGCCAGAACAACCCCCCACAACTATTTCAGCACTTGAAAAGGCACTCGCGGGGAGGGGGAGAAGGGGAGTGAGTGGCCAATCTGTGCAGGAGCTCTTCCCGTCTGCCTGGTTTCCGCGAATGACATTGGTTCAGTTGGGCTGATTTGTAACAGTGTCCCTTGCTTCAGTTTGGTTTGGGTGGAATTCTCTGTTTTGATATGATTCTCTGGTTTAATGTTGGTCCCCTTGATTCACTTTGGTTCTGGAGGGATTTCATCCGTTCCCTTGCTTCCGTTTGGTTCAGTTCCTCTTGCATTTGGGAGCGTGCCTGTGGCCACTGGCAGCCTTGTCGTCCCTGTGTTTCTGCCTGACAGCCTGCTTCGAAATGTTTCCCCCATAAGAAACAAGGGACAGTGGTTAGGGGAACCGTCTTTATTGCCCAAAGAATTGGACCCCAAGGTCCAATCTTCCTGAAACTTGGTGGGTCTTTAGAGGACAGTCAGAAGTGGGTTATTGGCAAATTTGGTGGAGTTTGCTTGAAAAATCCTCCCCCCCAATAGCCCCCAGAGAGTTTTCCCCATAGAGAATAACGGACGAATAAATCCAGGATTCTTTGATCTGTCTTAACGAGGGAATCCTGAATTTATGGGAGATCCCTGAAACCTGGATCCGGATTTCCTGGATTTTTTTTTTGGTGCACTCTTATTCAAAATGTTCTTGATAGGATGACTGTGCAGTCCTAAGCAAAGTTACACCCTTCTAAATTGACTGAATTCAATGGGCTTAGACGTGTGTAACTCTGCTTAGGAGAGCACTGCTAGTCATTAAAGGGATGATTACATTTACCTAGTGTTAGTAAGGATGGAACATTTGAAACTGTATCAATTACAAATTATCTAGTTAGCAAGATTTCTTGCTGCATTCTTTAACTTTAACCCCAACACGTATGAGAAAGGAAACAGAACTGTGTCGTAAATAATATTCAGAAATATAATTTTATTCGCTCTCATAAAACAAAGTCTTGGGATTTTTGGAACATTTTTTGTGTGTGTTTTAAACAACCAAAACACCGGAATACAGTAAGCCCAACAAATGATCCATTTTAAATGTAGATGACTACAAGTTAACTACACTGAAATTTACAGCCAAGTCTTAAACATGGTGGCAAATGCACCAAGTCACAGCCTCCATTTGGTGACCAAGGAATTCCCTGGTGGTCTCCCATCCAAGTCCTAATAAGGGCTGAACCTGTTTAGCTTCTGAGATCTGATGAGACTGGGCTAGCCTGAGCCACCCAGGTCAGGACAAACATCTCTACTCATTTATAATACCATCCATTCTCCAAACATACACAACAGCCTTACAATGACTTTTAGGTTTGGCTAAATGATAGTAACTCGACCAAGACAACTTGTGGTGCCCCACTAAACAGTTACAACTTTCTAAGCCTATTGACTTTAATGGACACAGAGGGACATAACTCTGCTTAGGATAGCACTGCCATTAAGCTTCAGGGCTGGCTGAGGATTTGAACTCAGGCCTGCCCATTCTACACACAACACTCTATCCACAGGAGACTGAAATCTAGACAAAAATTAATCAAAATAAATTTCTACAATTTCATTTTCTTTTCTGTATTTTACAAGTTCAAACAGTTACGGCTGCCGAAAGTTGATTGCTTGAGGCATGCAGCATCTACTCAACCCAATAAAAAAATCGCATTTGCAACTTGAACATTTGCACCTTTCCTCAGTAGTAATTCCACTGAACTCAACAGAAGTTACTCCCAAAAATGGGACTGCATCTCAGCCGGGGGGGGGGGGGGAATACTCTGTAATTTATCATACAAGAGAAAAAAAATAGCAAGATAATGTGCAATTCTATGGGCATATCTCAAAAGTAATCCTCATTGAGTTCAACAGGATCTGCTTCTAATGCACAAGAGAATGCAGCCTTAGATTATTAGCAGGTTTAGAATTAGCAGTACTAGCTGAGATATATTGTCATCATATAGTTAATATTCAGGGATTCTTCCGTACACTAAAAGAGATTGCCATTATATATACACGCATTAGACAGTTTCTTACTTGTCTGTAGTTGAAGCATGTTGTGGCATTCACTATTCTATCATCTATGTGTTGCCAAATTCTTTCCTCTAAATACTTAGTTTTAACAACAACAACAACAACAACAAACCTTTAAGCAAATACGTTTCAAACTTCTGTATCCAACCTCAATTAAATACACACTGAAGTGTCCAAGCTGTCTGTATTTGTGTTGACAAATGCATATCACAGCCAGAGCACTTCTTTATAATAATGTATTTTAAACATAAAATACAAACGATATTGCTACTGTCTGATGGGAGATCTAAGTGGAGGTTCAGTTTTCCGGAAGAAAATATAACAAAGCTGCGTAAAACGTTACCATAAATGGCAGCAAGATAACGTAAGAGCGCCTCCTGCTGGCTATATTTCAGAAATGCTATCATTCTCACGCTTCAAACCACAGATCAAACAGAAGGAACTTCGGCCCATGTAAGGAAGATTTGTCTGTTTCCTTCTTGCCCTCTGTAGCTTCCTGTGCCTTTAAAAATGACTCTTTTGAGTTTGGGAGACCATAATTCCTTGAGTCCAAGAGATAAGGTAGATAAAATTTTTAGATAAATTAAGTAAAAATCCAAAGTGGCTTTTCAGTGGCCTGCAGATGGAGCGTGGCAGGAGATCAGTGACTGAGTAGATATGTCTTTGGCCAGCGCAGCAAAATCTAGGAATTCAAGTCATAATCCTGATAAATAGGCATTTTAAAACATACTCAAGCCAAACACACTAATGAAATGGAATATTTTCACAATGTACTCTCTCAGTCTAGTGACACAGTATACATAGTCTATTATACACAGAACCAACATGAAAAGATGTTAAGGAAGGGAAGAAATCTCAATGGGATCTACTTTTCTGAGTATACATATGCTTAGGACCGTACTGTAAAAACTTTACAATGGCAGTTCCATTCACAGCACTGCTGGTGTACCAATAAGTTTATCAAACTGCACATATAATCATTTCCTGAATAAAGTGAACTATGAGAAGAGGAAGCAGCTACATAACACAGCCTATCAAAAAGTAGCAGATTCATGAACCTTTTAGTACAGTCATTTTCAGGGCTTTTTTTCTGGGAAAAGAGGTGGTGGAACTCAGTGGGTTGCCCTTGGAGAAAATGGTCACATGGCTGGTGGCCCCGCCCCCTGATCTCCAGACAGAGGGGAGTTTAGATTGCCCTCGTCTGGAGATCAGGGGGCGGGGCCACCAGCCATGTGACCATTTTCAAGAGGTTCTAGAACTCCGTTCCCCTGCGTTCCAGCTGAAAAAAAGCCCTGGTCATTTTTAAGGAATATAGGTTTTACTTAAGAAGCCAAAGCATATTGTCCTTATATTTCATTTTAAAAAAAAGTTACTCTGATTTTCCCATGATTTTCAACAAAGATTATTTCCAAGGATCAGATGGAAAGCAACAACAGACTTACCTCTCAGCACGGAGGACACCACTGTAGTATGGATGATCCCAAGGCATCAGTTTCTGAAAGCACAGGAACCAACTTTTCAGTCATATAACTGAAATCAAGTGAAACCAGTTAAAACACGTCTTTCCTCAGTATGTGCACAATGCATAGCCACGATTCTTTGATCTCGGTAATGCAATATATGCAGGAATACTGACAACTGAAGGCTTTCCTATTTTTCCTATATCTATATATTTCAAAAACCTAACAAATCATTCCACAATACAAGCAAACACAAAAAGCTATCAGCAATAAAATCTATGGTTAAAAACACACAAAGATAACACAGATACAGGCACTCACACAAAGACCTCCTCAAGCCTGTGCAGAATACGGTGACCGACCGCAATGGCAGCTCGTTATACTTTTTCTCCAGTGTCAACATGGAGTACCCAAGACACTGCAGGGACAATAGTTTTGAACTGCAACCCCTTTAACTAAAATCAAGAGCCTGTTTTCACTTGGCACTTGTACTTCGGTAGAGACATCCGAGTACAAAATACACATGCCTCGTAACAGCTGAGGCTGCATGTACATTCAAATCTCCACTTTTTTCAGAAAAAAGATACAGATTAAGTGGCAATTAAAAAATAATTGGGGCTCCACTTTTGTGTACATTCCAAAGAGAAATAGAGGTTTCACACATTCACTGCCAAGATGGTTAAAGCCAAGTGCAAGACATGAAGTGAGGAGTGTCGCCCAAGAGATCACATACTTTCCTAGACCTGTTAAGTCACCAACACTGACTGAGAATGATCTCTTGAATCCACCACCATCTAGGCATCGTGAAATATACAAACAGTTGTTACAGGGCAGCCATAGAAAACTGACGGAGTTATTTCACTGCAAACATGCTGATGCTTGAAATCAGGCATTGTCCCGAACTGCCACAAGACCTTTCTACTAGTTGTGAAGTACACTGGAAAAGTGTTTTTACTTCCTTGATTTGTAGGATTGCGTCAAGAGACTGGGGGCTTGCACTGGGAACTTCATGGTCCAAGGCTGACATTCCGAATCTTGATGAGGTGAGGAAGGCTCCCATACTTGTACCATTCCTCAGAACTTTTAAAACGGACTTGTTCAGAAAGGCATTTTTATATTCAGTTTGATTGCATTTACTGTATGAATTATTATACCGTTTTATTGCATTTTTTAAAAAAATTGTAATCTACCTTAGTCTCGGTGAGAAAGGGGGGCTATAATAAAATAATATAATAATAATAAAATAATATATAAATATATTATATATATATAATATATATATATATATATTATATATATTATATATATTATATATATATTATATAATATAATATATTATATTATAATATATTATATAAATATAATAAAATAAATAAAGTACAGTACAGTCCTATACAGTTATTCCAGTCTAAGTCCATTTAAATCAATGGGCTTAAATTGCAGTAACTCTGAATATGATCCAATTGTTAGTCTAGAAACTTAACCAAAATTATGTGTACACAGACCCCTTTTTTGGGTAAGAAGGGACTGGAACGTGCATCCTCTGTAAGTGCTCATTTATGTATAAGTACTAGGATCCCAGCCTTCTACCCGTACCTAGTCAATGCAGAAGAGCAATGATACTTACTCAATGACTCAGGAACCACAGGTGGCTCTTTGATATGCCACCTCTGGCTCTTCTGAGCACTAATCTCTAGGGCACCTGTCTCATGTACAAGAAAAGTAAGCCATTTCTTTAGATGCTGGGATAATTTCATCACTATTGTGGGTCCAAGTTTAAACTAAGTTTTGTTTAGCCCTTCCCCTCACTCTAGATAACAAGGGCTGGCTAAGATTCAACGGTGGTAGGGAAAGACAACCATACATGCTCAGATGTACTCCTGTAATTAAAAGGGTTATATTAATAATAATAACATCTACATTTACATACCACTCCTATAGACAGAATAATGTCCCACTTAGTGAACGAAGTCAGTGTTATTATTATCCCCATAATACAGCTGGAGAGCTGGGGCTGAGAATAACTTACACAAAGCCACCTACTGAGCTCATGACGGTAGTGGGATTCAAACCAGCAAAGTGCAGATTGACAACCCAATCATTCAACCACCATGCTACAGCACAGCTATATATAATATTGTTTATATGAGATTGGGGTAGTATTTTGGTTGATGGCAGGGCTTTTTTTCAGCAGGAACGCGGTGGAGTGGAGTTCCGGAACCTCTTGAAAATGGTCACATGGCTGGTGGCCCCGCCCCCTGATCTCCAGACAAGAGGGGAGTTTAGATTGCCCCCCGTGCCGCTGAGCGGCGCGGAGGGCAATCTAAACTCCCCTCTGTCTGGAAATCAGGGGGCGGGGCCACCAGCCATGTGATGATTTTCTCCGAGGGCAACCCACCGAGTTCCACCACCTCTTTTCCCAGAAAAAAAGCCCTGGTTGACGGGTATTACAAATTTGGCTCTCCATGATCCCTGGTGTGAACTTCCTGCCCATCTCAGACTCTTTCCAAATCAGGACTACAACTACAGAAATTCTAGCTCTGGTTCTAAATACAGATGCCATGGCACAACCCAGTGCCGACAGGTTCAAACTATAGTTACTTGGCCTAAACTTTTAGAAAAAGGAAAAATTATAGATTTAAATAAAAACAAATGACATAAGATTTAACTATGATAAGACTGTCACTTGTACTTATTTAACAACATTTTATTTCAGTGTGTTTGAGGTCCCCCTAAATCGTGTTTCATGAGTCAAAGCTATACAAATAGACTGGCAGGAATGCAGTGATATGAAAAACCAAGGTTCTTGAACGAAAGCACTTCAGCCTGCCAATGTACAAGCCAGACATGTGCTTTTTTTTTTCTTTCTTCAAATGTGACCTCTGTCTTTTCAAGCCTGCCTAAACTAATTGAAGCTAATGTTTAACATTCTCAAGAGACCATATTACATTTTCCAACTTATGTTTGGTCTGTTTCATAAATCACAGTGTTAAACCAATATCTTCCTTTCAGCACTTATTTTCCCTTAGAGAAAAGAGCTTGGAAACCCAATGCCGCTGCAGCCTGGAGCCAGAAGAAGGAGAATGTTAAATTATATCCATAGATATAAAAATACTTCTTCATATTAGAATTTAAGATGAGAAAAGCAAATGCACAATCTAAACTTACTGATTTCATAGGATTTAGTTTCATTTTCATGTCACTCATCATTTCGAAATCAGCTAGAGTTCTACAAAACAATAATTTCACAATTAAGTTTTATCAGAGGGCTGTTTGATAAATACGTAATATAAGTCTGAGAAATTTTCTACTGCACAAACTTAAAATTATTCAAAAGAACTCTAGCTCGTGTGCCAGAATGAACTCTATTTTTTCTCTCTTTTGCATTATAAACAATATGGGGAAATTATTCGGAACCCTTCCCTTTTTCCATCATGCAAAAATAATTCTTTTTTTCTTATGCAATGGTGGATAGAAATATATAATATCTTATCATGGATTTACACATTTCCATGGATGGGATTTCCATCTGCAGATCATGAGTCATGACTTCTCCTCTGCTTCTGCAGCTCCCAATACTCCCCCGAATGCTACTCCTTCGCGAAAAGGGACACCTAGGGACACCTAGAGGGGAGTCGGCAGTCTGCAGTGTCGGAGGGCAGGACCCTTCTATCTGTGGGAATTCTCCCTGGGATCTAAGCTACTGGCTGCAGAAGATATTAAATTCAGCATGTTGATGAAAGGTATTTTCTTAAATCCTACTACTTATAACTTTTGCCTCGGAGCAAGGCCAGGTTGTTCTCATTTTTAATAAACTGAAAATAGACTCACCGTGTGAATAATTTATCTGAAAGCTGTACAAGAAATTGCATCACTTTCTCTAAAAAAAAGAATGAAAAAACAAAAAGATATAGCTTCACTAGATGAATTAAAAATGTAAGAAATAATAAAAATCCTAAACAGTAGCAAATATCATCTAAAATATGTTCATCTACTAAACAACGATGCCTAATTCAGAAGTGAATAAAATGGTAACTGAGTACGGCTGAACATAACAATTATCTGTTTCAATAACCAAGCAACATTTACCCTGAAAATAGAAAACACTAAGGTAATACTTCCAATTGTAGTGATGAGAGGTTATTTTAGAATCCACGTAAACCAGAGCTGATTAGAGACTAAAAATTTAAAAGGATGAGAATTTTTAACATCTTGGAACTGATCCACAGTAGTTAGATTGCAATGCAGAAGAATGATGATTAAACTAGCCAGCTTAATGGAAATTTTAAAAAATTAGAAATAAATTGAGAAGAGCAATTTTTAATAACTAGTCATGAGCAGAGGTATAAAGTAACATTACTTTAGCAGAACGACTTCGCTGTGTCCTATTTCTGTGTAAATAATTAGTATCTGGATGTAATTTTCTCTAAATATATTTATTTAGCTATTTATATCCTGCTTTTCTCCCCAATAGGGATCCAACGAAGCTTAGAACATCCTCCTCCATTTTATCTTGTGAGGAAGGTGACATTGAGAGACCGTGATAGCTGAAGATCACCCAGCGAGCTTCCACAGCACAGTGAGCATTAGGGCCTGGGTCTCCCAGACCACAGTCTGACTATCTAACCATTACATCACACTGGATCTTTTAAGAATTAACAGTGCATAAAGTATCATGTCAAAGCAATCAAAATAGTCTTACTGGAGCAAAAGTGTGTTATTAATGATGCACACCAAATCTGCACAGCAAACATTTCATCTGCAAAGCCGCATCCCTTTTTCCTGAAATGTATACAGTTACCTGGGGTTTTGGCCATTGTGCCCTGAAGAGCCCGGTGAGCAAAAGTGTCATATCCAACCAACTGGGCCAGAAGGTTTCGGCTGGTAAGCAGCTCCTCTAAACAGTGCAACTGCTGAGCATTTGGGAAAAGAAAAACCTTGTAGGCCACTTCACGTACCTAATAATCCAATTGAAAAACAAGGAACGGGCATCAAAGTGAAATGGCACAACTATTGACGCAAGACTTATGTTACACAGAATCAATATAGTATCACTGTTGTGAATTAAGAAAATAACATTTACTTCTTTCATTGTTCCCCTTATTCCTAAAACATTATTATCACTGTTAATTCCATCAATATATGCAAAGTTAATATAATATTTGCAAATGCAGGAGAGGATGCAGCCTCTCAGATCAGGTGCTGAGGTCTCCATGCACACCAAGGGACCTCAGAGGATGGGCACAGCTCCTCTTCCACCCGCCTTCCAGAGCTCAGGTATCAGTACACGCACGGAGCCCCAACCATCTCTGTGCGACAGCCGTGTCCAATCATAGCAGTCAAATCCAGCCATTCAGGGCTAACTCACACGATACTCCTGCTCAGAATGCATTAATACAGCTGAGCTGGGGCTGGAAGAGACTCTATGCCAAGCAATGGTCCTATAGCCTGAGCAGGGAGGCAGCAGACTGGAAGATGGAAGGGACTGAAAACTCCCAAGACAGACAAGGGGCTGGAAAGCTGCTGTCACGGATGGGAAATTAAGCACGTATCTCTCTAGCTTGGAAGGCTAAACTACACATGACGGCAGCATACCTGTGTTTTTAAACCCTAGCCCAGTGTTTCCCAACCAGGGTTCCACGAAACCCTGGGGTTCTGCAAGATACCAGCAGGGGTTCTGTGAGAAATCATGAAATAAATATTTACAAATACCATAAAGTATTCCAAATATCCCTCAATATATCATTGTTATCAAGGTTATATTTAGTTGTATGGTGTCTATGTTCACTTTGTATTGTTACAGAGCACTGACAATACAAATGGCAACAATTTTGCACTCCCCAACATCAACTCTTTCTGGCCTGTAAACATTTCACAGGTAATAATAAAAATAATAACATTCGATTTATATACCGCCCTTCAGGATGACTTAACACCCACTCAGAGTGGTTTACAAAGTATGTTACTATTATCCCCCAACAAAACACCCTGTGAGGTGGGTGGGGCTGAGAGAGCTCCAGAGAACTGTGACTCTCCCAAGGTCACCCTGCTGGCTTCAAATGGAGGAGTGGGGAATCAAACCTGGCTCTCCAGATTAGAGTCCCATGCTCTTAACCACTACACCAAACTGAGGTAGGGGTTCCTCAGGATTTGAAAAGTTAATTTAGGAGTTCCTTCATGGAAAAAAAGTTGGGAAACACTGCCCTAGCCAGTCCCTAAACATGAAGCAGGGATGAGGACCAAATTTAAAGAGTAAAAAGGGCGTATGGCTAAGAAGCTCAGACCCTTCCTCAGGTCTGCCACTCCTCACAGCTTCCCCCCACGCCATGCATGGATAAGGGAGAAAAAGACAGGTGGACAGAAAGATCAGATTCCCCCTGCTAACATGCCCATTTCACTCTTAAAAATCAGATCTCCCACTCCAGATTTATAGGTGACTGGGGCATAGCCAGGTTCACAAACACAGGTCTAGAGCTGTGTTGTATGAGCCTAATTAATCCCAAATTATATATGACACAAAGGTGCCTAGTGATACCACATAAGGAAATTATTCTGCCCAACATAACATGGCAAAGTAGAATCAGTGTAGAATACCCAAAACAGATGCCATGTTTCTACAGATTATAATGTGCACACATAATAAATTTGGTGCTGTAATGTACTTAAATGCATACATACCAGATCATCTGAACTATCTGCATTGAGACCACTGATTTGGACATAGTTGCCTTCAACGGCAAAGTTATGACGGATATGTTCTGGTAAGATGTGTTTGTCGATCTTATTTGGAAGATGTGATCCTATGAGAAATTCATTACATAAATCCAAGATTTTGACATTGAGGTTAACTGCCTTCCTGCGCTGTAAATGGAAAACACACAAATGTAAACATAGTTCTTTAAAACAGCAAACACTTTAAACTCGTCACAGTTTTTGAGGAAGTTATGGCATAGTTGCAACACATCCAAACAGGAGATGGCTGTAAATATTCCCATACAGAGAACTTCTTGTGAAATTGACAGTGCAATCCTAAATGGAGTTAACTGAAGTCCACGGACTTAGAAAAGTGTTAACCCTGATCAGAGGCACTGGCAGCTACAGCAAAAAGAAGGAAACAGCGCAAGTCGCCTTTTTATCTCGCATGCAAGTGCCTGGCCCATTAATCGAAGAGTTCGCACAAGAAGGGAGGGGGTGATTTCTGCTGGTTTCCCCAGGGTGGGGGTGGTGAGGGAGACTGCAGGGTGAAGGGAGAAAAGGGAGAGGGGTCTATCCTGTGACACTGTTCATTCAAACTTCACAGGACCCAGCCCACAGATGTTATCAGACAACTAAAAGATAGTCTCTCCCTTATAATGGAAGCAATTACCTTTTCTTCATTCAAGTGAATACCGCTGATCTCAAAATCGAACATGAAGAGTTCTGCCACTCGTCTAAAAGAATAAAACCCCATTAGGACAAAAATTGTTATATTTTGTCCCTTTTAAAGAAATGTTACATTTTGCAGGCCTGCTATGCAATTACTAATGCATCTGGAACCACTAATCTTATTTCCACTGATTAGATTTTTTTTAAAATCCTTCCTGTATCCTTCCACACCACTAAGCAAAGTCTGAAACCTTCCCCCCAGTATCAGTAGTTATCCTCCAGTTTATGTGGCTCTTCCTCCAAAAGAAATGTTAATGTAAGTAATGAAAGGCAGCAGTTTCATATTGCTAAATTTGGTAGCCGCTTACTGTGCAGTTTGATCCTATACACATTTACTTGAAAATAAGTGACAGTGAGTTCAACGGAGCTTCAGTGTGCTAATGGATTGTACCCCTAATCTAAAGATAAATGCTACATACACATAATGCACACCACTAACTCTGAAATGCCAGATGATATAACAATACCATTTTATAACTAGATCAAGATGAGTAGCCGTGTTAGTCTGTCTGTAACAGTGGAAAAGAGGAAGACTCCAGTAGCACCTATAAAACTAACAAAATTAGAGCCAAGCTACAAGAGATGAATCACAAGAGGAAGAGCACGTGAAGGGCGTCGCAATGTTAGCTGGGAAGCTGAGTTTTAAGAGTTTGGAAGGTTTTGTTAATTTCCCCTAACTACAGAGCCAAAGAGATCACTGCTCAGAGGATTTGTTAATTTCCTCTTTGCCTCTGGAAGGCTCTGTCACTTTCACCTCCCCTTCTAAGAGGCAAAGAGGTAATAAACAAACCTCCTGAGCAAGGATCTGTAGAGAGGGGAAATTGACAAAGCCTTCCAATCTCTTTTAAAACTCAGCTTCCCGGCTAACATTGCGATTCCCTTCATGTGCTCCTCCTTGTGTAATTCGTCTCTTGTAGCTTAGTTCTTAGTGGTAGGGTATGAGTCACAGTGAGCTGTGGCTCACAAAAGCTCTTACCCTACCACTAATTTGTTAGTCTATAGGTGCTACTGGACTCTTGCTCTTTTCCATTTTATAACTAGTATGCAATATTCAATTAACCAAATGACAAAAATATTTTCTAAGAATTATGAGAATGTCAGCTCCTATTAAGAAATCATGTTTCTAGCTCTCACTTTTTGGACTAAAATCTAAAACTTATTGCATCCATGGGTTAAACCATGTTTTCCACATACGGGTATAATATTCAGCAGGTGGAAAATACCAGCTTGCTCCAAGTATAGATTACAAACAAAGACCGGGGAGAGGGGGAGTATAGACTAAGGGGTTTGTACTGTCTAATTTGCTTTGGGAAATGATCACCTGGTGCTAATGAAAAGTATTACATTGGATCTATCAGAAGAGCAATTAAAATGACCAAGAGATGGAGTTTCACAAAGGTCCCTATAATTCCAGAAGAGGAAACACGTACTAAGACCGCAGCATGAGGCACCTATAAGGAAGCCCCTTAATAGCATCTGAAAGCACAGGCTACTAGTGAAAAATATTCACCTGAAAAATGTTTTTAAAGTTAGCTGAATGGAAAGACTGGTATGAAGACTCAAAGGTATAACATATTCGGAAAGTTAGTTTTGCAACTTTTCAAACTATCTCTTTAGTAATAGGGTATGCTGACAAAGTCATTGAACAGCCAGCATGTCACAGTATTATGAGGATTATTGCTACTGTGCTAAAGTTAATAATACGTACCTGGTATCTGGATCAAGGGAAGCCATCACATCTTTATTGGCCAATAATTTTCTCAGACTTTGACACAAATCTATGTCTGTGTTTAATCTAAAAATATAAAGGTTACACGGTCAACTTAACAACATGCAAAAGTTCATTCATTCAACAGCAGAGAATGCTTCTGACTTCTTATAAAATAAGATTTTTTAAAAACACTATTAAAATGCTACCAAACGCTAATATTGCCACAACCAATGCAAAATGCCTGAGAATAGCAATTTCAGGCAGCAAACGCTTCTTAACAATGGATTGGAACCAAAGGTAGAATTCCACAGGCACAGTAAAAGCTTCAGTTTGTGGAGGAGGGAAGCGTGATTTCTGCCAGTTCTCTCCTCTCCTTTCCAGCTTTGACTCCCATATTGTTTCCGAGGATCCCTTGACTCCCCCCACCTCCACCGGAGCTAAACTGGTTAATGGGGCTGTAGCATTAGGGAAGGCAAGGAAATTTCGTTTTGCAGGCTTCACATTGCTTGTGTCCAACATAAGGTGCTGAGGTAGCTTTTTAAAATGAATGGCTATGAAAACTACATAGTGCAATGTTTAAAACTTGCAGTTTTTACTATGCTTTTCATAGCCATGGCAACTGCTGTCTGTGCGATACTGATACACTCTTGTTCTGAGTTTTGAATAAAATTGCTTTGATACGGTATCAACTGTAAACTGATGTATATTTCTTACAACTATGTTGCACAAAATTCCACTATATCTGTTTTCTTCTAGGTGAAAAAATATACTGTTAAAAGTGCCACAGAATTAAATTAAATACATTTTTAAGTAAATGTATTTAGAATTAGGATATTAGAATTCTCCTAGTATCAACTAATTTTTTGTCAGATGCCTTAATTTAGAAAATAGTATCTTCCTGTTTCCACAAAGATTTCAGAATATATGCTATAGCATTCAGTAGACAACAAACTGTACTCATTACGGTAGTGTTTGTTACTAATAAGAACTGTCGAAGGCTTTCACGGCTGGAGAACGATGGTTGTTGTGGATTTTCCAGGCTGTATTGCCGTGGTCTTGGCATTGTAGTTCCTGAAGTTTCACCAGCAGCTGTGGCTGGCATCTTCAGAGGTGTAGCACCAGTGGTGCTTCTCCTCTGAAGATGCCATCCACAGCTGCTGGCGAAACGTCAGGAACTACAATGCCAAGACCACGGCTATACAGCCCAGAAAATCCACAACAACTAATAAGAACTGCTTGTTGTCTGTGGAATGCTACAGTATTTCACAAGCAGATAAATCAGTACTCAAGTGATACAGTAAATAAAACATACTTTTCAACCACAGTGCCAATATTTCTGCAGGCTTCCTCAGCAGCCTCTCTGAAAGCAAGATTAGGATGAGCAATTTTCGCAAAGTCAGCCTGATGTAGTAAAAAAAGAAAGGTCAACAGTTACAAAAACATTTCGGCTTAGTGTTTACTTAAAAGTTAAAAATTCTAGATTACTTCTCACAGACCTAAACTGTCATGTGATTTTTGGGAGGTATCAAACCATCTTAATTTTTCATGGAGCAGTAAACTAGGGGGAAATCTTCCTCTACTTTTCTTCTTTTTATTGAGCTATCCCAGGGATCTCTGTTCTTTGTGCATGGACAGAACCTTAGGCTGGAGGAAGGTTTCAACTTCGTTCAGTGGAGTGGTAGGACACATGCCACTGTCCTTGGGCGATCTCATCAAAGCCATGGCTGCTGCTTCTTATTAATTACTCTTTTCATGAAAAAACAGTGAAATTCTAAGCAGAGTTGCTCCCGTCTAAGCCCACTGAAATCAATGGGCTTAGATTGGAGTAACTCTGTATGGATTTCACCGAAAGTCATAAACAACGAGCCATCCCTACTAAAAGGGAAAGCTAATGTTTACTGCCAGAGTTACAATGTGATTTTACTATAGCTGTGTTAAGAGTATGGAATACCACGAACTCTTCCAAACAACACCGTCGATGGCAAGGCATTCAAATGTGCAAGCAAAAATGTCCTTCTATACTTTGGAAGGGTTCACTCAAACAAATAATTCAGCATTTTCATTGGTGGAGAGATACCAACTGAAAGAGAAGAACATAGTCTGCGAGCTCTAACAAATATGCTATTATAATCAAGATCCCTCAAACGTCTTTTGATTAACTTACCCAATTCACTACTACTCATAGTTTCTGTCATATCATGGGTGATGTCCAGACATGATAATTTATATTCCAAATATTTATCCCAATTACTTGTATGATGATCCAGCATAACTAATCCAAGGAGACCTGGTTCTAAGTTTGATTTCAAAATCCTAATTTTTAAATTAAATGCTCTCCACCAAGTCTTTGCTTCAGCAGACATCTCCCCAATCTCGGCTCTCAAAGTTATTCCGGACACACATCCTGGAGTTCCCAAGAAGGAGCCAAGAAGGAGCCAAGAAGGAGTCCATCAGTGTTATCTGTTACCACACCGATCCATACCCCTACAGCATATAATACAACAATTGCCCAAATACTTCGGCATTGAATACTTTAACTGCTGCAGGAACATACTGTCCTCCTGAGAAGTAACAGAATCTCGAAATACTGTTCCCAGTACCCATGGCCGATCTTACAACAGAATTCAAATGTACCTCCCAAGAAACATTCACTTGAAATATAACTGATAAAGTGCTCTATTCGCTCCATAGACTGCCCTGCCACTGTCTACTCATATCTCCTCATTCGTAGCTTTGTCTTAGAAACATTAAGAGTTAGGGCCTCTTTGGAGCAATACTCTGAGAAGTAGCTTATAAGTTTATGTAAGCCTACCACAGATCTTGAAAGGACGGCTGTGTCATCCATGTACAGAAGACATGGCAATTTAACATAAGCTAGACAAGGCAAATGAAATTCATCTCTAGAAATACGAGAGCTTAAATCGTTGATATACAAATTAAACAACAATGGAGCAAATGTTTCACTTCTTTATTCAATTCTGTAGCTCTGGTCAGTTCATCAGAAGGACCACATTTTACTTGAGCTGTAGGACAATCATATAGTTGATGATGAATCAAAAATAAAAGACGCTTGTCAATAGATGATTTTTTCAGCTTGTCCCGTAATATCTGCCTAGGTAGATATTAGGTTTCTCTTTCAGTAGGTGATGGCTTGTTGTTGTTTTTTTTTTTTGTAAAATTTTTATTGGGTTAGAACATTAATATTTTTACATTACATTGCATTCAATTATCCCCTAATTTTTCGTTTCTAACCCCCTCCCTTTCCCCCCCTTTTGTTGACTTCCAACAGCTTTCCCACCCTCTGTCCCTTTTCCCTTACTTCTATTAATTTCCTCTATCTAAAACAAATATATATTCTCCATTATATTAAGCAGTACATCTTTAACTCTTTTACTTACTAAACATCCAAACTATACTTCTTTAGATAAACAATTTATCCCATTTTCCAGTTTTGAATATTTCTGTATGTCATAAACCATAAAAATTTCCCACATTTAAATCAAACAATTTGATTTGTTCTCTCTATATTAATCATTTCTTCTTTTTATAGTATTTCTATATAACTCATCACATAGTCAGTCATTTTAACTCTTCTATACATTCAGTTTGGTGCATATAAGTCTTATCAAGTAAAAAAAAAATATTGTTAATTACTCAATCCTCATGTTTAAACCGTTAATTATTCTCTATCAATATTCTATCAATTAACCTTTACATATCTATATATATCTCAATCAATTAATTAATCTAACTGCTTATAAATTCACATTTCTCTTCCTCCCCCGGTAAAGTCACCCCTCTCTTTTATACTTTTATTGTACTTCAGTAGTTTTCAAACTGCCACAGTTTTCCTCCCACCTCCCACTTCTTCTCCAGATATTGTTTCAGCTTCTCCCAGTCTGTGTTAAACTGCCCTGAGTCCAGATCTCTCAGTTTTCTTGTCATCTTGTCCATTTCAGCCATATACAGCAATTTGTAGATCCAATCTTCAATAGTTGGCACTTCTTGTACTTTCCATTTCTGCGCATACAAAAGTCTAGCTGCTGCAGTCATATAAAATATCAACGTCCTATGGTGGGCTGGGATTCCCTCCATTCCCAAGTTTAGCAGCAGGAGTTCTGGGTTCTTATTTATTTGAAACTGTAAAATTTCACTCATTTCTCTTATTATTTCCCCCCAGAACTGCCTAGCTACCTCACACGACCACCACATATGATAGAGGGAGCCCTCATGCTTTCTACATTTCCAGCATTTATTAGAAGTGTTCAAGTTTCCTAGCGCAATCTTCTTTGGTGTCATGTACCAACGATAGATCATTTTGAAAATGTTCTCTTTAATATTAATACATGTCGTTGTCTTCATTGTAGTTTTCCACAAGTATTCCCATGCCTCCATTGTTATTTCTTTATTAAAATTTATAGCCCATTTCACCATTTGTGTTTTAACTGTCTCATCCTCGGTATACCATTTCAACAGTACTTGGTATACCTTGGATATTCTTTTCTTGTCCTCTTTAAAAAGGGTCTGCTCTAGTTCCGAATTCTCTGTTCGTATACCTCCCTTTACAGAGTCCGAGTTATACAAATCTCTGATCTGTCTATACTGGAACCAATCGTAGTTCGATGATAGTTCCTCTTGCGTCTTTATTCTAAGTTTAGACACTTCAGTTTTAGTTATTTCTTTGTACGTTAAACATTGTTGTTCATTATCAACAGCTCTCGGATCTATCACCTCGTATGGAACCACCCACAAAGGGGTTCCTTCTTGTAGGTAAATTCTGTACTTCTTCCAGATTGTATATAAACTTCTCCTTACAAAATGATGCAGGAACATCGAGTTGACCTTTACTTTGTCATGCCATAGGTATGCGTGCCATCCAAAAAATTTTTTATATCCCTCTAGGGCTAATAGTTTCTTATTCTTTAATGTCATCCACTCTTTTAACCAAACTAGGCAGATTGCATCATGGTAAAGTCTCAGGTTGGGCAGTTGCATTCCGCCTCTTCTTGTAGAACTTTTACTTTCACTCGAGGCTTCTTGCCTGCCCAAACAAAATCTGATATTTTCCTCTGCCATTTTTCAAATTGTTTAGAGTCTCTGATGATTGGTATTGTCTGTAGCAAAAACATTACTCTTGGTAACACATTCATCTTAACTGCTGCAATCCTGCCCAACCATGACAAATTCAGTCTATTCCATTTGATCAAGTCTCTCTCTATCTGAGTCCATAATTTTTCATAATTATTCTTGAACAAATCTATATTTTTTGCAGTCAGCTCAACTCCCAAATATTTCACCTTACTAGTTACTTCACAGTCCGTTGTTTCCATTAACAATTGTTGTTTCTGCTTAGTCATGTTTTTACATAATATCTTTGACTTCTTTTTGTTAATGAAGAAACCTGCCAAGTCACCAAACTCCTTGATCTTGTCTATCACTTTTGGCATGTTCTCCAATGGATCTTCTACAATTAACATTATGTCATCTGCAAATGCTCTAACCTTGTATGAATAGTCCTTTATTTTTATTCCTCGTATTTCCTCGTCTTGTCGTATTTGTATCATCAGAATCTCCAATACTAAAATGAACAACAATGGAGATAACGGGCAACCTTGTCTTGTTCCTTTACTAATCGTCAATTTCTTGGTCAGTTCATCATTCACTACAATTGCTGCAGTCTGGTCTCTATAAATTTCTTTAATTGCTCTGATGAATCTTTCTCCCAATTGTAGCTTTTCCATAGTGGCAAACAAAAAATCCCAGTTTAAATTGTCAAACGCTTTTTCAGCGTCTACAAAGAAGAAACCAACCTCTTTGTCACAACGCTTATCATAATATTCAATAGCATTGATCACTGTCCTTAAATTGTCTCTTATTTGTCTGTCTGGCAAAAAGCCTGCTTGTTCCTCCTCTATGACTTCCGAGAGCCACCCCTTCAGTCTCTCCGCCAATATCTTCGTAAAAATTTTATAATCATTGTTAAGTAGTGATATAGGTCTGTAATTTTTCACGTTAGTCAAATCTTGGCCCTCTTTTGGGATCAATGATATATTCGCTTCGCTCCAAGTGTCTGGAATTCTTTGATCCCTAAAAACTCCGTTCATCACCTCTTTTAGGAATGGTGCCAGTTCGTTGGCCATTGTCTTATAAAATTTAGCCGTAAGTCCATCTGGCCCTGGCGCCTTTCCTAGATTTGCAGATTGTATTGCCTTACTTATTTCCTCATCAGTTACTTCACTATTCAACTTATTTCTCCAAGCTTCCGAGATCTCTGGAAGTTTGGTTTTCTCCAAATATGATGCTATTGATTCTTTGGTTACTTCTTTTTTATTATACAGCTTAGCATAAAATTTATAAAAGGCTCTACTAATGGTAGTCTGCTCCAGGTACGTTTTATTTTCTTCACAGATTTTATTTATTATTTTCTTTTCCCTTTTCTTCTTCAATTGCCATGCCAAATATTTCCCAGGTTTATTAGCACCCTCAAAAGCTTTTTGATTCAGTCTTTTAAGGTTCCACTCCAATTCTTTATTACTCATTGCTGTTAACTGTTCTTGAAGAATTTTAATTTCCTGATGTATTTTCTTTTTCCCTGGTCTCTTTTTTAACTGTATTTCTTTGGCCTTTATTTTCTCCTCAATCTCTTGTCTTTTCTCCTCTTTCTTTTTCCTTGCTCTGCCATTTAAGTCCATTAGTATGCCCCTTACAACCGCCTTGTACGCGTCCCAAACTTTACTGGTTGGTACTTCTTTATTCACGTTATATTGTATAAAAAACTTTGTCTCTCTTCTCAATATTTCCATATTTTCACTTTCCTGTAGCAAGTCCTCATTTATTCTCCAGGCTTTCCTTTTTCTCCTTTTTCCAAATTTCCACATAATTGGATTGTGATCTGAGCCTACCATCGGCATTATTTCTACCTCCTTAGTCCATAACGCTAAGTCCTTTGAGGCCCAGATCATATCAATTCTTGATAATGTAAGATGCCTTGCAGAATAAAAAGTAAACTGTTTGGTTTTAGGATATTCTCTCCTCCATACATCTTCGAGAGTCTCTTGTTGAATCAACTCAAAAAAAAGCTTTGGCAATAGTCCTCTTTTCTTTTGTGCTGTTGTAGTCTTTTTATCTAGTTCCAAATCTGTCACTCCATTAAAATCTCCAGCAAGAATTATCTGGTCATATACAAGATCGTCTAAATGCTTCCTTAAATCCTCAAAGAAGCTTTCCTTTGCACCGTTAGGTGCATAAAGTCCGACTACCAACACTCTCTTTAAATTCCAATTACATTCCACCACTACAAATCTAGCTTCCACATCTCTCATAACAAATTTTGGCTGCAGCTCCTCTTTTATGTACAACACCACTCCTCTTTTTTTCTTGTTAGAGGCCGCTACAAATTCTTTGCCCAATTTTCCAGATTTTAAATATTTTACATCCTGTTTTCTAATATGGGTCTCCTGCAAACAAACAATATCACATTTTTGTTTTAGTAGCCAATGAAAAATATTTTTCCTCTTATTCGGTGAGTTTAGTCCATTTACATTCCGGTGATGGCTTGTTGTTTATGACTTTCAGTCAAAGGCAGCTCTGAGGTCCTTAAAGGCCACAGCCAACATGCCATCCTTTGAGCTGGTATACTTATCTACAATTAAGCTGGTATACATATCTACGATTAACTGTAGAGTGTGACAATGATCGACTGCACTAACCCCTCTACTGAATCCAGCTTGCTCTCATCCCAAGATAGCTTCATCCTGTATCCATAATAATAGTTTCTTGTAAAGCAGGGAAGCATGTAACTTCCCCGCCACTGACAACAGGCTTATAGATAGATAGTAAAAATAGGAGCCAATATATTTGCCCACCAGTCAGCATTTACTTTAAATAACTCCGGAGGTACCAAATCAGATCCTGGGCTTTACTAGATTTCATTTGGAAAATTAATTATTTAACTTCTGAAACTGCAACTGGAGGCTAATTCTCTATTTCCTGGCAGAACATCAATTGGACTATACTACTATAAGCAGATGATGTAGCAAATAAAGCCTTATAATGATCCTCCCAGCATCTAACGGAGATAGGACAAGAAAACAGGAATCTAGAATTTAACTCATTAGCAATCATATCCCAAAAAAATTTACCGTCTTTTTGCTTAGAGGCCAAAATCATACGGTTCCACATATTGGCTAAGGCAACTCTCGTCTTATTTTTAATTACAATTCTAAATTCATATTTCAACAGCAATATACAATTGAGTATATCTTTATCATTATGTAATTTAAATTGCTGATACATATAACAAATTGCCCTTTTAAATGCCCTACAATCAGTATCAAACCAATTCCCCCGTCTGGCCTGGCCACAGTAGTTCTTAGCCCGCCGGAAAGATGTATATAGCGGCTGAAACAATTTTAACAGGTCACCCAATTCACAAAGAGTCCTCTCACAATTAGAATGAGAGAAGATTAGAGCCTTAAGATGACTAACTTTGGGGCAAAACATTAGCCTTTCCACTCCCTTCACAATATCATTATTCCATCACACGAGTCTAAGGCTATCATGCTTCTGATTTAATTTAAAAGGTAAAGCAGATGGAAGAAGATTACAACCAAAAATATTTAGAACTAAATGGAGAGGAAAATGATCACCACCTATATATTCTGTTGCGTCCATAGAGTCAATCCTTTACTTTACTTTAATGATACTGCTCATACAGCCTATTCGGCTCTGAGCAGTGCCACACTAGAATTAGAGCTAAAATAGGAAAATTCTTTAATATATAATCTGTATAATGTTAAAATTTAGCAAGTTTTTTCTTTAACCGATTGGGAGAGGAACTTGGCTACTGCTAAAGTAGTATTAAAATCTACCCCTGCTAAAAGGAACCTCAAATTGTCCTCTATACTTCCTGGGTCCTGGATACAGGGCTTAATCCATCTGTCTCTTGCTGCGTTTAGAATATTACATTCAAATAGACAGTGTTGTAGAGTGTCTATTTGGCCAGAGCCACATTGGCAGAGTCGCTCAGAATAGTGCTGGACATGTTTAATATCACGTATGAAGCTTCCCCATGTGTATTTTTTTGCCACATATATACACACTGGAAAATCACGTAGCTTCTTTAAAACAATGTCAAGAATTATGACATTATGCAAATTCAAGGCAGAACTTTTGGCACCTATTTTACTCGTACACGGTCAAAATTATCAGAACCCAGAACTACAGTGGGGGTATTAAAACCGTAACAGACTTTCTTACCCTTTCCCTCTGTGGAAAACCAAACTGGAATTCTAATCCTAAACAAGAAAGACAATATTACTGATAAAAGGTAATTTCAAAATGATAAAAGATGTCTTACTAGATCAGCTACTCTGCACAAGGAATCTGACAGCTGATCAAAGATCATTACTATCTCTGGCCCAGGAGGAGTAGCACATGCTTTTTTTACTAGTCGTTCTGTTTCTTGCAATGACTTTTCTTGAGCTTCATGAAATCCTTCTGGACAACTCAGCTCTGGAACACCAAACAGTCCCTTTGAAAAAAGACAGAAAGAGACAATGGGACCAACATAAATCGAAGACGCATTAGACATTTCACTTGTTCTTTTTTTCCCCCCACACAGCCTTCAAACTTGATTTTTACATTTATATGGTCTTGTAGATTACTTATGATACAATACTTTTGTAAAGAGTCAGGTAATTTCTATTACAACACTGCCAACTGAAAAGACAGCTATGTTGTGTTCTATTTCAGTAATCTTTGCTGATTTGACAACTGTTTCAGTATAGATGCCTACATTAATAAAGGCTTTTAACCTAAAAGGATTGTTATTGTGAAGTTAAAATGGAGAAAGGGAGAACAATGTCATAAACTGCTCTTGGTTCCCACTGAGAAAGAAAAGCAGGGTACAAATATCTGAGAAATAAAAAAAAACAGAAGTAGCTTTGTAGTCATAGTTGGTACATTTCTCGAGACTGAAAACTTTTATTGTACATTCAGTAAATACTGTTGATCCAGTAGTTTGGTGTAGTGGTTAAGAGTGCAGGACTCTAATCTGGAGAGCCGGGTTTGATTCTCCACTCTTCCACTTGAAGCCAGCTGGGTGACCTTGAGCTAGCCACAGTTCTCTGGAGCTCTTTCAGCTCTACCCACCTCACAGGGTGTTTCGTTGTGGGGATAATAATGGGCGGTATATAAATCCAATGTTGTTGTTGTTACTGTACCAAATTCATTGAGACACACTGAATGCTGTCCCTGTGCCACTCTGGATTACAAGCCTAAGAAGGTTTTACTGGGAGTAAGCACTCACGAAATAGACTGCACAGGATTCTGTGTAGACCAGTTTAAGACTGCTCTCTAAGAAAGTCATAGAATTGGTACGTATGCTTCTGTAATGTATGGTTACATTATCAGACTGAGATGGGAAACCTGGGTTCAAAGTCCTGTTTATCCACTGGGAGACCTTGGGCCACCTCTGTCAGTCTCCCCTACTTTACAGGGTTAATAATACAGGGTTTTGTGTTCTGAATTTTGCCTAACAGGAGGAGGGTCTTTCTGCCCTGGAGCAAGTGTGGGATAAAGATCCAGAATCATGTAACTAGTAGAAATGGGAGGCCCAGGTTTGAATCCAGCCACACTCTCGGCCTCACTGACCGCATGGGGTTGTTGTGAGGACAAAAATGGAGAAAAGGAGAACAACTTAAACTACTTTGGGTCTTGGATAGGAAGGGGGGTAACAAATGAATAAATGAAAGGAACATTAGATCTGGAGCTCTTTGCATGACAAAGAAGGCAATCACTATGAGAATTATTCTAAAGATGAAAGCCTGAAAAAAGAATGAATGACTGGAGGCCACAGTACAGGAAAGGGCTTGTCATATCTGGCCCAGCCCTGGAGACCAGGGGCTCCTTTAAGAACCGCCTTGAACTCCAGGATGGAAAAACGGGTACAAGTTGAACAAACAGGCAAATAAAAATACCTGAACCAAACCCAGAAGGGGGAGGCAGCGCAGCGGCGACCTTATGCAAATAAAGGATTATTCTGTCATGGAAGCCCCTGCCCCAGATTCGAGCGGCCACTTTATGACTGCGCAGGGGCGAGGGAAGGGCACTCTCGTTTCTGCATCCCCTCCAGCTTGGGCTCCCAATCAGTCCCCCAGATCGCTCTCGCGTCTCTGTTCTTTGAACGCGAAGGCGGAGGCTCGGCTCCCGTGTCTCTCAATGGAGGTAAACCCCGGCCGCCCCTCACCGTTTTCTTGCCCAGCTCCCATCGGTGGTGCTGCGGCTGCTGCTGGACATTGAAGGCAGCGCCCACCGGGGACCAGCTGGTGCTGACCCATCTCTTGGCGCTGCAGCCGCTGACCCAGCCCAGGCCGCTCACGGCGGTCCGCGCCACCCCCCTCCAGCCAGCCAGCATGGTGGTGGCGGCGGCGGCGGCGCTTTAGCCCTGCTCCAGAACAGCCCACACAGCGGGGAAACCCGCCCGACCAGCAAGGGCAGGCAGCTCGCCTGACGCCGCCTCGCTTGTTCCGGGTTCAGGCTGTGAACTTCGGCGCGGCCCGGCGTGAGGAGGAGCCTCGGCTGAGGCCGCTCGCGTTTCCCAGCCCCTCCACGCCGCCTCCATTAATTATGGCTGCCAAGCCGGCTCTTCCGTGAGGAGAGCGTTTGGTCGTCGTTCTTGTGACGCTTAGAAGGGCTCGTATAATTAGGCCTCGTCTACCCGCAATTATGAGGAATTAGCAATTGCAGGGACGGGCATATGTTTTTTAAAAGGTCCTTTATGCTGAAGATCAAAACAAAATATCTCTCCACAGTAGGAAAGTAAAGAGCATCTGTCTGTACTGGGATCTGAGTCCAGTAGCACCTTAGAGACTAACAGGATTCTCAGCGTGTGAGCTTTCTAGAGTCAAAGCTCCCTTCTTCGGATATCTGAAGAGAGATTTGACACTCGAAAGCTTATACACTGAAAAGCCTGCAGAAATCCTGCTGTTCTACTGTATATAAACACGGCCACCTACCTGAAACTCTCTCTTTACCAAGTTTACTCTCAAAAGGGACAGAGGATATAGATACCCGTATTGATCCAGAGCAAAGACCATATAATGCTTCGGAAGACTAAAATTCTGTTGTTACTTACATTATCTTGGTTGGTCTTAATAAAGGGTATAATGCAGTTTTTGTGTTCTGAATTT
Organism: Eublepharis macularius; assembly: GCF_028583425.1. NCBI lineage: Eukaryota > Metazoa > Chordata > Lepidosauria > Squamata > Eublepharidae > Eublepharis > Eublepharis macularius. The sequence goes on along the minus strand of NC_072792.1, from coordinate 156,541,611 downwards.
TACCTAACAGGAGGAGGGTCTGATTTAGGGAAAGAATAAAATGGTATTTCAGTTCTCCCACATGGTTTCAGAACTCTTAAGCACTTTGTTCTGTTACTTAAACTGTCAAAAGGGAGAGCTGCATTGCAGCCCAGTTTAATCAGAAATAAGAAGCTCCACAGAGTTTACTGGGATTACAATCATATTTTTAATATATATCAAATGGTTCCCTCTCACCACTCCAAAGTAAACAAGCAAATTACATTTCATTCCATACATACATTTAAGCAGTGCTTTTTTTCTGGGGGTACGTAGGGGTATGCATACCCCTAAACATTTTGTGAATCTAACAGGACAAAAGTAAATTTAATGTTGGAATTCCCGCTAAACCAACTCCAAACGTATTATGGATATTTATGTGATTTGTTAAGTTTTATGTAGCATGTGTTGGCAACAAAGATGTTTAGTTATATTTAAACTCACTAGGAGCGCTGTTCGTCTTACAAAAAATGGAACGTCTTTGAGCATCGAACATGCCACTGAGATTGCTGGCATAATCGGTGATCGTTAGGGTGCAGACAAATACAAACAAGTCTTCTCTAAGCCACTTGGAGCTCTGGTAGTTGGAATCTAGTACGGTGATTGGTCCGTCTTGTTGCTACCCCCCGATGGCGGAGACCAATTTGTGTACGTTTTGCGCAAAGAGTGCAAAGAGTTTGTCTGTACCGAAACTCTTTGATTGTGCGCACATGTCACTTTAGAGGGGCTTGGTTAGCAATACCCATAATTCTCATCACCAACTGTCTTCTGATGTCATTTCCTTTCATGGTGTTTCCTGAGTCTCCAATGGAAGCGAGTGTTTAATCTGTGAAGTGGTCTGGTGTTTTACTGATGAAAGTTTGGCCTATAACCTCATTGAGTGGCAGTATTTCAATATGAGTAGTAAAATTACTATTTTACATCATCACAGCCAGCAAAGAAGTGTAAAGTGAATAATGACTCTGTAAAAACAAAAGATGCGACAACAGTGTTGTGTGATACAGCATCTGCTGTAGACCACTTGGAGAGTGGACACACGGCCCCATCTTCTGTTGACCACGTGAAGAGTGAGCATGTTCTTGGTAATTTTGTCCATTGACTGCATTTATTTTTCCCGATTTGAACTATAAAATGCTGATTTTCTTGAGTCAAACTGAGAGTACCCCTAAACATTTTTTAAGGAAAAAAGCACTGCATTTACGGATGTTTAACATCAGAAACTGAATCCCCAGCATGTGTTTTGTTCTACTGTCTCAAGAAATATGAGACACAAGATTTGTCTGTTTCAATACCCTGACCTGTAACCTACCACTCTACCAACAAAAGTTGAAAGCCTTTCTCCAAGGAAAGAGCCACCTAACTTTCTCCAGCCTAAGGTGGGAGGGGTTCTGCCCTCTCTTTACTACAGTGGCCAGGAAGCCCACAGTAAAAACATGAAGGAAATATTCTCCCCATCTGCCCTATTGCAACTGTCATTCAGAGTAACATATCTCCTTCAACATGGCAATACCCCATTAATTGGTTCTAATTCCCTTTTAAAGTCAGATGCCATAACCACATTCTGTGGGAGTGAATTCCATGAGTCAATTACATATTGCATGAAAAAAAAAATTCTTTTGTCTCATAATTCTGCTATCAATCCATTTCATTAAGTGACCCACATACCGGTGTTAAGAGAAATGCTGAGCAAAACATTACACTCTTTCATCACCCTATGCACAGTTATATTAACTTGAATAGAGGTGTGTGAGTGTATTATGAAATATTCAGTGCACCCCAATAGTTGGCACACATACCTGGCACCAATCTACATTGGTCCAGAAACCTATAATTTTATCTTATTCAAAAATCCTTTTAAATTGCTAGTTGTTTTCAATGCACTTTCCCATGGAAATTTTACTTCTCAGTATTTAAATGTTTTATACCGTATAATGAAGTACAGAAGGAAAAGGCTGAATGTAATAATAAAAGCATCTATTTTAGAAAAAAACAAACTTGAGCTGTTTTCATGTTCCAGTAGCTGGTGCACTCTTAAGCACAATACGATTGTGCTATCGAGGTGCATCAGTCTACTAAATAAATTAATCTTGCTTTGCCTTTACCTGCCTCTCCCGTGTCTCCATTAGAGAAGCTCACTCATCAGTTTTAATCTTCTGCAGCAGATTTTCAGTATCTTAGAACATTAGCATGTTGCATTAGAACATTAGACCATGTTGATTTTTTTACATAATACCATTAATGCAAATTAGAAAATGAATGAGAATGCATCATAATATGCGATGCTTCCTTTGCTCCCTCCCTTACCAATATTTGAATGCTGTTTTATTGTATGTCAATCAGAAAACAACTGGAAAAATAATTTATTAATGAACACTTTTCCCCCATAGTTTAAGTCTCGTAGAATCATAAATATTAAAAATGTCACATTAAAAATAAAATGAACAGCCTTCACTGTATGAGTTGGAAGATAATATTTCAACTGAAAGTTTTGTTTTGCACCTGTTTCTTCCTTCCAGCGTACAGTTAATCTATACTTGGTTTTGCACCTGTTAACATTTTCCAACATGAATGAAACCACATGGCCTTTTATTTTAAATCCTGTTCTGTTTTACTGTGCCAAATTCATAAAATCTGGATGATGATTTCATCCCAGATGTTGGAAGGAGCAACAAAAATCCCAATTAATTTTATATTGACATGGACCCCTGAAAGCCTTTGTATGCTTGATTTCTCAGGAACTGAGCATGGAGATACCTGAATACACAACTGTGATAGCCTCTGAGAGCTGCACCATTAAAAGATATACTGTAGGCAAAATTCCATCCAGTGCTGTTTCTGCTATCATTACAGCAGTCTATTAATAATAAAATGTTTCCTTGTCAACTCTTAAAGATATAGAAGCACTCAGAGAGTGGTCCTCACAATCCCAGTCATCAGGATATGTTTACTGTGTACCTATAATTGCCATATAACCAAGAGTTCTTGCAATTAACTTTCTGCACAGAACTTGAGTCTCATTTTCTACACCCAGGACTGCTATTGCCAATTGGCAATACGGAAAGCTATCTTTACCTTTCTTCTTTTTCCTACTAACTAATGGCTGGGCTCTGTCATCCACGCTTATCCCACACCTGCTAAATCAAGTGAGTTTTGTATCTTATTCCACAGCAGGCAGGGGAGGGCATGAGCAACAGAACCTAACAAGTAACCAGATGAGGCAGCAAAGCTGCAGCAACATCTTCTACTACCGCAAGAGAATTAATAGTACAAAGAATTTACCATTATGCTTCCTGGCAATAATAATGTAGACTAGGGATATAAATCTAAGCACCCTTATTACAAAGTAAGTCTATTGAACTCAATGCTTACAAGTAAAGATGTTTAAGATCAGACTTTAAGAGACGCAGGCACCATGTTCCAACAAGTTTGCCAGTTTGGTGTAGTGGTTAAGAGCAGCAGGACTTTAATCTGGAGAACCAGATTTGATTTCCCCACTCTTCTGCTTGAAGCCAGTTGGGTGACCTTGGGTCAGTCACAGCTCTCTTAAAGCTCTCTCAGCTCCACCCACCTCACAGAGTGATTGTCGTGAGAATAATAGTAACACAATTTGTAAACAGCTCAGAGTGTGGCATTAAGTTGTCCTGAAGGGCAGTATATAAATCGAATGTTGTTGATGTTATAAGTGTGTTAGGCCTTGGCCAAATGCTGCTGTCAAGATGAATAATTAATGACTGATTTGAAAATCACCACTAGCTTCTCAAGCCATTCTTAACTTTCCACCCTTTGTGTGAGGCCTATAGAAAGATCTCCATGGCCACTACTGTTTTTCCTGTCCAGAATGGACAACCTAACAATAAGATAACCTCACCAGCTTTTAGATTCAAATCAAAGGGGGAAGATAGGATGAACCTAGGTCCTGTTGTGACCTCTAGCAAAAAGAAAACAAACTTTTGCAATCATAATTGCTCTTGGATATACAAAAGTAGATTTTGTGCTTGAATCCATGCCCAGATTCAAAGGCTGTTCTTAAAGCTGTCAATTCTAGCTTGAGAAATTCCTGGACATTGGAGTGGTGCCTGGGGAGGGCAGAGTATGGAGAGGGGAGGGAGCTCTGTGGCCATGGAGGCACTGTCCAAGCTGCCATTTCCTCCAGGGAAACTTTTCTCTGTAGTCTGGAGATCAGTCATAACTTCAAGAGAATTCCACCATCACCCCCAGAAGTTGGTATTGGCCTAGGTGTGCTCAATTAGTCTGCTCGTTTCTTTCTTTTTATTCCAAGTATCCCAGGGTGAGAAAAAATCCTCGTCCTTGTGTTAGACAATGCTTACAAAGGATTACATGAGATACTACAAACAGAAGTTTGCATAAAAAATGATGGGCTAGCTGGTTTCTGTTTCAATTTTATGCATGAAAAATAGTAAAGCAAATGCTGGGAATAACACAAACAGGAATTGTTTAGCAGCACACCATCTGTGATTGGCAGAGATTTGTGAATATGTTGTTGTGGAGTTTGTTTCCATACTAATCTTGATGTTCCCACTAATGACAATTAAACAACAGGAAAGTGCATATGAAATTGACATTACGTTGTTGCATAACCTCATGTTCTTATGAGTGGAATAGGTTCTGGCATCTCCGTAGAAGCAGTACTAAACAAAAGGAAGCCACTGAAGGTTGTGTCATCATCTGGGTCTGCATACAACCCATTGTAAGTCTCGCCTCCATGGGCCTGCAACCACACCTGATCACCTGGCTGGAGCTCCAAGATGGTTCCTCCTGAGGCCTGGTCTTCAGCCCCCTGGTATCTGTCTACTGTGTGGAGCACCTTGATCCCATTTTTAATCAGAGCAACTCTAACATTCCTTGAATAAACTGTGATGTGGTAGGTGAAATAATAGACACCGGCGACCACACAGGTGAATTTCCCAGTGGCTGTGTTATAATGATTCAAGCCATTATACATCACTTTGTCAAATCTAATGGGAATATTGCAAGGGGGGAGCTTGGTGGCAACAGTGAGACCGACACTGAAGGCACTTCTTGGGATCACTGGGATTCCACCAAGGTCCCCTTTCTCTCCTCTGTCCCCTTTCCAGCCCTTTTCACCTTGGATTCCTTTATTGCCTTTTGGTCCTGGGCCTCCAACTTCTCCTTTAGGACCAGTATGGCCCATGGATCCAATAGGACCCTGCAGACCTATTTCTCCTTGGGCTCCAATTTCTCCTTTAAGTCCTTCAGGGCCAATGGGGCCAACATCACCTTTTATCCCCTTCCGTCCTTGTAGCCCTAGCTCACCCTTTTGACCTTTATCACCCACAGGTCCAGGAATCCCTTTGGGTCCAAATTTCCCAGGCCAGCCTCTTTCCCCTTTGTCTCCTTTGTTCCCCTTCTCTTCAACTCGGCCATCAGCTCCTAAATGAAAAAAATAACAATTAACTATTTTTTTTAATTCCTGGGTTATTTAGTAACGCATTGTAAGAAGTTATCTAACAGAAAAGAACCCTTGCTCTTCTTATACTAGTTAGTGAGCAAATGCAGTCCTGATAGCAATTGGGAAAAGGCTCGGGCTTTTTAGAGCCCCGGAGATGGGGGCAGAGGGAGGAAGAGATACTCCACAGCTTGCTGGAACTCATTGGTCAGGTGGGCACAGACAAAAGAAGGCAATATGAATTATATGATTCCCAAGGGGCTGTGCAAACCAGCAAAAGAGACTAGGCAGGAGTTTCTGCATAGTGAGGGGATTTCTTGTGCAGAAAAGCATTATTTCATAATGTTTCTTTTTTTAAAAAAACCTCCACTCAAAGAAAAGCCCAATCAGAAGTGAGCATGTCCTTAAAATGCTGGTAAGCAACTGTTAAAGGAAAGGGGGGAGATGGAGATGCAGTAAGGATGTTCAAACTTCTGAGAGCTTGCACTATCCTAGAATAGGAGATTCAGGTCAAAGGGAAATATTTCCAGATTTATTGTCGAAGGCTTTCACGGCCGGAGAATGATGGTTGTTGTGGATTTTCCAGGCTGTATAGCTGTGGTCTTGGCATTGTAGTTCCCGATGTTTCATCAGCAGTTGTGGCTGGCATCTTCAGAGGTGTAGCACCAAAAGACAGAGATCTCTCAGTGTCACAGTGTGGAGAAGATGTTGGCAGGTAATTTATATCTAGTCAGGAAAGTGGGTTTCGGCTGAGTCATCCTGTAGAAACTGGGAAACTCCTACAGGATGACTCAGCCCAAACCCACTTTCCTGAGTAGATATAAATTACCTGCCAACATCTTCTCCATACTGTGACACTGAGAGATCTCTGTCTTTTGGTGCTACACCTCTGAAGATGCCAGCCACAGCTGCTGGTGAAATGTCAGGAACTACAATGCCAAGACCACGGCTATACAGCTCGGAAAATCCACAACAACCATATTTCCAGATTGTTTATTCCCACGCACCCTCCCAATGGACTCTTCCTAGATCCCCAACTTATACAATGTATCTGTTACAAAGGAATGCCTTTTGGGTTCCCTGATCTGATTCTATAGAAGGTTAAAAACTTATCTTCTTCACAGGGCAAAGTAATGGGGCTACAATTCTGTATCCAGTTGTGTTTGTTTATGCTCTATTTAAACCCAAGAAATATATGTACGTATCAATGAATACAGAATTGCCATTCAGATCTTCAATTCACCAGGGCCATTTTCACGCTGCTTACCGGCCATGGAACATCACGCTGAGCTCCCGGAACGACAGCGTGTTCCTGGCACAATTTATATTAAACGGCGCGATGTTCCATGGCCAGTAAGCAGTGTGAAAACAGCCCAGGTGTTAAAGAACTTACTGTAAAAGAAAGGGTTTTTTCTCCTACAAGATTAATATCATGGTTAATTTAGCATTTATTTCATTAATATCTTGTCTCATCCTATTCTTAAAGTAGATTACAGATTTAAAGTACCTTTAAAATGGTTGAAGACTATTGTCATACAAATACAAAATCATATACTATATAAACTGATATATTTCAAGTTGTGTAAAAATACCACCCCAATGTGGGTACAATATTTTATCAGCAGAGCAAAGGAACCGTTATATTAGTGGACAGACAGAAATCACAGGCTAATGCCAGTGCAAATTTCTTAAATAAATGAGAAATATCATTCAGGCTGCTCATATCCCAACTCCCCAATTAGCCCTCTTCTGTAATCTTTTTCTCTGCAAAAAGTTCTGCCACAGACAAAAACTGAAATGAAGAATGCTTTTGTTAATTCCAGTAAACCAGTTACAAGTTATAAAGCCAGGGACACATACAGTTCCCTTGACTTCACTGCAAATTAAATATTGTCCCAGTCCATGAAATCTGCTATATATGTCAGTCAGCTACCTAATTAGCAATTTTCTCTTCCTCATAAATCCAGAAGATGCAAGAGCCAAGCCACTGCCATTAACCATGCTTCAGGGCTTTGGAAAATTTTTGGAATTTGGTATAGAAATGGCATATCCATTCTAAGAAATTTAAGAGAGAGCCAGTTTGGTGTAGTGGTTAAGAGTGTGGGACTCTAATCTGGAGAACCGGGTTTGATTCCCCACTCCTCCATTTGAAGCCAACTGGGTGACCTTGGGTCAGTCACAGCTTCTTGGAGCTCTCTCAGCCCCACCCACCTCACAGGGTGACTCTTGCTGTGGGGATAATAATAGCATTCTTTGTAAACCACTCTGAGTGGGTGTTAAGTCATCCTGAAGGGCGGTATATAAATCAAATATTATTCTTATTATTAAGGGAACACAGATTCCCTTTATTTTGTACTAGAATGTCAATGCAATGTTGAGAAGACTCATATTTTTATAATTTATATTTGAAATATAAAAGGCATGCATTGGGGAGAGTTAAAAGCATGCAGTTTTGCTTTTGTTTTTTCACGTAGCTTAAAGAAATGTTTTTCATAAAGTTTTGGTACTTTTCTCAAAAAGGGGTTGGCAATTACTGCTTAGTCTGATGAGGCTTCTCCAAGCCTTGAGCCGCTCCACCTAGTTTGTACTTTTAGGGCTAACTTGGATGATGGAAAATTGCCCCAATGAAACATCATTGGACTGGCTGTGTTGTGCATGTGTGTTTTGATAACACATCTGCTTTTTTAAAACAAAGATTCTGTGTTGACAAAAGTGCAAACCATAATATGAAATTAACATTCAGCTTAGTTCTTAGCCATCTTTCTTTAGAAGCAGATTTTCTGCATCTCCTTCTGAAGACTTGGCCCTGGACAGACAGCAGAAGCCCCACAATCTTACCAAGATGGGTGAGATTTTAAATTGTGCCTCAAAAGTCAAAGACCACGCCCCCCCCCCAAGATTGATTGCCTTGACAACCAACCAGTAATAGTGGCTGTTTCCATACATCCTTAAAGGGACAGCCCCCTCACCAAACACTGCCAGCTTTTCCCCTTCACTCCACATGTCCTCAATTTCAAAATGGTAGCAGGCTGTTTGGCTTCTGTTTTTTTGGTGCCTTTTCTAAGAATGCACTTTCCTGCAGTCCCTGAAAAGGCTTCGACTGGAGATCACCTGAAATTATAACTGATCTCCTGACCATAGAAATCAGTTCCCCCAGAGAAAATGTCTGCTGAGGTCCCTTCTTCCCCAAACCCTGCCCTCTCCAGGCTCCATCCACAAAATCTCCAGGTACTTCCCAACCTGGAGCTGTTAACCATAGATGGGGAGCAAGACCTTTCACGTGAAAGATGTCACTTGTAGCGAGGCTCTCAGTGAGAAGCAAAAGCTAGGCGGTAGTAAGCAGAAGCTGGCAGGGAAAGCAGAAGCCTGAGAGAAGTAGGAACTGGGGAGGGAAGAGGGAGCAGAGGGGGCAGAAATGGATGAGGCAAGTGGAGGGGGAACCACATTTGGTGGAAGGGAATAAGCAGGAGCTAGAGTGGGGTAAGCAGGAGAAGACGATGAAGCAGAGCAGGAAAATAAAAGCCAGCAAGGCAGGGGGATGGGATCACCTTACAATTTGGGGGGTTGCTACGCAACCAAAACAATATTTTCCAGCCTTCCAAGTCTTGGTTTTTGAAAAGCAAAGCTGTGGAGTAGGGTTGCCAGATCCAGACTGGGAAATTCTGGAGAACTGGGGAATGGAGCCTGGAGAGGGCAGGGTTTGGGGAGTGGAGGGATCTTAGCAGGGTATACCTCCCTACGGTCCACTTTCCAAGGCAGCCATTTTCTCTAGAGGAACTGATCTTTTTTTCCGTTGTAATCCTGGGAGATCTCCAGCTACCACCTGGAGGCTGGCCAACGTATTCTGGGGGGTGAGCAGTGAGGCCAAAACAGCTGGAAAAGATCTCCTTCCCCTCCCCTGTCATGTATTCTGATGGAGGAGGACTTGCTGGGGGCAGGCCCTGCAGCAACCACCAGAGATCCACTAACGGCACAACTCTGCTGGGCCGACTGGCAGTGGCCTCCATGCAACTCTGGCAGACTTTTCCCAGCATGCACGCACTCCCAGCACAGCACGACTACGTCACTTCCGGGAATGGCATCCTTGTGCCCCGGAAGCGCTCTCAGGCTTTGCGCTGGGCTGATTTGGGCTCCCAAATGAGACCAATAGGCTCAGCACAAAGCCTGGGAGCACTCCTGGGGCCTGTGTGATGATGTCATCACTCCCAGAACACCATGCTGGGAATGTGCCCCAGGAGGCCTGTTCCTATGCCTTTCCCCCCACTGGCCAGGTGTGTGATGGTGGGGAAATGAGGCTGGGAGCAGGGGATCCGCCACCCTCACCAGGGGAATGGCAACTCTACCAGGGAATGAGGCAAAGATGAATGCAAGAGGCAGACAAAGGTAGGTTGACTCGTGGGTGGGCAGGAGAGAAGGAATCCCAAAAAAGGGAGAGGCCATATGGGGCTTTCAGGGAAAGGAAGAGGAAATAGTGGGGAAGGGGGAAATGAGATGACTCCTGCACGTTCTCAGAGCTCTCCCCCCCACACCTTGCTCATTTATATTTTCAATTAAGCCACTTTTTGCTCTCACCTGGTTCTCCCCTTTCTCCATTTATACCATCTTTGCCTGGTTTTCCTGGGTGTCCTGCCTCACCTAGCAGGGAAAAAAAAACCCCACAACATATTTCCAGTTAAATATTACATTCTCAAATATCTGGTTCTTAGTCTTTCAATTCAGGAGCACAACAGTTGGCTCTCACATTCTGCAAGAACATACGATTTCTATCTCATTTGGGAATACTGGATGCACACAAATCCAAGGTGGAATAGTTCATGGATCGGAATTACTGGCTGGGGTGGGTGACTCCAGCCCTGTGTGCTTTTTTAAAAATCAAATTCTAGCCACCTACTTGTGTTTTAAATTTATAAATAAAAAATGCATACTCAGGATTGATAAGGCATCAATAATCTGTGTTAAGTGACTCTGCAACTTTTCTTTAGGACATACTGAAGTGGGAAGTATGCTAGATCAGATAAAAGTCCACCTAGTTCAGCATTTTTTGAAAAGTCCATCTGGTTGAGCCATCAGCAATGCCTGTATGATCAGCTAGCAATTGGCCACTGGCCTACTGATGAACTGTAACCAACCTCACAATCACCTTTGGATTAGGTGACTTGTCTTTTGGGCAACATGTTGGCTTAGATGAGCACAGATTCTTCTGTTAACCTGACATTTTATTATTTCTGTTTGGTAGTCAACAACACACCTGTTTATTTAGTTATAGTATTTTAGCTTTCTAGCTGAGGCAGTTCTCCAAAGTAGGTAATAATGGGATTAAAAGCAACTAGTTAAGATTATACAAATAGAATGCGAGACAACAGTCAACATACAAAGATAACACAGCAGGCGGTCAAATGAAATTCTTCCAAAAAACTTGAGCAAATGTGGAAGTATTTAATAAGCACCTAAAAATAATCTAGTCATCTGATCAACCAGCTTCGACTGGTTAGCCAATTGCAGCCTTTCCTGGGCAGAAAAGATTGGGCCACTGTAGTGCATGCCCTAGTTACATCTAGATTACATTACTGCCATGCACTTTCTATGGGGCTGCCCTCAATAAGTGCTCAGAATCTTCAATTGGTACAGAATGCTTCATCCAGGATGTTGACTGGAGAGGATTGTAGGCACTGTATCACTCCAATCTTGGCCCATTTACGTTGGCTCTCAATCTGTTTCTGGGCTCAATTCAGGGTTCTGATGCTCACCTTTAAAGCCCTGTATGCCTTGGGACCAGCATACCTGAAGGATTGCCTACTCCCTTGTAAACCTACCTGACCACTATGGTCATCTTTCAAAGCCCTACTTTAGGAGCTCCTGCCTTCTGAAATTAGGCAGGTAGCAATCACAGAGAAGTCATGGCACCAAGGAGCATTGTCTGCCCCCTTCTGTTGCTGTCTTCCACCAGCAGGTAGAGACTTTTTTGTTTTGTCTGGCATTCCCTTAGTGAGCCCTCCCTCCTAATCTATGTTTTAATAAGCTGTTTTTATATTTTTGTGTTTTAATTGTTTTAATAATGTGTTTTTGTTTGGTTTTAATACTTGTTTTTGTTATGTATGTTTTTAGTCTTTAGCTGCCTTGATGGTCCTGATGAGGAAAGAAATCTTGTAAATAAATAAATCTTGTATATAAATAAATTATTGTAAATAAATCAGTCTTGTAAATCACTTAATGAAACTAGAGAGTGTATTAACTTAATGAATTCATGTGTGATCCTCGTGATTGCTGGAGCTTCTCGTGCTCCGCAGAACGAGCCGGGCCACCCCACAAGACCCTTCAGGCTCACAGGTACAGAAATAATCGTCCACTGACGTTATACCGCTGCAGCCTTAATGAAACTGGAGAATGCCACTATCTAGAATGTCCTGTTCTCCATGCCTCCAAAGGTGGGATACACATGAAACAGTGCCCAGTAGAATGAGTGGATTCACATGGGAGGAAGCAGCCCTTCCGATATCCTGGCCCTGGGCTGTTTAAGGCTTTATTTGGTTTTATATCAAGAGGCATGGTCGGACCACGCCGCACGGAGATGGTGGGTGCCTGGTTGTCAGAAGTGAGCTGTGACTACAGCCAAGCTCTCACGGCGCAGGAGGCACAAGTTCCTGCAGAATGGGTCCAGGTCATGAATTCCAGGTTGGGATCAGAGTAGAGGGCAGGTGGGATCTCTAGTCTTCCTAGGCAGGACTCCAAAAGCAGACAGAGGACAGAAGGGGAAACAAATATGAATGTTTGGGAGTACTTGCCGTGGACTCAACAGTCTGCCTGCTGGCCAGGCAAAAACACAAGCCTGACCCAGGAACATTTATATCCAGCCCCCAGGGCTGCTTCAGAGGATAGAGATCTGCCAGAAACGGGAAGGACGAGACTCCTGTTTCAATGCTATTTCTGCACTCACCAGAAGGAGCAGCAGAATATGAGCTCTCCATTTCTAGTCCTTGCTGTGCCTGACATGAGTTAGCTGAGGTGGTCCTGTTAGTTTGTGTAAGAGCTTTGCATGAATCAGAATCCAAACCCACAGAAAACTCTTTAAATTTTTAGGTATCGATTAAGACAATGCTTCAGTTGGGCAACCACTTTTATAGTGCAATCCTAAACAGAGTTAAGCCAGTCTACGCCAATTGAAACCAATGGGTTTAGACTGGGGTAACTATGCTTAGGATTGCACTTTTAGTATTCCATTCTGTAATCTGGATGTCATTCTATAATCTGGATGGCATCAATCAGGACTGCTCTAAGTGCCCCTATATGTGCTATACGCGACCCTGGGTTTCTATTGATTGGATCCCCAGGCACAGAATTTATTGGAAAAAAGCAGCTCTGGAGTGCTGCAGGGGAGGGGGGGGGGTGTTAAGTGCTTTCTTGCCACATAAGTTTTCTAACCAGTTGCTGCTTTAAGCCACAAAAAAGAAAATAATCACCCATACTGTGCCTGTTTCTTTCTTTTCCCGAGTTTAAAGCAGCTGGGAGTGGCATTTCCAATAAGGGGTGACAGCAGAGGGAGGGGAGACTTAATACACCCTTTTCCAGGACCATGCCTTGGGCTCCCTCCCCACTCAGGGTGACTGCTCTTTTGCCAATAAAAGACATGTCTGGAGATCTGATCGTGGGTTTCCAGGGCCATGTGTAGTGTGTGACCCTTAATATGCTGAATGAAAACAAATTCCCTTATGAGTGCAACCATGGACAATATTTGTATTGTAACTTGGTTAAAACTGGGTAGGACATTTAGTGATTATATTAATTAATTCGTTTTTATTTACCAAATTTATATACCCCAGTCTTTCTGCCCAGTCATGACTATATACTGGACTACACACTATTGGTTGACTATCAGTGCTTCAGGCGGAGGGGCTGCAAGTTCATTTGGCAGACTGCATGCTAATGCACCCATCACAAACACAAGTAAACAGAAGTGACCAGATAGTTTGACACCTGGGTCTCCCTTTTCTCCTTTTGTTCCATCTCGGCCATCCCGTCCAGGCAAACCATTGTGTCCAGGGCTTCCAGGCATTCCTGGAAACCCTTCAATGCAACTGTTCTGTTTTTGGATTTCTTCCGCACTGACTGCAACAGCCAGCAAAATAATGCAGAGTTTCATCCTACTTAACTCTGGCTGAAAATTAAAAAAACAAAACATGATTAGCACGCTGCACAAATAAATGTTAAGTGGCAATCATCATCGGCAGAAGGCATGTTGCAATGTTACCTTATTTTGAATATAATTGAGGAATGCAGGACAACATTAGGTCCTGCAATTCTATGCGAAGAAAACTGTGGACACATACTGTCACTTTTGAAGAAAGTCACGTTCGGTTATGTAAGTCCTCCCCTAATAACAATGTGAAGGACACTCATGTGTAGAGCTCATATATGGTGGCCCTCTACTACGTAAGATCAGCACCACATCAAACACACAAACTACATATGCATAGGATCCATTCCTGCAGTCTGGAATCCTGGAAAAAAAAACAGTATTCCTGATCATGATGACAGAGAGCTTGCAGTGGGTATATGTGTATGGTCTAGGCTGCCATTGCACTGAACGTGTGTAGTGGGAAGTGGGAACAGCAGGCACAATACTGTGCCTCCCTCCCTGCCATGTGTACAGGCTATAGGCATAGTATTTATTTACTTATACTACTTCTGCTCCATCATTCTGCTTTAAAAAAATCCATAGGGAACTTGCAAAATGCACAATTAAACAGATCCTAAAGAACACAACAATCACACTCCTGACAGGACACAACGCAACAACAGCATACAATGTGGCAAGAATAGTAAGCATCAGCAATCCTCACTATTAAAATTCCAACATAAAAACCATGAGAACAGTAGTAAAGCCACTCTTACCATAGACCAGATGAGGAGGAGCAGTGGAATAATCATAGCACCTACAGAAGTGGGCTCTAGTCCACAAAAGCTTAAGCTGAAATAAAATATTGTTTCTCTTTAAGGTACCACAAGACTCCTGTTTATTTTTAATGGGAAAAATCAATAATGCATAAACAAACCATAGCAACAATAATAACATGGGCAAATTAGTTAATTTGGGAGAGTGTAGAACAATCAACAATTTTTCAAAAACTCAGCGAAAAGTCTGAGCAAAAAGATGTCTCTCGACTGCTCTCTTGTGCATTCCATGTTCAGGGTGAGTTGCAACCCAAATGACCTACCTCTGGTGTTCACCCACCTTGCTTCTAAACTAAGGGCTTCCATAGCAGGCTCTGGATGGTGAATGGCGATCTTAATCAAAGGGCAGGTTCATATGGGAGGAGATAATCCATAAAATGCCCTGGCCCCAGGCCATAGAGTCTAGGGATCTTGGATAAAATTAATTCAGATTATGGGGAAAGTTTGTTGGAATTCCATAGTTCCTTTAAGTGAGTGAGAGAGACTTCTCTTAGGTTCATGAACTTTTGGAAACACAGCTCATTAAGAGCAGGTTTCCACAGTAGGTATTTTATTTTTACCAAAAAAAAAAAAAGGGAACTTGTTGGAGAAAACTGGCAATAACATGTCTTCTTTCCAAAGACTGGACTATGCTCACAATTTTTTTAAAAGGCCTTTAGCATAGTATATATTTATTTTCTCTCTCTTTCCCCCCACGTCACTTTTCAACCATAATGGTCCCTGTTAATTTTCATTCGTATGTGTAGTTGGCAAATCTCACAATAATCCTAGTGAAATGTTGCCTGTAATCTAGGATCAAATTCCATATAATAAAGTATGCTCTTGAGATATCTACACAGAAAAAGGTGTGGCACATGGAATTAGATGTTGATATACCCTAGTACCTGCAGTAAAAGGTGGATAGCCAGTCAAGGCCAGCCTATTCCCAATAATATTAATACTATTAATTAGAAAATTACCATTAATGCTCATGGAAATGAGTTGGCAGACCTTTTTTTAAAAAAAAATCTGCACAGGACCGTGCATTTATACTCCATTGAGGTTTCTATACGCAGAAGGCATTGCCTTTTCTGTGAACAGAAGAGAATGTCTTTATGAGGGTTTCACGGGGATAGCTATGTTGGTCTGCAGAAGATGAGCAAGGTTTGAGTCCAGTAGCACCTTAAAGAGTTTCCAGGGTATAAGCTTTCCGGAATAAAGCTCCCTTCATCAGATACAAGCAGGAATGAAGATATGAGTCTTTTTATCCCAATCAGAAGGTGGGAGGGGTTTTGCCAAGAAGTAAGATAGTGTGTGGAGGTACAAAGTGAAATGTAATCAGCTTGGTGAAATGTAATTAGCTTGGTTCGGGTTATTGGCTTTAATAGCACCAAGTGGGTTTCACTTTTTTGTTGGATCTTTCAGCAGCATTTGACACGGTCCACTATGAACTATTGACCCATCGCCTCGCCGATGTGGGGATCTGAAGGACTGCCTTGCAGTGGCTTGTCTCCTTTCTCCATGGTCAGGGACAGAGGGTGGCACTTGGGGAGAGCTTATCCACACATCAGCTGTTGGTGTGCGGAGTCCCGCAAGGGGCGATACTCTCCCCTTTGTTATTCAACCTGTATATGTGCCCCCTTGCCCAGTTGGCGTGAAGTTTCAGACCGGATTGTCACCAATATGCGGATGACATCCAGTTGTATCTGTTGATGGGTGGCTGGCCTGACTCTGCCCCTGAGGTCCTAGTGAGAGCTTTGGAGGCCATAGCTGGATGGGTAAAGCAGAGCTGGCTGAAGTTGAACCCAGTAAAGATGGAGGTCCCGTACTTGGGTCGGAGGTTGCCAGATTTGAGAATCCGACTCCCGACCTTTGGTGTGTCATGGTTAGCACCTGTTTCATTGGTCTGGAGTCTCGGAGTGATACCGGATTCCTCCCTATCGATGGAGGGCCAGGTCATGGCATTTGCCCAGTCTACGTTCTTCCATCTTTGACAGGCCACGCAGCTCTCACCCTATCTGTCAGCCCACGACCTAACTACAGTGATCCATGCAATGGTCGCCTCCAGAATAGACTACTGTAACTCGCTCTGTGCAGGGCTTCCCTTCGGCTTGACCTGGAAATTACAGCGGGTCCAGAACACTGCTGCACGTGTCCTGATGGGCATACCATACAGGGCACATATCACTCTAATTCTGCAGCAGCTGCACTGGTTCCCTGTGGAGTTCTGGATCAAGTTCAAGGTTTTGGTTTAAAGACCTAAACAGACTGGGACCAGACTACCTGCGGGACTGCCTTTCCCCATATGTACCCCGAAGAGCACTAAGATGGGCAAATAAAAACCTACTGGTTGTCCCTGGCCCCAGGGAAGCCCAGCTGGCCTTGACCAGAGCCAGGGCATTTTCAGTCCTGGCCCCAACCTGGTGGAACTCTCTGTCGGAAGACACTCGGGCCCGCCAAGATCTCATATCTTTTCGGTGGGCCAGTAAGACAGAGATGTTCCACCAGGCATACAGTTGAAGCCAGTCTTTGATTGTTTTAGGAGCCTCCCTACTGGTCTCCCGCCATGGAGGCGATGAAATCATCTGCCCCCCCCCAACAAGCACAGTCACTGGAATATTATTAACTGTGGCCCCCACCCCCCTCTTTTGTTTACATTATGACTGGGGAAAGTGGAGGTGGTCACCCTCTGAGATGTTGTTCCATATGTATTTTGTAGGTTTTGGATTTTAAATGTATTTATATGTTTTAATATGTACTGAGCATTTTATTGTACCCCTCCTTGAGCCCGTTCGTGGGGAGGGCTAAAAATTGAATGAATGAATGAATAAATAAATAAATAAATAGGGTGTACAACTGCTACCACTGCCCCATATCCACTGACAGACAAAACTAGCTTCATGTGTATTTACATACCACGAGAAGCAAGCTGCTTCTGCTGCCATTTGCTTTCATGTCCAGACAAAAAAAACCCAGACACCTACTGTCATATTCCTATTGATAAAATCTACATACATTTGCTCAATTTGATCACATTTCATTTCCAAACTACTAAACTTCTCAGAATTTTAAAATTCAGTACACACTAGCTATACGGTGAGAGGTCGTCCTTAAAGTACTTCAACATTTACAGTGCATTCCAAAGCAGAGTTGCTATCTTCTAAACCCATTGACTTCAATGAGCTTCGAAGGGTGTGTTTAGGATTGCTCTGTTATTGTTCCAGGGCACATAACTGCACATAAATGCCTGTATTTGGCACAAATCTCATATATTCCTGCATGCCTTGTGAAAAAAGAACATATAACCCAACACACCCAATAAAAGGGGTACAAGTAAAGAATAATTTGCTGCCCATTCCTTGAAATTCTGTGCCTTGATCTCTTTATTATTATCCCCAGCTCTGAGCAGCTGATGTATAGTTCCTGATTATTCTCCCACCCAGGCAGCTTACAGAACCAAGGCTGCAGTCCTTAAGGACCCTTTTGTAGGAATAAGCACCATTGTATAACATGGGGGGTTACTTCTAAACTGACGTACTTAGCATTGCTTTAGCAGAAAAACTGTATTATATTCTTCAGAACACTTTGTTTCCTTTTCCCTTGTGCTATACAACAAGTATGCCAAATAATTTTAAAGGATATGTTATTCATTTGATCTCTATAAGTGCCCTAATTTATAGAGGAAATCTAAGCAAATTGACTCAGAAGTAAGTCCAATTTTATTCAGTGGGGATCTTATTCCTAGGAAAGTGTTCTTAGGACTGCAGCCTTTAGTTACAGACAGGTGTTTAATTAAAGGCTTACCTTTTGCAATACATCCATGCAAGATACTGTTGTCGGGCATCTTTCATCTGCATGCAAAGATTGTACATGAAGGTGAGGTGAGGGCAGTTGTTTGGTTACTGAGTTCCAGAAGCTGTTACTCAGTTTTCAGACATGTTCAATCATTAAAACAGGAGGGTTATACAGAATGGTTGACATGGAATGATGCCAGCATTTAAATATTAATCACCAGGATGCAAGGTTTTGTCTGTTTTCCACTCTTACCTTCCTTCCACATCCATTATGATTAACTGTACAACATTTCACAAAGCTGTGTGCAGCCCACCAAACAGATTCTGACATCTCTGGGCAACTCAACTGGGGGTAGCAATGCAGTGTTACCCTAACAACACTTATCCAACACCGACATATGTTATCATGTGGGAAATAGATTCCTACTGTTTTTGTAAAGGCCATTTATTCCTGGAAAGGAGGGTGGTTATATGGTTTCTCAGAATATATGGTATCTCAGTGTAAAAGAGGCTAAATAATAGCTAATGTCAATAGCTGATGTCAAAAGAAGAAGAACATTTGATTTATATACCACCCTTCAGGACAACTAAATGCCACACTCAGAGCAGTTTACTAAGTGTGTTAATATTATCCTCATGACAATCACCCCTGTGAGGTGGGTGGGGCTGAGAGAGCTCTGAGAGAGCTGTGACTGACCCAAGGTCACCCAACCGGCTTCAAGTGGAGAACCTGGTTCTCCAAATTAGAGTCCTGCTGCCCTTGACCACTACAACAAACTGACTCATAAGAATGAAAGAAGTGCTTTGCTGAATGAGCCTCAAGCCTGTCCAGTCCAGCGATCTGAACCCAAGAGCAGCCAACAAAGTACCTCTGAAAGTCCAAAAGCAGAGCATGGTGGTTAAGGCTGTGCCTGTGTTTTGTTCGTGGTCCCCCAGCTTCTGTTTACAAGGGGTATCCTGTCTCTGAATACAGATATTCCTTGTGTCCCTGTACCAGCACACCTCTGCATCTTATGATTGTTTCATTCAAACATTTTGAAGTTCCCATTTGATTGAGGCAATTGTCCTCTTTGGGTTTTTTTTTTTAATTCACCTTATTTATTTAAATTATTGAGAGTTCATTTATACCCTCCAGAAATCTTTCTAGAGTTAGTGGTTGGAAAATAAACACTTAGGAGTCAGGTCCCTTTGGTCATCATTGGCAAGGGTAAGATTTTCAGAGACATTTAATAAGTGGGAACAGTTACAATCTGCCCTCTAAGAATAAGGAATGGAGAAAACCAGGAGATGTCTGCTTTGTTCCGGCAGAGTCTCCCTTGAGATGATGCATTATCACTTTCCAGGAAACTGTGATTAATAAATGATTCATGGGCCAGAGAGAGAGAGATATTTTCAGGAAAACAGAAACATGAACGAGAACAGAGGTACACTCTTCTAAATCCTTTGAAGCCAATGCTTGGGATTGCGCTACTAGTCTCCAAATAGGGTATCTCCATCTTGTAGCCAAATTAAATGGTATATGAAACTTCATTAGAAGCAAAGCCTCCTGGGGTGGGGGCCTGAAGTTTAATGCGATCTTTTCCTGCACAGCTTCTTTACTTGTCAACTATGATTAGCTGCTTAGTGCAACATTGCTTGGTTCCTCCTTTGAAAAGACACAACCCCTTGTTTCAGCTGCCAGTGTCAGTGGAAGAAGAGACAAAGAGCAGAACCACAAGTGACAAAAGGCACAGATTGGACACTTGTCTGCTTCCCTCAAGTTTTGATGGGAAATGTAGGCAGCTTGGCGGAATGTTGGACAAGTGACAGTTGGAAAGTCCATTGGACAGCAGTCAGAGAGCCAAGCTGCGAGACCAGGATGCCTACATTTCCCATCAAAACTTGAGGGAAGCTGACTAGTGTACAACCTGTGTCAGGCATCACTTGTGGTTCTGCTCAAAGACTATGATTTCTTCGCTGGATCAAATGAATACATCATCTAGTCGTTTCTATATGGTGTTCAGGGGTAATAAAATATCTTGAACTAGTCCTGCCACGGCCAAAAACTTATGGGAAGGATTCTAATAAATCAGCACAATTCCAGTTCTTCTGGCGAGGTAAAAGGCAACTGTTTCACTTCTTGTCTAGCTGAATCTAGGGACAACATGACTCTTGTTTAATTTTTTTGCATTCCTGCTTCTGGAGAGTAATCATGGTTTAAATGCTTATGTTGTGCAGTCCACCATATTTACTGCTGTTTCTCTTCAGGATGTTCTTTCATTAGTAGGGAACGTATTTGGCAGAACAGATGGGTTCCCATATTTGTCTCTTGAGCAAGGGTATTGGCTCCTAGAGGTTATGAAAGGTCTCTTCTCATGCCAATACATATTAGCTTCCTTGCATTTCCCCCTTTTTCTTAAAGTTTCTGAGATTGCAACCCTATCTGGTGTTACTCCCTTCCAAGCCCAAGGGAGGCAGTGGTAGAACATCTGTTTTGCATGCAGAAGTTCCAAGATTCCATCCCTGGAATCTCTGGTTAAAAAGATCAGGCAGTACACGATGGCTGCAATCCTAAGGACTCCTTCCTAAGAGTAGGCCTGACAGAATAGCATGGGGCTTCTGACTAGTATTGCTTAGGATTGCTCCTGATGGGAAAGGATATTCTGGAGAACAGCTGCCAGTAAGTACTTAGACAGTACTTACTTTGATAGATCAAAGGTCTGACTCAATATAGGTAGGGCAGCTTCATGTGACCTCAATGGACTTAGAAAGTGATGTGATTGGAGCACTGGATCCTGTCAACTCTGCATGGCAAGCAACACATGTATGCTTACTCTTACTAAAGAGGGCCACTTCTTACTTTGTATTCAGACATGGATACACAAGTACAAAATATACATACTGAATCTTGTGCACGTCAGTTGCCATTAAACTTGTCAAATAATGACAACAACATTTGATTTATTTTCCACCCTTCAGGACAACTTAATGCCCACTGGGAGCTGTTTACAAAGTGTGTTATTGTTATCCTCACGACAATCACCCTGTGAGATGGGTGGGGCTGAGAGAGCTCTGGGAGAGCTGTTAACTGACCCAAGGGCACCCAGCTGGCTTCAAGTGAAGTGGGGAATCAAACCCGGCTCTCCAGATTAGAGTCCTGCCCCTCTTAACCACTACACCAAAATACAGAGCAGCAGAAGCCAATCCTGCCAACGATGATTTATGTTCATACGTGCCATTTATGTTTCTATATGTATGCTGAATGTATACAATGTTGCATTCCTGCTTCTGGAGAGTAATCATGGTTTAAATGCTTATGTTGTGCAGTCCACCATATTTACTGCTGTATACAATGAATGTATACAATGCTGAATGAGAAGCAATTGGGGGTGTGCACTGAGAAAAAAATGGTTATGATTTTGGATCTGGGATTTAGGGAGGACATTAACCATTTAGTCCTGATTTTCAGATAGAACAGTACTGGTTCTGGATTTAACTTCTTTTTTTTCAGGTTCTGGAATTTGGAGGCCATTATTTTCATTGGAGGAAATAATTTTTGTGTGTGGTGCAGCCGGTTTTAACGATAATGGCACCAAATTTGTACAGAACACTGTCCTCCATCTAATCTGAAGACAAAGGGAAAAGTCAAAGGGATTCCATTTTACAGGCCTCCAAAGTAGGTGCCCCTTGGTGTTCTCTCCACTGTTTCCTATAGGAGGAAATGGTGGCCTCCCAGCAGAGGAGGGTGTGACTGCTGGCATTTTTTAAAGAATTCTCTTGGCTGCCTCTGATTTCTTTATGTAATCTTACAGTGACAAACTAACACTATAAAAAAATCACCTTTCCTCTGAAAATGCTAGCATTTCAGAAATCATAGTAACAACATAAAACAACGATTTTTGTGTATATTTTCCATTCAGGAATGTTGGGATGTATACCTTTAGAAGCAACCTTCAGGGGTTTGAACACATTTATCTCTGGATATTTGGCTTGTAGTACCAGATCACACAAAAAATGAACGTAAAAATAAACCATGTAATAGACATCCTTCTCACCTCTCTTACTACATTGCTATCTATGTGTAGATGGGTAATGGCTGGGAGAAAACACCCCAAATAGGAGATTAGTTACCTAAAAGCCACAAATACCACTAGCATGTTAGTATTCAGAAAGGATTTCAAAGAGGCTATGGCTCTATTTCACCAGAGATGGCTATGATCGCATTCCAGAAAAAGTTACAGGACGTTTGGCTTTATCTGCAGCTAAGGTTAAAATATGGTGCTTTCTCTGATGCATGGTAGGTTTTGTTGCCATTCCAGAGAAGCTGGTCGAGCATGTCAAAGTGGTTTTGTATCTCAGTATAGGGATGGAATGCAAGTAAATTTTTTAAAAAATTTCTTCTGACAGTCAAAGCTCAAAATTCTTATTGTTTTACAGTATATACCAAACCAGAAGAAAAAGTCCTAATTTTTCATGTGAATTAAGTGGGATTGATTTTTGGCTTCATATTGAAGTACAATGGATGCAGCTATGGGATAAAATAGTATTTTCAGTGGTTACTGGATTTGGACCTTCTGCTCTAGTTGAAACTGAAAAGGCAAATTATTCAGCTTTGACTGAGGAATTCATTTCCAGGATGAACTTTTAAAAGCTAATAGTATAACTTCAAATTATAAAAAAGTCCTGAATTCAATTATAAACCAATAAACAATAACATATTTTGCTAGCAGTGACCTCCAAATATTTAAAGCCCTTGCAAGTTTTTATAAACTGTGAAAAATCATAAAAATTGAAACTGTACAATGAAATTGTACACAGCCAAAATGTTAACTTATGCACATTATAATTAAAACAATATAAAATTAGAGCAAGATAAAAGGAATGTTGTATTCATTTCCAGAAAATAAGATTTTTCCCCCAAGAAAAAGCATATGGAATGCAAATCAATCTGGCAATAGATTACTTCACAGCAAATACATATGAAGGTAAGTGGATCCTATACACTACACTTCAGCTGTCAACAGCCCATTTATTTTTTTCTGAAGCCACAACCCCTGGCTTGCAACATATGCAGCAGCACACAGATGTTAAAATGCATAAAGTATATACAGAAGGGGGAAATGTTATAGAACACTTGTCAAAACAAAATATACAGGCAAGTTAAATGAGCAGCCCTAATAATTACCAATCATTTAAAATCACAGTCATTCAGAAGGCATCTCACATATGCAAATACTGTACACAAAGAGAAAGAAAGGCAGTTGACCATAAGATACTGTTTTATTATGGCTAAGGTCCTTTGGCTTGAATTCCAAGCTATAATTTAAAAAAAAGGAGGAAGAATGCCCTACACAACTAAATGACAAGTATTTCAATAATGAAGCTCCTTCAATTTTTCATATTGAAATGCAAGTCACTGTTAAAACTAGCTTATTTACTTGTAGAAAGAGGTGTTAATAGTGAACTAGAGGGATAAGGTTTGGTATTAGCTTAGCTCCATGGAAACGAAGGGTGTGCTTTTCTGCCTTTCATGCATGAAGGCTGAGGTCATTTGTACAAGCACTCTGGCTAAGCTACGCTTTAGTGAAATGAGGCACAATCACAGTCAGTAGTTGCACATGAATATGACAAAATAACTTTAAAACCATGCAGAGGTTGTTGTGGAAATGAAGAGTGGTTAGATTCTAATATTTTGATGTGGATGGGTGTTGATATGCAAATTAAGACCGCCTATCTTATTTAAAAGGATGTTGACTTGGGGAGACTCTGATCAAGGCATGCTTACTTACAGTGTGTTCAAAACATAGCACTTCAGAATATGTGGCTGATTCCTCCATAAACCCAGGGGAGGATCCAAAGAAACCTTCCACTTTGGATTTGTTAGGTGGTGCATAGCAAAAGGTCTTTGAAACTGAAGGGAGCTCCAAGTGCAGCTTGAGATATAACATAGAGGGACTTCCACAGGGATTATCTGCCCCAAATTCAATGATTTTGGGAAGCAGTTTTTTCCCTGCTTCCCTACAGCATTCATGCACTTCTGGGGGTTTCCCTGGCCTTTCTCTGATCTTTCTCAAACTTGTTTAGCTCTGAAGTTTTGGGAAGCCTGGATGGCTGCTCTATAAATGGATAAATTTGATTTTCTGGCCCACATAGCAACCATTTCCTCATACCATATGGCAGCCATTTCTACCCGCAGTGGGGGGGGGGCGGTTATTTTTTTTAAAATTCAGTGCTAAAATATTGTATCAATATACAATTATTATAAGAGGTATAGCAGGTTCTCTGGATCCCAAGCTTTTATTTAAGTCTCTAACCCCTTCACTTTTGGAGACATGCCCTTCCCCTTATATCTCTGCAAGGAAAGGAGCCTTCCTTTTTTGGAATGAAAGAAAGGTGGAGATTCAGACCATCTGCTACACCTATTGTCACAACAGTATATCAATATGATATTCTAGCACCAATTTTTTAAAAAATTGCAAACTCCCTGGCTGCCCAAATTGGGGCAGGGAAACTGTGAGGAAATCTGCCATGTGGAAGCCCCATTGCTGCTGTGCTTTATCTGCAGCTGCACAGGGAAACCACAAAATCCCATCCCTTGTGGAAGACAGACACCCAGAAGGATCTCTGTTGAGAAAAGTCTGGAATCCCATTGGGTAAATGCAAGCCCTGGAATTAACTTGCAGCACCTCATTTGGGTTCTAGTCTGTACAACTATATTGAAGGTCTTGGGTAGCTGCTACTTTAATTGGCTGAGAGTTGTTCGAGTCACATGGAATATCAAAAGGTCACAGAGTCTAGCCAATTTTTCTTGTCTTCAGATCTTTCAGAGACAGCATGTTCCCAAACCAAATAAAGTAGCCACGCAATAATGTGCTACAACAATTGTCTTTTTCGTACCAAGCAAAACCAGGCTGTACAAAAAAAAAGCCAAGACAAAAAACCTTATTAAAACAAACCAATTAAGTGTGCAAGATACTTTATATAAAATTGTTCCTGAGTAACCTGCATAATAATATAATTTCCCCCTCTTTTTGTAATTTTTGGGACTTTCCTGAAAATAGTAACAGCAGTGTGTTCATAAGCAAATCTGAACCTCCCTCCTCTGCACGCCAAAACCTCAGTGTTTCATGGAGGGAACAGAGGCACGGGGTCTAGTCCAGCAGAGAGCACAACTGTGGGTGGCAGCATCTCCCACAGAAGTCCATTCGAGCCCTTTCCTCTCTTATCAAGCTTATACAACGTGGGCCTCCCCTACCACGCCCAGGTAATTCATGTCGATGAGAGACTCGCCCATCTAGGAACCGCTGTACATGACTCTAGTCCTACTACAACACTACCCTGTATGTTGGGAGGGAGGAGAGGGAGAAGGGAAGGGGGGGGAAGAAGTCGCCTGATGCTCCTAGGCAAGTAGAGGAACGCCTCCCAGTGACACAAATTATTTGGTTGTGGCTTAGTGCATCCAACACACAAACAGCACATTTGTACGGCAGTGGCTAGGCTGAAGGCTTACAACTTGCAAGAACAGAGCTGGCCAATCTGTCTCACACCGATTCTTTGCAATCATGGGATGGGCATCTGGCCTGAGACAGGCATGGTTATGGGGATAGGTCCAGTCATGCCTTGAAGGCACTCCTAAAGTTTTGTGTGTGTGTGAATAGTGATAATGGTAAAATTTTAAATATTCAGAGAACACTGATGCAGGCACAAAGGTCAACCCCTTTTAAGAAATCATTTTAAGCCACATTGTTAGCATGTGAATGAGGCATGACAGAGTGAATGGTGAGGTGATACTCTCAAAACGCCCTTGCATGCCCACCTGCGCTCTGCACCTGCGCTCCTAAAACAAGCAACAGCACTAATCAAAGGGGTGATGAGAAGTTTTCTTTTTTGTTTCAAAGGAAGGTCTACTGCAATAATCTTTTCCAGTTTTAACAACTGAATAATTATTCAAAGTCAAATGCAAGCCTATTACTCCACATATCCGTTCTCAAGTATTTCATCTGTAAAAGTTAATATTGAAAAGCAAGCAATGCATTTCACAACATGCTGGTTAACTCAGTTCAGCATCAACAATACATCCTGTTTACAGCCATTATCAGAGCTATGTACAGAAGGAATCCTTGTCTTTCAAGGTATCACTCCAGGTTAAAAATGCATCTTAGTAAAAGATCATTTTTCATGGACATGAAAAATTCATACACAAGAATTACAAGACACCAAATGTACAGATAACAAATGTACCAGGGTGTATATTTTATCAGCATTTATAGTTTACCAGACAATAAGCTTTTATTGACTGTTGCAGAAACTGCCAACTCAAGTTTTTATACATATACGTTTGTGGGTACAATTCAGGCAAAGTTCAGTGCTTTTAAGTACCCATTTATTTCAACGGAAAAGGTTTTAGCATTCCCATCGAAATGGGACTCAAAAGGGCTGAACTTGAGGTCAAATTGCAGTGAGGCTGTTTTGGTGTACTCTTCAGTACACACTCTGAATAAAAGGGAGAAAGAAGCCAGAGAAGGAACAGCCCATCCCTTACCACATTTACCCAGAAGTTTTGTTGATTTCAAAGTGATTTGCTTCCAGGTAAATATGTTTATGATTGCAGCCAAAGAATTATTTCTCATAAGGCTTTTCTGCCAAGTGATAGAGGAGGTTAGCTGTAGTCCATTCTCTTTTACAGTCTGACATATACCCAAATACCGTTGCGCTCAAAAATGGTTTCTCAATATAACTTTGCTATGGCCATGATAGTTAGCACAGTATGCCAAACTGAAATTACTTTGGATATTTTTTGGAAACTAGTCTTGAAATACAAAGAGAAAGTTGTCCCACTCTGTTCTTGTTTATAATGCACATTAGTATACGTATAACCGCTGAGAAGAAAAAAATGTGTACCATAAACTTTAGTTTATGACAGTTTTGTTAGGGTAGAGTATTTTGTAAAACCTATATTAAAAACAACTTCATTTCATGAACAGAGCAAAATAAAAATAAAAGGAAATTGTTTTTTATATTCCATAAATAGGCTACATTTGAACCAAGTCTTTTTAAAAAGTCTCTTTCAATCCAACCACTTCTAATGCCACCATCTCATCCCTGCTGCAGGATCCTCTTGACATCGCAAAGAAATAACCCGTAAGTGACCCTCTTGCTTGGCTGCAGTATTCAAGGATAACCTCACACCAGCCCGAGAACCTTCTGGAGGCATTTTATAACAATCATATGAGCCAGCTGGAATGTGTATGCATATGGAACTTAGGGAAGAAAACCTCTGTTAATAGTCTCAGATTTGTGTTACTTTGTGTTAATCTTTGTATAAATCACATTAGTGTACTTAAAAACAAAATTTGCTTTCATATTGTAAATACAGGCACATCAGAAACCACAGAGGCAGTTCTCACTGGCCAACAGTTTCAAGTACCAAAATAAATGAAATTATTTTTCTTTGAAGTGCATACCATGTGTGCAGCAAAGCACTGCTTTCAGTAAGAATCATCACATGCATCAGAGCTTTCCTTCCTTCATTATTTGCAACAGCATGTTAAAAATGTGTGTTTTACAGTTTTATTTTACCAAGTTAAAATTCTCTCCAGCCTTTTGCCAAGAAGATGCTAAGGCCTTGCAGAAAGTCCTACTGCCATTTGGCAAAACCAGCAGGCGGTGAACTAAGACTAACAGGAAGGAATGAGATTCACCAGTTCTTGACCCAGAAGCTACTTGGTCATCAGATGGGATCCATTTGCTCGTTCGATGCCCACAAAGAAGATGAAACCTCTCTTTGCCAATATGCTGTGACAGGGAAAAATGCTTTCTGTCCTATTTCTAAATTTTGCCATCAATTAATTATTAAGACAGGCAAAATGATTTAGAGATTTTAACCCTTCCTTTGGTACGAATACAACATAAACAGTACGCCACTGTTCCAGAATACCAGCAATCTGCCCTTGTGACCAAGCGGCAGGCTCTTCATCAGCAATGTTTATTGACACAAGTCAATATTTGCTTCAGAACACACCATAGCCTTCTTCTCATAACGACATGGCCGCCATCATTCTCAACAAAGGTTACAGAGGAAGGTTAGGAGGAACCAAACATCTTCCCCTTTGGAACCGAATTCACAATTTCCCAGCTCTACTGTGTCCCAATGAATTCTTTGTTGCTGAATTGCTCTCCTTTAGCATTTGTCCTTCCTGTCCAAAGACTTTCAGCCACTCATTTCTTGAATGGTGTCAGTTTGTTAAAAGTATGCCAGAAAAGTGATGGCTTCCGCTTGGGTTCTGCCAAGGCAAAGACCTGCTGCTGTGGAATGCTAGTGGGCACTGTGATGTGACGCTGATGGATAGGATGTAAACTCTGGTGTGGTGGTGGTACTGGGCACCCACTATAGCTAACACCTGTAGGAAGAAAACATCAAGAATGTATATGGAACTGTTATGTGTAGGGACACAGAGAAAATTTAGAAGATGTTACACTCTACACTCAAGTTATCCCAAGTATCCCTAGGCATACACCCATGTGAAAAATACTGCTCGAGGACTGGACTATCAGTTGTAGTTTGCAACAGTATCAGCCATCTACTTAGCATCTTTTCAAGCCACTAAAAGTAATGGAATAGCTGTAGGCTGGCTCTGCAATTGCCTGATTCATATCTTTCACTCTATGAACAAGTGCCCAAGGACAATCAAAACTTCTTATGAGAAGGGTAATGTATCTTGTGTGGACCAGCCTTCAAAATATTGGAGGGAACAGGCAGATTCAAGATTCACCTTTAATCTTTCCATGTCTTGATTTTCGTGCATTCTGCATGGCTTGTTTCTTTTGGTTTTCTGAAATTTCCATGCCTGTAGTTGGGGGTAAATGAAATATATATAGTTAAATACAGCTCAGATACGAGATTGCAGTAATTATTTCAAGCAAAGAACACTTTGTCGTGCAATAATAATGCTTAGTTCAGCAATTCTGCAAACATATAGGGCTGTATTGAGACAAGATGTCTAATAGATTCCTAATCCTCCCGGCAGCACTGATGTTGCTCAGTTGCTATTTGTTTTCAGGAGCCACCCCACTTTCTGCATTCTCTGGAGGATCACCAAAAACAGGAAGTGCTATAAAATAATTTATGCTTGAGTTGGGTTTTGGTGTTCAGAACAACTGGTTTTGGATATTTCCATGTCTAACGCTGCAATCCTAAACAGCATTACACCCTTTTTAGCCCATTAATTTCAATGGAATCAGAAAACTATAACTCTGCTTAAGATTGCACTATAAGCTTTGGACATGGAATGCATATGTATTTACTATATATTTTATTTAGTCTGCTTTATTTTTGGACACTATTGTTGTATTTCATTGGGTAACCAACCCACCTTGAACTTGAGTTGTGTGGGAGCCTAACAGTAGTTTTATGTGCTTAAAAATGCTCCTCATGAATGTAGGTTCAGGGAGAAAATAATTTCTTGTATATGGTTTGGGTGCCCTGACCCGGATAGCCCAGGTGAGCCTGATCTCGTCAGATCTCACAAGTATGCTGGCAGGTGCTGTTTTGGTTTGCATTTTGTATGGATAGAATAGCTGGAGGAAGTACCACTGCATTCATGTGAATTGCTGCAGGAAAACGGTGCCTGTCTATGTAATTATGCAAAATCACGCCATGAAGATGCTGTCATCTGGGAGTTTTGTGCAAAATCGTGTCTTCCTGGAATGATTTCATGCCAGAAGACACTGTCTTCCGAGTGTTTTGTGTGATGTTCTGGCGGCAGGTAAGACGTGTGAAAATGGCCAGATTTCTCTCACATCACCACCAAAACTGCTTAGACCTGGATAGCCCAACCTTGTCAGATATCAGAAACTAAGCAGGATTGCCCCTGCTTAGTATTTGTATGGGAGACCACCAAGGAAGACCAGACAATGTCAAACTACCTGTTAGTCTCTTGCTTTGAAAACCCCGGCAGGGGTCGCCATAAGTCATCTGCGACAAACAAACCCATCACCAAAATAATTTCTTGTATACGGTTTGAGTGCCCTGATCTGGATAGCCCAGGTGAGCCTAATCTTGTCAGAACTCAGAAACCAAGCAGGGTCAGCCTTGGTTAGTACTTGGATGGGAGACCTCCAATAAAGAACAGGGTTGCAGAGGCAGGCAACAGCAAACTCTCTCTGATAGTCTCTTGCCATGAAAACC
The DNA here is from genome assembly GCF_028583425.1 of Eublepharis macularius. NCBI lineage: Eukaryota > Metazoa > Chordata > Lepidosauria > Squamata > Eublepharidae > Eublepharis > Eublepharis macularius. The sequence goes on along the minus strand of NC_072792.1, from coordinate 156,511,277 downwards.
CCATCAGAGGTTGTCATAAGTCAGCTGTGACTTGAGGGCTCTCTCTACCACCAGGTTTGGGCAGACAAAGGATGAGCCTTCCTGCATAATTAACTACTTATTTATTTGGCTTTCTTCCAGCGCTCGCTTTCTACTACTCCGTTCTCCTATTGGTTAAAGGCAGAGAGCTGAACAGAAAAGCCCTTATTTACACAACTAAACTTTGTATCTGGTAAAGAATCGAAGCAACTTTGAATGCCAGGGAATCTCTCCAAGAGCAAAAATAAGAGAAGCGAGTGTACAATTTCCTTTCCTTATGACTCTTACCCATTTCTTTGTCTTCCTGCACTCGTCTCCTCTCATTTGCACAGGCTTCCAGCCACCTTTTCTTATCCCCCGGCTTTTTTCCACAGAACAGATGAACTTCTTCTGTGGCGCTATTCATGATTTTGAAAGCATTTTTCACATTGACATTGAAGTCCTTGTCTCTGCCATCTTCTACTTCCAGCACTTCTACCTCATCCATGTCAATGCGGCCCTTGTAGTACAGCATGTCCCTTCTCAATAGGTCTTTCTTACAGAACACAAGCTGATGATCAAAGAGAAAGAAAGTCCTCTGCTGGCTCTTGCCTTGCTTGGAGATTTTAGTCAGTTCTCCTGAGTGGATTAATTCTGAGCTTCGACCTAAAATATCTTGCCCCTAAAATTATTTGCAACAAAGAAAAGGTTTAAGGCTTTTTCTTTCAAGATTTTCTACTAGATTATTTAACAGTGATTTTGTACTATTATGGAAACTTTGGTGTTTCTGGACTAAGCCTGTTGGTTGCTATCCAGCCAAGAGCTAAATCCATTGAAATCAATGGACTTATGCACACTTTACTGTGTTTTGCCATTTGCTTTTTTTCTCCTCTTTTCAATCTCCAGTACATGATTAGAGGATAACTCTGTTGCTTTCTAAGAGAATCACGGCAAGAAAGAGGGACTATAAATAGCATTAAAACTAATATAAATAATTCTAAATCAATCAATCAATCAATTTTGTGAAACCCACAAAACATAGGCAATAAAAATTTATTTATTTGCTTCATTTATATCCCACTTTCCTCTCCAATGGGGACCCAAAGTGGCTTACATAATTCTCCTCTCCTCCGTTTTATCCTCACAACAATCCATGAGGTTAGGTTTAGAGTGTGTGACTGGCCCAAGGTAACCCACTGAGCTTCCATGGCAGAATGGGGATTTGAACTTGGTTCTCCAACACTCTAACCACTACACCATCCCTACAAAATTCCAACATAAAAAGAAGGGACCGACGCCCGACTTACCGGGCGAAGGCTTTGCAGCCGGCGGCGCAGAAGAAGGAGCGGCTGCAAGGTCCCGGCCTCTGCTTCCCGGCAGGCCCCTCGGTCTGGGCGGCCAATCGGTTTGAACCTTGGCCGCCCAATCGGGACTGCCGGGGAGCGGCTGCCGGGGGGGCGGGGCCAACCGCCGGACCTGGAGGGCGAGGTTCTCCCTCTGGTCCGGTGGCTCTGCATTTAAGCAGACCCGGCCCCGCCTTCCCGGCAGTCGGCGCCGGGACGCGAACCCCTCCCTCCACTCCCTGTTTCTGCAGTTTATCTGTCACAGCTTTGCGGGTAGCATTGGATCGGATCTCTATCCGGGGGACCAGGGCCACAGCTCTGGTACCCTGTTCAGGGGATTCCCATACGGAATCTTGGGAGTGAGGTGAGTGGCAGACCCGGACGGGGGTTGCGAGGTGCTCACTCCCAGGTGGCAGGCGAATCAGGCAGGGGTATACACCCATCTGATTCCCCCTATAATGTCACTCCTTGGTGCCCCCTCCTTCAGCGGGGGTCCTGAAGGGGGGGAGGGCTCAGTGGCTGGCAGGCGGGCCAGCCTTTGCTTGAGATCCGATCTATATGCTTGCCAACGCTCCTTGTTTGGTTGTTTCTGTTCGCAATAAAGTTGTGGCCTATTTTCCTCCAGCTCTTGTTGTTTGAGTTCTTTGCACGCCGTCCTTCCCACCGGGCTTAAGCATAGGCTGCAATGGATGCTGAATTAGGCATTATCCTACCTTAGGCCCAAGGAAGTTCATCGATCTTAAGAAGCCTTCCTCCTCTTTAAGTTGGACAGGAGGAAAGCTTCAAACTTTGCTCAAGGGAATGGCAGGATACAGGCCACTGTATATGTAAACATAAAACTTCACAGAAAACAATCTCACCTCCCAGCTGACTATGGAGACTTGCCAACGTGCAATCTTGTCTATGCTTTCTAGCCTTCGTTTGCGCTCATTGATCAAGCAGGCTACGTTCTTCATGGCCTCATATGCGGCCTTTATGTTGTTATAGTCACTGCAAAATGAAGGTGTGTGTCAGTCATTTTATCCATTTCACCACTTTCAGAAAAAGCTTTTGTATTTCCCACAGGCATTTGGCTAGCCATGGGTCTTTGGCATTATTCATCAAGAGTGAGCACAGAAATTAAAATAACGCTTTCAATCCACATGTATCCTTTACTTTTACCTCCTCCTTTACCCAGTCACAGTTAAGGCTTACTTTGGAACCAACCTAAAAGCAAAACCTGGTTAGCTATGATTTTAAACCAGAGAGTGAAGCTAACTTACATCAAGTCCTGTTTATTGTTGATTGTGGTTTAACAGAATTTTGGGTACCTGTGGGAGGGGGGAACAGGGCAGCCAAAGTCTAGTCCAAGTAGACATGAGCCTCAAGTATCAAACTCAAGATAATTTCCATCAAGCTTAATGTTCAATCTGATGAAGAGCTCTATTGAATCTGAAAGCCTGCTCACTAACTTGTTTGCAAACTTAAAACACACTGACTAGGGAGTGAGCACTATTGATCTTAGTGGGGCTTACTTCTGAGTAAACACATTCTGGGTTACACATACATCATTTCAGGTAGTTCTAATAAAAAGTATGACAGTATTGGTGCTTTAAAGGCTATACTTGAGGCTCTTACATCCTGTTCTAGCTTTGTCTCTTTTTTATAACTGAGAAATTTAGTGAGCCATTATAAAGAACACAAAAGAACTAACCATCATCATTTTATTTTATTTTTTAAAATAGCATTAAAAGACATAGGGAGAAGGGCGATAGAGTGAGAGAGGAGTCTGTTTCTCCTGTTGCTAATCTGGGATCTTCATGCTGAGCTGAGACTACTGCCCCAACAGCAGTCCTTTTGTATACACAGAGAATACAATTGAACAGCTCAGATGAAGGGAAAATCCCTGGCCTCTTTTCAGCACAAAGCTAAGATAGCTCTTTTCATAGCTGTCTCTGAAACAGCAATGAATAAAAAAAAAAGAAAGTTAGAGAGAATAAAATGGGTAACAAAGCAGCTCCCTCCCCCAAGACAGCTGAACCATGAGAAATGCTCAGGGAAAAAAAATTCTGAAGAGCATTTAATAATTTGAAAAGAAGTGTGTGGCATCAGCAGTATAACATCCTGGGCTGACTGCTCATTAACCACAGCTTTATGGCTGGTTTCATGGGCTCTGATCACATCAGGACACTGTTTTCTCCTCTCATCAAACTAGATTTTGCCTGCGCGACTATTCTTGGAGCTGTCTTTACATACTTAGGAGTCTGCTTGTCTGTACCAGGTGTTTGCTTACTATACAGTCCACACTGGTCTGAAGCTCACGAAGCCAAGGTGTTATCACATTCCTCTCAATGGGCTTTATTACTCAGAAAGCATGCTGGAAGGAGGAATCACCTGTTTGGAAAGGCAGAAGCCTTCCTTGCTGACATACTACATTGTTTCTTGTAGCAAGATTCTGACCTGGGAAATTTTTTGAACAATAATAACCTGTGCGTCTTCTGGGGTGATAACGTCTTACAAGAGGCCCATACTGCCTCAGCTGATTTACCCTTCTGTTTTCAATTCACCACACAACAACAATGCACAAGGGTGGAAACACTACAAATTAAATGCAACTGCTGCCTTTGGCCCAGATGATACTCATACTGGTTGTCTTCTTTCCAGTGTTGTTGCCAGTCTATGTATGAACAGAACACAGCAATCCATATTAGCGTTTGTGGCAACAGGACAAATGGATGGAAGTGATACTGGATTAAGTATCCACAGTGCATGGCTGTGAGTTTGTGAATGTCCCCATGAGGGGGGAAAAAAAGAGCTTGTCCTACCTGTGCTCCTGTGTGGTGTACTTAAGTAATTCTGCAAGCTGTAGAGGGTATTTACAGATTTTCTGCACAGGTGTGAGAAGAAAACCATCAATAGCAATATCAATCATTTGCTGAAGCAAGCGACAAGCCTCGAAGAAGTGGCGGTATTTGCTGTGTTTCATCAGATTGGATAGCTCAATGCAGGCACCAGGATGATTGTTACAATATTCTGAATAGATAGCAAAACCATCTTGCTAAAAGGAAACAACAAAACATTACTTAAAATATCTGTACATGTTTTTAAAGCCAAGCAAAAGCTTTAAAAGGGTGCTCCCTGCACTCCCCTGCCCCCAGCCACTTTGTCTTTTCTGCACAACCCCCCTTGTTGTCAGAAGTGCAAGCAGACCAGGAGATGGAGCTGCTTTCTTTGTCATGATGGGTCCAAGTTGTTTATAACATTTTATCAAAATGAGGGCTCCTTGATAAGCAAGGGGAAGGAAATTCCAAACTCGGCCATAACCAGAAGGGCCAGAGCCATTCAGAGGTGCCACCCAGAAAGAATTCCATGGCAGGACGAAGTTCAGCATGGCCTCAACCAAAGAATTAGGAGGAACTAGGAGAGGAGATGGAGCCTAACCCTAAAAGTTGTACCTGTATGGGCTGTATGTGCTCATGATTTTAAAACTTCCCTGTCTTAGTCCCCCATTTTTTGTTTGATGTTGTTGGACAAAATTTATTCTGGGAATGTTTTTCTCCTTCCATGAGGTTAAAGAAGGTACAAACAAGACAATAAAAAATGGGGCCTTATGTTTGGCCACTGCATCTCCTCAAATAGGAAATGTGTGACAACTTTACTCAATTTCCACACACCCCCTCCATGGCCATACAGTACAGAGGGAAGAGGACAGAAGCTAGGAGCAACAGCTGGAATGGCTAGTTAGGCATCTGCAGGGGTGGGGTGGGGGCTTGACATAATACTTCCCACAGTCTTTATTGGACATATTACGATGGGTTTTTTTTTGTATTGTTCTCTAATTTTGTAATCCTGCTTTATTACTATGTTAATTGTATATAATGTTTCACTGCATTGTTCTCCAATCTTGTAATCTCTGCTTTATTGTTAGTATTCTACTGTATTTTGGGGCAATGGTCTCTTTTTGAGGAGAGGATATTATTTTGTTGGGAGTATGTATTATACTGTTCCTATTACATTGTTTTTAGCTGTGATCTGTCTTGAACCTCAGCAAGAAAGGCAGACTATAAATGAAGTAAGCAAATAAATAATATGTGGGGGTGTATTGACAGGACCTGCATCTTGCCCAGACTCTCAAAGATGGGACAGAAAGGTAAACCAGTGGGGAGTGGTAGCACTCCTGTGGGGCTGCCACTCCACACTGTAGGGATCAAGATGAGTGAATATACACAACACAAATTTATACTATACAATCTGTACCCAGGAGTTTGCAAACGAAAGGATCTCTGGAACAGAAACCAGTCATAAAGGCTTCCCAGTGGATACTGAACACAGCTTATTCTCTTTCTCATACATGCATGGGACTGAAGTCATGTGGGAAACGTGATATCCAGGCAGCAATCAGCTGCAATGCCTGCAACCATGGCCATTCCAAAAAGCACTGCTGCACCGGCAGAAACAACTGCTGGAACTACATCACATGCAATCCTCCCACGCAATCCTTGTGGACTTTAGCATGGTTCATAGTGTGTATGTGAGGGGGAGGGGAAGCTCAGCCATGTGAATGGACCTCAAAGAACTGAAAGTTTAACTGAATTAAGCATTGTTTATTGGAGATGCTTAGAAGGCTAGAAGTAGTAGCAGAAGAATAAATAGTAGCGTTTCCTCCCACCAATCAAGCTCCGGAAACCTTTTATAAAGAATATCAGCCTAGGTACTTGTAACGACATTTCAGATCGTAGACTGATTCTAGCTTTGGAGCTACCATGCTTTATACTCAGTTGTACACATGCATGGATCAAACCAATTTATATGATGTTTATGGTGAAATCAGGGAGACTTTAAAAGATTATACTGAAATTTCATTTTGCAGTGTTGTTGCCCTGCAGCTTTCCTTACTCAGAAGAGCAAGGTTCATGCAAACAAAACAGCATTAACTAGCTTACATGCTGAAGAAAGCAGGATCCTATTTCGCTCAGGTGGGGTTCTTCTTTGTTGTACTGCTTCTCTAGATCTTTCAAGAATTTTCTTTGGAATTTGTAAATATCTTCAATGTTTCCAAAAATGGTGAGGAGTTGGGCTGCAGTGAACATCCCTGTATGTTTGCGACACTGACGAATGTACCCCTAAAAATGATACAGCAGGATTCTTAGCCTCTTTGAGAGCAGAAAATAAGTTCTGTTCTGCACGATGTCACTGTGTGGCTATACAATATATGAAAGTCCCGCCCTAAAAGTACAATACCTCCCCCTTCCATGGGTACAAAACTAATACTTTTTTTTTTTTGCAAAATTGTCCGTATTTAATTTTGTATCTAATCCTATCATCCCTCCCTCCCCAATCCTGCCCTCAAAAAATTTCAGTAAAAACACATTTGAAAACTGAGTCCATATTTAACTTTACAGATATAAATGTGCATATCTTCTTATTCTTCTGACTTACCGAATACCATTTCGTCAAGAAACACATCTATTATCCTAACAAATGTTACTTCTCCCATACATATTTGCTCAGTTTTCATCTCTGCTATGGCTGGATGCACAGCACCCCCAGTGGTAGGAAGAGTCACTGCAGGCACAGTTGCAAAGCTGTGACCCAGGCTGCTGCTGCTGCTGACCTCAAGCCCTGAACAGATGACCTATTTGCACATTGATGAACCGCATGGACAAGGATATTGGGCACGAGGGTGCTGGCCTCACCGCCATTGCCACAAAATTGCTGAGTCATTTGCACATGCAAACACGCAGAGGAAGTGTCTGTACAAAGCTCCTTCCTTGAGGTTATTGATGTTTGGAAAGAAGCATTACGATCTTTGGAGGAAGTCTATGGGCAGACATTTCTTCTGTGCATTCACACGTTGCAGATGACTCAGTGAGCATGCAGAGGTGGGGCCAGCATGCTTCGGCCTGCTCTCCCTTCTTACACAGTCAGTTAATATGCGGGTAAACTGTGCAGGGCTTCAGTGAACAGGTTACATTAATATAGCAGCAGCGGACAGCAAAAGTCTGTGGCAGCTGCCTGCTAAATGGGCTCTCAGGGAGCCCCGGTTCTGAGTCAAAACATTGCCCGATGTATGTTACATCATTGCTTAAGAATTCTCATGAAACTATTATCCCCCAGCAGGACCTCGGCTGGCTCCCAGGGTGATCCTAGCCCCTGGGATTTTGAAGCCATAGTCCCCCACCCCTTACACACACTTCTAGGCAGCCCTGTTGACTGCTATTGAGCTGCTTTACAATTCCCAGGCAGAGGAAACCTAGTACTAGAGTGATGGGATTCATACCTCCTTACAGCCTCGTTTTCTGCCTGGGGAAATGCAGCCATGCTATAAGCAGCTAAGATAAAACATGAGTTTCCCCTTCATAACACAGATAATTTTCCCCTGGCCTTCAGAGTTCATTATTACCTCATAGCTTACCTCACAGATGTCTTTGAGGTGTTTGATATAGATCCGCTCTGTGTTCATTATTTCCTGAATAACATTTGTTCTCATCTGATCCTTGTTTTCGGCAATTTTTTGGCGGTGTTTCCCAGGATCTGCATTTTGTTCCTCATCCTGAAGGCTACTGCAGTTTTCTGCAAGTTCTTCCTGATTGACTCGCAGCTGGATTCATCACAAGAGAAAAACAACTAAATAGAAGCATCGCTACAGCACAAACCCAAACTGTGCAATTATTGGGCCGTGTGTCAACATAAAACATTTTTTAAAATAGAATATGCTCATTAAGGTCAATGCAGCTCTCTTAAATTTAAGGTACTTTTTGTCTATCATCTTTCACCAGTGAATGAAAACTTTTTTATTTTCTTTTGTCTGGCGTTCTTCCATTGATTCTTACTGATCCTTTCTCCCATTCATGTGTTTATTTGCTTATGTGTTCTGTTCTGTTTTTAATTGTTTAATTGTGTGTGTGTGTGTTTAATCTTGTTTTAAGGTTTTTATTGTTCACTGCCTTGGATGGAATGGCAGCTTAAACTTTTTTTAAAAATAAATACATTTCCATCCTGCCTTAAAGTTTAAAAATTTCAAAGTCGCTAACAAACGAATGATCAAATAAAATCAATTATAAAAAAACAGCAGAAACATTGATTAGCAGAAGAATTCAATCACTCAAACTTTGAGAGAATAAAATCACTGTCACCTGGGGCATAAAAGCCTAAGACTGATGTTAAACAAGTGTATCTGTAGACAATAGTACATAGCCAACGTGCCATCACAGAAAGGCCCTGTCTACAACTGGCACCACCTAGCCTCTAAAGACGAAGGGCCTAAGAAGATTACTTCAAGGGATGGGCAGGTTCACATGAGACCACATGTTATGGTCTAGATCTGAAGCACTGCAGTTCTGTTTGTCAAGCGCAAGACCCCATGCCACTTGGTAAGCATGCTTTGAAAAAAGTCAGAAATGTACTGGACATGCTACTTCAGATGTCTATCTGAAGTAGATCTTCAGAGCCGAGCACATGGCTACAGCTACACAAAGTGAAGCCTACTGAAAACCACTCAACCAAACAAAGACTGAACTCACCCTTCAGCCTAAGGAAATTTCCTTCAATTTAAACCATTCTTCCTCCAATGGAAGAGCCACTTACGTCAGGGGAAAGTTGCTCGGGCTGGAGGAACTTCCAGCCCATAAGGTAGGTGATATATAGCTATGTTCAACCTTGAAAACAATTCACAAAAATCACTAGCCTGCTTTAAAAAATTGGCTTTGTGCTGCCCACAGATGCCTATACAGCTATTTATATGAAAGCAACAATCAGTTATTGTAACACTCCCTCCTTGTCTACCTGGAGGACATTTCTGTGCATTGTTGGCAACTAGGTGAGAGGCTACTTATAAGCCTGCTGTGTTCAGCTTTGTTGCAGTTTCACAGTAAACGGTTCTTAACAGGGCTTCCTAAAACAACGTTGTTATGTAAATCCTAGGTGGAAAAGTTCTCATGTCATTAACCATTCTGAGAGCCCTTGTTAAGCTATTCTTTAAGTTCCTCTTATGCACCGTACAGTCATCTCTGAGCAAATAGATTGGCTTGGACTCATGTTGTTCAATATAAGAGCTGACGTGGTTTAAATCATTGCCACTTTCTTTTAAAAAGTGAGCATTAGAAGACCACTTTGAAATGGACAAGATCAAGTAAGTGAACTGAAAGAGCAGTCTCCAATTAATATCAATGCAGCTTCTATAAGAAACCTTTTAACGTTTATACTGATCATTTAGCCTCTTGGTAGACTTTTAAAGCAGTTCATTATCTATGCTTCATGTTTTAAAAAAAATAGCCCCAAGGAGCAGCAATTTGGACTGTAAAGCAGCCTGGAAGTTCATCTGGCACATAGGAAACGATGTTGCCCATTCTGAAACATGAAGGGGGTTTGGGGGTAAGGCAAAGGTCAGCTTCGGATTCTGCACCATCTAGACAGCTCTCTGCTTTAGTTGTGGTCGTTGTAAGTGGAGTGCAGTGTATAAAGTGGTAACAGTGCCTGTTACCCTATGGTTTCTTTGCATTTACCATATAATTTGTAACGAGAATTGAGCGATGATTCTCATGGCAAAAATTGGGCAACAGGTTTTGTTCAGGAAGTGCAATTCCAATCTGAAACTACTGACTCATTACCCATTTTTGTGCCTTACCCACCTATTCCCCTTTTTGTTACAGAAAGAGAAGCATGACACAGCCTCAAAATTAACGAAGCCAGACAGATCTTGATCCTGTGCCTGTTTATCTGGAAGTATCCCCTGCTAAATTCAGTGGTACAGTATTCACAGGACTGCAGTTTTATTATGCTTAAGAATGTGCCATCCAACACAGCATTCCACTGGTTCACAGGAATGACAAAACTTAGAAGAAGGGGAGGGGTAGTAAAGGGTGCAGGTTTAAACTGACTAGCTATAACTAGCTAAAATTGAATTCCTCTGTGATACTGGGGAAGTTAATTAATTTTCTCATAATTTAATCAAACTAAAATGTTAGCCTAAGGATAAAAGTCCTGCACTGAGGTCCTCGGAGGAAGAGAACAATAAAAATAAAATCAATAAATACATGCCATCCTTTATAGTGTCCTTATCAGTTCTCTCAGCGGCTACATTTTTAATGTTACAGTGCAAAAACATACACAAGCAATTTTTTAAAAACAAAACCAACAAAAATAACAATACAGGGTAGTATTTTTTAATTTAACCTTAATGCATCCCCAGGGATGAATACCTAACCATTGTGGGAGCCACTCCTGAGAAGCAGGGAACCTTGTCCTATAGACACAAACAGGTGATGCAAAGATTTTCTGCATTCTCTTTACTCCCTGAAGGGAGAGGAACAAATAAGGAAAATGCTACGAGTGGCTTTCCCATTCCACTCTTTATTGGGTTTGTTTTCCACCACAAAAAAACCTTAGTTGCATTGCAAATTGTAATGTGGAGGAGGGGACCAAATATAACAGAGAACCTTGCACGTAGCTCATCTGCTTGGTTCCTTTGAGGCGACCTATATTTGTGCACTTTGCATAGAAAGAGCTACCATATAACCTGAAAATGCAAGGAATAGGGAAGCAGGATATTCTGGACAGTGACAATTCTAGCAGGCTTAATTTCTTTTAGTTAAAAATAGGAACTCGTGGAATGATACATGTTTCACTACAATCCTGATATCCCAGTGAAAATGAAAGAAAGTACTGTTCAGCTTTGAGCAATGTACCAGCCATGCAAGGCCACCTAATTGCGTAAAAGGCAGAGATCTTGCCTGACTCACCCTGACAAAGCTTGCTGGAAACCAGGCTTCCTTGTCTTCACTTCTTCCCCACCACCAATCCTTGTTGGACGCTTCAAGGACTTGAATGACATCCCCAGCTTTGAAGGCTAGCTCCTGATCGTCCATGGTCACATGATCCCAGAGTGCCTCTGCATAGACCATGCTCCCATCACTTATCAGCTGCAACAAAAACATTTTGTGAAGGGCAAAGACTCTACAGGGAGTGCCAAACACTGACGGGAGAAGTGGTTCATCTGCGGATGTAATGCAGGTGCCACAACAGAAATACAGAGCCAGTTTGCTTCGCATCTTGATGGAACCCATGGAATATTCTGCTGTGACATGGTAATCAATGAATTAAATAATCAGTATGTTTTCAGCAACAAAAAAATGGACTGTGGATCAATGGTTCTCCTTCTATAAAACTTAAATGGGGGATTATCCAGTTAGCTGGAGGGATTCGTGCAAAGGTTATCTTCTCATTACCTCATTAATGGCTAGCTGTTCCCCTCCAGGCTGCAAGTACCTAGGGCTCGCTCGGCAGAGCTCCTCGTAGCTGTAATCTTCCTCACTACCATTGTCATCCACTAAGGCAGAAGATTCAGTACCACCATCTGCAGTGCCTGGCACAAAAGTGAAATATGGAGCAATTAAATATATTCAAAGCCTGCCTGCTTATAAGTAACACGAATTTAATCATAACACTTGTTATTGAAAAAACAACCGGAATACATTCTTCTTTTTCTAGAAAAACCCCACTTAGAAAAACATGGAGCCCTTATTCTCAGCTTCTAGGATCATGAGAGATTTGAACCTAGAATAAAAGCTAATGTACACTTTATACCGAATGAGCTGGGAGGATTCTGGACTGTATTTTTGAATGCTCCACCACAAAGAAAAGTTCCTTGCATGAAGTAAAAAGGGACCTTTCTACCAGTGCAATCTTAAGCAGAGTTACAACTTTCTAAGTCCACTGAAATCAATGGATTATAAATCTCTCTCACACACTGGTTTTCTATGAACATGAAATAAGGCCTTTTAAGAGGTAGCACCAGGGCCTTAGAATGACTTCCTTCCAATGACTGAGCCTTTGGCTCAGTCACTGCTTACCTCCTGTCACACAGTGAGAACATGACTGTTTAAGAGAAGAGATGGAAACTAAGTAATGGCCAGAGATACTGTTGGTTATTGATTGGGCTACTGTGATTCTTCTTTAACAGTGATTTCTTTTCATCATTTGCTTCTAGTTTTGCCTTGTTCTTATCACCAAAAAGGTGGGACATAATCAGTTTAAACAATAAATAGAAATGTTTTACATGGGGGGGGGGAATTAAAATATGACCACCACCCCCACTTGCATCTCTGATTTGGTACAGCCCAGAATTCTACCTCCTTTGTCTACAACTTCAGTTTGTATAATTTTTTTATTGAAAAGTTTTTTTAGCATGTCTTTGCACCATATGTGGCTCTTGAAGCAGCTTACAAAATCCATCCCAAACCACAACATATATATACACATTGAGCTGGGTATTGTGTAATAATATAATACGAACAGATCGGCTCTCTGATTAGACCAAAAACTCTTTTAATCTTCAGAGTGCTGGCGGACTCACCCCTTTCCCCTGACACTGATACATAAAAGGAAACTCTTGCTGCACAGAATTCAGCCTTTGTACAACCTTACATAGTCATCTACAGTACAAGCTCTTTAGCTTTTTTATTGTTAAGTTTTGTGACCATCTTTCCTACCCCAGGTATACAACATTTATAATATAAAAATGGTGTATAATGTACAATATTCAGAATATAAAACTACTGCAATTTAAATATCACAAAACATTAAAAATAGAAAAATGTAAGTAAACCTAAAAAAATTTGCGACAAGTAAAATTACTGGTTGTTATATTCACAGACAGCTGCAATGAAACATCAAAAGCTCAAATCTTCACCCTCATCACTCCCATCTGGGTACAGGATAGAACTAGAACAGAAAGTAGGGCCTGGGTTGGGGAGGAATGAAAAGGCAAAAGCACTCCTTCATTAAAAACAACAACAACATTCGATTTATATACCTCTAAGTGCAATCCTAAACAGAGTTACACCCTTCTAAGTCAATTGAAATCAATGCGTTTAGCAGGCTGTAACTCTGGTGAGCACGGCACTGTAGGATGCCAATCATCTGTATGTAGCCAATCACTTAAATATTGAACACAATGTTGGCGGAACAGTTAAGAAGCTGTGGAAGAAAGTAGGCCAGGAAGACTGATCAGTACAAAATAGGCAACTATGTATGTTTGTTATTTTAGAGAACAAATCTAGAAGAGGAACTAATTCATGCAGGGGGCAAAGAAGATGGCACACTTCCAAACAGGCAGCTGCCATCGAGGTGTGTGAAAACATGCCTTTTAAGACAAACAGTGTTGGCTTGAGCCTTGGGAGTCTTGGAGCAACAATCCTAATAGAAAGGACAGTGGTTAGTCCCAGAGAGGAAACACATAGGCATGCCAAATGCAGAGAGGGAGATAAACTGAGACAATTTTAAATATCATAAAACCAAACCAGAAAAGTCGATTAAATAATATTCATGGTAAAGAAAAAGAAAGAAAGAAAGACATTTTCTAAAAAGCCAAGCAAATTAAACCTTGTAAAATGATTTCTGAAAAAGATGCATCAAAATGATGCTGGGAAGTTTCACATCTAGCTCTGGGACAGAAAGAAGAAGCTACTACCCCATGGATCCAATTAAAGTCAAAATTCTGCTATTAAGTCCCATTAAGTAAACTGTTTCTGTCACTAATAGATATGGATTACATATTTCATATAAAGAAGAGAGTTTGAATGGCTTCAAAACTGGATGCTCTAACCTTTCTTCAGGGGCAGGGAGAGGGCAAACTGCGCTTTTTTGGATCACAGTTAATAGCAATCATAGTTTGCTGTATGCTGGGGCTGCTTGGGATGTTGACTGAAAAGTAGGAAGGCTCCTTGCTATACACTTGTACAATACAGGTACCACAATGTGCCCCAGGCAACTGCTGGGGCAACAAGCAAGGCTTGTGGGTCTGGCTATGCCACAGAATCAGGCAGCACAGAAACTGATTGGCTCCCCAGCTCAGTAGACTTAGAGGCAAAATCACATCAACGGATGGAGGTGAGTTTAGTATAGACTGTTGTACTGATCATTCTTTGGACTTGCTAAAAGGTTGAACTCTAAATTCTCTTGATGACATAACGATAGAGTACCCCAAACACTTGTTATATAACTGCTAGTCTAGGATACCTAACTTTTCCAAACCTCTTCTTGTAAACCATGCTGATTTTTTTAAAAAAGCTGAATACATATCTTGTGGATTTTGTTCTTTGGAAGTGTAAAACTGCCTTTATGTGCAGTCATCTGAGGCTAACAATAAATCTTTAATTCCAAATTTTGTTTAAACCTGCATGATCTTGTTTCTAGTTGTAGTCTTACAAAAGCTGAAATATTCCCAAAATACAGGAATCATAAACAAAGTGAAAGCTAATGAATTGATAAAAATGCATGCTTTTTATACATAGCAGTCATGCTGGAAAATCACTTTCATGAAGATCTGTAAATAGCTCCCAGCCTAAAAGTACATGGGGAATATTTGCATGCTGTGACTCAGTTTTACAGCCGTGTTAAATCATGAATTCTGATACACAAATATACCAGAACAAATACCTATTTGCAATAATAAATGTGGGGCTCAGTCCTCTTTTGCAGAGCATCAGCTTAAATTCTGCATAGCCAGTTTGCTGTCTCTTGCTGTCTGTAGCCATTTCTCTATTGTTTACTGCCTGGAGAAAACAGGCAGGCATGAATGGGCAATCTTTATCTCTCTAATGGAATGTTCAGACTAGAAGAAAAACCTGCATTTTTGGTCATTCCATGGACTGGTCTAGCTGCTCACCTAGCTAGCACAAACATTATTTTATACTTGAGTCAATCCCTGCAATTGTAACAGAGTTTAAAACATAAATGTCACACAGAATAAACGGAGCTTATCTCCTACTCACATACCTATCTGAAGGCTCTCCAGGCTCCAAAACCGGGCCATTTCCCTTCTGGCTACCATCCTGCCATCCAAAAAAACCCCATACACACAGCAGAGCTTGGTTCTTAACAGGTAATGCTTAATCCTTCAAAAAAAATACACATCAAGACCCAAGGACGCTGCAAGCTACTGGAAATGCTGAAAACAGCTTATTCATCGCTTTGAGCGCCCGTTTGTGCATTTCAGGCCAGAGTCTACTTCGAAACTGACAGCTCACTCCCTGGATCCGTGAAGCTGTGAGTTTAGTGCCTTCAGTGACATCATGGGGTACCCTTAGGGAGGAAGTTACAGAAAAGGAAACACACACACACAAGCATGAATGCAGTGCTCAGCTACATAATGCATGCAGAGCCTTGCAGCACTTATCATGCCTTAAATGCTTACAACACAGATTTGATTTTAGTCGAGAGAAGCACAGTATGAAATAAGACTTGCTGGACACTATGAAAAGTCTCTCTTTTTGTCTCAGGCCACAGGAAAGGACTCCGTCAGGCTAGCTGCAGTATTCTCCCCACCATATGAAAAAGCTTGCCACCCACAGCAAGCTCTCCAGCTAAGACATTACTTCATACTGTAACTGTTCAATTTACGACTTAATAAATGCAAAAGAATATCTCACTCCTAAATAGAAATACCTGTTTAGACTAGCAGGATTTGAGTCCAGTGACACCTTAGAGACCAACAAGATTTTCAGAGTGCAAACTTTCTAGAATCAAAGCTCCCTTCTTCAGAAAATCTTATTGGTCTCTAAGGTGTCACTGGACTCAAACCCTGCTGTTCTACTGCAGATCCACATGGCTACTCATCTAACTAACCTATTTAGACTGTGTATTGAGTGTGGAGTGATGGAAGCCATTACTCCCTTAATGTAAGGGTAACTCTATCCCCAATCCAGGTGGAGACAGAAGGCATCTTAGAGCTAAGCTACAAGAGACGGATTACACAAAGAAGAGCACATAAAGGAAATTGCAATGTTAGCTGGTAAGCTGAGTTTTAAAACAGATTGGAAGGCTTTGTCAATTTCCTCTCTCCAGATCACTGCTCAGAAGATATGTTTATTTCTTCTTCACCTCTTAGAAGGGGAGGTGAAATTGACAGAGCCTTAGGAGGCAAAGAGGAAATTAACAAGCCCTCTGAGCAGGATCTCCCTGGCTCTGTAGATAGGAGAAATTGACAAAGCCTTCCAATCTCTTTTAAAACTCAGCTTCCCGGCTAACATTGCAACTCCCTTCACATGCTCCTCCTCCTGTAATTCATCTCTTGTTGCTTGGCTCTTAGATAAGAGGGCATGGGAGTAGACTTGATACAGAGTAAGAGAAAGCCTGTTTGCTCCTTTTTAAAAACAGTTTAAAACCCAGAAGAAGTTGCCTCCGTTGCAGGATAGGAGAAAGCAAAGGATTTCCCCACCTTGAGCCACAAGGAAAGGTGAGATGTATATATTTTAATACATAGTACATAAATAATGACACAGCAATTATTTCAAAATGATTGTGCACTAGAGTGGAAGAGTAGGTATTGTGCTTCAAAATTATTTGCAAAACTGGTGAAGGGTGTGGCATATTATTTGACTTGAGCGATTACTTCAACAGCTGGAATATTTGATGCCATTGCTGGCCAGTCAGCCTCCACAACATCTGAATACATAGCAGCTAACTCAGCCTCCAACAACTTACTTAAAGAAGGAATTCACTTTTTGCAGTTTCAGCTTGAAGCGCATTCAAGAGTCATTCTGAGCAAAGATTACAGCAGAATGGAAAGTGGGTTGGATATCTAGTGTGTTTATTGTGGGGAAAAGAGCACTCTACAAACCACACCAAAATAATTAATTTGCACACAGCCATAGGAACTGGAACCGTTTCTGTATCCTGTTTACTGACACCTTTGTTGTTGCACTTTGCTCAGAAGGGCACTTCTCAGAGCACAGCCTATGTGTAGAATGCAAGGGGAGAATTAAAAGCAGCTAAGGATTAGGGAGATAGCACATTCAAACATGCAATTTTCCCATAGCCCAGTGAAAACACCATGTCTGAGATCCTGTTAAATGTGAAATGTTTTTATGAGGAGCTGTTCTCCAGTACAGGGCATTTCCTTTCCTAGGTGTAGCAGCACCAATTCCATAAGGCACAAACAAGATCAGTTTCCTTTTTGAATGCTTATTGTCATACATAAGTTTGGACTCATATATAGCTTATATATTTGTATGTTTTGGGCACTGCCTGCATTTGGATCATCATCCTTTTAAAACTACTTTCTCCCCACCCCCATCTCCAATTCAATTAATTCAAACTGGAAGTGCCCTATTTCTATGACCTGCAAAAATTGGACCTGTTTCTTTTCAGAAAAGAAACAATGCTATTTAGTTATGCTGGTTCTATAATAGGAGCATTTCCTCCCTTCCATTACTGACTTGCCTTGAGGGTGCTGCTGCTACTGCAGCAACAAGCTAACAGTATCAAAGCACCCATAGAAATCACGTGGCTTCCTAAGTGCTACTGGCTTGAACGGAAAATGAGAAGCCAGACAACGTTACAAGGCAATCTCCACACTTCTCACTTTTCTTAATCTTTGCTTCTTTATTCTTTGAAGGCAGCTGTACAATTGTGAAGAAAATACCATCTATCCTTCTGCACCAGGAATCTGCTTAGCATGTAGAAGGTCCCAAGGTTCCATCTCTGGCACCTGCAGTTAAAGGTATCAGGGAGTAGCTGATGTAAACACCATGACTGGAACCCTGGAAAGCTGCTGTCAGTCTAAGTAGACAATACTGACCTTAACAGACTCATGGTCTGATTCAGTAGAAGGCAGCTGTGTGTGTGTTCATGTGAGCCCGCATCTCCTTAATCAGACACACTAATCACCATGCCACCAGTATGCTTAGAGCTCTCAATGTGTGTGTGTGTTTTCTCCCCTAAAAAGTAGCTGTATGGGGGAATGGCATGGGTTAACCCCTCCTCCTGGCCTTGTTCTAAATTGAGGAACCCCCCCCCCCACACACACACAATCTTGTGGTCTGCTCCCAACCCCTATACCACAATTTAATGTCAGCCTAAATTGGTTAGAGCTCAGAGCCCACAAGGTGGATGGAGGAAGATATTCTGGATGGGGGAAAAATATTTATTTATTCCCCGCATCCTCCCCCTCCCCCCCCCCCCCCCGATTTCTGAGCAAAAGAACTAGTCTGCTGGGAACCAGCATGTTTTGTGTAAGTACTTGATCATCTTCCAACTTTATATATGCAAATCAAAGCAGGATTGTTTTCCAGTGAGTAACACAGTGAGAATGTTCTCAATGAAGATTCCTAAAGCAAAGAGTACATTTTGGTTTCCAAGCCAATATTAATGAAAAATTAGTAGCTACTGATGCTCTCAAGTATCTGAGAAAATGGATGGCATTTAACCAGAGAACATCTTCTGCTAAATGATTCATAAGTAGGCATTGAGGAAAACATGGTAAGCCAATATTAATATACAACTAGGGGGGTGGAAATGCAAGAGAACGCTAATATATTAAAAACAAGATATATTTCTGACAATACCATTCCTAAGCAGGTGCTTAGAAGATGTAACTAAGAGTGTAATCCTAAGCAATACTTCTAAACCACTGACTTCAGTGAACTTAGAAGAGTACAAGAAGGGGATCTGCAGGGCCTTGCAGGGGCATCTCATTCTCCTCCCACACTATTGTCTTTTTTGTTCTCTGAAACCCCCCATTGCCTCTCTCTTTTCCTTCCTCCTCTCCTTATCAACCCCAGTCAATCTACCTTTACCTGCCCCTCTATTTTCAGCTTTCCCTCCTTCTCTCTCCCTGGGAAAAGTCTGGCCCAGCAGCATGGTAGGAAACCTGCAAGGACTTACAGGGGAAGGAGCCCCTCATTGCCCCCTGTATCCAGTTTGATGTAGTGGTTAAGAGTGGCAGGACTCTAATCTAATCTGGAGAACCGGGTTTGATTCCCCACTCCTCCTCTTGAAGCCAGCTGGGTGACTTTGGGTCAGTCACAGCTTCTCAGAGCTCTCATCTCACAGGGTGATTGTCATGAGGATAATAACATACTTCGTAAACTGCTTTGAGTGGACATGAAGTTGTCCTGAAGGGCAGTATATAAATCAAATGTTATTTATTATTATCATCCCCTTCCCCATACTATTTCTTCTTTCCCTCATCCTGGTGGCCCCCATCCTCACCTTCCCCTTCTTCCTTCTCTCCTTTTCACCTAACAACTAACCAACCTTTTATCACCCCCTCACTATCTTCAGCTATATTTATTATTTATTTACTTAATTTATGCCCCAACATTCTCTACAACAGGAATTCAAAGCAGCTTACATTGTTCTTCTCTCCTCTGTTTTATCGTGACCAACTCTGTTAAGTAAGTTAGGCTTACAATGTGTGACTGGCTCAAGGTCACCATGGCAAAGTGGGGATTTGAATCTGGGTTTCCCAGATCCTAATCCAACACTCTAACCACTACGCCACACTAGTTTTTGTGGGAGGGCTGCTGTTGAACAGTTGTAAGCGTCTGGACTTGGTTGACTCATGCAAGTCACGTGGTATCAAGTCCCACCACGGTTGCTCCTAGGCTTGGCCCCGATGAGTATTCCCTCAAAGGCCAAAACAGGCCTAGAAAGACTCTGCCCCTCCCCCGCCTTTTACTGACAGAAAGCAAGGTTTGAAGGCTGGCAATACTGTTGTAGTTGCCTAGCAACAGCCACCGAGGGCATTGATTTCTTAAAGGTACCAGATTTTTTTCCGGCAAATCTGGTGCTTTCTCCATGTTTGTAGAAATATCTGTCTTGTCTGTCCATGTCCCCAATATCTGGATATAAGTATTTGCAGATAGGGCCATGATGAAGATATATTGATAACTGTAATTAAGTCTGCAATGTTAACGCCTCCCCCCACCCCCGGCTAATATTTAGTGTTGTAGTATGATTAAATGGCAGGAGACAAGTAAGCAGGAGAAATCAGACTAAAATGGACTAATTTTGTATGCCACAAGTACACAAAAGAAATGCAATGTAACTGTAGCAGGAAATAGATCCTGAGGAGTTAGCCGTGTTAGTCTGTAGTAGCAAAATCAAAAAGAGTCCAGTAGCACCTTTAAGACTAACCAATTTTATTATAGCATAAGCTTTCGAGAATCAAGTTCTCTTCATCAGATGCCTGATCAAAACATCAGGCATCTGATGAAGAGAACTTGATTCTCGAAAGCTTATGCTATAATAAAATTGGTTAGTCTTAAAGGTGCTACTGGACTCTTTTTGATTTTGTAGCAGGAAAGGCAGCTACCAAGAAAGGCTATTGCACTCCAAGATTTACAAATTATGTTTCTTCTACTACCATGTGCAGTCAACACAGAGCACTTTAAATGAACAACTTTTTCATATTTTATTCCCTTGTTTGCCCTTGCATTATAAAGGTAGGATGCTATTCTGATTTTACAGACAGAGAACGTAAGCTGAGAGATGCTTCTAAGATCAGCCAATGTGCTGATGGCTGAGTAACAAATGTAGGATTCCTAGACCTCAGTCTACATTATCTGCCCCAATTATCTTTTAATACAATGTAATCACAAGAGCTGTAGTTTAAAGGAAGACACAAATGCAGAAGTAGAAGAGCTACAGTACTGTTACAGAATATTGGTAAAAAATATGCGAATATGAGATTGCTGTAGGACATAAGCCCACAATGAGCTTTGGATTGTGTAGCCAACACAAGTATGAAAGGCAAAGCAGCAATGTCTAAGACCAAAGGGATCAAATTATTTGCTTGCTTCATTGTTTTGAATTTCACCCACTATCACACCGCTGCCTGCAAAATTCACTGAATGAATGCTACCATGCCCTCCACCCCCATTTCCTAATTCTTTTTTCTGGTTCTTCTATAGAGCTTAAATCACTAGTCAGGGTGTTGGAAATGCCTCTATTAGTTTATTTTTGAACATCATCATAACCTGCTAAACATATTGTAAAACCTCTTGCTGCACAATGACTGACACATTAGTGTGATTCCAATAATTATAAAACAGCTGCCACTGTTCAATTTTTAAAAAGCAGAAGCAACATTTATTTACTGATTTGATTTATACTCTACTTTTCTCAAGAGACTGAAGGTGGATTTTGTGCCTTTGTCCCACCAATAGTCACCACCATCAAGCTCCTTTTATCCCAACAGGGGGGAAATTTACTGGCACACAGCCTGACATATTACAGCCCAGGGCACAAGTGGCTTCATGTAACTTCCACCAATAAGCGTAATACTTGCAAGGGTTGGTGGGCTTTTTTGCTTTAGCTCCTTGATAGACTCACCATTGGATGTTCTCATTTGCCGCCTGCATCCAACTCTGTCCAGGCCAATGGGTGTACTTTGAGAAAAGGTGAACGGACGAAATCTGGCTGAGATGGCTTTATAAGGAGGAACCTGATGGGCTGGTACGGGAGGGCGTGGCACTGGCTAAAAAAGAAAGAAAAGAAAATTTGTTATCAGAAAAGCCTATTTGGAAACTGAAGGCAGATAGCAAAAAACATTTATTTGGAAATGAAGGGGTTTACAGAGGTATAAAGTGTTTTTTCTGCAATGTATCATGGTAAATTGGTATCAGAGATCCATGCAGTCTTAAATATTCCACAGGTTCATTTCAGATGTCATGCAAAAACACTCCGCTAACTATGGATAATTAACGGTGCATCAAATCAGGATCTGAAACCATAGTATAAAATTGGTTTATTAACTGCCCCACCCCCCCATTGACAGTAGTAGTGAAGAGTACTGCCAAGTCATAGCCAACTTATGGCAACCCTGCTGGAGTTTTCAAGGCAAAGAGACTAACAGAGATGGTTTGCCATTGCCTGCCTCTGCATAGTGACTCTGGTCTTCTCTGGAGGTCTCCCATCCAAATACTAACCAAGGCCAACCCTGCTTAGCTTTTGAGATACATGATATACAAACTTAGACATCCTGGCTTGACCCTGACTTTTCCCCCAGCACCATCTTCCTACACTCCCTGGGCTAGAGAGATGCCTGGCTGGAGCACTCAAAATTAAAACCTTTCTCATCTTTCACTGCCTGTCACTAGCAGATGATACCAGCATTTGCAAAAGCAAACCAAGATCTGAATTACTGCCTGCTAGCTGAAACCTCGTTTCACAAATTTACCACAGTTAAAAGAATCCACGATTTCACATTATATCTGATCCTAGCCAGTGTTTTCAGCCTTTTATTTGAGCTTAGAATCTTCACAGTGTATGAGACCCAGGGTTCAATGCAAACCAAGCTGAACACAGTAACACACACTTTTCCTCTCTTCAGCAGAAATCATGCGGACTTTAAAAAGCTTCATTTTGGCTCCACAGTCCCTTTCGTTTCTAAATACTTGCAGTCTACTGCATAATAGTATACACTGATATATAACACAAGAAAGGAAAACATTCTCAAAATCTATCCTCCCTAAAGGCATCCCCTGTGAAGTGTCAAAGACAAACAATTTGACCACGCTAGACCAGAAACAATGAAGCCCTTGTTTCCCTTGCTTATTGTTACTACCAGGGCTTTTTTTCTGGGAAGAGAGGTGGTAGAACTCAGTGGGTTGCCCTTGGAGAAAATGGTCACATGGCTGGTGGCCCCGCCCCCTGATCTCCAGACAGAGGGGAGTTTAGATTGCCTTCCGCGGACCATTTTCAAGAGGTTCCGGAACTCCGTTCTACTGCGTTCCCCCTGGGAAAAAGCCCTGGTTACTACTACTACTGTTCTTTTTATTATCAGGTTCAGAGTCTTCAAAGCAGTTTTTAAAGATATTTGATAAACTTAGTGGGAGGAGGAATGACTGTCATGGTGATTTGGGGCAGGGAAAATGTGGGTGTCAACACACCTCCACCCTTTAAGGGACTAGAGAACTTATGAGAATTGTTGCCATGTGGAAGTTACCCTAGAGTCGTTATTTTGAAAACTATATACTGCTCACTGCCATTTTTATAACCTACTGAATTTCAATGGACAAAAAGATATTTATAAAAATACATCTTAGGCATCTTTGCATTTTTGTTTATATGTGCTACTGATTGACTTTTCTTGTTTCAATTAAGAATCTAACTTTAAAGAAAATCTTCCGATATATCCGGAATCATCTTGTATTATATAAATGCTTCATCAAAAATCAATAGTCCCATGTTTCAATGTCACCATCAAACCAAACAATTCAATTCTGAACATGTCTACTTGAAAGTAAGTCCCAATTTTCAGTGGGGCTTACTTGTGGGTAAGAGCAATTATACACCTTTAAGAAACCAATTGACACATGGAAAAGATGACTATTTTGCATTATTTTTACTTTAGATGTCAGCCTCCTTCCTTTCAAAGCAATTAATACATTTCTGATGAACTTCAGTAGGAGCAAATTCCATTACTTTTATCTGCACCAGTAGTAACAAGAATGTACCTACCTTCAAAATAGTCCCATGTTTTTGAATCTGTCCCTAGAATTCTAGCAATGCTGCAATACATGCTGCAATAAGAGAAATTTAAAACTACCAATAAATTCAGCAGACTTGCTGAATGCTGTCTATGAAAACAGTGCATGTTCTCATAGTTGTACACTGCAGCAGACTAGTTTAAAGAGGAAAGAAAATCTTCCACCTTGGTGAAATGCTTGAAAAAAGTAATAAAACAATGTGAAAACATTCACTATAATAGTGTTAGAGAGCGCAGCTTAAGGCCATCTTTTTAATTATAAATTGACCATAGAGTTATTGTGAAATATAAGCCAAGGATCCACCACAATAGAAGAGTTAATGAACAAGGAGAAATTTTGAAGACCCCATGCTGCAGCCCTTTTAAGCAAAAGCATCCTTTTATTTCATATTTTGTTGACTAGTGTCTTCACCAGGGAAATTTATTCAATGGTTGGCTAGGCTCAGTTGCCTCTCTTTCTAATATAAAATATTCAGGTAGGAGCAGACAGTTTAAATGGCCCAGGAACAAACCAAGCTGAGTGGCACCTGTGATACTGTCAGCCAGCACAGCAAGGACCACTCAGCTTAGCCCCAGTCAGCAGTGCAGACAATGGGCATGGACGCACTCTTTATTTCCAGGGTGGTGTGGGAAGGGAACTTTTCCAATAAGTTAAATGGCTAGGTTGCCTCTGTCCCTGTGTGGAAACGAGCTGTGTGTCCAAGCATGGCTTTCATGGGCCACAGCCTGCCTCATCAGATACATGACCTATTCATCTGAGTACTGGTGTGTACAGACACACATTTTTTTCTTCTTTTCTCAATACTCAGATTAAATATATCTTCCCACCTAGCGGACTAGTTCATGTATTTTCATGCCCATTATACTCCCTTGCACCAAATTCACTGCTTTAACAATTACCTCCTTACATATACCCTCCCTTGGGCATGAGCTAGGCCTGCATTTCTGGAATAGCCTACCTGTCGAGGTATGGAGGGCATTGTCAGTATCTATTTTCTGTAAGATATGCAAGACTGCTTTATTTCAGAGGGCCTTCGTGGGAGGCTACTGAAGTTGATTTTGTTGGCAGGGGATGGTGGACAATAGTGGCTACTTAAATTTTGTAATTCATAGAATGTCAAATTTTGTAATTTGTAGAATTTTGTAATTTGTATTTTAACTTCTTTTTTGCAACCTGATGTAGTTATGTAAGCTGACTCAGAAAAAGGTGAGGATAAAAATATTTTAATAAATAAATAAAAGTGTCTATGACCCATGAAACTGTATGTCACAACAAATTTGTTAGTTTTTAAGGTACCACAAGACTCCTTGTTGTTAATGCTAAATTTTCTCTCTGAAAAGTCTGTTTCAGATCCTGTTTATATTGCCAATGACATCACAGACTCTTTCCATGTTTCTAAAAAGCTTTGTGCAAATGTTAAATTAGTGCACATAAATGCTTCCATATTTTAAAAGGACTACCAAATGTTCTGTCATATAAATATTTTTACTTATATCCGACTATTATTTCTTATACAGGCCATACCTCAGTGCATTTGATAAACCAAGAAAATTTTTAAACCTAAAATGAAAGTATCAGTACCCCAAGAAGGAAAATGTTAGTACACAATGCAAGCAAGAATCATCCATGTAGTTATTTTAGTTGACTGGATTTAATTTTTTAAAAAACAGCATTTGATGATGGTTTGGAAGAAGCAGAAGGAAGAAAAAAGAATGTCCACTATTTTCTAACTTGAAGGTTATAGGCAAGGAAGAAGAATTGTCTTTTGAGGTTTGCAGAAGATGCATTTTAGGTCTTACTTGTGTGAGAAGATCTGCTATTTCTTCAGTTTGGTTGTCCCCATAGAAACTGACCCCACCAATGACAGAGATGGGTCTTCTTTTGGGCCCTCTTTGGTTGGCTACTGTACTGGTTCCAGATTCAACAGAAGGCAATCCATTGTTGTCATCTGCATATTCCACCATCTGAGACTCCACCGCAATAGAATCTTCTGGTATTGAGAAACTCCTAATGGCCAATTGGCCATAATCTGAGAGGGGCCGAGGTCGGGATCTTTTTCCAGAGCCCCATCTCCGGGTAGTGACCTTTTGTGCATCTGTCTTCTCTTCATCTTGGGATGAAGATCTCTTCCAGTGTTCACCAGTAACAACCTTTTTAAATGTGAACAAGTCAAATAAGCCACAGCACTTAAAACAGTAAACTTTCATCCTTCAAATTCCTTAAGGTTTTAATCTTCCTAAGGAGTGTTAAAAAGCCCATAAACACCCACAAATAAAATTGTTACACATTAAAACCAAGAACTTTTAAAGTAAACAGATGTGATTTGGTATTCAGGAACATTTTAAAACTACCTGAGTTCAACAGTGGTGGATTTTACACTATTATAACTAGAGGAAACCAGAAGGCCGATACTAATGTTAACAATGTGTGATTAATTTTTCCCCAAAGGGATATTTATTGAGAAACTGAATAGAAATAGCTAATTTGCTATCCGGTTTGATAGCAAAATGAGTAGTAAGAACAGACAGATGAGTCAGCATGGTCTTGTGGTTGTAATGTCAGAATACACCTGGTAGAACCCCAAAACGTCCCTTTGGCCCTGAACCTCACTGGGGTGAATTTGGACCAATCTCCTTCTCTTGGGCTCTTTAAGAACGAAGTACACAAATTGGAACAGTTCAGGAGAAGGCAACCAAGATGGCTGGATTAAATGGCCCCTTCTAAATCTACGATTTTAATGTACTTTATGGGGTTGTTACAAGGATAAAATGGAGGAGATGAGAACCATGTATACTGCTCCGAGTTCTCTGAAGAAGAGCAAGATGAACATTTATAGCAGGCCAACACACAAAGCAATCCACAACTTAATTATGGGAGTTGATTTCAAACAGGACTACTGAAAAGTCCCATTTTATTCAACTGGGTTTACTCAAAAGAAAGTGTTCTTAGGATTATAGCCTTAATAAACTTCCTGCATTGTTTCATTAGTCTAGTCTTTTACTGGAAAGTTACTGTGGCATTCTAACAGTGCAGTCCTATGCAGACTTACTCCACTCTAAGCCTATTGACATCAATGGACTTAGACTGGTATAACTCTGTACAGGATCACACTGTAAACCATACAGAGTACTTTTTGTTCTCTGGGGTATAATTAATCTTATTTAAGAATGACAGCCTCTTTGGTAATTTACTTCACTGTTAACTTAAGTTTCCCCTAACCCTTTGCAGGTGAAATATATAAATGCTACTGGGTAACAAAGGTTATTAGGGGAGAAACATTTTAGTAAAAAATTATATTAATTCTTTTGACACATTTATAAAACCAGTGAAATCACTAGTATATAATTGTAAATATATGTTATTTATGACTCTATAATAATTTAGAAAACATACTGAATGTAATAATTGTTTATAGATACCTATTCTTGTAAAAGTTATTTGTATTGTTGGCGATTTTGAAAACAATAAACAGAATTTGGAAAAAAATTACTAGTATATACATATATATGGCCAAGAACACATGTTCTACCT
The DNA here is from genome assembly GCF_028583425.1 of Eublepharis macularius. Taxonomy (NCBI): domain Eukaryota; kingdom Metazoa; phylum Chordata; class Lepidosauria; order Squamata; family Eublepharidae; genus Eublepharis; species Eublepharis macularius. The sequence goes on along the minus strand of NC_072792.1, from coordinate 156,484,153 downwards.
GTACATTAACCCTTTTAATTTCTCAAGTAAAGATAGTAACAATTAAGTGCCATCAAATTGCAACCGACTTATGGCAACCCCTCACAGGGTTTTGAAGATAAGAGATGAGCAGAAGTGGTTTGCCATTGCCTTCCTCTATGTAGCATCTTCCAAATACTAACAAGGCCAGCCCTGCTTAGCTTCCACACTCTGATAAGTTCAGGCTAGTCTGGGCTATTCAGGTTTCTCGTGAAATAAAGATAAATAACAGTCATTCACACTGCAAGTAATTTGTAAGGTACTATGGAAATACACAATTTCAATAGAACATTTCCTAATTAACATGTTTAAGGATTGTGATGTCTGATATTTTTGCTATAAAGACAAATTATTCATATACTTTACAATGGGTGATTCAGACAAGACAACCTTCTTCCCCCACAGATTGATGGCTTTAGTGCAGCACAACTGATGGGGAATCAGAAGCAATGACTGAATACACAGGTCCAATGCAAGATCTACTCAAGGGCTTTGATAAGCTATGAAAGTTGACAGAAAAAAAATGAAATCCACCACCTGTTGGGCACCTCTTCAAAAAAGATAATTTTTACTTGACTGCCACCAACCTCTGGCTACAAATTTCACTGCATAATTTGAAAAGTTTTGAGTAGTTGCCCAAATCCTCCAGTCATTACAGAGACTGTAACTGCTCACACTGGGCAGCATGGAAAAATTTAGCTAATGATATGAGTAGAGAACTAGTGACTACTGGACAGTCTATTGATCCCTAATGTAGTGGGTGTTCTACTGCAAAGCTTAGCACAGGGTTAAACCTTAACAGGTTGAAGATACTTTCCTTAACATCAGAGGGATTTGGGATATGATTCCCATTGTGTGGGTTAACAATGAAAGTGGGTCAAACATACATTTAAAATTCCTCTGTAAGTTAATGCAGCCTGCCTGTCTGGCATTCAGCCTGCTCTAGTTCATGACACAGGCAGGAAGTTCATATGCAACCCACACTCTGGGCACACTACCAATAGTTGGACAGAATGGAGCACCAGTGATAGTAGGAAGGCGCCTCCTGGGTCTGATGTTTTTCGATTACTGTCTCACATTGGAACTTGGAACTTTTCAAAAGAAGAGCCGCTCCTTGCAGTGTTCTGCAGGCTATTTCCCCCCACCTTCAGACCTTATTTGAGCTGTATCTCACAAACAGTTCATGACCCCAACTCCACTGCATTTATCATATCTGCATTGCTCACATCAGAGCCAGTGGGTTTTAAATTAATTTCCCATTGCCTAGGGTTCTTTAATTTAAATGTATATAAAAATGAAGGAGTCAGGAAAAGTTACGCTTGTAACAAAACACAGCACAAAACTACAAAAGCACAACCACCTAATTTTACATGCATCAAGATGCTCTTTCTAAAACTATAAAAACACTTCTTATAAACTGCCATGTTCTGCAATAAGAACTACCACTATGCAGTAATTTGTGTAGTGGATAAGTGATTTTTGAAAACATGAAGTGATGACTTGCACATGAGTAGGAGCCATCAGAGATTAAACTCACCAGGCAGAACCCACATATCACCTCAAAGATATTTCCAAGTAGGTAGTCTATACGTTCAGTGGAACAGAGTCATCGAGTCATAAGAAATCAAGTAACAAACACCATTTGGAGTAAGAACGGGTGCCTGATGACATTGCCCACAAAGCAGCTACCTATCTCTTTAAACATTTCATCCCATTCACCCAATATTCTGTCATACTTCAACCCTACCTGGAATGAGAATTTAGGATGGAGAATATGGGCAGGCTTGGTTCTCCACACACGGGATCACACTTGGGATAACAACAAGAAGGGGGCAGGTGAGCTCCACTCATCCCAGTGGAGTTCTCAGGTGCACCCCATTTGCTTTAACCCATACTATTAAAACATTATATTTTCCTACCTCTGTAAAAAACAAGAATCTTTGTTCATAATGAAGAATTACTTTAAGAACAAAAAAATGAAATATTGTTCACTAATTCTTACTCTGTGCCTATTCAAAATATATCTCCAGGGAAGCTGTAAGAACTCAACTTCACACAGCACAGTGCTGAGCTGACTCATAAAGTTTTGGGAGATTTTAAGAAAGCTTCTTTGCGATTGCCATCCTTGTTCTATGTTCATTTCATAGAACCACACAGAGCCACACAGAGCATCAAAGAGCCACACAGTTTGCATCACTCACTATTTTCTTCAAACAGATCTATCACCTGGTAGAAATCTGAATAACTCTGCTAAAGTTTTCTAGTGAGTTACGTTGCTTTGCACCAGCTAATGACTGGCCTTCAAATTATGCATCTTGGCAGAAATCAAATACTAAGCAGTTTTGCTGGAACCTACCTTGTCATCAGACATGGACAGCGGAGCCCTGCACACACATTGAAACATCAAAGAGTAGACTAAAGTCATTCTGATGCCGTTTTCACTTGATTTCACAAAAGAGCCACAAGAACAAGCAGGACTTTTAACGTAGCTAGCTGGACATAGTGTTCATTTCCGTGACCTTGTACCTTTAAACTAAGGTAAAGAACACGTCACATGTTCTCTCCTGGCATGCTGTTCATTGCTCTATCTTAAGCAATAAAACTTGACGAGCAATTGGAGTGATTACAGCCTACAGCATTACGTCCAAATTACAGTAGCAGAATTAAGAGAATATTCAGTTCTGATTTAATATGTGCAAGTCTCGTTGAATTCTTGGATTCACTTAAACTACTCGTTCATTGCTTAACGCAGAAACAAAAGTGCCATATCGACTGGCTAGCCAGGCTTTATCAGAATCTGGGCATACTACCAAATACCCATTTGATCTATAAGCTGCCCTGGAGTCTAACTTTTTTTTTTAAAGCAAGTCTCTAGCAGTGCAATTCTAAGTAGAGTTATATCCTTCTAAGGTCACTGACTTCAATAGATTAAGAAAGGTATAACCGTGCTTAGGATAGCACTAGTAGACCTGAAGACAGAAGGCAAAATGTAAGGTCAGTTTTTGGCCGAATTTATGTAGCGGAAGTTTTGAGGATGCAGTATATTATGCATACTTGTTTGGAAATCAGTCCGATTTAAATGGATAGGATTTACTTCAGAATAATTTAAGATTAAACTTTAAGGCTGCAATCCTATTCATGCTTCACTGTCAGAGAAGGAAACCAGTGAAACCCAACGGAAATCAACAGCAAGTAGGTGTGTCTACAGAACAGCCGCCCAAATCTTGCTTCAGCTGACTGTGAGGACTTTCCACTTCTACTAAGGCTGAACAGTACCAGCCAAGGGCTGTTTGTGCATGCGTATTTAGTTTTTAACAAGGATCAAGACCTGAAACAAAAGCAAACACAAACCTCCTACATTGGAGCTTCTACCTGTACGTTAATCGAACAGAAGCAGAACAACGTGCTGCCGGAGCAACAAAATTAGAAGATGGACAAACTTTACTGTTCTCGCAGAACAGATCTCTTCTGTTTGCTCAGAAGAGATCCTGAGCAAATTCTTGCATGTGCAAAGGATTAAGTAAAGTCAGGTTTTCTATAATCTTTCTTCGACATGCCCCCCAAAACACGCCCTCCAACACCATTTTTTATGGCAGTTAAGAGGCGACACAAAGCAACTGATGGATAGCACAACGTACTCAGTTTGCACAATGAGCAAACATTGCATAATATTCAAAGGAGGTCACCTGGCTTGGGGAAACAGAATGTGTGAACCAGAGCCACAAAGGATTCCTTCACAGGGAGAATTCCTAAATTACCACACATTCAGTCGTCCACCTTTGAGTAAGGAACGGTCTTGTGCCCTCTGTGAGAAAACTTATCTGTTGCATATGCTGAGGGACAAGCATTGGGGAAGTGGTGCCCAAAAGTCAAGGTGGCCAATCTACCCACAAACCTCTATTACCATGATACATCATTTCAGAAAGCACAGAACTATGACTTATAATGCTGCACGTATGAGATAGGATTGTATGTGTGTGGGTTATGTTACAAATCTGCAGACAAATTTTTGGACTGATAAATTCCTACCGACTCAAACCCCCACCCCACCCCCCCCACCCCAGCTACTTACTTCCCTAACACAGTATCCAAAATTTCCCTCAGAAGTTCAGCCTAAACCACGAACACTAAAACACCACTCCACAGGTCCCTGAGCAGTGCAGGATCTTTTCTTTAAGTCCCACTTTCTAAATGGCTATCTAATTATTGACTATGCCTCTTTTTTTAAGCCCCATATTTCACTCAAGTCCCCATTTCTCAGCAAAGGGACTTCTGTGCACATACAAATTTACTGTAAACAAAACCAACGCAAGTCTTAAATCCATGCCCTGCTCAGAGTTTCATTTGTGCTAGAACATAGCAGGGATACGATCTTTTTAAGGACCAAGGCTGAGTCCTGGAATAACTGAGGAACAGTGCACTTGAGCATGAGGAGACCACATTTCCCTTAATAAGGACTGACTACAGCTTCCTGATACATCATTGACTTCTGTTTGCTTCAAGTTAATTCCACAAAAATCCCTTTTTAGTTCCCTGTTCCACACCCAGCCCTTCCAGTAATTCCTCACAAATGCTCCCTCCTTCCAAACTTCTGAATGCCCACTCCCAGCAAGTAAGCTCTTTATAACTTGCTCTTCTCTAAGCTCAGCTACATTTTGTCTAGGCTCAGCCCCCAAATCTATTTTTTTTATACTAGGACTGGCTGATCCCAGAAGGTCCCTCTTTCCACAAAATTAAATCCATTTAAAGGCTCCCCCTCCTGCTTGATGATCTCATGATGCTCTGTCCTCGGCAAGGCTCCATTGACCCAAGACATGAAGCTGCCTTATGTTTAAGTAGATTATTGATCCATCTCTTCCAATACCATTTTCTCTGACTGGCAGAGACATTCCAAGGTCTTGGGCATAGGTCTTTTCTCACATCTGCTACCCAAAATAGTTTCAAGTGGAGATGCTATGAACTGAACTTGGATTTTCCTGCATTGTAGGAAGATGCTACATGTGACACATCATTGTCAGATACTGCAGTCATCAAGTGATGAATGCATGTATCAATGAGCTCAGAGATGTGTATGCATGTTGTGTATGTTTGTATGAATCAGCTCTTTGTGTACCTGCAAAGGTGTGGTTTAAAGTCTTCATAAACTATATCTGAATTGTCAGATGCACATTTCTATTGAAGCTGGCCCACATCTGGTATGACAGCCCCTTGAATTCTTGTCATGCTACCAACTAAAATTGTGCTAGGAACTCTGAATGCTATTCCTCCTTTGATTTCCACCATAAAAGAGGGTGTGTGTATAGGGGGGGGGGAATTATCATGCCTACATGCAGAGTTCTAATGTCTGGCATTCATACCTGTACAAAAGTTAATTGAGAAATTGAATAGTTCCTTCAATGCTTGATGGTTTAACATTTTGTGTATACTAGCCCCTTTGTGTACAAAACATCAGGACTGTACTCTGAGCTTTATATGAATAAAGGAAATTCCTGCTGAAAACTTCTAAAACTAGAGAAAAAGAACAGCAAGAGGTCAAGGTAGGAGGAAAGATAAAAATTAAGCTTAAATGTGTGTACAATTATGTGTAGCCTTAGAATAAAAGAACTGTAGCCTATGATCAAATCAAAATCCACCTGATTCACCCACTTTCCCAGCGACAAACTGAAACATTTTCACATTTGAAATGAAAAAAAGTGTGTAGGCATCTGCATCTCTCTCTTTCTCACACGCGCACACACACACACACACCTTGCTCTGAAGCAATATTCACAGGTACTGAAAAAGGAAGAGACATTCGTAAAAAATAAAGGTGCCCCATCTGGAATTTGCTGCCTTAAACCAACTGCTTACTGTATCATATGGTTGGCCTAGTACACTTCAGAATGTTTACAGAAATTCAGCCTGCCTAATGAACTGCAAAGGATAACAAAATTAATGAACGTTTATGTTGTTATAAATATGTTGTATTGAACAGAACCTCAGTGTTAATGCTTTGGATCCACCGAAGCATTTCCATGGACAGAAGGATTTCTACCTGTGGAATGTGTCTTTCTTGCCTCTTCTTCCATTTCAGTCAAAAGTGCATCCCCCCCACACCCAAATATCACAGGCAGGAACATCATTTCAAGGGTCATTTGGGGCTGCAATAGGAGACAAGAAAGTTATACTCTGCAGATGGAAATCTTTCCATCCATGAAAGAACTCCAGTGGATCCAAGCCAACACACCTTGCCTGTAGTTGGTTATGGTAATGCAACTCTGACATGCGCTGATAGCTCAAGATCCAAAATTACTAACATCAAAATTATTATTTCTATAGCAAACATATAGATCCATCATCCTTAATTTAAGCAGGATCGATCCTGAGGTCCTTGTACTGCAAACCATAGCTCAGCCTTATTGGGGAGAGATCTTATGTGATGCAACCATTACCTTGATGAAATAATCTAGTTCTTGTAGCCAAACCCATTCAGCTCCAACTTAAGTGAGTGTTTTTGTCTCCAAGTTCAAACTATTAAAATGAAACTCTTCTAACTGCTGGTTTGGATAACATGAGAACTCCAGATCAAATTCATTTGTTCCTCCCAGGAGATAGCGAGTATCTTCTTTTCCAAGAGTTTATGGCTAGATGTTCTTCAAAGATCTTATTTGTTGCATCACAATATTTCAAGTGTTCCCGTTTTAAGCTCATGAGAACACAAACACATCCATTAGCATTTTTCATGGTATGGCATACTGATATAACTCTCTGCATTCAGGGTTGGCATCAAGCAGACAAAGATATTCCCAAACTGAGTCTCCTCAGAGTAATGAATTAATTCCTAGCATTCAATATCTCTGGGATCTTCAGGACTTTCCATTTCAGCACCCCCGTAGTCCAATACAGTGCCTGTTTTCTCTTTGTTGCACTCTTTGAGTTAGCCCTTTTTTTCAGATACGTTCTCTTTCAGCTCTCTGATTCCCATGCACTTTTCATCGTCTTTTTTGGTGGATGAATGTGCCAAGGAATGCAACCTTCTTAACATCCAAAGCTGCTAAGGCAGAATGCAAGAAAAAGAACAATGCTATCATTAATGGGCCAAAAGATTTCTTTTTGCTCTGGTCACTTCTCTAATCTTCTGAGACAGGAACGCCATTATTAAATTAATGCCTTTAATGTTGCATTTTGGTCTGATGAGAAACAAAGAGCTGATAGATTCATAACCTAAGTTGCAGAAACAGCCTTGCCTCCCACACTCCAGATGGCTTAAAACAGCTCTGATGAGAACTATTGTTTATTATCTATTCCTCAAACAAAATACTTTTAAGATAACAGGCAAATAATTTGAGGTTAACCATTTCAAGAGCTTCTGTTGAGATGAAATTATGTTAGTATAGGCATGGATGCCGTAAGGCGAGGGGAATGGAGTTGTCTCCAATGTAAGGGACAAGCAACAAGGTTTACTTAGCATGACAGAAGCACACCGAGCAGATACACCTCAATGAGAGGCTATACCGACTTCTTTTGCAAGACTGCTCTGCGCTCTGTTTAGCTCAGAGCTGGTACAGAATTACACCCAAAGGCAATTACTAGGCTTTTTCCTCTTCCCTACTTATTTCCAAATCACTCATGGAACAGGAGAGATGAACCATGGCTTGGATCCACTAATAATTTTCACAAACAGAACGGATTTCCGTCTGTAGATCAACATTTCCTCGCCTTCCCCTTCATGCTGCCACCCAAAATGCCACTCCTGGAAGACAAGAGACCCCCCCAGGAGCACCATGGGGGGTGGGAGGAGGCAAAACTCACCTCCCCCAATATGCAAATGTCCAAGCCAGTAAAGCATCCTCATTTAATACACTGCAAGGCTGGTGTATTATAATAATGTACTGGTAATGTTCTGATACTTAAGACATCACAGCACCTACAGTGTATAGCACTTGCAGTGCAGTTTTGTTTACTTTATTTATAACCCACTTTTCTCCCCAATGAGGACTCTAAGTGGCTTACATTGTTCTCCTCTCCTCCATTTTATCCTGAGAGTGTGTGACTGACCCAAGATCACCCAGCAAGCTTCCACGGCAGAACAGGGATTCCAGCCTGGCTCTCCCAGATCCTAGTCGGACACTCCAACTACTATACTCACTCTAAGTTCACAATACGGAACTCATAGTCCAATCCTAAGCAGCGTTTACTTTCTCCTGATGTACCTCTGCTTGGGACCGTACTGCGAGTTCCTTGCGGGGAGGCAAGCCTACGTACTATATATCATAGCGGGAATGTAAACATGGGTGAGCCTTGTAGTCACATAAATGAGTTTTATCACCAATGCTTCTGAGGATAAGAGTCCAGGCAATGTGACTCCACGTTCAGAACTGATAATGCTAAACTTTACTTTGCTGTCTCCCTGCATCAGGCTAATAAACTGAAAGGAGAAGCTATTGAGATACAGGCAGATGGCCTCTATCAGTAAGTTTATGAATGGATGTTTCATGTGTTTGCTGGATATGGTATCTGCCTTACAAACAGCAACAGGTTTGAAAGTTTAACCAAACCTCTCCCTTAATAAGGCTAAGCTAAGAGTTACAGTGACATCTACTGAACCAATCGTTTAATTCTGTAGTTTAATTTTTTTAAAAAACAGGCATTGTGCAAATGCTGGGTCACACACTATGGAGAACACCAGTTGCATCCAGAGTCTCTATGCTGTGTAACATCACAAGTGAGTTGCAGGTGCTTCTCAATTCCTGTTTGCATGATGCCAGATTCAAATTGTGACTGTGGCACATGTGGAGAAGCAGCTCAAAGAGCTCAAACCAGTGTTCATGCTCCCCTCATCCCAGTGAAGTAAATTAGCCTGAGCAGCAGTCACTCAGTGAGCTTCATGGATGAATGAGGATTTGAACCTGTCTCTCTCTGCTCTGCTTAAAGAGATTTGGTCATTATCTTTACATTGTAATTTTCTCATTTGATAAAAATGTTTCTATTTTTTTTGGGATTCGGTTTCGTTTTCTCAGCCATGCCGGACGCTCCTCTCGGCTGGTCCGGGAGGAAACGACCGGGCACCCTGACCGGGCGGCTGATCCGCAAGGATTAGCCCCCAGGACTCCCAGGGAGGGAGCCAGGGTCCGGGACGCGGCGGGAAGAACTCCCCGAAATCAATGCGGGGGGGGGAATTTCCCGTTTGTCCCTATGGAGGCCGGCAGATGTGTGCGGCGCCTCGAGTGCCGCCGGGCAACGAGAAACGGCAAGTAAAAGAAACAGGCGGAAGCCTGTAAACAAGCGAATCCCTTCTGTTTTACAAGCGTTTGTGAAGGAGAGGTTGATCTGAAGAAGACTCGCTCTTCCCCTTCGTTGAGTTCCAGAATTTTGTTGGCGCCCCCCCCCCAAATGGCAGCAAAGAAGCAAAGTCCCGCTCTCGGTAAGTCAATCTCGGCTACTTTGAAGGGGGAGTCGCTCGAAGAGTTGGTGCGCAGGGCGGTGGTGGAAGCCATAAAACCCTTTGTTGACAAGCTGAACAAAACTGATCAAAGGGTGGGCTTAATTGAAAGCGAGGTGAAAACCATTAAGGCAGCAGCGGGGTCACTTGTGAAGGCTACATAAAAGGAGCTGAAGTTGGTGGAGAACCAGCTGATCGGGCTACAGGTGGAACGAACGCAGACAATTTTGCGTCTCCAAAACGTGAAAGAGGAGGAAAATGAGGATCTGTGGGATTTGGTCTCGGAACTACTGGCGACACCCGCGAGGACGACTAAAGAAGAGGTTAAAAGCGCCATTTTGGAGGTCCGTCGGGCTTCTTCAAAATATGCAACAAAGCGACAGTTGCCTCGTGAGATCATTATTGACTTTTCATCTAAAAAGATTCGGGACACCATCCTATATAACTCATACAATGCGGATTTGGACTTTATGGGTTTGAAAGTCAAGATTTTGAAGGACGTTCCATTTCTAGTCCGGAAACGGCGTTTTAAATATAAAAAGTTTGCAGCTCTTCTGAGGGACCATGGAATAAAGTACAAATGGTTATTCCCGGAAGGAATATGGTTCAGATATAAAGATCCGGCCTATAAGATATTATCAGAAGATCAACTAAAGGATTTTGAGAATAAAAACCCAGAACTCTGCTGCACCAAGAACGAAGAAAAGGAGGAGCCGGAGGGGGGGGGAGGAGGAGAGCATCGCAACAGCAGTTGCACAGAGAGAACTGCGTCCGGGACCTAGAAGGGGGAGGAAAGTTTAATCAGAATTTGAAATGTTTATTCTCTGTATGATTAACCACTCCATCATTACTCTATGGAGCTATTTTTGTATTACGACAGTATGAAGGGAAACATTGAAGTGTAGTGTTTAGTGTTTGTAGTTCATTTCCCCCCCCCTTTTCTTTTTCCACCCCCCTTTGTCCCTTCCCTCTCCCCTTTCCTTGTGATAGTCTGGTGTAGTGTCTTGTAGTTATGAAAATAAAAAAAAATTATAAAAAAAAGATAAAAATGTTTCTATTTTTTAAAGCATTTGCCGACATTCACTTGATTTACGTTTAGGGATCCTTTTATTGCTACTTAGTTATGCTATTTTTTAAAAAAATCATAGTGTGCACTTCAAATACTTTGCTCTGAATGTATTTTTAAAAATTTTGTTGGATATCCTCTTGTCACAAGTGCTATTAATAAATAATAGCAAGATAAATATCAGCTGTCAACACAAGTGGATACACAGGTAGTGAAAAGATTAAAATGTTGTGAAAGAATAGTGCTTGAATCTCCACCACAACGTAAGGTCCAAGATAGAGGAAAAACGTGACATTTCCTACTTGTGTAGAGAGGGGTAACAAACCCAAGATGACAACAGCTGGATTGTGACTATAGAAAAAGTTTTGGTACTGTGTCAATATTACATATTAGTAACCTCAGGCAGAGGCACAGGCTTAGTGCATGTATATATGGCAAGGCTGCCACGCACACACACACACACAGAGTGCATCATCTGCTACCAGATACTTGCATACCAGAGATGCATCAGATGTATATTTGACCAGGGCTTGCAGCAACCAGGCTCCTTGCACCTCACTTTCTGTGCCACCAGTGCTCTGTTTCTACCATGAAGCATCAATACAAGATGCAATCTATTGAATGATCAGTGAAAATTATCAAGATGTTGGAATTTTCCACCAATTCTCCATCTTAGTGACTAGGCCCTTTGTACATTTTCCTATAAAGTCCTGCTCTCAGAATCTGTTTTCTATCTCCGGAGAGAAGACCCTACTAGGCTATGCTCCTCCTTCCTTCCCTTACACATCAACCTTTTAGTATTCAACTTCCTCCCTGTCTTGGACTACATTACTTGACTCTGGCCCTTCAGTCCTGCTGCTTCTGCAACTTGACCATTGGTTGTCCTGGCTTATGCTACTTATCTCTTTCACTGTTGGAAGTGATTGCCATCTTTCCCTAGGACATGACATGAACACATGAAGGTGCCTTAGACTGAGTCAGATTGCTGGTCTATCAAGGACAATGTTGTCTGCTCTGACTGGCAGCAGCTCTGCATGGTCTCAGGAAGAAATCTTTCATTCCTCTGCTACCTGATTCTTTAACTAGAAGTGCTGTGCACTGAACCTAGGACCTTCTACATACAAAATGAATGCTCTGCCACTGAACCGAGGCTCACACCAATATATACGTGTGCTTTCTTGATCTGTCCAACTGCCTTTTTTGTGGCAGACTGATTGTGCATACACCTAAGGTCACACATGATGGGGTTCTCACTTCCAGACTCTCTCCTCTATAAAGTGGTTCCATTCATTCTCTCTCACTATGCAGCTCTCTGAACTGGGAACATAAATATTTATGTAGAAATTGGGATTGTTGCTGAGATTAGCAGTGCAATCCTAAACAGATTTCAATGGGCTTAGACTGGAGGAACTCTGCTCAGGATTTCATAGCATATCACTCAAGAATTGGAGCATATACCTAGCCTTCTTTTTCTATCACCTTTCAATATCCAGCAACTGTTCATCTGGTATTGCTATTTGAAAACTGGAAATTATTTGACTACACTTCTACAGAAGTTGAATATGGTAGCATATACTTCATACTTTTAAATCACACATCTATATCATTTCATTAAAATTGTTTCTGTGCTGCAAATAATATATTACAGTTAAAATTCTGTGCATAGTACGAGTGCTAAACTTGTGCTAGATTGCAAACAATAACTACTATTATTAACAAACAGGTTTTTTTTCCTCCATCAGGATTGTATTCAGAGTAACTGCAACACAGTTGCATGAAGATAGGTCAATATATGCATTATTGTTTATTGAAAAATTATGTATATGGTGATTTACAGAACATATAATGCAGCATATTTTGCCAAGGAAAAAGAAAAATAAAGCAAACAAAAATAAAATGTTCTTTTTTTCCAAACCAAAGTTCAATCTTTATGCCATAGTTCTGCAATTCAGAGAAGTGGACAACTAACTCAGCATGTACAGTGGAGCTTTGGAACACCGATCTCCCTTAAAAATCTGTCTCAGATTCTGCTCTAGAAACACAAGGGACAGTTCTGATACACAAAGAAGTGGCGGCGGGGGGGGGGGGGAGTCAGAAATCCCAGGAAGTGCAAGTAAGCCTATGGTTCAAAGGGATTCTAGAAAAAACCTGGAAAACGCAGCACCTCTGGTTTTATGGTATGTCACCACTAGATGGCAGTTTGAGAACACAAATGGACTTCTCCATCAAACTGAAAAATCAAAAAGAGTCCAGTAGCACCTTTAAGACTAACCAATTTTATTGTAGCATAAGCTTTCGAGAATCAAGTTCTCTTCATCAGATGCCTGATCAGTTTTGATCAGGCATCTGATGAAGAGAACTTGATTCTCGAAAGCTTATGCTACAATAAAATTGGTTAGTCTTAAAGGTGCTACTGGACTCTTTTTGATTTTGCTACTACAGACTAACACGGCTAACTCCTCTGGATCTATGTCCATCAAACTGCTGTCTTGTCCCAGGATCTTTCCAAAAGATGTACTTGACAGAATAAATCAACAGCTGGTTTAATTTCTTATCTCTTTAATCAGCTTCCAGGCAAGAGTTTGCACATTCACTGACTATGAAAACTGTATCATTCTCTTGCAGCCTCAAGGTGAGCACAGAGATTCATCTGCACGTACACGTGCAACCACAGAGATCAATTATCTGTATTCTTTTCCAGAATCAAGAATGCTGAGCTGTTCAGTTGTCATTTTAAAAAATGTTTCTTGGTCATGTGGATGCAAAATAGCTTACTGATTTATATTTATGACTCCTTTGCCCTTCTCCACCAAAACACATAACAAAGAATATCATTTAGAACAGAAATTATAAACCAGAAAATCTGGTTCTGGATACAGTAAAACAGAGTTTTCAAAACATGAACATACGAAGTGGCTTTGTATAGAATAAGGCTATCAGTGTCCATCTAGCCCATTATTGTATTCTGATTAGCTGCAGTTCTGATCTTTCCAAGACTTGCTATAGACTATTTTTTTAATTGAAAGTGCTAGTAGTAGAACCTCAGAATGTCTCCAAACACATTGTGGCAGCTTGGAAGAGCAGGAAACTGCCTTTGTTATCTGATTGGTACAAGAAGATATGGGACATATTTGTAACGGAGACAATTCTAGATCAACAAAAGCAGATCGAGTCAGACTAATGTATCTCTGATTTTAATGAAACATGGCAACCTGTAACTGACTTTATAACAAGAAATGAGGCAACATTCCATTTCACTCACCCCAAACAGTTCCTACTTTTATGATGTAGATATGTTAGCTGTAGTTCTATCCATGATTGTAAATTTAGTTTACCCATTGTTCTTTAATGACTTAGTAATTCTTGTGTATACTTTAATATTTAGCATCTTTCAATGTTTTGATTTCTAACTTCTGATGTATGTTGTTTTTAAGCTGTTGTACAATTTTTCTGTTTGAATAAAGTTTATTTAAAGGTGAAAAAAGTCTGCAAGCAAAGCAAATACTCGGCTCCCCAAAGGGGCATGGTATAGGTGTGGGTGAGAGAGAGAGAGAGAGAGAGAGATATTTCTATGTATATCTGTCCAGGCTGCACTGCCTATTCCAAGGGTAGAATTTGTACCTTCTATGCATGGTATTCTTTAGGACAGGTGAGAATACACAAGCATGTGCAAACTCGCTGATTTCAAGCCTGATTTCATTTTGAAGCCCCAACAGTCATTCATCCTTTCCCATTCTGAAGTAGATTATGAATGGAGTATCCCATCCCACTCCCTTCCTGTTATCACTGGATTCATCTGTACCGCTGGAAGTAGATCTTTCTTTTATATTTGCACATTTTTAGTATCAACTATTTTAGGTTAAATATACTGTCCAACAGAATAAAGATGCCTGCCTATTTACAGTTAAACACTACAAAAACTACACCTAACGACAGTGGCATGGCAAAACACTGAGCTCTATGAAAAAACTATAACTTGTAATTTCTGGAGTCATGCTATATTGTGATAGTTTGCATAACAATACAAATGGAAAGTGGAAGTTGCATGAGAATCACCTTATACAAAGTTCCACTTGCTCCTTACAAAGCTTCAGTCAAAGATGTATTTTGAAGAAAACACAAATGATGCACCAGGCTAGTCATCTATAAAACAGTTGCATTATAGTCACAGTGGTGGTGGTGATGATGCGGGGGGGGGGGCTCAATGTATACAGGAAGCTTGGGGGGGATCGCTCAATCTTCCTGCAATAATGCAATGATATAGCTGTTAGCATGTTTTGCAAGTCAGGAAACAGGAAGCATTTTTTAAAGAGTCAGTCCTGAGTTAAGCTGAAAACTAGAGTTAGATAATGCAAGTTCCTTTTGCTATTCTTCCATATACTCTTTTACTAAAAATAATGTTCTTGAAATAAGCAATGGGAATTAAGCATATATATTTTTAACGTTCTCCTTGGGGGGCAGGGCTAGGAGGATGAAATTCAGGCATTCCTGATGACGAGAAAGGTCCATGATGTTTGGTTGGTGTGTATGTGTTGGAGGGGGCCAATCACTGTCTGGGGTCTATAGGTGGTTCTTGACAGCTCTGGCTCTGCTGCCAAAGTTCAGTCAACTCAAAGTATTTGCAAATTTCCAGGGATTGGGGGGCGGGGTGGGGGGGCGGGAGGGCTGCATGTTCTTTGTTACAAGGATGGGATATAAATACAGTAAATTAATAAAAGCAGACAGCATAAATTATGCAAGGTGCTGCTGCAAGGCAATTGCACTCTGCACCAGAGAAGTTCTGACTACAGCTATATGTAATCAGACAAATAGTCCATACAGCTTATACTGTTCTGACTGGCAGTGCCTGGCCAGTTATCAGATGATCTTTTCCAAAACCTTTTGACTCAGAGCCTTTAAGGGGAGATACAGGGACTGAACCCAGGACCCAACGCATGGACGGAATATGCTCTACCGCTGAGCCATGATACCTCCTCTTACTATTTGAGCTTTTGTTGGACACTCTTCTAAACTAATTCCCACATCCCCAAGGACTAGAAGCTGGAATTTAAAAACTAAGAATCTGAAAGTGTTATGTGCAACTATTAATGCCTGTATTTATATGATGAAAATGCTAAAATAAAAACAGCCACAACACTTTCTCTATTACCACAATATGCAAGAAATGAACTAATCATTGTGAGGCAATTAGGCACAACGTAGAATAGGGATGTCAAAGGAGGAAGTGAAGATTTGGAAAGCACCTGAAACAGTTAACATGAATAAAAAATAAAACCATTCCACGACAACTTGGTATTTATTGCCACCATGTTATGTCGCCAATTGCCATTTTATAATCAGACCATTACATTGCCAGTCTAACTATACATACTTAAACACCAACCAGCGCTGCTCATCAAAGCACAATAAAACTGCAATGGCACATTAAGGTTTGTGTACGTAGCATCTGCAACATGCAGCCTTACGTATAATTCTCAGCATGTTTGGCACTGACTCCAAGGACACTCACCAGCCTGACACCTCTAATCGCTACGTGGCTGCACTAAGTATACCTTACCAGGGCCCCAGTAAGAACTCTCCTAGCTGGATCCTGCTCTGTCTCGCTTCTGTCACAAGGCAGGTAAGGTTGCAAATTGCAATAAAGCTGCCCTTGAAAAGGTACACAGGCAGTCTCTTTCTAATGCTTTCTTTATCCGTGTTCACAGGAAGCAAAACAACTTGAAACACTTTCAAAACATAATTCTTGAAGACAGGGATAAATGGCAATTATCTAAGCCACCTGCCAGTATGTCTGAATCCATACATATATTGCTTGGGCTTATGTGGGTATTATTGCCTGCCCTAAAGATATGGGATGCTTTCTTCTTACCTCTTCCTTCTTTTCATCAGCACTCGGAGCTAAATTGAGGCTCAGCTGAGAGTGGCTGCTGATGCCGCTATCTTCATTTGCTTCGTCGTAATATGCAGCTTGCACAGAGTCCTGGAAACAAGCAGTATTTTTCCCCAGCTTGGAAGAAGGCCCCTCCCCTCTTTCCTCACTTTCCATTGAGCTGAGCGACAAGGTGCTGCACTGATCAGGACAATGGAAGTTAATATTGCACTTAACCTTTTCAGCACTAGGGCTCTGAGGCTTAGGGACTGCAGGTCTAGCAGGGATGTTGGAATGCTCAGTGCTGCCTGTAAACTGAATGGAACTTTTTGGTTCATCCGACTCTTCATAAAACACTTCATTAGGAATTGGGCTAATATCCTTAAAGGGAGGTGATGAACATACTGAATCTGGGGTGTCGCAGGAAGATATCCCGTGACTATTGGTATTGCAGCTCAGTGTGTCAGTTCCAACACTGTCATCCTCCGAGCTTCTTTGGAGACTAGCTGCAGGAAAAGCAGAGTCTGGGCTACATTTGGGAGGCTGACACCTCCGTCTGTCACTTTCATTGCTGCTAGACACCCGGCGTGAGTAATCGTCATGTAGTCTGCTGTTTGATCTTGTCCTCTGGTTCTGCTCACTGGATGATGGTGTTTCCCTCTTAGGATTGTCTTTCTTCAAGGCAACGTCAGCAACACTGCTGACAAGTTTCAAAACTCTGTCAAAATCCTTCGCTCTAATTGGGCTCTTCCAACGTTTTGATCTCCGCTCTGAGTTCCTGTTGGTTTTATCTGAGTCGGCTGAAGAAGTGCTTGTTGTTCTCTGTGGAGTTTGCTTTTCACTTGCAATTTTGAGGTCGGTGAGGTTTGAGGTGGACTTCCGTTTGAATGAGCTCTTTTTCAAAAAGTTCAGATTATCTATACTTTTGCTCCGCCTGTACATGACTTCATTGCTTTCACAATCTTTCACTACAATTTCACAAATCTGGGACTCCTGGCTGAGGGGGGATATTGTTTTGGTATTGTTCTGATGATCCTGAATTTTATCTGTGTCTAGTAAATTTATGCGGCCAATGCCATAGGCGCGCCTGATGCTGCGTGATCGGCGAGTGTTCCTCAGGAAAGAGTCATCACTTTCCTCACCATCAGAGTTATCAGAAGCCAAAATATTATCTACTGTGCTGTGCAAATCATGTAGAGGTCCTGAGTAGGAATACCTGTTTGTCTGAACTCTCATCACTGTACCATTTTGGACACGCTTTCTTGTATCGTTCCCCAATGTGCTGTCATTTAAGTTGTCAGAGTCTTCCTTGGCTTGGATTCCTTGGAGAACAGAAGATTTTAACTTCTTGAAAGATCCCATTTTTCTAATGGAAGATAAAGCATTCCATGTTGAGGGGTTCCCCATAACTATCAGGGAACGGGGCCTTTCTACATTGGAGCCAGATCTTTTCCGAGGAGTGGAGAAAAATTGCATGATTTTGGAAGGGCTAACTTTGTTTCCCTGTCCTTCATCTTCACAACTGTCACTGGTGTTGCATCCCCCATTTTGAAATAATGAGGTAGTGTTGTTCTGTAATTCTTTATTATCCATGACTATACAGGTGACAGAGGTGCCATTTCCACAGCCATTCTGACATGCTGTCATGTTTTCAGTATCATAAGCATTAGGACAGAGGGCTTTACAACTCACATCCAACACTTGGCTTTCTTCATCCTCTCCAAACCCAGGTTCTTCTTCAGCTGTGCATCTTTTGGAGTTATTATTTTCACATCTGTAGGGTAAATTTAATTCTCTAGAAGTCTGTACAGCCTGCATCAAGAAACAAAGCCAGCATTTAGCATTTTTCTCTACAGCAAAATAATATACAAGGCATTCCTAAAACAAGGCTTTCTCATAGAGTTAGGAAATGCTTTGAGAATGATACCAACATTAGCATAGCTATTAGATAAAGAAATTATATGATAAATATGTGTTCTTTATGAGTTTGGTTACTGCTACTAAGCAGAATCTAAAGACCATGAGGAGCTACAACTATGGAATTTTTTCTTCATTTGAGGCTCCTACTAAATTTACTTCACCATTCACTATCACTGTGCCTGAACTACAAATAACCATATGATCCTAAGCAGAGTTGCACCCTTCTAAGCCC
Source organism: Eublepharis macularius (assembly GCF_028583425.1). Taxonomy (NCBI): domain Eukaryota; kingdom Metazoa; phylum Chordata; class Lepidosauria; order Squamata; family Eublepharidae; genus Eublepharis; species Eublepharis macularius. The sequence goes on along the minus strand of NC_072792.1, from coordinate 156,465,627 downwards.
AACAAAATCCATGAATTTAGAAAAATGTAACTCTGCTTAGAATTGTACTGTAAAAAACTGTAAGTCCGCTTTCTTTGGTCCTCAGATTTTTAGCCATTGCACATACCACTTTGCCACAAATAATAATAATATTCAATGTATATACGGCCCTTCAGGATGACTTAACACCCACTCAGAGCGATTTACAAAGTATGTTATCATTATTCCCACAACAACAATCACCCTGTGAGGTGGGTGAGGCTGAGAGAGCTCCTAGAAGCTGTGACTGACCCAATGTCACCAAGCTGGCTTCAAGTGGAGGAGTGGGGAATCAAATCCGGTTCTCCAAATTAGAGTCGCACGCTCTTAACCACTACACCAAACTAGCTCTAATATATTTGGTGTAGTCAATTCTGACAGCAGCTATCACCTACTGGGGAAGAAAGGGGGAAGGGAGCCAGGATTCATAACCCAATTACACTGACCATCTGTCAGGTGATGTGGACTTGATCTACCAAGGACTATAGAGTGCACAGTCCAAAGTAGATACAAAGAACTTTACTCCACACACTCAAGTCTTTTGCATGCATGGAGAGCATCCTGGAAGGTGATCTGCAAATAAATCACTCTTGCTAGATCAACATTTCTCATTGGAGAGCAGTCTTTTGAACATGTGAACTGTCTGGGCTAATCTGTAAAAGGAAGAGCTCCCCCCCACCCCCAAGTAGCTGTGAAGAGGCAGTGCAAAGAAATAGAAGACAAAAAGTTCACAGGCTTTAAACAGTGCATTTTCATCACAGTCCATAGTTTAATGAATAGTAGAAAGTGTATAGGGGGAAAAAACTAAAAATGAAACATCCACCAACAGACACAAACAAGCTACACATTAACATTCCACAGTGAAGTCTAAAAATTCAAACAATTATTAAGCTTTTCAATCTTGTTTTCATTCCCTGAAGAAAGATACAGTCAATATGTGATGCATGGGTGATACAAATACTTGGAATTTATAATACCTTCCATCTCACAATTTAACTCAGACTTAGTATGTTCATTCTTTTATTTATATATGAATCTTATTCCATTAAAAGAACACAATATATTTCAATAGTGGTGCTTTGGTAGTGAGACACTTCACATCTCACCCACTAACCCCCATGCTACTCTATTCAAGCATTCACAAGAGAACTAATTTGTTCACACGAATGCTAACTTCAATCTAAATATTTACAAGGGGGCTGCTTTAAAATGGATCCAGCACAATACTGCAAGAAACTTCAGACTCCACTATTCCCTCACAAGCCTACACTCCTCTAATTCTGATTAGATTTTAAATGTAAAGACAGGGACTGGGTCAAGCTAATGGTTTTCACAACATAAAAAACACACACTTCAAAAGAATAAAATGCAAAGGGTGGAGATGAAAGATGTGGAGAAGGGAAAGGAGGGGGGATTACCCCACACACTGCATTATCAGTGCAATCCTCCAGTCTAGCCCATTGAAACTTTGCTTTGTTTAGGACTGCACTGTATATCTGGTTGATAGCCACACCTCTAAAAACAATGCAAAAATACAATGTAAAAAGACGCCCCCCCATAAGGGTCCATTGCTACCAACCTACCGGTTTTTTAAAAAACTGCTTCAACTAGTCATTGTCTCCCTAGCCGGCAACGGATCCCTCCACATCTCTTTGGGTTCCGAAGTTCAGCTCGCGTATAACTTTCTGTGCGGCAAAAAGCACCTGCTGGCCTCCGGAGCGCCTCCTCCTTTCTTCATCTCACAAAATAAAAACGGCTCGACCTGAGGCGCTCCCCGGGGCCAAAGGCGGCCATGCGCCCGCCCTCCCCCAAACCGGCAGCCGTTTACCTGGAAAGCCGACAAACTTCTGCGCGCAAGTCCAGCCGGCCGAATCGGAAGGCGCGGCACCCCGGGCCCTCCTCAGTCCGTCACCCCGACACTGGAGGAGGAGGAGGAGCTCACACCCCTCCTCCCGTGGCGGCGGCGGCTGCTTTCCCCCTGGGTGTGCGCTAATCCGCTTCCACGCATCACTATGGTAGCCACCGGAACAGAGGGAGGGGAGAGCAAGGCAGCAGCAGGAGCGCCGGGGCGGGAGGGGAAGGAGGAAAGTAGCTGGCCGGGAAGGCGAAGCGCCTCAGTCAGAGGGACCCGCTGGCTCGGGAGAAAGCAGCGAGAACGAGGTGGCGCTCAAAAGACTCCCCGCGCTTTTCTATCCTCTCTCCTCCTTCGGCTCGTTTTTTCTTCAGAGAAGGAAAGGTTCGCCCCCTGTCCTTTTTCCTCAGAGCCGGTCCGAGGTCCCCACCCGCCCCTATAGATGCCCCCCTCTCTGGCCTCTCATGAATCCCTGCCCGCTTTTTATCTGCACCAGACGCCGGGAGTTTGACCCAGCGGGACAGCTAAGGAAGCGGCGGGAGGAAGGGCTCCATGATAAATTGATAATGCCTCTCGCTTGGCAGAGCCATTTACATTTTCAAAGCGCTGGCCCCGCCGGCAAACGCTCGCTCAGCCAGGCGTCGCTTTTTCCCGCCTCCTTTTCCGGGCTGGGCAAAGAGAGGCTCTCAGGTGATGGTCGGACGGAAGATCCTGCTAAGAGGGGGAGCGGATGGGAGTAGCGGGATTGGAGTCCAGTGGCACCTGAGGGACCCACGAGATTTCCAGGGTGTGAGCTTTCCAGAGCCAGAGGTCCCTTCATCAGAACAAAGGTATCACTTTGAGCATCTGAAGAAGGGAGTTCTGAAGGCGGAGAGCTGAAACCCTGAAAATCTTGTGGGTCTCTCAGGTGCCACTGGACTACAATCCTGACGTTCTTCTGCAGACTAACAGGGCTACCCTCCTGAAACTACCCAGACGGAAATAAGCACAGCATCGCGCCAACCCAGCAGCGTTTTGAAACAGTTGTAGGGAGACTTGTTGGTCCTCACAACAAAACACCCTGTGAGGTGGGTGGGGCTGAGAGAGCTCCTGTGACAAGCCCAAGGCCACCCAGCTGGCTTCAAGTGGAGGCGTGGGGGATCAAACCCAGTTCAGGTTAGAGTGGTTAAGAGCTCGGGGACTCTAATCTGGGGAACCGGGTTTGATTCCCCACTTGAAGCCAGCTGGGTGACCTTGGGCTAGTCACAGCTCTCTGGAGTCTCTCAGCCCCACTCACCTCACAGGGTGTTTTGTTGTGGGAATAACAACAACATACTTTGTAAACTGCTCTGAGTGGGCATTAAGTTGTCCTGAAGGGCAGTATATAAATCGAATGTTGTTATTATTGAAATATGTCCCAACTAACGTTAGTTGCTTGCCTTAAAAATCTGTGTATGTAGGAGTGTGTGTACATGCGTGTCTATATATTAACATCAACAAAATTTGATTTTGTTTGTGCGTTTATGAATCCAACCAAAATGACACAAACCAGCAAGCAAAGCTTTCCAATCCCCCAGAACTCTTCAGGCTGGATGTAAAGGGGGAGGGGGAGCTGGAATGTTTGTGGGCATGACAGGATGACCTTCATCTTCCGGAATATGTAGGCTGACTTGCAGACTTGGCTGGGTTAGATGGTGCTGGGTGCAAAATAATAATAACATTAACCATGTTAATGGCCTATGGTGAAGAAATTGGGGAAGTTTGTATTAAAAGAGGTATATTTCAAGGGGACTCCTTGTTGCCTTTATTATTCAAGATCTCATTAATCTCCTTGACAATGGTCCTAGAGAAAACAAAAATGGGTTATTATATTTCTGATCAGGCTGGGAAAATAAACCATCTCCTGTACATGGATGATTTGAAATTGTATGCAAAGAGTCCCACTGAACTTGAATCATTGCTTAATATAGTGAAAATATACAGTGATGATATTCAAATGAAATTTGGCTTAGACAAATGTGCAGTACTCTCCATGCGGTGGGGAAAAGTAAAAAATATTGACTATAGAACTTGAAAATGGTGACATGATATCATTATCAAACAATGAAAATTATAATTATCTTGGAATATGAGAATTAGATAACATCCTGCATGTGAAAGTAAAAGAACTGACTCAGAAAGAATATATCAAGAGAGTATGAAAAATTCTGAAGTCAAAATTAAATGGTGGCAATACAATCAAGGCCATAAATACATGGGAAATTCCAGTGATCAGATATCCAGCTGGAATAATAGATTGTACACAAAGTGATTTAGAAAAATTGGATCGAAAAACATGAAAACTAATGAACATGCATCATTTTTTTCATCCCAAAAGTGACGTTGGCAGGCTATATTTACCACGAAAAACTGGTGGAAGAGGACTGTTACAAATACATCAGGTCGTGGAAGAAGAAAAGAGAGGCCTGAATGATTGCATCAGTAGAAGTACAGAAAAAATACTTCAGGCTGTGAAAACAGAGAATATATTAAAAACAACAAACAAAAGCTGAATACAAGAAAAAACTTGGAGAATAGATTAAATGACTGGAAGAACAAACCCTTACATGGGCAACATCTAAAAAATATTGAAGGAAAAAGTGATAACAGCCTAACTTGGGCATGGTTGAAGATGGGTACAATCAAGAAAGAAACTGAAGGTCTGATCTTCGCAGCACAAGAACAAGCATTGCAAACAAATGTTATGAAAGCCAAAATTTAGAAAATCAGTGAAAATCCAAAATGTCGACTTTGCCAGGAAAAAGATGAGACTGTGTCCCACCTTATCTCTGAATGCAGCAAAATTGCACAGATGGACTACAAAGCTAGACATGACGGGGTTGCAAAGCTGATTCATTGGTCATTGTGTAAAAAGTATAACTTGCCAATATCAAAGAATTCATGGGAACGTCAAGTGGAAAAGGTGCTAGAAAATGAACAAGTCAAGATCTTGTGGTATTTCAGAATTCAAACTGATCAGCACCTTGAACATAATACACCAGACGTAACAGTCGTGGAAAATCAAAAAGTCTGGATAATTGACATTGCAATTCCTGGGGATGCCAGAGTCGAAGAAAATTAACAAGAAAAAATGATTAAATATAGAGATCTGGCAATAGAAACCAACTGACTATGGAAGAAGAATGCAGCAGTAGTCCCCATTGTCATCAGGGCACTTGGAACCATCTCGAAAAACTTTGCAAATTCATATGGAAAAACTGCAGCTTTCTGACATAACACCTACCGAATTGCAAAAGAGGGCGCTACTTGGAACAGCATACATATTATGCCGATATCTGGTTGATACTTAGGTCTCCGGTGGAAACTTGTATCAGTTTAGCAAGGCCAATCTATAATAACATGTGACCTCTGCTTATTGTTGATTGTGTTTCAGATAATTCAAGTAACAACAACAGCAACAACATTTGATTTATATACCGCCCTTCAGGATGACTTAACACCCACTTAGAGCGGTTTACAAAGTATGTCATTATTATCTCCACAACAACAATCACCCTGTGAGGTGGGTGGGGCTGAGAGAGCTCCTAGAAGCTGTGACTGACCCAAGGTCACCGAGCTTGCTTCAAGTGGAGGAGTGGAGAATCAAACCCGGTTCTCCAGGTTAGAGCCCCACTGCTCTTACCCACTACACTAAACTAGATTTCAGGATGCACTGAGGCCTACTGGGACAGAGAAGCAACAAAACACTCTGCCTTTAGTAGAGTTGCCAACTGAGTTGGGAAATGACTGGAGATTTGGGGATGGAACCTGGGGAGGGCCCTCAGCAGAGTCCTATTGAACCCACGCACCAAAGCAGCCCTTTTCGCTGGGAGAATTGAACTTTGTGATTTGATGATCACTTGCAATTCCAGGAAATCTCCAGGCCCCACCTGGAGGCTCGCCATCCTCGCCTTTAGGAATAATACAATGCAGCTGATCCTCCCAAGGATCTCTTGAAATTAATTTTATTTGTTTACTTCATTTATTCCCCACTTTCCTCCCTATTGAGGACACAAAGCATTGTTCCTCTCTCCTCCATTTCGTCCTCATAATCCTATGAGGTAGGTTAGGCTGAAAGCATGTGAGTGGCCCAAGGTCATCCAGCAAACTTCCAGGGCAGAATGAGGATTTAAACCTGGGTCTCCAAGTTCCTAATCTGACCCACTAACCCCAATAGACCAGGGCTGGCAGAAAGCAGAAGAAAACTTAACTTCAGGTAACCTGTTGGGTAACAAATCAATGGAAGGCAATTTAGGTAATATCACCTAGCAGTCAGAAAGTAAAATATACAAATGAAGCTTCTTTATAATGAGTCAGATTGTTGGTCTGTCAAGGATATGTAATAACCATTATTTACCAAATGTTTCTCAACTAATGGTAGATACATTTGCAACTGGCCTCCATTTTTGCTCCTGTTCCCAGGACGCTAGGGTAAAATCTGATACCAGCTAGCCACACTTTGTGTCCACTGGAGTTTGGTAAGCCAGTTGTTCTCAGCCTTTCGTATCTTACACCCTACCAATCACCTAGGGTTGCCAGCCTCCAGTTGGTAGCTGGAGATCTCTCTGAGTAACTGATCTCCAGGCCAAAGAGATCAGTTCCTTTGGAGAAAATGGCTATTTTGAAAGGTAAACTCTATGGCATTATACCCCACAGAGGTCCCTCCCCTCCTCAAACCCTGCTCTCTCCAGGCTCCACCCACCCACCCCAAATCCCCAGGAATTTCCCAACCTGGATCTGGCAACCCTACAATCACCCCATCAAAGAACCTGGGTCCCACCATCATAGAAACAAAGCCCACTTTTTCCAAGGAGGACATTTATATGTTTTCAGGCATTTTGTTATTTTTAGTAGCATGCCAGAAGGTCACAGATGAATAATTCACGCCAGGTAGGTTCTGCAGGAAACAGCACATCACACCTGTAGGTGATCATAGGGACTGAAATTTTTAGTCATGAAAATTCTTAGTTAAAGCAATTCCTTAGGTATGAAAATCCTACATCCCATCTAAACCACTTCTGCATCCCACCGATGGTACAGGTACACGAACCACCTGCTGAGAACCACTGTGCTAAGCATCCTACGCGTTCAGCAGCCTCAGCACCATGGCCTGAAAGATGTGTTTTTCTGTCTTTACTCCTCTTTTTGTTTTAACATCCAGCCTGATGAAGAGCTCTGAAGAACTCAAAAAAGTTTTTGAGCATGATGTATTACTTTATTTCAGTTGGTCCTAATGAAAGGATTTTGGTTTTGTATTTAGTCATACTGGATATAGCTATCCACCATGGATTTGCCTAATCCCCCTTTAAAGCCAACAAAACCAGTGGCCATTACCATACCCCCTGGTAGAGAATTCTACAAGTTCATTAGTCTTGACTGTGCAGTGGAAGGGCCAAACACAATCACTGTGGCAACATTCATTGCAAAGTTCAGCTTCCCAGTTGTGCAGCTGCAGTGGATCCCACTTTCAAGGTTTGACTGCTGTTCTAATTAATGTTTAGCTAGTTTTATTGCCACTACATGAAAACATGAAGGTGTCTTATATTGAATCAGATCCTCAGTCCATCAAAGTCTGTGATGGCTCCTCAGACTTGGAGCAGCCCTGTGTTAATTTCTAAAGATGGCCCAATTTTTGCATATGCACAGGGTACTCCTACGTTGCACAAACGTGATTTGGCATTTGGGTGCAATTCTACACAATCCTTTTTGCTTCTGGAATGCTAATTCCTGTTTCCCACCTTAACCTTAGTCAAGCATTACATCAGCAGTAACTGCTGTGTCGTTAAGGCTAACTCAGGTTCACATTTAACCATGATTTTAAAATGGGGTTCAAACTTTTAACTATGGTTAAGTAATGTCAGGAATTAGATCTGCACAAGGCTTAAAAGATGAGAATACCAAAAAAAAATCCTGCTTAATAGTTTTTAAAAGCTGTACTACACATTGTTATTTGCAAGCTATTAATTTGTACTTTGCTGAAAATATGTAATTCAGCCAATGCCTCTGCTGACAATATAAAATGAGAAAAATTCAAGTGAGATATTTAGCTTGGAGAACAAATCCTGGATTGACTGAGAAGCAGAACTGTTAGTAACTGCTTGGAGATGATGGCCCCGAGTATTTACAGCAACAAAATGAAAAGTATGTCTTAGAATTTTAAATCTCTGATTTAAAGGAGTTTAATGTGCATGTGACAAGGAATGAAAGGGATTACAAACTGAAGTTTTTATAGTAATGTAATGGAGGAGAAAATAATATGTGGGAGAATTTTGTGCCTAAAGACAAAGATGCATTAAGAAAGGAAACAGTAATGTGTTGGGTAGATACTGAAAATTTGCATGAATCACCACCATTTATCGCTGATATAGTACTTTTGTACTTTTAAACTCCCAAAATATCCCAGATAGTACAGTTTTCTATGTTGTTATAAATGATGCATTTTATATGGTTTAATGCACTAAAATAAGTTAACAAGAAAGTATTGTACATGTTTCAATTTCCCTTCAAATTTCAATTTTTTCCTGGGGGAAAAAAGTGAAGGAAATGGTTTCAAAATTTCTGGAGATTTTTTACGTTTCTAGGAAATACGCAATGTGAATACATTCTCTTGTTCACAATCAGTTCTGGTTGGCTATCTTCTAATTGCTTTAAAGAAGATTTATGCCTTCCTGATTTTACTTGCAAGGAAGCCACCTACCCTGCTGTGAGGATGAATAGTACGCAGCATTTCCCACAAGGTGAGATAAATGAGGAGTGGGGGAGGGGAAATAGGCGTAAGTAGCTAGAGGTGTTTGGGATGGAGAGAGGAAGTTAGTGACAAAGTGGGCAAAACTGAGGTAGAAAATGCAATTGCAGCTAGGATGATCGGTGACACAGATGGAAGTGAGGGTGATCCAAGAAGCGGGTGATGATAGAGTAGGAAAGAGATAGGAGGAGACTGTGTAAAGTAGGGAGAGCAAAGGAAGGAAGCCATTTAGCTATGGAGTAAGACAGAAGAAGAAGAGGCTGGGTTTGAGAGAACAGACAAAACTGAGAATAAGATAAAGGAGGAGAAATGGAAGGTATTTGGGGGTAAGACTGAGAGACCATGAAGTGAGAGAGAAGGGAACAGATGGGGTGCATTATGTATGTGTGCGCGTGCATACATGTGTATATTCATTTGTGAAAAGCTACTGAAAAGCAGTTGCATCTAAGTAATAAGCCAGTAGTACAATCTTAGCCAAAAGGCCGAGAAGCCTGTACAATCTACAGTGTGTATTTAAACATAGTCAAGTTCCTGGAGCTGAACGTCTCTCCTCCTACCCAACAATTCTAGGCGTATCTGCCAACAATCCTGTTTTCCCAGTGAAAAGTGTTTTTAAAATGTCACTGATCCAGTATCGATTCTGAGTCACATTCATTCACAAACAGTAAAGATCTGATCTCTGAGTTCAGTCTGTGGTTTACTAGGAAAGTAGTAATTTTGGCAGGTATGGTTCTGTGTTATGTGATGCATAAAATATTTCTGAAGTGCATTATACATTGGTTTTCTCAAGTAAGAGTACTTTGTTTTAAATAAGGTCAATATATGATCTTTTAGTATAATGAAAATCAACAGCTTTCAGCTACTTCCAAAACACTCGTATATGGATACCCTTAGAAGGGTGTTTGGATACCTTCAAGAACATTGCAAACCTCAACCTTTTGAAAATCAACATTATATAGTTGAATTTATCTATATACAAAGCAAGTTTCCAACCTTCCATTAATTCTACTTTTGTTACCTTGGTCTGAACCAAAATGACACTAAACTGGCAGGACCACACATTTCTGGGTCATCTGTGCATGTGCAAAGTTTATTCATTGTGAGGAATGGGTTATTAATATATCTCTATGAAATTGCCTGGCTGCAATTTATATTTAACAAATCTTTGCTACAGAGTCTCTAATACCCAAATATCTTCTCAATTAACTATATCTATGAAGTCTAGCAGAAAAGAATTTGTACCTAATAGAAACATTGGCATGTAAGAAAGAAAGACGTTTCTATAGTACAAATAACAATGCAAATTTCAATGTTATCAGTCATACACTTCTTCAAATTTCCTGAAAGCTCATTGCATGGAGTTCACTTCACTCTACTTGGCACTGAGCTGTAATTTAGGTTGGGGAACAATAGCTCTATAGAATGATGTAACCTAAGAAACAGGACCTCTGTGTACCAAGTTACCATTATATTCTACTGGAGTTGTTTTTTACCCACCCACCTACACCATTGCAGCGGCATGCAACTTAATGATGGATTGGGCCTTTCAGTCTGGTAGAAAGCTATTTATATCCTCATTGAGGCTGCCTCTGATGCTATTATTGTGTTGCCACCCTCAAGAGGCATTATTCAGGCAGCAAGATGGGCAAAGAGATGCTTCACACTATAGAAGAGCCCTTTCTAATAAACAGATCATTGTCCCCAAACATAAAGAAAATTTCCTGTTCCCAATTAAGACGACTGCAACACTACCTTCCCCCCTCCCCCTCCTTATGATTCACCACCTAAAAACATGGGGGTGAACCCATAAATGTAATAAGAAGAAAAAGAAGACAGAGATGAATGTGTTGGCGTTTTCCAGGTTTTTTTTTCTTTTCACTAAGTGACTTTCTATAACCAGTTTTTGTTTTTTTTAAAAAGAGTGAATATGTTTCCTCTTAATATTCAAGGCCTAACTACACAACTTGCAATGTGTTCCTAGCAGAGTTGCCCTCTTCTATGCCCTGTGACTTCAACAGACTTAGAAAGGGTAACTCTGCTTAGGATCGCTCTGTCATTTTCTCTGGGTTTCCCAATCTCCCTTGTAGCTCCTCTGTTTGAATAAGTTTCCCCAGTGGGGCCAACAATGGCTTTTGGGAGACGTTTCAGGTTGGGACAATGGCATGGAAGGGAAACAGGAATATGCCCCTTTATATGCACCTTTTTAATTATGGCTGCTTTAGACTTTGTGTCATAAGGTGCCATCTTAGGGCCACCTCATACATTACTGCAGGGGCATGTGAGCTGCTACCTTGGAGAAAGATATATGCAATATGAAAGTTGCAAGAGTGCCCAGGTGATTTTTGAATCTGCACACTGTCAGAGGGGCACTGCAAATAAGCCATGGGGAGGCAGCCAGCTGCTCCCATGCTGCAGCTGCCAGCTTACTGTGTGAATCTGCCTTAAAAAGTTTTTTTTTAAGGATTAAAAAAATGTAAGCATCTTCTCAATTAGCTGTGATAATGAAGTGGTAATTTCTACGAGTAGGAGTTTGTATGTCTCTGGTTATCATTTACTAAGTATGAACAAGAAATAGACATTGATGCTATGATTATGAACTTTCAAGAAACATCAAGTTAGACAACTGGTAGGAACCAAGTCCTGCATTTTGTAGACCTTTGGCCTTATCCAGCAAGGTGTATTTTTATTTTATTTTATTTTTTTAAACCTGCCGTATCTCATGATCTCCTGGTTCATAAAAGTACTGCACAATATAGAAAATATGGGATGAATCCAAATTCTGTTCATAGAAAAAATCTTTTGCTCTTGGAAATTGAAGGAATACTTCTGTTGAGAGCAAGATTGTTGGCAGGCAGAAGATAATCTTTGGGTATAATCCACTGCTTCCTATCCTGAACCCACATAATCTACAGCTTTCCATACTGTTAAATGTTCCACTGTTAAATGCATATAAAAAATCGCTTGTAGAACTCTTACATTTCAAAGAAGGCTAGATAAGTCCTCCATCCACCAAATCACCTTTTATTTAGGACATTTTTCTCCCACCCCTTATCCAAGGAGCTCAGGGCACACATCGGTCTTCTCGGTTTTACCCTCACAACAAAACCCTGTGAGATAGGTTAGTCTGCGAGAGAAGCTGGACCAAGGTCACCCAGCAAGCTTCAAGACACAGTGGGGCCTTAAGCCTGGGTTTCCCGGATCCTAGTCCAACACTTTAACTGATACACCAAGATTTATGCATTAATCCTGATGTATTAATTATAATTTATGAATTAAAAAAAACTGAAAGATTCTCCTCCTGTTTCTTCTCTTCTAACATCACAGTAACAAGCATTTCACAACAATGTAAATGATTTTGACTGATGCAAGAAAAATACCCAAATGAATTTGGCAAGAGGCTGGTTACTTTAGTTGCCTCTGTGGTTGTTATGTTAAAAGGCTCTAGACAATTACGGCTGGTAGATACACAGAAAGACATAGCAAAAGTTAAGTACATAATTAAGTCCTCCTAAAACCAAGTGCTCGCTTCTCCTGGGCCGTTTCCACACTACTCACCTTCATCCAGAATGGGGAGCAACACCGCGAAAAAACAGCAGAAGATAGCGTCTTCTTGCGCGAGTTTTGCACGACGTCACGCACAACTCATGCGAGAAGACGCTATCTTCCGCTGTTTTTTCGTGATGTTGCGCCCCGTTCCACATGAAGGTGAGTAGTGTGGAAACGGCCCTACTGATATGAGCTGTTGAACTTGATTTGAGTTATGCCTATTTACCCTGACCTGAGCTTCACTGGATGAGGCAGCTCCACATGTGCAAAAGGTGCCCTGGTTTATGCCTAAAGCTAGTAATCCATCTCTCTGAACAAGCTCAGACTTCACAACAGTGCAAAAGGAACACATCCACCCCAGAATCTTTTGAGTGTTGTAGAACGGTCTGGGAAATGTTCTAGAGTGTTCACTTGACTGGATCATTTGGCCTGCTGCTTGTGAACTAAGAATGCCCCTCAGAATACTCCTAGTACTCCTCCATGGCTGTGTACTGCAAGAAAAGGGATATGCAAGATTTCTTTCAAGGAAACTTCTTTTGTCTGTGTGTCTGTGTGTGCGTGCGTGTGTGCACACGTGTGAACTCAAATAAGCTTTATTCCACCAGAAATACTAGTGCTTTATTCAAGTTCCTCAAAGATTAAGACCAATATTTTTAAAGAGACTGATGACTGTTGTTGTACAATGCTCTGAAGCCATTCCAGTCCAAACCAGTCATTAAAACTCCCTTTTAAGTCCCAATGACTAATTCAGAACATATTCCTCAAGCGTTCCTCCTTTTGAGATACATCCCACACTTGTTTCTATTGTTTGTTTCTTTTGAGACTGTTGTGCTTACCCTCTTTGCAAAGGTCTTTCTCACAAGCTATCCTATTGTCCCCCTACACTGGCAGCTTTGCACTTCCCAGCAGAAAAGTAAAAAGATGACTATATCAGAAGAATTAAAAAACAACACACCAATACCTAGGGTAGCCAGATGGGGTCCAGCCTAATACTGGACCCCAGGGAGAGGTGGGGGGCCAGAACTTGCCATTTTGCACTCCCAGGGCTGCATGATGATGTCACTAGGAAGTGATGTCATCACACCAAACCCCCCCCCCCACACACACACTTCCAGATGCCATTCCTAGGCAGCACCGTGCAGCTGCAGGAGGCTTCCTGGGTGCTTGGGGTGGCTGGACATTCCTGGTTACAATGACAGTACCTAACACACCAGGTCACAAGCTCCAGGCCTCCTCTTGGCAGGGATTCACATTCCCTAGCAATTCAAATGTAGTCTGTAAATAATACTTGAGACAAAGTCAGAGCTCAAAAGAGAAGGGATGAGTGACATTCTGGTCAAAATTAACAGCCTGCTCCACTAGGTAAGCACTGGCTTTTGGGGTAAGAACAAGCATTTTGCAAGGAAGATGGAAGGGAGCCACTTGAATGTTTGTAAACACCAGCCCCAAGATCACAATAAGACAACACTGGTAGCTCAGTAGAAAAGAGGAAGGGTGGGTTTCCATTCCCATCCTTGGGAAATATGCATGCCTTTTAGGAGGCCTGATAATAATAATTTTAATTATAAAAGGGAGAACTAGAGCAGAACAAGAGCCAAAGCCTTCCACTCCAGAAAGCAGTGACACCTCACCTTTTCAGTGCCCTTCCCCTCGAGGGTCCCCTGGTGCCTACCGTACTTTCCTGTAAGTATCAGGACTAAACATTTTTTGTGCCCAAGCTTTCATCTGAGAGTTTCCATCTTCTTAAGCTATTTTATGGTGTTTCTGGCCTGAGGACTATTTTATGACTCTAATGTTAAGTTGTCCAATGTTTGTTTTATGCTGTTCTTATTCCTTGGCTTGTTTTTAATGGCTTGGTATTGTCATGAGCCACCTTAAGCATATACATTTTCTGAATGGATGCATTAATCCACACAGCCACAGGGGCAGACAGAAGAGCAGCACATAATGGGACCTTCATAATTTCCCAGTGTCCTAGCCAATGCCACTCTTTTTTTCTCCCAGATCTTGCATCACACTGGGGCTCACAGACATATAGCCAGTAGAGGTGGACAAGAACTGGGGAAAAACCATGGACCGTTGGTCCATCGTGTTTCATGGACCATGAACTTTTCACGGACCCGCCCCCCGCTCATGTCCTAGTCTACAGACAGCACTGAAACAATCACACACACACCGATCCGTGGCACTGCCATGGCGCAAAAACATACTTCAAAAGCACAGATCCTCATGGAACCTCTTGATTTTTACATGGGGCCACCCAAAATCCACCACACAATCCCATTATCATGTCTATTGCCACAAATTGCACCCAAAAAAACATGCACTTACTGCTTTGTTGCACCACCATGGCGCAAAAACATGCTTGAAAACCATGGATCCTCATGGTCTAGTGGCAAGGAATTCCCAAAAAGGGGGTGGAGTTCAGATCCTCCTGGAACGAACTCAGCTATGGACAATGAGTCCCTCTGCTGGGATGCAGCCAGAGGGTGGCAGGCACTGGTGGACTAGGGGATGGGAGAACCCATGGGGATGGAGGTTAAAATTCTCCTTGTGGGGGGCTGCATTCGCACTTGGCAAGGACAGGGGGTGGTACAGAGCCCTGACCCACCCAGGCTCTTGATACAGCGACCTTCCCAGCTGAGACAAGTGCTCTAAATAATAATGCTTCAGTTAATGTATAATATATAAAAGTATTCTGTGAGTCCTCATAGGCTCAGCCCCTGAGCCTGGCTGTGGAACAGAAACAGCCAGAATCTCAAGCAAAACTTGACTGAAAAACACACCCTGCAGTTTCTCCTGGTCTTACTGCCTGCTGGAAACAGAACCACTTGCCTGAGAGGTTGTGGGGGAGAATTTCCTTCTGCTTTCATAGAGAAGAATGGAAGATCTCTGTTTGACAGCCAGAGAAGGTCTGCGGATGTCCCCTCCGTTGCCTAGGGAATTGATTGCTTGACGCCAACATATCTGGTTTCACGGACCAACAGACTGGCTCAAAAATAGTCACATTCATGAAAAATGCCCATCCCATAATCCACCAGTTTGCGAATGCCAAACCGGGCTGGTCTGTGTCAAATTTTGGTCTGTTTTCCAGTTTGTGGCCACCTCTAATAGCCAGTATTGAAGGAGCCCTATAAAAAGTGGTAACAGAGTAGAACAACAGAGGTTGGGGCTGCTTTGAGAGAGAAAAGTGGGCTAAACGTTTTAAATAAATAACATCCTGGGTTCTGTCCCTGGCTCTGAACTCTTAGGAGAATGGGATTGGAAAACCACATATATACAGTGATAAAGCCAGTCATGGTACTAGGAGGACCAACAGCCATTTCAGAAAACTCTTTTAATGTAGAAGTTGGAATGTATGCTGATCAGGACTTCATGAAAAAAACTGGTTGAAAAGATGTTGGCATTCCTTATTATTATTTGAACAAATTGACAGCTATTAGGGTTGCACCCACATCTCAATTTGGATTACTGCATGGAATTGCTCTGTTGTGGCCATGCATACTCATGAACACAGATGGAGTGAATAAGCTTCTCCGCATCTTTACATAATAAGAGCCCTGCTGGATCAGAGAGTAATTAAGACTGTATATAAGCAGAACCATCATCCTTACCTTTAATTGGATCTTAATAGCAATACCTGTAACACCTGCTTTCAGAAAGGAAGGGAAACCTTTGAACTGACAAACACACACATCAATTTTTTCTACTCTTCCTCTCGCAGAATCCCCCCAGATACTGTGGAAGAGAAACAGTGAGCCCAAATATGCTGCAAATAAAACCACTCAGAGCTGTTTGGAAGCAACACTTTGCCAAAGGTGCTTCTTGTAAGCAGTAGCTTTTCATAGCACAGATGAAGCATGCTTAAAAATCTTTCATTATAAATCACTGGTGAAAGCTTTAAGAAAATTATTTTTGCACACAATATGCTGGAAGCATTGCTGATTTTCTTTCCCATGAAAATAAAAAAACTGGATGGTAAAAAATAGACCGTTGTCACAAGCAGTCCCAGGTGACTCAGACATTATCCCAACCGCTACACCAGATCGAGGAAAATACGCTTAATTTGTTTTAAAGCCGTTTTGGAATTCAGTGGATTAAATATTTCCCCTTTAGCAGCCTCTCTTTGAAATGCCAAATCAACACTTCCAGTTTGCAGATTAACAAGTACCTTAAAAGAGTTGCCATGGCACTCTCTTCACAATGCTCTCTGTCTCTTCAAATACAGTATGTACTAAGAAACCATATTTTTAAAGTCCTAGTAAATCAAAGTAATCATATTTCAGCATCACACTTGACAGCAGCACATGTTTTCTAAAGGCCCACCCTGCCTAGGTATACACTTCAACAGAACAAGGGAAGGTTCTGCATCTCCTTCAACAGTCGGTGAAGGAAAGCTTGGATTATAACCGGTGGAGAATTTCCACACGTGGAAGGGGCTGGCGGTTTTCACCGATTCCCCACGCTTCTGCTGCAGGCCTCCCCCCAACACCCTCCCCCCCACCACCAGTGTTGTTCCTGCAAGTCCCTCGTCACCCAGAAGCAACATTTCAGGGGCCATTTGGGGCTGCAGCTGGGAGCAGGGGATGAGAAAGTTGACGGAAACCCTGGTGGATCCAAACTCTTCCATTAGGGTTGCCAGTGTACAGCATGAGGTAGGGGTTAAAATACTGGCCCATGATCTAGGACAGCCAGGTTCGAATCCCCACTCTGTCATGGAACCTTGCTGGGTGACCTTGAGTCAGTCACACACTCTCCGCCTAATCTACCTCACAGGACTGATGTGAAGATAAAATTGAGTCCCGACTGGGGAGGAAAGTGCGTATAGATAAATAAAAATCTAGAGAATTCCAGCAGGAAAGGTAGTTGCAGCTTCTTTGGATTACAAATATGCTCTGGCTTTGGAAACTGGCAAACCTAAAAAGAATTTTTCTCGTGTGCAATCTGGATACTGTACTTCTACGTAAGAGATAAATAGTGATCACAGCAAAAGGATTTCCATAAAGCAGCATACTTTATTTTTTAAATACCAACTTTGCATTTCTTACAAATCAAAATCAGGACTGCCCCCCCCTCTCTTTTTACAGAATTCCTATGTATGTAACAACTGCATAACAGGAGGAATTCAGCAACAGAAACTTTTTCTATCATTGTACCTAGTCAGGAAAAAATGTCAGCTTCTGATGTTATGTTTATACACGCGGAATAGGAGTCCTGCCAGAAAAAAAGTGGGCAACCCGAATCTCAATATGTATTTTAACTATTTTTAAACATTTTCTATTTTTAAAAAAATGAAAGATGTATTTATTTAAAATATTTATACCCCATCTTTCTCTTGCGCATCTCAGAACCCAAAGTGGATCAGTAATAACAACCATCTCTGTATCTGTGAGAAAACGAAGAAAAGAAAGAAAGGAAATGATGGGGAAGAGGGAGGGGCACTTGGAGACCTGGGCTGACATCATTTAAACTGGTCCCTCTAGCTGTCCCTTTAATATCAGTTTGATCTGCAAGCAATTACCATGTGATGTTATGTAATTTCATGCCATGAAAAGCTTCAGCTGCTCATTTCTGCATCTTAAACCTCATTTTTTCCCCTGGCCAGTTGGCAACCTTCCTGGAGACAGAGAAATGGAAAGGGGGATAATGAAGAAAAGATAGGTAGCGGTAGGTTAAAATTGTGCAGATAACAGAGAGAAAAGTATGTGTAAGGAGAGGGGAACGCAAGAAAATGAAGAAAAAGGAGTAGGCAATATTGAGAACTCCAGTAAAACAACTTATTAGATGTTGAAAATATGAGTATTTGTATTGTCACAGAAACCTATACACACGTGCTTGGCTCTTAAGCAGCACAAACTTAGTAGCACTAGAAGAAGTCATCATCAATAACACACAAAATTATAATTTGTTAATAAATTGATTTAACAATTGCCTTCCATAAAAGGATGTTGGCTAATTAGAATACTGTGTGTCCCTCATGCTCTAAAATGGAAACTAAAATGGAAAGTTTGCTCTAATCTTAGAGCAAAAGTGTCCGATAAGCCTTTCTTTGTTAATAACAGCCTCCTCTGTTTATACAACTTCCACCTATATCCCTGGTTTCTTTAAAGCAGTAGCTCAGTAAATCTAACTTCCTACCCATGAAAAGGTCTAGGAGCTAGATTAGCTCATTTTACCCACCCTTTAATTTGCTCTCATTTCATATTACACTTCTTTGAGCCCTGTATTTCTTTTAGATTTTGCTTACCCCTTGAAAAAGACTACCCTACAACCCTGAACACCACCCTTGCTCTATATTGTGCTTCTGTTTCATGATAAGACATTGCTCTGCAAATATCAAAATACATAATTTCATACTCATCACACGAACAGCCGGAAATATTTTATCTATTTCGTTTCCCACCAATTTAATTAAATAAGGGAGGGGTACATAGGATTAGGGACATGTATTTGGATATATTCTGTCCAGGTATATTCAGGTAGCTGGAGTGGTATTCTGGTTTCTCAGAAATACCAGTATCCAAGTCCCATATTTTTGCAGGAATATCTAGGGCCAGCATTTTAAGGATCCCAGCCTTGTTTTTTTTTCACTTTAATAGGTTTCCCAGACAATGGGAAGGAGGCGGGAGGGAGGCATTCCATCCAGCCTGTAGAACTAGTCCCTTTGGTCCAATTCGCTTGAAACTTGGGAGGTCTTTAGTGGACAGGCAGCAAGAAGTCCCCTTAAATTTTGGTGTCATGTGGTTGAAAAAAGCCACTCCAGCCTCCCAGATTCTCCTATAGGGTATAATATAACCTGAATAATTCAGGAATCCCAGAAAAGTATGAACCCCAAAATACTTTTTCTTTTCTAGGTGCACAGTGTTACATAGGAATATTCTGTTACCCTCACAACTATCTTGTGAGACAGGTTAGACTGGGTGGGTGGGGGGACATAGACTTGTTAAAGCACACCAAAAAGCTTAATGGATGAGCTGAGTTTTGAACTCCCAGCTCCCTACCCCCTACCCCTCTCATTCTACTCCTTTTTGAGCTGGGAGCCAGTTTGTCCCCTTTCACCGCCTCTCATAAGCCTTTTGAAGGCTCTAGCCAGGTCTGGGGCATGCCCAGTGGCCACCTTCTACCCAGAAGTCCTGGGTGGGTCTGGTCCAGCCTGGGAGGAACCAACAGAGCCTCCTGAGCAATTTCTGCCACATAACTCCCCTTCCCCACCCCAAGGGTGGAGCTTCCTAACAGCTGATTGTCAAACAGCTGACTGGCAGATGGCAAGCTGTCAGTGGGTGCCTGACCCACTGATCAGCTGGTTGGTGTTCAGCTCTTTATACGGTGCCTCAGACAACCCACTGGGCCTGGTGGCTAATGGGCTTGACCCTGGGGGGGGGGCTGAGAGGGCGGGGGTATGGTGTTTTCTCCACACACATACCCCGACAGTCACCACTGTTCCATAGCAGTTTGAAAAGGTTCAAGGAAACACACGTTGCCTAGGAAACCCTAGATTTCTTTCCTATTCTCTCAATTACCCCCCCCCAAATGATTGATACTGGTTTGTAATTGGCCATAACCTTTTTATCAAGATAAGGCTTTTTGAATAGGAGGTGAATGCTAGCCTGCTTCAACAGCTTTGGAAAATCCCTCTCTGCAAGGGAAGTAGGAACAATTCTTAATAGTGGCTAGGGCACCTTAGCCTGCAAGATTTTATCAGCCAAGATAGGCAAGGATTTAAGCCACATGTGGTGGTTTTCACAGCTCCCTGGATCTTTTCAACATCATTAAAGACCAAAACTGAAACTATCCATTAAAAAAGGGGACCAGTGGGAACTTTGCAATGACATCCAGCTGCCTTTGGATTTATTTACTTTTGTATCCCTACGAAGTTAAAAGAGCTCATCTCTTTGAAGAACTGTTTTGTAATGCTGACCTTTTAAAAATACCATTCTATTAACTTTCAGATGTAGAACAAAGGGACAAATCCTATTGAAGTCCCTTTAACTGTCCTTGGGCACACATCTAAGAAGAACTGCACATTTTATGAGTTTTGCTTGTTCTAGGTTTCCTGCAGAAATACAGAGCGGGAATAGCAGTTGTTTCCCCCTTGAACATCTGTGTTCATGCAGAGGAGAGCCACAGCCGCATCAGAACTCCTAGGAACATTCAACTTAGTACATAAGGACATGCATATATCATGTACACTTTACATGTTTATTGTGGGAATACCAGTATTTCAATGAGTTTCCTGTAGTAAATACCATTATTGTATCACAGAGCATGGGGAGGGAGGGTGGTACAGTATAGACCAATCTTGTCAGATCTTGGAAGCTAAGCAGGGTGGGTAGTTAGATGGGAGACCACCACGGAAGACTCTGCAGAGGAAGGAAGGCAAATCACCTTTGCTTCTCACTGGCCTTGAAAGCCCCTTGCTGGAGTCACCATAAGTCAGTTGTGGCTTGACAGCACTTTACACACACACACACACACACACACATCACAGAATATACAGCTGCTTTGATTACATGCAGGGTTGGCACAAGGGTTTCTGGTGCCTGAGGCCAGGGGCAGCTTCAGGTCTGCTCTTGCCCCCTCGTGCGTGCGTACCCAGACTGCGGGGCAGCGGGCAGCTGGGCGGGAGGGCTGCCCGCTCAGACTGCCTTGCGCTGCTGCCGCTGGCGTGCGCTCCCAGCCAGGCACAGCGGGTGGCTGGGGAGGTGCGCATGCGTCCTCCCAGCCCTCCTGCTTCATTGCTCCACATGCTACTCTGGACGCCTGCCGCACCTGGCTCGCAGCTGCTGTTCCTGGCCGGGGGGTGTGCTGGCGGGGGGCAGCAGCGCAGGAGGGCTGGGAGGCTGCAGTAGCTGCAGGCCAGGCGTGGCAGGTGGCTGGGGCAGCGCACGGGTGGCTTCCCATCCCTCCTGCTCAGCCGCCTGTGTGCTTCTTCTGCCAGCTCCGCAGTGTGCACCCTCGCTGGAGGTGGTTGCCGGACCTGCTTCAATGGAGGCACCGGCCCCAATTACATGAGCAGAAGGCACAGCATGTGAGAACTTTAAAAGCTTCCATTTATTGGGAGATAAGTTCATCCAGTGGGATGCCTACATAGATTGACCTTATTTTTATTTATTTACTTCATTTATACTCCATTTTTGTCCCAAACGGGGACCCAAAGCAGCTTACATCATTTTCCTCTCCTTCATTTTATCCTTGCAACCCTGTGGGATGAGAGACTGTGACTGACTCAAGGTCACCCCAAAAGCTTCCATGGCAGAACAAGGGATTGAACCTGGGTCTCCCAGATCCTAGTACAACACTCTAACCACTATACCACACTGGCTATTTCAGAACACTTTTTTCAATGAGTAATTAAACTGTAGAACTCCCTGCCAGTGATGGTCATTACCACAAATGGCTTTAAAAGGAGGATAAGATAGTTTCATGGAAAGGAAGTTCATCAAAGGCTACTACTCATGGAGCCTAAAGAGATCCTCCATATACAGAGGCAGCATCAGAGAAGACCTCGGCCTCTATGCCTTCTTTGTTTGGCTCTTCAGGGCAACTGACTGGCTGTTGTGTGAAACAGGATGCTGGACTAAATGGACCACTGGTCTGAACCAGCTTGCTCTAATCACGTTCTAATACAAGTAATGGACAGACTGTGTGTATTTTTTGCAACATTCAAACACAAGGGTTGCTAACTCCCCCCCCCCCCCGGCCGCAAATTCAAATGCCCAGTGCTTTTTTTCTTAAAAAAATGTTTAGGGGTACTCTCAGTTGGAGTTGGTTTAGCGGGAATTCCAACATTTTAAAATTTTTACTTTCTCCCGTTAGATTCACAAATGTTTAGGGGTATGCGTACCCCTGCGTACCCCCAGAAAAAAAAAGCACTGCAAAAGCGTTTTAGGAACTGCATGATCAAAGGAAATTCAGCAACACTTCCCGCCCCCCCCCACCATTCCATACCCTACCAATAATAGACTCAGCTATATGAATTGATACTGTCATAAATGGTTAAGTACTTTTAGGTAGTCCAGAAAGCTGAAATTAGACACAGATATATCCCAAGACTCTCTGGAAAAGTCAATAATGCTTGGAAAAGTGGAAGACAGTAGGAAAAGAGGAAGACTTAAAACGATGGCTTGACTCAATAAATCTCACATCCTGCAGTTTGCAAGATATGAGCAAGTCTGTTAACAATAGGACATTTTGGAGGTCTTTTATTCACAGGATCACCATAGGTTGGAGACGACTTGACAGCAAATAACACACACACATATCCCACAACTATCAGAAAAACCCAAATAGAAGACCTATGTATGCCTTTCCCTAGAAAGATGGACAGAAACTGTGCCCCCAAATAGCTGTCACTCCCAAGCCACCCAGAAAGCTGAAATTTGGCACATGTGTACCCCTACCCTTCTAAAATAACCTGCTACCTTCCTCATGTGCTAAAGTATAACATGTCTTGATATTACAGCTGTTGCTGAATGGTTACTGTACTTATCCTGTATACTTTTGAGTTTTGCACAGAATTATCCCAGGCTATATTCTTGCATTTCATGACCTTTTAACCCACTGTTTACAATAGTCTCCATTTTTCTTAGCTATATGATCTTGCTGACTGGGATGCAGCCAGTGGCATAGGCTCTAGCACATAAAAGGCTACAGTTAATAAACCTGTTAGCCTTTAAGGTGCTACAAGACTCCTTATCATGCCCCCTCCCCACAAAGAACACTGATAAAAATGTCTGAGAATTATACTCTTTACATTTTTTTCCTAAGGGCAATGGAGAATAATTAAGTGCTTATTATCTGAAAATAATTAAGTGCTTCTTTACAAAACCTACATTTTAAAACCTTCAGACAGCTTTGAGGTAAAGGATTTGACTGCATATTAAACAGATTTTCTTAGCAAATGGATGTATCACATAGCTACAGAATGAACCTTGCTCCAGCAGGAGCACAAAAATTCCGTTAGCTTTCTGATAATTAAATGTCCGCTGTTGCTTAGGTGTTAAGGGTATAGCGGTGGAAAGCCTACAATGTCTAGCAGCAGTGCTAAGCACAACATGAACTTGAATCTTGAGTTAATAGATAACACATACTTGCAAATGAATACATCAGACCATGGGAAACATGCTTAGTAAGCAGGACAAACACACACACACACACCCCAAAAAGGGAAAGGAAACCGACTCAGCATAATCGATTGCATTATATGAAACATGCCCATAAATTATTGTTACCCAATACAAGGTGACAAACTCGATGGAGTATGTGTTAATAGAATCCGGGGGGCGGGGGGGAGTCTCCATCTATTAAAGGAATATTTTGTCTCTGTTAAGAACAGTTCCCTCAGTTAAATATTGTGCAAGTTGTGAGCAGGTCAGACACTGAACTGACCACCCTGATAAAGCAACAGGTTGTGATAGGGAAATTATGCTTACAGGAAAGAAGTAAAATGAGTATGAGGTTTGTGGTAATGTTGTAGCATTGGCATAGTTCAGATGTAATGGCAAACTGTGGTTTGCTGCTTTTGGGATGCAGCCCTCCCATACTCCAGGATTTGCCATTGTGTGCGCATGTGAGCATGTGCACATATCTTTGAAAAGCTCAAATGCTTATGGAGTCACAAACGTTATTTGTCTCAAACAGAGAAGGAAGCATAAGCTGAAAAGAGTGCTGGTCTGGAACAGTGAAGGATGCTGGAGGGAGGTTGCTTGGAAGAGCCAAGGAAACATTGTTGGCTGCTGTAACAGCATTCCCTCTGGGCTGAGCAGGCTGACCATATGAGTCTTCCCACCTCATAATGGCCTATGGGAAACAGAAGAAGTATCTCTTATTTCTGCTCAAAATGAGTAAGTTGAAAAATCCAATGCTTTTTGTGTGACAGTATGCCCCAGTATGGAATACCAGCACCTCTTTCTGGCTGACTTCTTTGCAAAGATACCGGCAGAGAAGGCAGCACATGGAACTGCAGAGAAGGCAACAGGGCAGATGATATACTCTGTTGTGCTCAATGATGACATCTTCAGTGGGTACACCAGAGTGTATTGGCTGCCCTGTTGTCTTCTCTCTAGGCTTCCATCATGAGGACTGGCACCACCTTAAACAACAACAACAACAACAAAACAACAACAAAACAACAACAACAACAAAAAGCACTGGAAAAATCAATTAATTAACAAAAAGAATAGGGAACAACAGGATTCACTGGACATAGCACAATTAAACAGAAGCCCTAATATGCCTCCATTCAGGGCTCATTTCACAGAAAAAGAGCTGGATGAACTCATTAGCACAACTCATTAGCATATGCCATGCCCCTTGACATCACCGGAAGTGTGTCATTAGCATAGCTGATTTCATATGCCACACCCCTTGACATCACCTATCCTGGCTGTTTTGGAGCCAATCCTGGACATTCAGGGTCGAAATGTGGCCCAAAATGGCAAAAAGGGGCTGAAAATGGCCGAAAAGGGGCCCAAAATGGTCAGGATCAGGCCACTGCTGAGTGGGAGAGTGATCCACCACCCATCAGAGGCCCGATCCGGGACATTTCGGCCCCAATCCAGGCCAAAATGGGCCCAAAATGGCCAAGAGTCAGGTGGGCAGGACCACCTGACATGTGACCTCTTTCAGGAACTGCTGGAACTCCGTTCCTGTGCGTTCCCCCTCAAAATGAGCCCTGCCTCCATTCATCAGATATATCTTTCATCTGCAAGACCATGTGCTTCCTCCATGGTAGCACCAGTTCCTTGGAACTGATTGTTGGTGGAAGTCCAGAAGGCACCTTAGCAAGCTACTGTCTGGAGGGCCTGGATAATGCTTGTTTTTCACAAGGACTTTTTAGATATGCTATAATTGATAGTTTTTTCTGGATATTTGCACTTTTAGATTATAAGGTTACCTATAATTTAATAATTTTCAGTTGTTACAGCTCAGTATTAATAGTGATTGCTGATTGTTTTAGACTGCCTTGACCATGAGATAAGGTGGGATATTGGTTTTTTAAAAAATTAATAGCTTTAAATAAATGGTTTGGTGCTAATCGAGATGCCAACACAGGGTAAATGTAAAAGGTGAATTCCCAATCAGGTCCTTGGTATGAGGAAGAAGAGCAACATGTGGCATTTCCTCCTAAACACAAAAGGAGGACAAAAAAAATCAGTTTTCAGATACACATGTTAAAAACCTGTTTGACAAACCTGTTCTTTCATTACCTTCTTCTTGTCTGATACTCATATCCTCCAGCAATGAAACTGCTTCTATCAAACCAAAGCTAAGCAGCTTCTCGTTGCTGTAGGATTATGACAACTCTTGCAACAAAATACCTCTTTTTTATGCACAACCAAATAAGACCTTGCTCTTTGGATCATCTTTTTAATGCAAGTAAACTCATCAATAAGGTTGCCAAGCCCGCACCAGGGGTGGAAAATCCTCTGCCCTTGGTTCCCATTTCCCACTGCCGCCAATGCAGTTGGTGGGAGAAGAATAATCTAAAAACCAAACATAACTGTCAGGCACCGATGTGATGTCACTTCTGGGAAAAACCTGGAAGTGATGTCAGTCATCTCTAGAAATTGCCAGAAATTCTATGGTTTTGCCAAAGAGTTTCCGGTGATTCTTTGAGAGGTATGACATTACTTCTGTTTTTCCCCCCTGGAGGTGACATTGCTGTTGGCAACCTCGTGTCCCTGCCCCTTCAGTCTCCTGACGGTTGCCAGACAACCCTACTCATCAACCTGTGAATATGACATTATTTAAACCAATGGTCCATACATTCACTCTTCATAGAGAGGGATCCTCCCACATTCTTCTTCTCTCTTCCTATCACCAAGCAGTGTGAGATAATGAACCACCTCCACCTACCCATCTTTTTCCCCATCTTCTGAGCATGGAGCAGGGGTCACTGGAGACATGGGAGGAAGTAACTGTGAATTTCCTGCACTGTGCAGGAGATTGGACTAGATGACCCTGAAGGTCCCTTCCAACCATATGATCATATGATTCTGTCCTTAGCAGCTCAAGTGAATCACTGCTGCTCTCTATCAGCACATCCCTGCTTTATTACTGCCTTGCTTAGACACTTGGCTTTCTTTCCTGTCTTACCCAGCTCTACATGATTCTTCTGTTTACTCATGCTTTTCTCTGGTTCAGAGAAGAAAACAAGCCAAAGCCCTGGCATTGCTAAGGATTCAGAGCATCTTTTCCCAGTGGACCCTAGCACAGCCCCTCTATTAATGTCTCACTACTCAAAAACACTAAACTTTTAAAAACCTTCAGTATACATTGACTAAGTCACATAGCTTAGCCAAACAGATGCTAGTTATCCAGTGCATACCAAAAAGATACAGTGATAAAAGGACTGTTATGAAGATTCCTAACTTTGCTTCTTAACAAACACCCATTTCTCAGTAGAGGTAAAAAACCAAAGCGTTGCCAGAAAGCTTTCTGGGCCACTGGGCCATCATTATAATTCCCCAGTATACTGTGTGGTGACTTCATGTTCAGTCCTCACTGGACTCATCCATATGATAATGCATTAACACTTGGTAAATATTATGACTTGATTTGGTTGGTTAAGATAGTGTGGCTAGCACATGATAAAAGCCCAGTGCAAACAAGGTGCTACCCTGTTTGAACATATGGTAAATCAACAGGCAACCCTCCCTATTACCTGCATGGGCTGGCCAGAATGTTGCCTTGTTCACATAAGCTATTTCAGCACATATTGGGGCATTGAGCAACAGTTTGATGCAGGGTTCCCCAATATGGCACCCATGGGCACCATGGCACCTGCCAGTACTTCTCCTGGCACTTGCCAAGCTTTTCAAAAAGTGGGTAAAGCCCTTGTAAGCCAGAGTTTATGTTAATGTTAATGGCTGATCTTGTTCAAATGAAAGGGTTTTCCATGGCTGCAACAGCATCCAGGTTGTGGTGCATCCAGGTTGTGGTTCCATTCCCCCTGTAGTATTTTCTTTTCTTTCTTTTTAAATTCCCTTTCTTCTTCCTTCTTCCCCTCACAGAAGTTTTCCTGTTTCTTTTTTTTTCTTTTCTGCAATTCTTGTGTAAAGTGAGGAGGAAGTGCATTGTGTTTGGCGCCTCCTCCTGAGGCAACCATTTGGGGCTTGGCTCTGCATCCAATGGATGCTATTTGGGGGTTTGACTCTGCCTCCTGCAAAAGCCATTTTGAGGTGGCACTCACTACCCCCTCTCAACATTCCAAAGGTACCCACAGGCTCAAAAAGTTTGGGGACCCATGATTTAATGAATAATATGTACAAGAGAGGGGCACATTAGACTTGTAGGGGAAGAAGAATTTCCTCCATCCTTTTTGGACCTCATTTTCTCCCTTTAGTTTTATTTTCTTTCCCTATAGGTGCTGCTTCCTCCTATACATACCCACTTTATAGCCACTCCCCCAGTCTTCATGCCTGCCAATTCCTTCTCTCCTCCCACTATCTTTCAGTCTCATTGTGCAGTAAATGACCACTGAAAAGAGCCAGAAGGGACCTTGCACTCTCCCCTGTCATGTCTTCATGGGGGGGGGGAGGACTGGGTGACTTGTGTTATCACACAATTTAAACAACTTGGCCAAATTCAGCAGTGGTCAAAAAAGACAGTGTGCCTCAGTCAGGGCCAGTGTGGCACTAGTAAAACTGTCTGTTATTGCCTAGGCAATACAAAACAGCTGCTGAGATCATCAGGTAGTTTTGTAAGATCTCAGTACTTAAACGATTTCATGTTTATTATCTCCTTCCTTTTTTGTTAATGTTAAAGATTTTTTTTGTGAAAATGTGGTATCCCCAGATTCCCCCAAATTTGCAGAAACATCTCAACCCATCTCAACCCATCTCAACCCATCACTGTGTAGATTTTTTGATTTGCACACTGGGGGTCTGGTTCAGAAAGATATAAGAATAGATACTGTACTTGATCTTAGCCAGAAGGCCCAGAAACAATAATAATAAATTCTATCCAATAACTATTAAATCATCATTGTAAATACACACACACGTGTACAAACATAGAGATGCTAGTATAAATATATTAATAATCATACTCTCTGAGCTGCAAGGATAACAAAGAAGAATTGTTGCACATTAACATGGTCTCATGTTTGGTGACTAATCACCTTAGCCAGGCATCTAACTCTGGATGATATTTTAGCCTGAGACTCCGAGAGATCTTTTGTTTTGACTGGTTCTTTTACAGTTCTGTCCATAATAGGAACAAAGCATGAAGTGTACCATTAACAGAACAAGGAGCCAGAATGCCAAAGGTCGACTGTGATGTCATTGAAAACCAATGAAGTTGTTGGTTCTCTCCACAAAAAGTTTATGGCTCATTACTATGTTCAGATTAATGAGGTGAATCACTGTAATAAACTTCCTCAAGCAGATCAAATCAGTACCACAAACTTACCTGTGGGTTGAAGCAAGAAATTATGAGCTTTATTTCTGAATAAACTTTGTTGGAGCATCATTAAATTAATGGAATGCCATTAAGCAAAGTAAAAGTATAAAAAAATAGCTTTTCCAGGATCTCGGAAAATCCAGAAACATTTTTTTATGAATGTTATAATCTACACTGATAATTTCTACTTCTTCATTAAATATAATAGATTAATTGATACAGTTGTTTCAGCAAGATTCAAGTCCAGTAGCACCTTAAAGACTAACAAGGTTACCAAGATATAAGCTTCTGAGATTCAAAGATCCATTGATCAGAAACCTTTGTTAGAGCTTTGACTTTTGAAAACTTACACCCTGAAAATTTTGATGGTCTTTAAGGGCTACTGGACTCAAATCCTGCTGTGGTACTGCAGACCAGCATGGCTACTCACCTGAAATGGACTACTGGACACTTACTGTGAAGGATCCTTCTCCTCTCAGGAAAGGAGGACATCTTGAAGCTGGGTGATTCCCACTCTCCAATCAGGGAGGCAGGAACTAATTCAAACTTCCTGTCTTCCTGGTGGTGTCACCCTTCCATTCAGTTTGGTAACTCCGAAAGCAGTAATGAACCTCTACTACTGTTAAATAAGTAACTCTGAGAAAGGAAACAGATTGAACACAGAAGAACAGGAAGAACATATTAAATAGATAAGAAGGAAGAACTGAAACTGGAATAGACCAGGCTTTGATGATGACTCTGAGAGGGACAAGATGGAGAAGGACCTTTCATGGTAAGTGCCCAATGGTCTATTCTTCCTCTGAGGCAGAGGACATCTTGGAGCTGGGACCTCCCATAGCAGTGTCCTATTCTCCGGGTGGGTCATCATCTTCTGGTTGAAACATGTGTTGAAGAACTCTTCTGCCAAAGGCTGCATCACCGGAATCATAGGTGTTTAGTTTGTAATGTCTGATGAAGATGGATATAGAAGACCATGTAGCTGCCCTGCAAAACGATTCTACCAAGGCATGCTTCGAAAAAGCCATGTTTGTTGCTGTGGTGTGCATTGAATGAGCTGTAAACCCCACAGGTATGTCGAGGTCTTGATGTTTGTAAGCTTACGCAGTGCATTACCTGAGTGTCTGGCTAATGTTTGTCCTGGCCATTTTCTTGCCCTTGTTTGGTAACGGAGGGAGATGAACATTGAGGGTGTTCTGATGTCTTCAGTTCTAGAGATTAACACTTTCAGGGCCTGGCACACGTCTAGGGTGTGTCATGCCTTTTCTATAGGATGAGACGGGTTTGGACAAAACAAAGGTAAATAAATTTCCTGGTTCCTGTGAAAGGTGGAGTTCACCTTAGGAATGAATGTGGAGTCCAGTCTCAGAGTTACCTTGACCTTATGAAATATGCAGAGATCTGGAGTGATTGACAAGGCTCCCAGCTCCTTCGTACTGAAGTGACTGCTGTAAGAAAGAGGGTCTTTATCTGTAGCCATTTGAGATGTGTCTCCCTGATAGGCTCAAAGGGTGGTTTGGTAAGAGCCGAAAGCATGGTGTGAAGACTCCAGGTAGGGACTCTGTGTGTCTGTGGAGGATCCATGAGTGAGGCTCCCCTGAGAAATCTGCGTAAATGAGGGTGTCTTGAGAGGCTGTGACCTTGATATAATGGCAGAACTGTCACTAAAACTGCTGCTGGACATCTTACAGTTGATGCTTGAAGGCCATTGGCGTGACTGTCCTACAGAAAGAGGAGTCTGGTTGATGCCCTGGCGACCGTAGAGGCAATGACTGATGCCTTTATGGCCATGGTGGTAGCTTCATGTGTCTTTCTTAGGGCAAAATCTGCTTTGTTGTTCATGTTATCATGGATGGAACATTCCCCATCTGTTTCTCGAAGAATTCAGGAAATGGAAACACTTTTTCAGATGTATCTGATCTTGGGGAAAACTCCTTATTTCCTTTGGGCCTAGGCTTGGGCTCTGTGGAAGGAGGATTGGTTTCGTCCCCTGGAGGCCCTTCTTTCAGATCCAGGGCAGACATGGTTTTTGAAAGCAGATAGTGGTAATCTTCAAACTTGAAGAACCGCATAGATTGGTCAGGGACAGTCACATCTTCCTCATTGGAGAGGAACTCCCTGTCATCTCTATCTACAAACTCAAACTCATCTCCATCACAGGAAGGAGAATCCCAAAGGGGAGTTTCTGCATCTGTGTAGCCAAGGTCTCCCTTGAAGTGGATTTTCCTATCTTCCTCCCTGGCAGGGAGAAGACCCTGGGGATAGTTGTGAGGAGCCCCTATCATACTCCCCCATCCTGCACCGAAAACCAGCAATTTCTTCCCTTACCACCTGTCTGAGAGCCTTAATGAGATCATTAGGTATAGCCAGAGAAGAGGGCCCTGGTGCGTTACTCACAGTCTGTTGATCTGAGGAGGTGTTGCAAGGTTCAGGGTGGAATGTTGCCTTTGACATTCTAGGATGCTTGGCTTTTTCATGTCCCCTCAGCACATGTAATGAAGGGGCCACGGCTATGGCCTGGATGGCTGCCGTGCCAGCTAGGCTGACCTTATGCTGGCTAGACCCTGAGTGGCTGCTGCACTGCCTCAAGGGGAAAGAGCATCGGCTAGGCCCTGAGTGGCTGCTGCGCTGCCACTAGAGGAAAGGATGCCAGTTAAGCCTTTGATGGCTGCTGTGCTATTCTGGGAGGCTTGGTTTTGATGCTGCTTTTTGGTGCGCTTCAGGGCTCTCTGTTGGGTCACTGGCTGGGCTACAGGCCGATCGGCCTTGCTTCCAGTTTCCTCGCAATCCATGCCTGTTGCCGCTGGCTGGTCGTCAACCCTGGTGTTGGGTGTGACAGTGAGGGGAGCTGCCAGCTCTCCCTCCAATAAGAAGCCATCTGGTGCGACTGCCTCCATACTGGGAGTGAGAGGCCCAGGTTGGAGCTGATAGGAAGAGCGGGAGGAGAAGGTTGTGTGTGGGGAGCAGTAACGATCTCAGAGTCTTCCTGGTGCTGAGAAATGCAGCTGGGGAAGAAGATGAATGGAGCAGAGAGCAGGGATAGATTGAATTAAGAAGGAAATAAGAGATAAGAAATAAAAAGGTAACAAAGTGAAAGAGGCAATAGTGCGCACTAGTACCTACAGAGCTGCTCTCCCTATGAGGAACAAAAAGTGAATGGAAAGGCGACATCACCAGGAAGACAGAAAGTTCAACTTAGTTCCCGCCTCCTTGATCGGAGGGTGGGAATCACCCAGCTTCAAGATGCCCTCTGCCTGGGCAGAGGGAGAACAGAGGGAGAACAGTTGTTTCAGCAACCATGAGTTGTGTGTCTGGACCTTGGGTACCATCCACTTGCGAAGTCCTCTTAAACAAGCTCAATAGAAATGAATGACAACTACAAAAGACAATTCAATGGGGACTTGCAGAGGAGAACTTCTCTACCAGAAGCAGGTACCAGTTGGACACAGAGGCAGGCCGTTTAAAGGCAAAGAGTCCACAGGGCAGACACTGGCAGCACCTCTTTCAAAAGCAGTTACACTGGCGGGGTAGAGAAAGTGTATGAAGAGAGGATTTTTTCCCTCTCCCATAATACTAGGACTTGAGGACACACAATGAAACTGATGAGCAATAAGTACAGGAGAGACAAAATGAAATACTTCTTTACTAACTGAATAATTAAATTAAATTGTGGGATTCATTAACAGTGGCCATAGCGATGGTCACGAGCATAGATGCCTTTAAAAGGGGATTAGACAGATTTATGGTAGGTAGGTCTATCCATCAATGGCTGCTAGCCATGGTAGATAAAGGGAGCCTCCAGGTTCAGATGCAGTAAATCACTGAAACCCTGAACATGGAGGCAACATCAAGGGGTGACCTTAGCCTCTAAGCTCTGTTTGTTATCCCTCAGGGGCAACTGGTTGACTACTGTGTGAAGCAGGATGTTGGACTAAATGGACCACTGGTCTGATGCAGCAGGTCTCTTCTTATGTTCCTAAAGCCACTGGGAGTCGGTTTGGTGTAGTGGTTAAGAGCGTGGGATTCTAATCTGGAGAACCAGGTTTGATTCCCCACTCCTCTGCTTGTAGCCACCTGGGTGACCTTGGGTCAGTCACAGCTCTTCCAGAGCTCTCTCAGCCCCACCCACCTCACAGGGTGTTTTGTTGGGGGGATAATAATAATATATGATGGTTTTTGTGGGTTTTCTGGGCTGTATTCCGGCAATACAGCCCGGAAAACCCACAAAAACCATTGTTCTCCGGCCGTGAAAGCCTTCGACAATACAATAATAATATACTTTGTAAATCACTCTGAGTGGGCATTAAGTTGTCCTAAAGGGTGGTATATAAATCAAATGTTACTATTATTATTATTATGGGAGAGGACATCCAGAGATTTTGGCTGAGTTGCCACCAATATGCAGATGACACTCAGCTCTATCTCACACTGCTGGCAGATCCCTGGGAGGCTGTGGGAACTTTGAACAAGTGCCTGGAGGCAGTTTTGGGGTGTATGGAGGCTAGAAGAAGAAACTTAATCCCGACAAGACAGAGGTACTACTGTTGGGGGAAAGTCTGACCCAGGCAATGGGTTATCTTCTATTCTAGATGGTTGTACTCTCCCTGAAGGAGCAGGTTCATAGCTTGGGTATGTTCCTGGTCCCAGGCCTCTTGTTAGATAAACTGGTGGCAGCAGTCACCAGGGGTGCCTTTCAGCACCTTCGGCTGGTGAGCCAGCTGCAGCCCTTCTTGAGCAGGAAAGGTCTTGCCATTATAGTGCACACTTTGTTAACATCTAGATTAGATTGCTGTAATGCACTCTATGCCCTTGACGACTGTTCGGGCTGCCCTTGACGACTGTTCGGAAATTTCATTTGGTACAGAATGCTGTAGCCAGAATGCTGACTGGAGTGGATCCTAGGGACTGTATCAGTCCAGTCTTGTTTCATCTGCAGTGGCTCCCAATTTGCTTCTGGGCTCAATTTAAGGTGCTGGTATTGGCCTTTAAAGCCATATACAGCTTGGGATCAGCATACCTTAAGGACTGCCTTTTCCCATATGAACCTACCCTGTCATCTTTAGAGTTCCTACTTCAGACGTCCCCACCATCTGAGGCTAGGTGGGTGGCAACCTGAGAAAGGGCCTTCTTAGTCATGGTACCAGAGCTTTGGAACTCCATCTCCAAGGAGATTTGTCTGCCCCCTTCTACTGCTGTCTTCCACCAGCAGGTGATTTTTTTTGTCTTGTATACTCCCAATAAATAACTATTATTGGCCCTTCTCCCTCTTCTTGGTGTTTTGCATTGTGTGTTTGTGTGTATTTTTATTACATTTTTAAATACTACTTTAAATATTTTAAAATTTAAATTGTCCTAAACCGTTGTTTTAAATTGTTTTTAGTATTTTAATGTTAATTGCCTTGGGGACCCTGTTTTGAGTGCAATGGGTGTACACAAATGCCTCAAATAAATAAATAAATGGAGACTCCAACAGGAAAATGCTGAATTAATCAGTTGGTTTGATCACATTAGCAAAGAGGTCAATAGATCTGACAATTTTCGCAGTTTTAAATTGTTTAACAAAACAAAACAGACCTTGTTGCAGCTGTCCTGATTCATTACTGTGCTTTTTGAATTTTGCTTTTTGAGTTTGAAATGTCATAAATTAAACCTTTTAACCTTTTATTCACAATTTTTTCTTTCCTCTGAGCATAAAAAAGTCTTGCTAAAAATTCTCTGTGCACCTGAAAAAATGGGCCCAAGGCAGCCCATAACTGCTACAATACATTCTCCATAACAACACTGCCAGTTTTTAAGGTGCTTTAAGTATCTTACTTTGTTTTTACAATTAACAGGTTGTGCTGGTGGATGTGTGGGTGGAGGCCATGATGCCCGAACCAATTAGGAATTGCCCCACTGCTTGGTAGGAAGAAGGAACTGGCAAGTTCTCTTCTTTTTCTGCAGCTACCAAGGGAAGCTTCTGTAGCTAAAAAGATGGAGAGCTTGGCAGAAAATGGCAAAGAAAAGTAAAGAGAGGTCAGCCTTAAATTGGTACTGAATGGAGAATATCTCACATTGAATATAAATGTCTAACTTGTTTTGACAAATATATCTTCACAATTGGGAGACCCACAAGGGGGCATTTCATTTACCCCACTATTTCCTCTTTTCCTTCCCTGGCAACCCCCATACTCTCTCTCCTTTTCCTGCTTCCTTATTTATTTATCCTCACAACAATACTGTGAGGTAAATTAGGCTGAGAGAAAGCCAGCAAGTTTCCTTGGATGAACCTGGGTCTGTCAGATCCTAGTCTGACACTCTAATCACTACACCACAGTGGCTCTCAGTTTTCCTTCCTTCTCCATGGCAGCCTCTCCCTGGGAAAAGTCTGGCCAAGTTGCAAAAGTCATGTGGTAGCAAGTTGCTCAGATGAGTTGTGTAGTAGCCACTGCTGGGCCTAACTGAGTTGTGCAAGCTATATGGTATAAAATTATTTGGTAGCCATTGCTGCAACTGGGGAGTTGCACAAACGACATGGTAGTAACTTGCCCGGCAGTTACTGTAGGCCTGTAGGTGCTCCCCTATGCCCTTTACTGACAGAAACCAATATTTGAAGGCTGGCAAAGTTGCTGTTGTTGCCTAGCAACCCCCCCATGGCCAATGAGAACTCCTTTCTTAAAGGTATTGGCACTGCTTATATTATTATAGCAGCATTTAATACCCCCCAATGTATTTCCCTCCCAGATTTCAGATTTTTCAGCAAACCTGGGGCCTTCCTCAGATTTGTAAACAAAGACTCTCAGTGTTCGAGAGCTTCTGGCTCCCCACAGTCAACACCAAAATCTGCTCACAACAGTCTTGTCTGCAACAGCAAACAAAAAGCCATGTACTATTTGTTCCCTGGATGTTTCTGCATACGTCCAACCAATCTCTTGATGTTTTTCCTGGGATCCCTTTTTAATAACCTCTTTTTCTCTTCCGCTCTTAACAACAAAGGGATTTAAGCGTGGAGGCTGATGAAAGATAAACACTTGGGAGATGCTGTGGACATAATTGAACAGTACAGCAAAGTGCTAACGCTGTAATTAGAAAAGTTGAACTATTAAAAACTTCTACTCCTCAAATTTATTGGGGAATTTTTTTAATTAAGAAAATGACTTGTAATAATAAAGAATGTCCTTGTCACATTATGTATAACAAGAATCAGCTGTGGAAAGCTAACTGTTGTCTTCCATTTTAGAAATAATGGAGACTGGCTGTATTTGGCTGCAATACTCACAGGACTGGAGGAAACTTGGGCCAATATTGTGATATCTTGTTTTAACAAAAGAGGGCCTATCTGTGACATGCCAGTGGCTGGTTGATTTCAGGCTATTGGTGAGTGTCCAATATCAGTCTACACAAAAGGGAATCTTTCTTCCCAGTACTCGCACACATGATAGAATCCTCTTTGGGGTCTGGCCCATGTTGCAACATGTCCTAAAGGTTCTTGGGTTTATTTGAAACAAAAAATGGTTTGTTTCATTTTAAAAAACTAGATTATGGAATAATGAAGGGGAAGGTCTTATAGATGCTTTGATGTATGAATTGTCACTATTTGTGACAATTTATTAAAACTAAACCTAGATAT
Source organism: Eublepharis macularius (assembly GCF_028583425.1). Lineage (NCBI taxonomy): Eukaryota > Metazoa > Chordata > Lepidosauria > Squamata > Eublepharidae > Eublepharis > Eublepharis macularius. The sequence continues at coordinate 156,429,438 of NC_072792.1, read as the reverse complement.
TATATATTCTGTTTAGGGTTGCGAGTCCAGCTCCATATAGTGATGGGAACATTTGGGCTGCAGTGACTGGCAAAATGGCATTGTGTAATGCCACAACATCACTTCTGGCTGGGAATCTGGATGTGACATCATGTTGCCCAATGCTCTAGGATTTTCCCCAATCTCTATGGCAACACCTCAACACCATTTTTTTTCATCCACTGCTGTATGGAGATGCAGTTGGGGCCAAAGCTTGGGGGTGGAAGGTTGGCCAAATTTTATTCAGTGTAGAACTTTTACAGCCCAAAGCAATGTATGTTTACTCAACAGTCAATTCCACCTTTAGAATGGGGCTTAGGCCAATTCACAGATCTACAGCTTGCTCATGGAACAATCCATGTTGTTCTGTGAATGAATAATAAGGAACTCACAACAAATATGGTTGCTGCCTATGCAACACTTCCTTCCTGAAAATGATTCCTGTGTAGGGCAGCTGCAGCATGCTCACCCTGAAATATTTACCACTTACCCCAGACAAGCAACAATATAAACCCATTTCATTGCAATGATGCACAAACTGGTAGTACCTGGAAAAAAAAGGCACTACAATATCTGCCTATGGTACTCCAGGTTTGCACCACCCCTATGCTGGGAGTCATCTGCTCTGGTTACACTCTGTTATGTAAACTACCAGCAGAAAAGTAGAGCTTGTACACAGCTGCCACACAGTTTGCATATATCACGTACATCGGAGTCATGAGATGAAAGAAGTCTCCCTCCAAACTGATGCAATCATTATAGTTCCCAACTTCCCATGTACTTTATCTACTGGGGCCAGAGTCAATCAGGAACAGATTACAGTAATACAGAGGTCAACAGCCAGGAGTTAATAAGCCTCCAAACTAAGCTTTCAAGGTAAGAGAACTAAAAAAAGTTGCACAAAACCATATTTTTCCATTCAATCCCCAACCCTTACAGCACATTGCTGATCCAACATTTGGAGCCCCAAACATTATTATAAGAATACAGGGGGACATTTTGGGGCTTATGTTTCACTTTCATCACAAACTGTTTAGAGTACTTGTCACAAAGTTCAGCTTATATTGCAATCACTTGGGCATACGTGTTTCTGGATAACAAATCCCTTTGTGCACTTTGTGCAAACATTACAAGAGACTTGGAGCCTTGTTGCAAAACAGCAACAATAAAAACATGGGGTTTAAAATCTGAAAGTGGTTCCTCCACAGGGAGATTAAGGCCATGTTGCCTTTTGCTGTCAAACATGAGATTGGGCCCCTCTTATCATGTTTAACATCCCAAGAAAGGTTCCCTCTTCAATTAATGTCCCAGTCTGGAAGTCAATGGCTGGCTATGGAAACAACAAAAGCTCCCCATTATTTGGTTTCTTGTTGGTAACCTTTTGCCCTCTGGGGCTAATTTAACTAATAGCCTAATAATTATTTACTCAGTAAATATCAAAAAGCATTCACTGCGTTGTGTCATGAAGTCTAAACAGCAAGGACTTAGTGCATGTACTCTTTTCCTCTCTGGGCTGGGGCACAGCCTGAAAAGCTCAGTTTCACTGAGGTGGAAGACAGAAGACAGACATATGCCTAGGGTACTCTTTGATCTTGCTTTGTCTAGGTATCCAAATCCTCTCTTAGGGCCAAGGCACACAGAGCTGTCTGCTGTGGGTCTCCTACTGAACTGCATTTTGTGCAAAAGAGAGACAAGCGTCTGTAAACAGTGAAACCTGCAACTTTGCTACCCTTCTGGTCACATCTCTCACTCCACATCCTGGAAAAGGTAAAAGCAACATGCTTTTAAAAACATTATATACATGCAGTTTTAGGAAAGTTAAGGTGATGCTTACCTTAAGATGGCCATGATAGATGATTTGCAGAAGATTTTTTTCTAAGTTAAAACAACATTTTAGGTGATTCTGGGCTTCAGTAAACCAGGCATGTAATTCTTGTGTAATGATGCATGTATTTTCCTTCCTAACTTGGTGTTGCTTGCCAATGGGAATAGCTTCATGCAGATATGGTTGGTGACACTTTTTGTATTCCACAGACCATCTGTTCCAATCTGCATTTCATTAGCACTCATGCCCACTTGTAACTGGCGTATCATTGAGTGATAGGCAATCTTTTGCACCACAATAGAACTCATTAACAGAGCTCTGGCTAGTACAAACACCTTTCAATAACTAGATTTAGAGAGGAGTAACGTTTTCATGCACTAAGCCATGATAGCTAACACAAGCCTATATCTTCTTATTATTAAATGTTAGGCTGTCAGCCCATTAGACAATTCTAGTAGATCAATTATCTGCATTTTTGACCAATTAACATGGTTAAAAAGCATTCATATAGAAAGCCCTTGTGTCTGTTTTGTGCCATCAAGTCGCCTCCGACCTATGGCAACCCTATAAAGTAAAGACCTTCAAAATGTCCTTTCATTAACAGACTTGCTCAGATCTTGCAAACTGGACATGGCTTCTTTTAACGAATCAAGTCACCTCGTTTTAGGTCTTCCTCTTTTCCTACTACCTTCCACTTCTCCTAGCATTATTGACTTTTCCAGAGAATCTTATCTTTTCATGATGTGATCAAAGTACGATAGCCTTAGTTTTGTCATTTTAGCTTCTAGGGAGAATTCAGGGTTGATTTGATCTAGTACCCACTTGTCTTTTTGGCTGTCCATGGTATCCACAAATCTTTCCTCCGGCACCACATTTAAAATGAATCAATTTTCTTCCTGTAAATATTCTTCATTGTCCAACTTTCACATCCATACATAGTAATGGAGAATACCATAGTTTGGATGATCTTGATCTTGGTTCACAGAGAGACATCTTTATCTTTAAGGATCTTATCTAGCTCCCTCACAGCTGCCCTTCCAAGTCTCTGTCTTCTTCTGATTTCTTCATTGCAGTCTCCCTTTTAGTTGGTGATTGAGCCAAGGAATAGAAAATCTTGAACAATTTCAATTTCCTCATTGTCAATTTTAAAATTGTGTAGTTCCTCAGTAGTCATTACTTTTGACCTTGATTAGAGATGGGCACAAATTGAATTACGACCCAAAAAACCACACGAACCAGGCCGGTTCGTGGTTCATGAACCAGTGGTTTGTGGAAGCCAGTTTTCACGAACGTCCATGAACTGGTCTACTGGTTTGTTTGAGTCGTAAAGGGAAAGTTTATATGCCTATTTCCCCAGGGAAATGGCTACATAAACTTTTCCTGCAGCTTGCAAGCAGCAGGGCCCTTTAAACTATCAGCTGGCAGGCGGCAGGAGGGGATCTCCCCTTGCCACCTGCCAGCTGATAGTTTAAAGGGACCTGCCACTTGCAAGCCACAGGGCCCTTTAAACTGCCCAAACCCCAGCACCCACCCCCACAGCCCCTGCCCCAGCCCCACACTTACCTTGCCCTGTGGGCCCGCAGCGTCATTCCCCTCCTTCTGTGAGGGACGGGAAGGCCATTTTTGGCCTTTTCTGTCACTGCGTGGGCCTGCAAAGCAGTGGAGGAGGCCAAAAATGGCCTTCCCGCCCCTCAAATGGCAGCCTCAGCAGCCATTTGAGGGGCGGGAAGGCTGTTTCTGGCTTCCTCTGCTGCTGAAAATGGCCTCCCTGCCATTTGAGGGGCAGGGAGGCCGTTTTCGGCCTCCTCCACCACCTTGTGGGCCCACGCAGTGGTGTGGGCCAAAAATGGCCTTCCTGCCCCTCTCAGGAGGAGGGGGAGGACACCACGGGTTTGCAGGGCAAGGTAAGTGTGGGGCTGCGGGCTGGGGTTTAGGCAGCTTAAAGGGTTCTGCAGCTTGCAAGCGGCAGGTCCCTTTAAACCATCAGCTGGCAGGCAGCGAGGAGGGGTCCCCCCTGCCGCCTGCCAGCTAATAGTTTAAAGGGACCTGCTACTTGCAAGCAAGAAAGGTCCCTTTAAACTGTCAAATGCCCCTTTCCCTGCCACTGCTAAGTGGCCAGAAAGGGGCATTTAAACCCCAAAAACCACGAACCGGTTCGTAAACTGGCCCCAGTTCGTGCCAGTTCATGGTTCGTGAAAATCCACAAACCACAAACCTCATGGTTCAGTTTTTTTGCGGTTCGTGCCCATCTCTATTTTTGATGTTCAGCTGTAATCCTGCTTTGCTACTTTCTCCTTTAGCCTTCATCAGTAGTCGTTTCACTTGTACTTTTTCTCTCTTCACATTTCAGCAATGAATATATAATAATATATAATATAACTGTATTGTGAAAATTATACTGAATTTTTATTCAATACCTACATCAATGTTAAGGTGACAGAGCCCCCTTCCTAGTTCAGTTTATTTTCAATAAAATAGTCCATAAAAAGCTTGTTAGACTTTCCTCAGCCTATTCACACAGTACAAGGGTTGAGTAATCTACAATAAACATACAAACACAACTCCCCAACAGTGATTCTGACTGGTCATAGCTGCTGGCTTCATCTGCCCTCATTTGAACCAGACCAAAAGCTATTTGTGGTGTTACACAGAAGGGCCATGGCACAGTGGTTGAGCAACTCCTTGGCATGCAGAAGGTCCCTGGGATCTCCAGTTAAAGAATCTGGCAGGAGAGGATGTGAAAGATCTCTCCCAAAAACCTTGGGGACTGCTGCCAGTCTGATTAGACAGTGGCTGATTCCGCACACGTTGGATAATGCACTTTCAATGCACTTTATCAATCGTTTGAGGTGGATTTTTTGTTCCGCACACAAAAAAATCTGTTCCAAATGATCTATAAAGAGGACTGGAAGTGCATTATCCAACATGTGTGGAATCACATGTTGGACTTCGATGGACCAAGGGTCAGATTCAGTATAAGGCAGTTTCTTATGACAACAACCTGTTAACAGGAGATGCCTAGGTTGGAAACAAGGAGCTTCTTTTTCTTCATTACTGTTTCCACAATTAAAGTCATAAACAGCGAGCCATCACCTACTAGAGGGAAACCTAGAGCTTACTGCCAGAGTTACAACATATTTTTACTACAGTATCCAAAAATTTACCACTCACAAAGTTACTTGTTTATCTTTATCTCTTAATAGTCAAGAAGATTTAGCATCAAGAGAGATAAAATCCTGTTTAAACAGAGGAACAATCAGTTTAGCTCTCCAGTCTAGAAATTCAGGACACTCCAAAAGAATATGATCTATACAATCAATCTGGTTAGTGCCACATCCACAGAGTGTCAGAGTATGGAATACCACAAAACCTTCTGAACAACACAGTCGATGGCAAGACATTCAAATATGCAAGCATGAATGCCCTTCTGTATTTTGGAAGAATTAATGCAAATAAATAGTTTGGCATTTTTATTGGAGGAGGGATACCAACTGAAAAAGAAGAACGTATTCTGAGAACTCTAACCAACATGCTATTATAATTAAGATCCTTGAAAAGTCTTTTGATTAGCTTACTCAATTCAAACTTTCTTACTCAACTCAAAGTTTCTATCATATCATGAGTGATGTCCAAACATGATTAATTTGTATTCCAAATGTTTATCCCAATCAGTCATATGATGACCCAGCATAACTAATCCAAGAAGACCTGGTTCTAAATTTGATTTCAAGATCCTAATTTTTAAGTTAAATGCTCTCCACCAAGCCTTTGCTTCATAAGACATCTCCCCAATCCCAGCTCTCAAAGCTATTCCTGATGCACATCTTGGAGTTCCCAAGATGTCATGTAGGAACCTTAATAACGGTTCATCAGTGATATCTGTTACCACACTGAACGGTCCCCGTACAGCATATAATATAGCAACTGCCCAGAAACATTAGCATTGAATATTTTAACTGCTGCAGGAACATATTGTCCTCCTGAGGAATAATAGAATCTCAAAACAGCCTTCCCAGTACTCATGGCTGATCCTGCAACAGAATTCAAATGTACCTTCCAAGAGAGATTCGCTTGAAATATAACTCCTACATATTTAAAGTGATCCACTTGCTCCATTGACTGCCCTGCTACTGTCCACTTATACTTCTTCGTCAGTCACTTTTTGCTAAAAAGAAGTACTTTTGACTTAGAAACATGATAGGTCCTCTTTACAGTAATACGAGAAGGAGCTTATTATAAGTTTACACAAGCCTACTACTGATCTTGAAAGGAGGGCTGTGTCATCCACATACAGAAGACACGGCAATTTAACTTGAGCTAGATAAGGCAAATGGAATCCATCTCTGGAAATATGGGAGCTTAAATTCATTGATATACAAATTAAACAACAATGGAGCAAGGATACATCCTTGCTTCACCCCTTTATTCAATGTTATCGCATTGAGCTATAGGCTGATCATATAGTGGTTGAATTAAAAATAAAAGATGCTTGTCAATACACAATTTCTTCAGCTTCTTCCATAATCTCTGCTTAGGCATGGAGTCAAAGACAGCTCTAAGGTCCATAAAAGCTACACCCAGCATGCCATCCTTTGAGCTGGTGTATTTAACTACAATAAACTGTAGAATACAACAATGATCAACCGCACTAACCCCTCTACTGAATCCAGCTTGCTCTCGTTTCAAGATAGCTTCATCCTGTATCCATAATAATAGTTTCTTGTAAAGCAGGGAAGCATGTAACTTGCCTACCCTTGACAATACTTACAGGGCAATAGCTACATGGATCTATTGGATTACCTTTTGTATAAATAGGCATTATTGCATGTCACCAAGAGGTAGGCATAATGCCTGTCTCACTAATCTATGTAAAAATAGGAGCCAAAATATTGGTCTACCAGTCAGCAATTTACTTTAAATAACTACAAAGGCACCAGATCAGATCCTGGGGCTTTACCAGATTTCATTTGGAAAATTAATTAACTTCTGAAACTACAACTGGAGGCCAATTCTCTATTTCTTGGGAGAATGAGCAGACCTTAACAAATACAAAGCATGTGCTCTGCCACAAAGTTATAGTTCCTCCCGTGCTGCAGGTATGGCTTTGCCAACAGTCATTTGTGCCGTATGTGACAGAACAGAGCAAAAGCCATCACCCTGCATACCAGCAAACAACAGTTAACGGTGACTCATGTATGGTTTTAGGGTAGCCATGTTGGTCTGTGGTAGAACAGCAAGACTGAAGTCCAGTAGCACCTCAAAGACCAAAAAGATTTCCAGAGTGGGAGCTTTGACTCTGGAAAGCTTATACCCTGGAAATTTTGTTCGCCATTCAGGTGCTTCTGGACTCAAATCATGTACACACTCTCCTGAAGTCTCCTCAGACACCACAAAGTGTGCTATTTTTGCGGAAACCCATGTATCTGAAACTGTGTCTCTCTGCACCAGCCATTTTTCACAAGTTGTGGCTGAATGTATGTGCATTGTTTGGTGCAGTCCACATCTCCCGTGTTTCAAGTTAGTGCTTCAGGGGTTTCTCTCCATACAATTAGCACCTCATCCAACAAGTACCTTTTGCATGTTTCATCATCATCCTGGCAAGCCACTCTTTTGCTTCCCTTACTTTTTAAAAAGTAGACATTCCTGATAAGCTCATAATGGCTTATTTCTTGTAGTCTGATCAAGTCTCTCCCAGCTGGCTCACTTCCACAAAGAGATGGGTCCAGAATTCTGCTGCCTGTCCTTAAGTTATCTTTGGCAACTCATTTTGCATACAGCCCAGCAAAGGTGTGAGCACAAGTGACTGTGCATTTTAAATAACATCTCAAAATGTAGCTAACAGTCAGAGGTGGTTTGCCTATAGAAGGATATCAAGCAGAGGAGACTATCCCTGGGATGTATGGTCCCTGGGACAAAATGTAAAGAAATGCACCCCAGGGCACTGGAGGACAGATATTCTAAGTAGCCAGAAAGGGAAAAGAAAACAGATGTCCAGTAGCGCCTTAAAGACCAGCAACATTTATTATGAGCTCATCCTGGAATAAATGTTGTTAAGTGCCACTGAACTTCTGTTTTCTTTTGCTACAGTAGACCTACCCAGGGCTTTTTTTCTGGGAAAAGAGGTGATGGAACTCAGTGGGTTGCCCTTGGAGAAAATGGTCACATGGCTGGTGGCCCCGCCCCCTGATCTCCAGACAGAGGGGAGTTTAGATTGCCCTCCGTGCCGCTCAGTGGTGCGGAGAGCAATCTAAACTCCCCTCTGTCTGGAGATCAGGGGGCGGGGCCACCAGCCATGTGACCATTTTCAAGAGGTTCCAGAACTCCGTTCCACCATGTTCCAGCTGAAAAAAAGCCCTGGACCTACCTACAATACCTACCTTTTACCTACAATAGACAATTAAGGCTACTCCACTAGAAAAGGAAATTCAGCAAGCCCTGGCATACAGACCATTAAATGCTATAGAAAGTTTCCTAATGAGACTGAATTGTTCTCAGCACCGGCCTGATTCTCCAGAGAGAAAAGTTGTTCTTTGTTTTCTGCACACCAAAATATATTCTGATCCTTTGAGTAGTCAGCGGAGGATGACAAATCCCCCTCCCCCGCTTTACTAGAGCAATTAACCTGTCACACCTACAGGCAACGTCTGAATCAGCAGTTAATATAATATCAGAGCGTTTCCCCCCTGCCTTTCTGCTTGACTCTGCTGAAACACCCCTGCCCAGCTGTGTCAGGTATTTTGTTGAAAACTAAATTGGACCCTGCTGCCTTTTAATAACATTTTAATGGCTCAAGTCATGTATTTCTGGCTTTTTGTTTTTGACCTTGTAAGTGATTTACAAGATCTCACTTCGGCTTTCAATGTTTCACTTCATAAAACTAAGAACTGATGGCTGTGCAGTTGCTTCTAATTATTTCTTTTTGAGATGAATGCAAAATATGCACTTTGAGTTTATCTACAGGAAGAAAACGGGACTGCTGTTAGACTTCTGTTTATCCTATGGGACTGGCACCAATTAAATGGAAAAGATAAATGATCACCACCAGTGTTCTGTTGCCTGTTTTCCTCATGGGATGCCCTCTCAGAAAATGCCCTCAGATCTGAAGGCCGCTGACCCCTTTTATTTTGTCCCATCAGTAATATATACTTGTGCCAGGGTAATTTTTTAAAACTACTCTTCCCCATGCAAAAGCAGACATCCTCTGTAAAAAGTGCATAGCCTCGTTCATGTTTTTTCTCACCACCCCGATATAGTTTGAGATATCATCCATGTACACAAGCTGAAATATGCCACGTCCATCTGGGGAGTGGGTGGCCTCCTACGTTTGGTGCTGGATACAGGCAGTACATTCAGAAGACTTCTAGTCCTTTATGGCTGAGTCGACTCCAAATTAATCACCAATTTGGATTAATATGAACATCTTCAAAATCATTTTTTAAAGTATGAAATATATTAATCTAAATCTATCTGTGCAATAGTGCAATTCTATGCAGAACTGATGGTGGGAAATGCTGTCAAGTTGCAGCCAATGTATGGTGATACTGTAGGGATTCCAAGGCAAGAGATGAACAGAGGTGGTTTTCCATTGCTTGGACTTCCTTGGTGTTTTCCCATCCAAGTACTAACCAGGGCTGACCCTGGTTTCTGAGATCTGATGAGATCAGGCTAGCCTGGAATTAAGTCTAGTCTAAGCCTATTGAGGAAAGACCGAGATAACTGCATAGGATTACACTGTGTCTCTACGTAAATTTCCAACATTCTGTTCTCCTCTTCCAAAATTCAGGCATACTGAAGAATGACTAATATACATCAAGAGACAGGGCTACAGAGATGGGACTTGGTTTGCGTTTTCATGGATGGGATCACTAGGGACAATGAACAGGTTTAGCCCCCAAACTAGAGTTTCACGTCTCCAGGTGGGATCTGGAGATCTCCCAGATCACTCCCCTTCATCCCTTCCCCTCTTGGAAGAATGCCTAAGAAGCTTTGGAGAAGCAGCCAGCAGCCTACGGCTACAGCTGTATTTGCCAGTTTAACTGAATTCTCAGTTTGATCTGGCTCATCAGTATCTGGGAATTCCATCTTGCTAGCACTTTGCTTGGCTTTAGTTTCTACCCCTAGAAATCTGTTTCTAAGCCAATACTCCTGGCAGACTTTTTTTCATAAAAATGAGATAATAAGTAATTTTACTGGAGCAAGCCAAATGACTTACAGTGCAATCTTAGGGAGAGTTACTCCAGTCTAAGCCCATTGATGTCAATAACTGGAATAACTCTGCATAGGATTGCACTGTTAGTTTTTATGAACAAAAAATTATCAAAAAACAAAAAAAAGATGTAAACTTATTTGTAATGTTGGTGATTTTGAAAACAGAATTTGGAGGAAAAAAATGAGTACTCCAAGTACTCTGTTGTAGCAAGCTCAGATAAAATGAATAAATATTTTCAATGGGAGCAACAGGTAACATTAAAAATATACCTTGTTTCTGTTACATACCTTTGGTCAACTATCAGGTCTTAAAATTAATAAATCTAAATCTGAAATTTATCCTATTAATTTATCCCCAGACACACAAGCTCAGATAGCCTCCAATTATGAATACCAATGGATCAGCAAGAACTGGGTCTATTTAGGAATCACGATCCCTGTCAACCTAGCAAATTTAAAGGAATCTAATTTTAAAACCCTAGAACTCAAAGTTGTAGGTGAATTTAAAGAATGGAGCAAGTTGACTTTATCCTGGGCTGAAAGAATACAACTGGTCAAAACCATGATTTTACCACTTTTCTTATTTAATTTTCGTATGCTGCCTATTAATCTCACTGATCAAGATATCCGAAAGTGGCAAACTCTTATAAATAAATTTATTTGGGCTAATAAACGTCCTAGACTTAATTTTTCAACCATGAAACGTTCAACCAAAAAGGGTGGCTTGGCTATTCCAGACCTAAAATGTTATTATATGGCAGCACAGCTAGCAAACATAGTGCTTCTTTTGCATTCCTCAGATAGTTCAGACTGGACATATGCTGAAACTGCACATCTTCTTCCCCATGATATAAAGGATATAATTTGGACAGACCCTAAACACAGGCCTACCCAAACTCTTGCCAATCCATTTTTGAAATCTACTATATCTGTATGGGACAGGGTAAGAAACTATCTAGCTCCTACACCGTCACCACTATCATCCTTCCTGGACCAATCGTGGTTTCCACCAGGTCAGGATTTAATTTCATTTCAGCAATGGAAGGTAATTAAGAAATCTAGGATCATTGACATCACCAAACATGGGGCCATCCTAACTAAGGAGCAAATAGAAGGGGATACAGAGGTTGTGGTCCCTTGGTATCAATACTTACAATTATCTCACCTTATAGGCAGCCAATTATTTGTCGACTCCTGGAAATGGGAGTTAACAGATTTTGAACGTTTATTAAAAAAAACAGAACCTCATCGTAAAGGCCTCATAGCTAGCATCTATTCTAATTTAAACTCACAGAATGATCAATCCTCATTAAGGTACCAATTGAAATGGAATACGGACTGCAGTACCCCCTTAACAGAGGAGCAATGGTCCACAATATGGTCTGGCAAGCCCCTAAATTCGAACGCAATCAATATCAAAATGTCTTCTTTTAAATTGTTGTCAAGATGGTACATGACTCCTCAATTACTACACCAAATTAATCCCAATTTAACACCGCTCTGTTGGAAAAAGTGTGGTCAAATTGGTGACTATATCCATTTGTGGTGGTCTTGCCCCAAGATCCAATCATTCTGGGACTTAATTTCAAGGAAAATTAAGGAGATTACAGATTATGAACTGCTCATGACTCCAGAATCAATTTTGCTGGGTCTTTGGGAAGACCCTGTCATACCAAAGGTGCGGAAAAATTTAATATTTATGTTACTTGCTGCTGCAAAAATGCTTCTAGCAGCACACTGGAAATCAGACAAGCTTCCGAAGCTACAACAGTGGGTTCAGAAAGTATGGGATATTTTTATTATGGAAAAAATAGCAGACCACCTTCATTCTATTGATAAACCACAGTATCAGTCATCATTCTTTACGCAATGGTTGCCCTTTTTGAATTACTTATACAATACTAATCAACTGCCTAATGCTGATATCAATACTTTTAGCTTCTTAGCTATATTATGAGAATATCTCCTCACTGTTCCCCCTTGCACTGTTTTTGTAGTCTATTACATTGGCTTTGTTATTGTTATTGACCGTTCCAAGGTTTGTTTCTTGTATTATTGTTATATGTATTTATGAATATTGTAAATTGTAAAATGAAAAATAAATAGTTAAAAAAAATATATATACCTTGTTTCTAAAGTGAACAGATATGTTCAGGGAAAATCAACTGAGTTAAAGTAGAAAGCTGCACTGCTCAGGTGATTTCTGAAATCTGAATAAACTGGGTGCACAAACGAAGGTAGACTCAAGTAACCTAACCTTGTACAGCTTGCCAAAAACTGAACAACAGAGATCTCCTGAGGTCTCACTGATCCTGGCAGATTTGCTGAACCCCACTCCCTTCAGATTCCTGATTAGCCATGAAGCTACCTGGATAGCTTTGGATAAAACGTTATTAAAGCCATAATTTACTTCACTGGTGGCTATGAAGCTCCACACTCAGTGTGAGTCCTTTAGAGAATGAGAACCCAGTAGTCAATATGTGTAGAGGACATGCAGGTTAGCTGCCATGAGATGCAGAGCCCCCTACCACCACCACCCCGATGCCACACAGCAGCTGTGTGCCATCCCCATGTCCTCTCCAGATGTACAGCTAATAATGTACTTATTTAATTTGTACCCTTCCTTTCTCCCCACTGAGGATCCAAAGCAGCTTCCATCATTCTCCACTCCTCTATTTGATCCACACAACAACCCTGTGAGGAAGAGTAGGCTGAGAGTGTATGATCCATTGCAAGCTTGAAAGGCAGAGTGAGGATTCAAACTTGGGTGAGTCTACCAGATCCTAGTCCAACATACTAACCACTACATGACACTGGCTGTCCAATAAGAGGCTGGCTTAGGTGACCTCCTTCAGCAGCAGATGCTCCAAGGGGCTCCCCCAGCTTTCCCGTCCCCCCACCCCCTTTTTAAAAGAAAGCAGTCACACAAAGGCGCAGGCTCTTCTGGATTTGTTTTCCAATAGATCTCTCTCCAACTGTGATGTGAATTCCCACAGCAAGCAGCCAAGCAGAACTTGGGGTAAGCCAAACTTGCTCCGAATTTGGCCAGTGCTGCCTCATTAGGACTTACCAGTCTACAGATTTGCTGAAGTTACATTTTCACATGTTCTTGGACGATTTCTCCAGTGTACTTAGAATAAAGGCACACTTTGGTTTAAGACCCTCCAATTATGCCCAAGACTCCAGTCCAGAACACCATGCTGTGCTTACTTGCCATTCAGTGAGCCCCTGCTCCCACCCCCTGCAACAGGAGCAGGAGGAGCTTATCCTTGTTGACTCTTTAAGGCTCTTCAGGGGCTTTCCAGTATTTTCTTGGCCTGCCTGGCCAGGTTGGGACGAGAAGGAGCTATTCTATGAGGGCTCCAGTCTTTCCTAGTGGGCAGAAGACGCTGCTGCAGAACCACTGCTTTTCTCGGCGGCTTACAGAATCCCACAGGGGTTCATCTTGTACTCAGGGTTGTCAACCTCCCAGTGGGCCTGAGTTATCGCAAAATCACAACTGATCTCTAGACTACAGAGATCAGTTCCCCTGGAGAAAATGGCCACTCCAGAGGGTGGATTTTATGGCTTCCCATCACCACTGAGTTCCTTCTCCTCCTCAAGCGCCACACTTCCCCAGGCACCACCCCAAAATCTCCAGGAATTTCCCAGACCAGAGAAATGTAACATCTAGGAGAGAGCCAGTATGGTGTAATTACATATATATCGGACCACTGTGTAATGTGCTCTTATCTCTGCTGCTGAAAAGGGTCCAGAATTCACAACTGGTGGTAGTCACACACCCGGTGGTGACCCAGCAAAAGGAAAATGTAAGTTCATTATTATGTGAGCTCCTGTTTGTTTGCAAACCTAACCCAATTCAAAGAAAGTATTGCTGAAGAATGCTGAAGACCTAAATGGTTTAGGACCAGAGTACCTGAATGACCATCTCTACTCATGCCCTTACATCTTCTACTGGACTGCCAGCTCCATCTTAGGACATTCCTAGAGATTTGAGGGCAGTACCTAAGGAAGGAGATGTCGGGGGAAAGCAAGGCGCTCAATGAATATGTGATGTCACTCTAGGAATCCCTTGTCTCCTAGCTGTATAGTACACCAGACCTATTTTATATCAAACTGCCATTTCTTCCAGGGAATCCAATCTCTCGTCTGGAGTTGTAATTCCAGGAGAACTCACCTTGAGATCATGTGCCTTTGTAAAAGGAAACAGGGAGAGACAGCGTGCACGACAGCACTCATTGTCCACATTTAGAAGTGTCTGATTAAGACATTTTTATTTCTGAAAGGGGATAGAGAGTTTAATCTTTGCTGGTATCTGGTCTCATACTACTACTCTGACCAATTGGTTTAGCACTGTTCTGGACTTTTTGAGGCTGCTGTTGCTGCTTGGTAGTTTATATTGTTTTATTGATAGAATTTCTTGTTAGCTGCTTTGAGCACTAATTTATTTTGGCCAAAAGACAAGATATAAGTGTCCTGAATAAACTGACTGAGCTATAATTTGACTGCTACTAGTGATCAAAGGCAATATATCCTGGAAGTATTTGGGCAAAGCTCTTCAGTGGGTTCTGAGCTGCTACAGACCTATGAAATGGCAGTAAGAAAGGAGAAATGACAAATGCATAGATAATTCAAGGAGTAACAGAAGGATCAAACAGGTGGGTGGGTGGCAGGATTTGAAAGGGCTGCAGGAAAAATACTGAATGACTTGGAATTCTAAAATGTAGCAGCATTTTAAAACTCAGCTCTTATATTCTTCCAGCTCTTAAATTCTACCAATTTTTTTCTTTTGCTCAATTAATTGAAAACCAGAATATAATCCGATCAAATAAAAGGCAAAAATACTAGTAACGTACTTTTATCAATGCTTGTCTATCATATAATCATGTAAGCAAGCACACACTAGGACATACAACACATGTTCATATTAGCCAAAGATTATGTCATTCATACCTATTATAGTTTTGCAAATTCACAAAGCACCTCCTACTCTCCCGTCATACAGTCCTAATGTCAAGGTAACCCTGAGTAAACAGCACTCTTGAGTTTTTAGCCTTTGATCATGACATTCAGGTAGAACGTTTACTACAGCAGTTGCTCCTCAATCCTGAACATGTTTACTTCATCAGATCTGTTAAAACTAGAAAAAGGGGAATATAAAAAGGGAACAAACAAATACTCAGAAAATGCCTCAGTAATTTACTTCCAAGCAAGAACACAGAGGATCGTAACTCCAAAACTAGTTACACATTCTTATTGCCTGGATCCTGGTTCATATATTCATCATTTTGGAAGCTTTCAAAGACCAATCTGTTTGTTCTAGTTTAGCAGATGGACTTGTACAGAATAAAACCACCGGGGCCTCAATCTATTTCACTCTGCTGGAAACTGTCTCCATGTTTAGCTTTTTAAAAAATAGGTGTTTAAAATATTTTTATGTATATATTTTATTTAGAGCCTAATCATTGATAATTTTCCTCTAAAGTAACTTCTACTAAGTTCAAGGACACATTCTTCCTAACAAGTGTACCTGGGATTCTGATCTTTCTCTGCACTCTACTGGACTCAAATCTTACTCTTCACAGCAATGCTATTTTAATAGAAAAGACTTTGATGTTCACAGTGCATGAGAAAGAACGCATTCCATTGCCAGTTTTTGATCACCACAATCATATAACTAGCCATACAATCCATTCTCTGTGGTACAGAAAGTTTGCTTGGGACTGCCACCTGTTTTTGTGGGTTTTTTGGCATAGCTATTATCACTTTCCTAAAATCCAAAGGAATGCAACAGGAAAGAAAATATAAAGCTGTTTATGAGTAAGTAAGCTGCCTTACCTGCTTGTGAATGCCCCAGGCACTTGAGAATCCTTCCCAGGACAGATCACAAGGTATTTCCCCCAGCAGCATAAAAAGCAGTGGCTCAGACTTTCCTTTTCCTAACAAGCCACCTACATCAAAGCTGTCAGGCACCGGTGACTAATATTTACCCTTCTGAAGGCTGGGCGAAGTTCAGTTGGGACCTTCAGCTTTTCGGATGGATTCTGAAAACTCAAGTACATCTCACTGTTTTCACTAGCAGCCCTTCTCCAGCTCCAATCAACAGCTTCAAGGCAAAGGTTTCCACCCTCTTTTCTTCCAAACCTCCTCCGCCTCATTCTCTTGTCAGAACAGAATCGGGAGTGAGTATCAAAGCATGAAATAAGCATGTTTAATAGATTTTGCCCTCATTCTACCTGGAGAAATCTAGGCTTCTCTTCCTTCTTCACAGTGGGTATCTATATCTAGGACCTGTAGTTTTGTTGACACAGTAACCACACCTAACTGTCCCCCTCCCCTTTTCCAGGTGCTTCTGTATGAAAGAAGTCACCATGAAAAAGGTTTCCTTAGCAGGTGTGTGCGTGCATGCGTACGCGCGCACACGTGCTTCTCAACAGAGGAAAAGAAATAAAGTTGTTTCTTGGGGCTGGGACTAAGTAAGATTAATTCCATCCTCCTCCAACTTTGTTCTCCCTTCCGTATAGGTTTCTGGGTGTCTGAATACAGGCACCCTGCTCAGCTAGCAGAGGGAGGGGAACTAAAAAGGAAAAGAAACAGAGACAAACAAAACAGCCTGTTAGATTGAAGGAAAATACATTTCCACCCTAAAAAACAATACTCCAATAGACCTCTGTTGTATCTGTTGACCCCCCCCCTCTCTCTCACACACACACACACACACTTACTTCTGATCGGGATCAAAAGGGCATTTCACATCACTCCCCTCAACTGAATCCTCACAACAACTTTGTGAGAGTTGTTTAGTCTGAGAGATTGTGATATGTGCTGGTGATGTGGTGAGCTTCCATGGCAGAATGGGGATTTGAACTTGGTCATCCCAGGTCCTAGTTTGACTCTCTAACCACTACGCCACACCTTCTCCATCATTTTTTCCAGGTAGTGGGAGATTCCAATAAATTGTACTTCCTGTGAATACCAAACTGGGTGATTATGATGGTTCATGAAGTATACTAAACTTATAGTGCAACCGTAACAAGGTTTATCCAGGATCCTACTCAAGTTGACTCGATGAAGATCCAAAGCAGTTTACATCGTTCTCTTCTCCTATTGAGGGTTGAGATAGGTTGAGTTGAAAGTGTATGAGTGGCCCAAGGTCACTCAGCAAGCTTCCTTAGCAGAGTAGGGATGTGAACCTGGGTCTCCCAGATCCTAGTCCAACGATCTAACCACTACATTCCACTGGTTTACATCCCACCATAGTCCATATAGGACTCAAGCTGGATAAGAACCACTGAGGTCTCTTGAGTAGGAAGAGGGATGTGCCATATGCAATATATGTACCATGCTTGCTCATGCACAACAACTTCTTTGTTAATCATGATGTGTGTCAAAATGGACACATGTAAACATGATTCAGATACAAAGCATAAATCTTCATAGCATACTTTCAGCCCTCTTGAGGCACTCCTTCCTTCCTTCCTTTCATTTTTATGCTGCCTTTCCACCCAATTCAGGGTCCCCAAGGCAACTAACATTAAAACATTTAACATACAAATATATATAAAACATTAAAAACAAATAACACAATATAAATACAAAAACATATGAACACCTAAAAACACACAAACAGGGAGAAGGGCTAATAAGAGTCAGTGAGCAAATGCCAAACTAAACAAACAGGTCCTCACCCACTGGCAGAAGATAACGATAGAGGGAGACAGACAAATCTCCCTGAAGACGAATTTCCAAAGTTTCAGTGCCAGGACCAAGAAGTCCCTTTTTTGAGTTGCCACCCATCGAGTCTTCGCAAAGCAGGGCCTCCAAAGATGACTGGAGTGGACCGCTACATCCATATAGGAGAAAGCAATCCTTCAGGTAAGCTGCCCCCAAGCTATATAGGGTTTTTAAGGTCATTACCCGGATCCTGAACTAAGCCCCGAAGCACCTTGGGACTCAATGTAGATGGAATAAGACTGGAGTGATATGCTCACTATGACACACTCCATCAGTGTTCTGGCCACTATATTCTGTACCAACTGTAGCTTCCAGACATTCTTCAAGGGCAGCCCCACAAAGAGCACATTGCAGCAATCTAATCTAGATGTTACCAGATCATGCCTCACAGAAGCAAGATCTTTCCTGCCCATGAAGGGCTGTAGCTGACTCACCAGCTGAAGCTGATAAAAGGTGCCCTTGGCCACCTCTGCCACCTGTTTATCCAACAGAAGGCCTTGAGTCCAGCAGCCCCCTGAAGCTACGAACCTGTTGCTTTAGAGAGAGCGCAACCCCATACAGAACAGCAGATATTCCTATTCCTGGTCAGACCTTCCCATCACCAGTAGCACCTCTGTTTTGTCAGGATTAAGTTTTGTTTGCCTTCATTCACCTCAAAACTGCTTCCAGGCACCTGCTCATGGTTTCCACAGCCTCCCCGGAATCTGCTGGAATCTCAAGATAGGGCTGTATATCATCTGACTACTGGGGCAATTCAGATGACAGCTCCTGTTGACTTCTCTAGAGGCTTCATGGAGATGTTAAAAAGCATGTGTGACAAGATGGTACCTTGCAGGACCCTAGAGGCCAGAGACCAAGTAGCAATCTCCCACCAACCTATTTTTGTGGTAGGACTGAAACCACCACAGAACGATGCCTCCTAGTCCCAATCCTGAAAGGCGGTCCAGAAGGATAGCATGAGTGATGGTATCAAAAGCCACTGGGATGTCCAGGAGAATTAACATTGCCATGCTCCCTCTTGTCCATCACACAGTCCAGGTCATCCACCAGAGCAAGCAAGGCCTTTTAGACCCAGAACCAGGCCTGAAACCAGGAATGGATCTAAACAATGGATCCAAACAAATTGCTTCGTGATGAAGGGAGTTTTGACTTTCGAAAGCTCATACCCTGGAAATGTAGTTGGTCTCTAAGTTGCTACTGGACCCGAATCTGGTTCTTCTACTGAAGACCAACACGGCTACACTTGAAACTGCTTCATTCAGGAATCTCTGGTTGCCTAATCGCCACTAGTTTACTGAATAATTATACATTAGAGAGTGGGTGGTAGATACTCAATTCTCCTGGTCCAGAGTAGATTTCTTTAGGAGTGGACATACCACTGCCCACTTCAAAGCAGGGGTAACCTCCTCAAGGAGGCATATGACATTTCCATCAGTCCCCCATGCACAGATTTAAGCAGCCAGGAGCACCAAGGGTCACACAAGCAAACGGAAGGCCTTGAACTTCCAAGAATCTTGTCAACATCCTCTGAATGGACAAGCTGAAAGGTATCCCATACAACTGGACAATCCAGCACCCTGTGACCATCAAATCCTCTTGCTATGATGTAGAATCCAAGTCAGAATGGATATGAGAGATTTTATCTGCAAAATGCTTACCCAAATGATTGTAGCAGGCTGCTCAGCAATCCACTTCCTCCTGTAAGCCAGAATCCAATAGGCTTCTGGCCACTAGGAAGAGTTCTACAGGTCTACACTGTACAGGTGCAATGGGGACAGAGAAATATTTAAGGAATATTCCTTTAGGGAATCACTAAGGTAGAGGCTCAATACACAAATAGAATTAAATCTTCGAAATAAATAAGTAGCACTTGGAATAGGAGTCTGGTGAGGCAGCCTAAAAATCTTCTAAATAAATATTAATATCTGTAGTTCATTCTGCATATTGTGTTTCTTAAAAAAATCAGCAGGGCAGAACATTCCGTCCACTTCCCAAAGCATAGTGATAAGCATTTCCTTTCCCCCCTCACTTAATTCAACTGTCTATCAAATATAATTGTTGTGAAAGAAACATCCAAACCCTGCTCAACATATCCATCTGTTACACAGATATGTGAATAGCTAAGATGGTGAACAAGAAGTGTTGAGACTGTTCATCAGCATCCAGATCACTTTCAGATTCAGATTAAAGCCATTATCTCTTGTAAAAGGCGTTAAGAGGTTTCGGTGACTACATGGGCGGGGTGGGGGAGCCAAAAATGTTGGTGCTTATTGCAGGCAGAAGCAATTGCTGCAGGTATTTAAAGCTGGTATGGTTCAATGGCTAATGACGTCTCTTCTTGCATAAAAAGAGTTAAGTAGGGTTAAGAGCATCACCTACAACATCCTGGAATCATCCACTTGCATATCAACCAATTTAATATGCACCATCGTGTGCTGAGAATGTCCTTCTACTATCTACATTGAACAAATAGGCCAGTCTCTGTGTGAGAGAATCAACAAACACAAATCTGACATAAGAAACTGCAGCATTCAAAAATGGGGGGGGGAGCATTTTAATCTCTCTGGACATACTGTTACAGATCTGAAAGTCACTGTTCTATAAAAAAAGACTTCAAGTGAAATATACAATTGTTCACGATCTTCTATTCCTTGGCTCAATCATAAACCAAAAGAGAGACTACAACCAAGACATCAGAAGAAGCCTGGACTTGGAAAAGCAGCTGTGACGGAACTAGAAAAGATTCTTAAAGATAAGGTAATCCAAATATATTCCCCATTACTATGTCTGGATGTGAAAGTTAGACAAAGAAGAAAGCTGATAGGAAGAAAATTGATTAATTTGAAATGTGGTGCTGGGGGAGAGTTTTGTGGATACCAAAAAGACCAATAAGTGGGTTCTAGATCAAATCAAGCTTGAATTCTCCCTAAAAGCTAAAATGACAAAACTGAGACTACTGTACTTTGACCACATCATGAGAAGACAAGATTCTCTAGAAAAGTCCATAATGCTATGAAAAGTAGGGAAAGAAGAAGACTGAAAACAAGATGGCTTGACTCAATAAAAGAAGCCTCGTTCTTTAGTTTGCAAGATCTGAGCAAGACTGTTAATGACAGGACATTTTGGAGGTCTTTCATTCATAGGGTTGCCACAGGTCAGAGGTGGCTTGATGGCACATAACACACACACACACAGAGGGAATTAAACACCACCTGTTATCTTGGATTAAACAGAGACTTGGATTTCCTTATTTACTACAATTTTAATAGTTCTACAGGAGTCCCTTTTTAGAAACTTTAATTGGCTCTTCCTAATATTTTTTATTATACTTTGTATTGCTCAGTTAATTTCTTAAACTTCACAAAGCTTCTTCCTATCAGTTGTATTTATCCTACTTTATTACTTTGTTTATTTGTACCCCTTAGGGTCACCATAGGTCAGAGGCGACTTGATGGCACATAACACACACACACATTTGTACCCTAAGAAAGGATGAAACCTCTGACCTCTCATATCATCCATTATGTGTACAGGCTAATTCCATACAGATAACTACACTTGAAAGATTTATGATGGGATTCACACCAAACCTCACTCTACCTTAGCTTCTTCTCTTCCAGTAAGATTTTTTTTAAAAAAAGAGATTTTCTCTTCACATATCTTAAGAAATGAGCTCTGACTCACAAAAGCTCATATTGAAATAAAAGATGATAGTCTTTAAGATGCCACCGGACTTTTGTTTTATTTTGTATTTCTTCGACCATCAGAACTAATAATTCAGCCTAAATTATAGCTCTATTGAAAGAATTACTGAGATAATATATTCTATATGAAACTTATATTTTTAATTTAGATATTTATACCCCACTTTTCTCCCCAATGAGGACATAAAGAAAATTATATTGCTCTTCCCATCTCCACTTTATCATTACAATAACCCTGTAAGATAGTCGAGAATTCAGACCTTTGTCTCCCAGGCCCTAGTCTGGCATTCTAATCACTACACCACCCTGCCTCTCTAAATACCCACAAATACTAAGTTTTATTATTACAGTTCCATAATCTTCCTTTTGTCCAGTTTACGATCACTGGACATGAGTTCCATGGATTTCACTGTGAATGATTTAAACTTCACTCTCCCATTAAATGGCTTTTTAAATAACATTCATCAGTATGATTTACTTTGGCTGAATCATGCCCCTTTATACTAAGATTTTAATAAAACCAATACTTATCTCGTTTACAAATTTAATAGGGTCTCTTTGAACCAACACAGACAGCCCCTCCAGATTGTAAGTATTTTATATGATACTACCAGGAGTCTGCTTAACATGCCAGTCCTAGAGAAAAATACAAAAGGGGCTGATGCTTTGTGTTAGCTTTGCTTATTTAAAGTAAGTTTCAACTAAAATATTGTACTTAACAACTGTTTGGTTTTTTCTTACAAGCATCACAGAATATGCATCTTGGAACCAAAGCAGTTACATTCCCTTGAAAGCCAAAACACAACATCCCCACCTCCATCCTCAATATTATTACGAGCAAGAGGGAGGCCTGCAAGGGTTTATGGGGGAAAGGAAATCCTATTCTCCCCCCCTCCCCCCAACTCTCCCTTCACCTGTCTGGAGAATCCTGTTGTCTCCACCATCCCTTCACCTGCCTGGTTTCCTCTACTCCTGCCCACCTTCCATCCACCCATTTCTCCTGCCCCATCTTCCCTGCTCTTCTTCCCCTCTGCCTGTTCTTCCTGCCTGCTCTTCTCCCTTCCCTTTGTCTGTTTGCCCTCTTGCCTTCCCAGTCTTCTGTCACTCCTCCCTCTGCCCATTCTCCTTTCCAGTCCTGCCCAGTGTGGCCTTGTAGCTGCTTTTCATGGATTGCAGCACAATTTAAATGAGATGCTGAGCTTGTACAAAGTTGCAGGGGGCAGCTCATGGCAAGTTCCTCTCCAATAGAGACCAACCCTGTGTCAGGGCTTGCCGCTGCTGCCGCTGGGCATGGCACTGGGCGGTCTGCTCCTGACATCATAGGGGGGCCAGGGATTCTGCAGGACCCTGCTCTGTGGAAGGAGGGGCGGTATACCTCACCCAGACTCCCTCTCAGTCCACTCGCTGGCCTGCTCAACCTGGCCTGCTTACCCTCTGCATCCTCCTTCATCTCCTCCTTCCAGAACTCTCCTCCAAGCCTCCACCCCTGCATCTTACTGCTCTCACTCCACATCATCACTTCTCACTCACACCCACCACCACAGGGCTCTTCCCAGCCAGCTTTTATAGGGCTTCCTTCTACTGCCCCACCCCTCTTCCAGCCTGGTCTTGGGCTGCACCAAGCAGTTGCAGCTGGGGTAGCTGATCTGGCCCCACTGACCAGCACCAGCTGTGCCTTGTTCCCTGGCTGCCCAGCCTCCCTGCCTTGGCTGATTGCTGAAGGCCTGTCCAGCTGCAGTCCCCTGGCTAGCAGCCTGGCCTCCCTGGCTGAGCTGATGGCTGAAGGTGGGTCCAGCTGCGGCTCCTTGGCTGGTTGCCCAGGGCTTCCTGCAGAGTGCCTCCAATAGCCCCACCTGGAGTGACTTGGCTTTTGGCAACTCCTGGGCCAGGCTACTATTTTCTAGCTGGGGCGTGGCTTTGGGTTGTTGGGGCTGCTGCTGCTTCTCCTCCTCAGGTAAGGTCTTTGGGTGGGTGACTGCTGGGCTCCCAATCCCTCTGCCCTTGCCCCCTTCCGCCTTGCTTAGTCCCCTTTCCTTCCCTAGGGGAGTGGGACTCGCTGGCCTCTCTCTGTCTCCCCCTGCCTCCTGAGGCCCTGGGCTTTTGCCCCTTGCCCCTGGCACCGGCAGGTTCTGGCTCCATTTGCCCATGGGAGGGGTTGACCTGCTGTCCCCCGGCTTCCCCCTCTGCCTGCCAGTCAGACCGGTTGACCTGCTGTCTGCTGGCTGACCAGTTGACCTGCTGGCTGCTGGCTGCTCCCTCTGTTTGCCCGTCAGCCCGGCTGACCTGCTGTTCCCTCCTACCAAGTCTGGGGGCTGGGACCCAGACCCCGGACACCCTGGTCCCAACCCAAAGTGGTTTAACTCATTCTCCTCTCCTCCATTGTATCATCACAACAACCTTGTGATGTTAGGTTAGGCTGAGAGTGTGTGACTGACCCAATGTCACCTAGAAAGGGGAATTGGACTTTGGTCTCCTAGATTCTAACCACTACACTGTGCTGACACTACATAGATTCTAACCACTACACTGTGCTGGCAGGAGGCAGAACCAATGCTACTGGCCTTCAAGCCTTGCTCTATTCCAGCTAAAAAAAAGGTAAAGGTAGTCCCTTATGCAAGCACCAAGTCATTACTGACCCATGGGGGGTCATGACGTTTTCTTGGCAGACTTTTGTTACAGGGTGGCTTGCCATTGCCTTCCCCAGTCATCTACACTGGAAGGCTGAGTCAACCTAGAGCCAGCTACCTGAACCCAGCTTCCTATGTGAACCCAGCTTCCGCCAGGATCCAACTCAGGTCATAAGCAGAGCTTGGGCTGCAGTACTATAGCTTACCACTCTGCGCAAGAATCACAGACCACCTTGGGCTTCTACTTCATCACAACCCTGATGAACTAATTCCATTTTAAGTTTCAGATTTATTTTATTTTTCCAGACACTTAGCCAGATAAACTTTACAGGTTTATATACACTATTAATCTTTGCCAATTCATTTTAACAGTTTGGGACTAGTTCACACCCATGTGGATGGGACTGTTCACTTTTTTGACTGGTTCTTGCTTTCATCTATGTAACACACCTACATTGTGGAATGTTGGCCCTCTGGCTTCTCTTAGTAACCACTTCCTGTTCTCTTTCTCTTTGTACCCTTGCATATATCTGAGCACAACAACCTGCATCAGCTCATGAAAGACGAAGCCACAATATACTTGTTAGTCCTTGAAGGGGCCACAAGATACTTGGTTGTTTTATTTCTTATCAACTTGCCACTGTAACACATTCAGCGAAGTAGGTAGTTGCCTAACACGATCACAAAAAGCTACCTTATACTGAATCAGACCCATGGTCCATCAAAGTCAGTATTGTCTATTCAGACGGGCAGTGGCTCTCCAGGGTCTCAGGTGGAGGCATTTTACATAATTTACTATCAGATCCTTTTAACAGGAGATGCAGGGGATTGAACCTGGGGCCTTCTGCATGTCAAGCAGATGCTCTGCCACTGAGCCACAGCCCCTCCCCTCTACAAAAGCTCACTCTATAAGAAGTAGTTTTTGATGTGTGTCCCATAGCTATCTTTGTCCTTATGGTAAGGTGTATACAGCATGCTCTTCTGGATTGTATCCCATGAAAGAGTTAATTCCGATAAGGCTACAGCCTCAAGCCATTCAGCAACCAATTGTCAAATGGCTTCAGGCCCCACTTCTGCAAATGGGAAGGTATTCTAATGATGTCATCCTTGTAATTTGATAATCTGCTTGGGGAAGTTTGCTCTTTGCATTTTCTTGGCAACAAAGGAGCCAAACCTGTTCTTCCCTGACTTCCTTGTATAGTTTCACTTAAGAACATCAGGGTCTGAAGAAAATCAGTTATACGCCCCGGGGGAATCTTAAACCGCTTGAATGCAAAAAACAATCCTTTTCTAAGTGCCAGAAATAAAGTGACAATATTGTTAAGTGAAATGCCAGCAGAAAGTACTTGAGAGGAGAAGAAAAGGCATTCATAGGGGATGAAAAATTCCTCATGGACTAGCCATGTTAGTTTGTTGCAGCAAAAACAAAATATAAGTCCTGTGGCACTTTAAAGACTATCACATTAACAGGGCAGTCCTAAACAAAGTTACACCCTTCTTAATCCATTGAACTCTGCTTGAGGTAGTAATGTTAGCACAGCATAAACTTTCCTGAACTTGAGCCCAGTTTGTGAGATATAGTGAAGATACAGTATCAAAATGAAAATGCAAGTGATATAAATGCCTTGTTTGATCTCATTCCTGGCCATGTTCACAAGGCATGCTCACATGCTACTTCTTCCTGACACCGGGATCAGTCAAAGCTCAGTTTAATATATCCAGTTCACCTTTTTGTTTAAATGTTACCCTACAGGTATTTAGAGTTTGTAAAAAGCACCCAGCCCAGTGCTTACACTGTAGCATAAAAGATCAAGGCAAGAAGTTCTGACGTGGTTGAACCTGTGGGCACTTTGGGAATTCTGAAACCCATTAGCGGGCACCATCAGAAAATGGCTGCCAGAGTAGCTACTTCCAATCACAAAACATTGGGAGGCTCCACAAAATGTTAGGAAGTTCCAAACCAAGCATCCTCCAAAGCAGCTGTTTCCAAATGAGCGCTCCCCTACAAACACAAAGTTGATGCCTCCTGGGTTCTTCCGAAGCATTTTCTGCTCCAGTGAAGTGAAGGAAAGCATGGATTGGCTCTGCTTTGGGGGAAGAGGTGTCTTGGGGAAGATGCAACTGGGCACCAGGAAACTGTGCCCGTGCATACCATGCTGGAGATCGCTGGACTAAGGGCACACTCTGTCAACCATTCATAAATCAAATTCATTTTAATGGGACTTGTACAGAAGTTCCTGATTAAGCCCTTTACAAAATAGGTCCGTTTCCACACGGCTTACCTTTGTTCGTAAGGACCCGGAACATCACACAAAAAACGCGGAAGATCGTGTTTTCTCGCGCGAGATTTGTGCGAAGTTGCGCAATGTCGCGCAAATCTCGCGCAAAAAAACGTGATCTTCCACGTTTTTTGCGTGATGTTCCAGGTCCTTACGAACAAAGGTAAGCCGTGTGGAAACGGCCTAGCACAGAAGAGGGGGGGAAAGTAACATTTGAAGCTGCTCTTCAGCATAGCAAATGAATCCCTAGCTCACCACCATATAACAACTCAAGAACTGGGCTTTGCAGGAAGACCTGTTATATGTCCACTTAAAGTCAGAGTCCGCTGAATGTGGAGGTGTTTGATAAATCCGCTGATCTAGATTATGTTTCAGTTCTGTATTCGGATTTCTGCTTGTTTTCCAATTTCTGCCATCCATTCCCTATTGCATTGTTTATTGAATGACCCAGCCATTTATCATACTGGTTGTGTAATTTGCCTTGCGTCTCAGTAAGAAATAAACAAAATAAAAAAATAAAATAAAAATCAGAATTCTCTGTATAATTGTGGGAGGAGCCCCGTGGTGCAGAGTGGTAAGCTGCAGTATTGCAGTCCAAGCTCTGCTCACGACCTGAGTTCGATCCCGGCGGAAGCTGGGTTCAGGTAGCCGGCTCAAGGTTGACTCAGCCTTCCATCCTTCCGAGGTTGGTAAAATGAGTACCCAGTTTCCTGGGGGTAAAGTGTAGATGACTTGGGAAGGCAATGGCAAACCACCCCATAAAAAGGCTGCCAAGAAAACGTCGTGATGCGACATCCCCCCATGGGTCAGTAATGACTCGGTGCTTGTACAGGGGACTACCTTTACCTACCTTTACCTGCATAGTTGTATGCTTACTTGGAAGCTAAGTCTGACTATGCTTAATGGATCTTACTCTCAAAGAAAGCGTGGTGTGCCCAGGAATACAGTCTGACTTATGTTGTGAAAGGAGTCTGAAGAATTCCTCGACCTTATTTCTAGCATTCCAGCCACCAGTGAGTGCCGTAAAATAACATTCCCAAGCTCCCACTGTGACAAACTCGAAAAAAGCCTGCAAGAATAAATTGGCACCACAGATAGTAGTCATCAAACAAATCCTGGTGACACTTTCTGCAACCGAACATATATTGACTTTGGCTTGTTTCAGGCACACAGGGCAAAGTCTGAAGCGTGGTTAAAAATTGCTTCCCCAACCCCCTCACTGCACACATAGCTATGTTAATAATTAAGTAACAACCAGAAGCTGGTTTAGGGAAGAATTGGTTTTACATGCATCGTTCTTTGGTGTACAAAATGTTTGACTAAGTTTTTGCCTTTCCCTTGTCGATATGAGCAGCGATAAGCCCGTTATTATGATGACTAAGAGGCATGTTGTGTGTAACTACTATGGTTGCCAACAGGCCTGGAGAAAAAAATGCCCTGTCCCTTTAATAGAGCATTAATGTGTGGAAATATGTCTGTGTGCGCTTTGTAATCTCCAAAATATTCTAAATTGTTTGGGGCTTTGGTAGGCTAAGTTCTTCTTCTCTATGTTTTCCCTTTCCTCCCCTTTTAAAAACCTAGTGCCTCAACGATAGCAATAAGCATGCTGTTCTCATCACACCATTTTGAGGGATGAGTGGGTTAGTTGTTCTTTTTTAATTTACAAACTAATATCTTTCTGCATGTCTGGAGAGTCCCTCAGGGATGCAGAAAACCCTGCCTTGCCTTTAGTTGGCTCTGCTTCCCTACCCTGCTGTTAGTCAGAGGACCATCAAATTTATTGTTAAAAGGAGTGATAATGCGATCCAAACATCATTCCAGGCACCTCCCCCCACAAAGAAAATGTTAAGGCTACCTGGACTCTTTCCAAAAAGAGAAAATCCTTTCTTGTTCTTCTAGAATATTAATGCCCCAGGAAGACTCTTGCCCAATTGGCCTAAGAACTGGCAAGACCAGTTTGCATTACATTTTGCTGGTAGGTTTTAATTTCTTCATTACCCAGGAATTCTTCCAATGGGTGAAAACAGCCGCAGCAAAACTGCTATTTTGGGGGTTGCATTGTTTCCCAGGCATATCTTGTTGAGGCTGTATTATGTGATCCAATCTCAAATATTCGTTAAAAAAAATCTGTTTCTTGCTTTAACACAGGACAAAACCAAATGAGTCCTACCATTTGGATTAGGCAGAAAAATCTCAAATTTAGAATACTGAAATGTAACCCTTCCTGCTGAGAAGAAAGAATCCAGCTTATGTGAGATCAACAAGCTTTTTCCAAGTATTTTATTTACTTCATTTATACCCCACCTTTTCACAACAACCCTGACAGGTAAGCTAGGCTGAAAGTGTGACTGGCCCTGGGAGGGCCGGATCTACGGTTGCCAGTGCCCAGGGCAACCGTAGCTAGGCTCTACGCGTGTGCATAGCGTTGCTTGCACTTCTGGCACTACGTGATGACATCACTCCCGTGATGTCATCACGCTGGGGCGCCCCCCGCCCCCGCAGCAAGCCAGCTGTCCCAGCGCGTTGTGGAGCTGGCGGTAGCACGAGTGGCTCGGAGGCTGCCCACGCCATTCACCTGCCCTGCAGGACAAGGGGCGGCCAGCTTGCGGCGTGCCCTTTGTCCTGGGGAAAGGCGAACGGCGCAGGCAGCCTCCCAGCCACCCGCACTGCCTTTTGCCTTTCCCCAGGACAAGGGGTGGCCGGCTTTCGGCACGCCCCTTGTCCTGGGGAAAGGCGAATGGCGCAGGCAGCCTCCCAGCCACCCGCGCTGCCTTTTGCCTTTCCCCAGGACAAGGGGTGGCCGGCTTTCGGCACGCCCCTTGTCCTGGGGAAAGGCGAACGGCGCGGGCGGCCTCCCACCCACCCGCGCTGTCTTTTGCCTTTCCGGCAAGCCGGCCGCCCCTTGTCCTGTGGAAAAGGCAAAAGGCAGTGCAGGTGGCTGGGAGGCCGCCCGCGCCGTTTGCCTTTCCCCAGGCACGCTCCCGGGGCTGGCAACTGCGCCAGGCGGTGCCGGGGGCAGACTACCCCCCTGCACCCCCGTCAATCCAGCCCTGATCCCTGGTCATGCAACAAGCTTCCATGGCAGAGTTCTTGAACTTGGATCTCCCAGATTTTAATCTGACACTCCAACCACTATACCATGCTGGCTGGTATAAATAAGTGAAGAGATATTATCCAGCCTCTGACTGTATGCTTGACATCCAGGCAGGACTGGGGAGCAGCTGTGCCATATACATAGCTGCCAATCTAGAGGCTCAGATGGTTCTTCATAATAAGTTTGGTTTTCTGGACAAAATTAAATGTCGATTCTATCCTCTCTCTCTTACACACACATTCTGAGCAACCAAAAACCAATGCCATAGCTACCTGAACTAAGGATGAGATAAAATTTCTCATTCTAGATGTTTGCCCTCAATATACCCATTCAGGTTTCATTCCCTCCTTTCCAGGATCAAACTTACGATCATTTAATTTTGTACTACTTTGTTTCGTTGGCACCAATTATTTTGATATGTGTAAAATGCATACATTTTCCAGTATAATCTGTGCCTCGATAAAACAGCACTATTTATAATATACATACAAATGACACAGGCAGTGCCACATAAATTGCATATAACAGCCGCACATCAAGCATACACAACTGAAACAATAAAACCTAGATCAAAAAGGCAGAGAACCAAAATGATTGAACATAAATGTAAACAAATAGACAACAGAATAGGGGACCATCTCTAGCCTGGACCTAATCAAAAGGATGCTACTCAAACATGCCCATGTAGAGAAATATAAAGGCTAGCAGAGGCCACTACTCCATGGCCTGAGCTGATTATTTTGATTTTCCCCCATTAGCAAAACATACTGTCATATCACTAGCAATTAGAGGCAGGGTGATGATGACTGTATCAAGAGGAGTGACAGGAATATTTTGGCTGGAAGTCTGTCCTGTTGAACAGCAAGGGTAACACAGTGGTGAGAGACCAGCAAGAGCATTACTTTATGAACTGGTAGACCTCCAATGAAGAGGACTAGAAAGAGGGTTTGTGCTAGTACAGCCGGAATAATGAAGGATGTGAACAGGATTCTCAGGACCCAGGAAACTGGAATAACTACCATCCAGTCTCTAATATACCATTCCTGGGCAAGGTGACTGAACAAGTTGTGGCTAGGCAACTGTAGGGATTTCTGAATGAAGCAGATTGTTTTGATCTGTCCCAGTCTGGTTTCAAGCCTGGCCATGGGACTGCAGTGGCCTTGGTCACCCTGGCGGATGACCTGGACTAGGACATGGACAGGAGGAGTACAACCCTCTTAATTCTCCTAGACCTCTTGGACAGCTTTTAATATCATCAGTCGTGTCTTTCTGGCCTGCCTTTTGGGTTTGGGAGTGGAAGGCACCTTTTGTGGTGGTTTTGGTCCTATCTCGAAGGTAGGTTTCAGAGTGTGGTGCTGGAGACCCGCTGCTCCACCCCTTGGCTGCTGGCCTACAGAGGCCTGCAAAATTCATCTTATCTCCCATGCTTTTTAATAGCTTCATGAAGGCACTGGGAGAGGCCATCTGGAGATCTGGGCTGAGATGCCACCAATATATGGATGACAATCAGCTCTGTCTCACACATCCAACAGATCCCAGGGAGGCTGTGAAAACCACGAGGCAGTTTTGGGATGGATGAGAGCTAACAAACAGAAACTTAATTCTGACAAAACAGAGATGCTACTGGCTGGGGGGAAGGTCTGACAAGAAATTGGAATATCTCCTGTTCTGGATGGGGTTGTACTCCCCATAAAGAAGCAGGTTCATAGTGTCAGGGGGATGCTGGACCCGGGCCTCCTGTTGGATAAACAGGCGGCAGCAGTGGGCAGGGGTTTATTTCATCAGCTTCGGCTGGTTAGACAGCAGTGGCCCTCCTTGGGTGGGAAGGACCTTGCCACTGTGGTACACTGTGGTAACAACTAGATTACTGCAATGTGCTCTACATGGGACTGCCCCTGGAGACTCTCCAGAAGCTACAGTTGGTACAGAATGCTGCAGTCAGAATGTTAACTGGAGCAGGTCACAGGGTTCATGTAACTCCAGTCTTGTTTCATTTATACTAACTCCCAATTTACTTCTAGACTTCTATCTAGAAGTCCCTCCTGTCCGTGTAAAAAGCCCTTTTGAATAATTCGACTTTGCATCATTTGCCGAACGCCATGAGAGTGGGGGCTTTCCTGACTTTTCTCAAGCAGGCTGTTTCATGACAGGGGCCACCAGAGAATGAACATGTACAGGCAGCTGTTGATTTCACCCATGTGCAGGGTGGCACCTGGGTTCAGACCCTGTTCAGATGAGCGAAGCTGCCGTGAAGGGACATAGGGAGAGAGGTGGAACTATAGGTATGCTGGACCAAGGCCATGAAGAGCCTTGTATTTGATGGCTAATACCTTGAACTGAACATGGTAATTGATAGGTAGCCAATGGAGTGACTGCAGGATAGGAGTGATATTCATGCTCTTGCTTACTCCTGATAACAGCCAAGCCACAGCATTATTGAGGAAATACCAGTCTTTACCTACTAGCAGAAAACAGTGATGGAAGGGGACAGATGAATATCCCAGGGTAAGAAATTCCATAATCTTGGTACCACAAGCAAAAAAGCTTTCTTGCAGGTTGCTGCCCACCTAACCTCAGTAGGTGGGGGGGGCACTCGAAGTAGGGCCTCAAAAGATGACTGTAGCGGCCAAGTAGGTTCATGTGAGAGTAGACGATCCTTACGGTATACTGGCTCCAGATTATATAGGCTTTAAAGATCAACACCAGCACCTTGAACTGGGCCCAGCAAATGCAAATGCAAAAATCAACCAATTTGGAAAATGTAACCAATTGAAAAGAATTCTGAAATATTTATCTCCTTAGGCCCAGTCAGGAACATTCAAGACAAACATGCAACTATATAAACAGTGAAAATTGTACAATAGTATCTGTATATTTGGAAACTGTTCCTTTTAATATACAATGGTATGCTTCTAATATGTTGGCCCACGCTGTTATTTTTTTAACTGCAATGTTAACATTGTTAAGCATTAATTAGTGTTGCGTTACACATTTATGTAGTTGCTTCAGCCAAAGAACCTGCTAGCACCAAGAACCTATGTTGTTAGACACATTAGCGACTGCTACCTCTTACATGGGCTTTATTTTTGTAGATTCTTTCTATGGAATTCAGAACCACTGTCTCAAGTACTCACAGTAAATACCCTGGAACAGCCATTGCATTAAAGGGACAGAAGTACTTTACATTGTTCACATTCCATATTTTGCAAATACTTCTTAGATAATGTGGTTGGCAACTGAAGACAAACTATTCTCTCTGGAGAACCCTCCTCTGTGGAATTCGGCATTCCAATTAATTAATCATGGTATACTCTGTGCAGGACATTGGTAGCCACTTATTGCTGCTCCTTTCTCCTACACTCCTTTGAAGAGCTCTGAG
Organism: Eublepharis macularius; assembly: GCF_028583425.1. Taxonomy (NCBI): domain Eukaryota; kingdom Metazoa; phylum Chordata; class Lepidosauria; order Squamata; family Eublepharidae; genus Eublepharis; species Eublepharis macularius. Next base: position 156,396,570 of record NC_072792.1, on the reverse strand, counting down.
AAATCTTCCAGGTCTCTCTCTCTCTCTCTCTCTCTCTTCATTTGATCCTAACAACCTACCTGTTGACCCGAGAGTAACTAAGATTATACAAGCAAGCTTCACATCAGAGTGTTCTTTATCCACTGAGATTTTCCCAGCTTGGGTGCTGGACTACAGCAGCCTTCCCCAAGCTTCCCCCCGTCCATTGTTTCCCATGTGTTGTCTATCAGTGGTTTCCTTGTCATCTCATCGTGCTTTTTAAACTGCCTTTGATCCGCTTTGAGAAAGCATGAAGAAATGACAAGGAAACCACAGAAAGACAACAACAAATGAAAAACAAGGAAACGAGGAAGCCAAGAGTTCCCACACTCAAACTGCTGGGAGATCTCCACGTGACAAGACCCTGAGTGGACAGTCTAATTCCCAAGCCTGACCACCACACCACACTGGCTCCTCCTTCCCACTTGCCTCAAGAAAACTCAAGTGAAGCTAACCATAGATTAGGGATCAGGGTGTTGAAAAACAGCAACGCTGCTGAGCAGCCAAGTTTTAAAAATATTGACCAAGTGGGACCCCACAATCATCACGGCAATTGTGAGTGCTCTGCTTGTGTAAATGTCAGGGGCGTGTAACATCCCAAGGCCTTAAAGTATTAATTATCTTTGAGGCTTCATGTTCAACCTTGAAATATGGATTTCCACTATCTTTTTTAATGGCAAATGCCGTGGGAAGAAAAAGCGGTAACGTTACCTTTTTGTACGCTAGCTTCTATTTTAAAAGCCTGCTCACTTTAAGCACCTGATTATTCAGCAACAACCATTCTTCCAAGCATGCCTCCTCTTGAACAAAGCTAGAATAGGGACTGAAATGTTCCACTTCGATTTCAGACATATAGATCCTCCAGCGAGCTGATAGCGCTTCATCTGGTCCTGATTACAGCCTATGAGTTGCTTTCTGTCAACTCAACTCTGCTTGACACAACCACAGGAGCTGACCAATAATAGTACAATCTTGCCCTCCCTGTACCTGTCAACAAATCATGCTAGCTGTGTGTGTACTGAGCATTTATGTCTGACCTGCTAGAAAGCCATTCCAGCGGCAGCCGTGGGTGAAGGTGGGCGAGCTGTAATACTGCATTGACAGCCGTGTGCATGATACCGACCTCTCTGAGAAGTTATGTGGGTGTAGCTATGCCACTCAAGCAAAGCATAATCATTTCAGAGAGGAACATAATTACATAGAAACATTTTTCCAAACTGATTGCATATTCCTTGATCAGTTTTTTTGCACAAATAGTAGAGCCTTGGTTCAAAAATTGTAAGAAAATGAAAGGCGATTAAGAGAGCTGTTCTGCCAGGCATTTGGTTGATGTGAGGCGGTGCATATATGCCCTCCCAACTAGTGATACCTCCATCTCTCATATTTCCCTGCCAAAATGCTTCGGAGATGGCTAAAAAGGTGGTCGTTTAGAATATGTGCCGCTGTGTTATGTGTGTGTGTGTGTGTGTGTGTGTGTATCTGTATGTATTTTAATCTGTGTATTTAAGATGTTTTATGGTTTTTAATTGTATATACTGTGAAATATGATTTTAAATTTAGTTGTAATCCGCCCTGAGTCTGCTGATGCGGGGAGGGCGGAATATAAATCGAATAAAACAAACAAACAAACAAACAAACAAACATACAGTTGCATGGTTGTGAGTAGTACACAGCCTCATAAGAAACCTATAAAAGATGCACAGCTGAAAGTTCCATTTTAAAAAGTATGGGACCCAGAACTAGACACAGTATTCCAGATAAGTGACTAGTGCGGAGTAGGGCAGAACCATTACTTCTTGTGACTTGGATACTGCGCTCCCATCAAAACTGCATTCACCTTTTTTTGTAGCATATCACACCACAGACTCATGTTCAGCGTGTAATCAATAGCAATCCTGAGATCCTTTTTACATGCACTACTGCCAAGCCACATACTCCCCCGCCCTACACCTATGTATTTGATTTTTTTAAAGGTCTAAACACAGTACTGTAGAAATCATTATGCCCACATTATCTCCAGGATCCACTAGGCTTGTAACAAGAAGATAATGAATATAGGAAAGAAAAGATGAAAAACCGCATGGAAGTATGGTAAAGCAAACAACTGCATGGCTGATACATGAACAATATTGAGGGTAAAGTCAACAAGAGCAACTGGAAATGGCTAATGCAAGGGATATTGAAAAAAGAGACAGAGGGACTTATATTAAGTGCACACGAATAGGCATTAAGGACGAATTGTATGAAAGTGAAAAGACAATGAAAGATAGCAATTGTACATTATGTGAAGCGGATGAAACAGCTGACCATCTCATCAGCAGGTGCAGTAAGATTGTACAAATTGACTATAAAAAGTGCCATAAAAAGTAGCTGCAAAGTTGCACTGGAATTTATGAAAAAAATACAAGCTACTATTTGTGAAATACTGGTGGGAAGGGAACTAAGCCTGAGAAAGATGTTGAAAATGAGAAAGACAGTTAAGATCTTGTGGGATTTCAAAATCCAAAGAGATAAGAAGTTAGAACATTATACTCTGTATGTTACTGTGTTTGAAAGTAAGAAGATCAAGCTGATCAATGTGGCAATCCCAGATGACAGTTGCATGGAAGAAAAAGATTGAAAAGATAAAATATCAAGAGCTAAGATTTGAAGTTCAGCAGCTCTGGGAGAAACATACGATTATTCTAGTAGTGAAAAGAGTGCTAGGTGCAATTCTAAAAGGACTAACTAAACATCTAGGTGATATTAGCATGGACAGAATAACAACTGGATGGTTGAAAACAGCCACACTACTTGGAACATGCCATATTCTTCACTGATTCCTAGATTCTTGGATAAAATCCAAGTCAGTAAAAGACCAAAAATTCCAGCTCAAACATCTGGTGGATTGTGATAACATCTCATAATAATACTTATATGGTGGTATCAATGTACATAGTATTGTTCAGGGTAACATAAGCACAGAATAAGCCCGTCCTTAGAAATTTACCATTAAAATTCAAGCAAACATGATGAAAAACATGTTGCTACTGCTAATTTCTGCCACTTATTCTTTAAGAGTGCTGATTTGGATTCAGCCAATGTGGATTCATTCTGGTGTGGTATAACATTTATTTATTTACTAGCAAAAAGCCCGTTGTGGGGAAAAATACAAAGGGCTCTAGAAGGGGGAGGTTGGGTAGGTGGGCATTCCTTCCCCCTCCGTCACTGATCCCGGCCGGATGAAGGCAGGGGGTGGGCGGACATGGCCACCTCCTCTGCACCTGATCCCAGATGAGTGAGGGGGGGGCGAGCATTGCCACCTGCTCTGCACCTGATCACAGCCAAGTGAATGGGGGGCGGGCATTGCCCCCTGCTCCACTTCTAATCCCGGCTGGGTGAAGGGGCGGGCCTTGCTGCCTGCTCCCGGCTGGGTGAAGTGGGGATGGGCATTGCCACCTGCTCTGCTCCTGATCACAGCTGGGTGAAGGTGGGGGATGGGCATTGCTGCCGGCTCTGCTCCTGATCTCAGCCAGATGAAGTGGGAAGCAGGCATTGCCACCTGCTTTGCTGCTGATCTGAGCTGGGTGAAGAGAGGATGGGTATTTCCACCTGCTTCACTTCTGATCCCAGCTGGGTGATGGTGGGGGGGTGGGCATTGCCACCTACTCCACTCCTGATCCCAGCTGAGTGAAGGCAGGGGGAGAGCACTGTCATCTGCTCCGCTGATCCCAGCTGGGTGAAGGCGGGGGGCAGGCACTGCCACAGGCTCCACTCCTGATCCCTGCTGGTAAGGGTGGAGGGCAGGCATTGCCCTCTCTCTGTTCCTGATCACAGCTGGGTGAAGACGGGGAGCAGACATTGCAACCTGCTGTGCTCCTGATCCCAGCTGGGTGAAGGTGGGGGACAGGCATTGCCGCCTGCTCCACACCTGATCCCAGCCTGGGATTCCCACCGTGACGCACTCTCTGGAGGTCTGGCTGCCTCATCTGGTCTTTCCTCCACAGCTGTGCCCTCTGGTGGTGCATCAGAGTAGGAAGCAAGTTGTCTTGAATACACTTAGCCTTTTATATAGTAGGATATTCTGTGTTTCAGTGTGGTTAACAAGAAGCCATAGATTGATCCACACATGCATTGTTTCTCTCTTTTCACTGCTTTCTCCTGTAGGGTGTTAATTACACTTGCTGTTTGTGATCTTCCTTTATCATCTTTAAAAGAGTAAAGGATGATTTCACACATGAGATACAGGGTGTGAATGGCTCATGTATGTAATCTGCTCCCCAACATTCTTGTGAAGTGACATTCTTCAGACTTCTGGTTACCATGCACGGGGCTCTTGATGTAAAAGAGATACCATTCATGGAGTATATTTCCATGCACACCCAAGTCACAGAAATTGTTCATCTGTGGGAGACAGCAAGCAACTGGAAGCTGTCAGTAATGTTTTGCCCTGAATTGGTGCTCTATCTAGACTGTGGCATCATGTTACTGTGATAAAGAGTGGTGCTTAAACAGCCCTTGACCTAACTTGAAGTAATTTATCTACAATCCAAAAATGCTAGCTAAAAATTAGCTTTAAAAATGCTAGCTAAAAAATTAGAGGCATGTAAAGTGTGGCAACTTACCTCTTAATGCACATTCCACTTCAAGAAGATGGAACTACTGGCTTGAGAGGGAAAGAAAAGCAATATCCATCTACCCTAAGAAACATAAGGTGGTTTAGCTCTGCAGCTCTCTCTGAGCATACCTGTCTATGGTGATAGTTTTGGCCACTCACAAATGGAACCAAGACTGAGCTGCTTCTGGTGTATTCTGTGCCGTCTGTGTGTGTGTGTGTGTTATGTGCCGTCAAGTGGTCTCCAACGTCTGGGGCCCCAATGAATGAAAGATACATCATAATGGGGAATACCATTGTTTGGATTATCTTAATCTTGGTTCCTAGAGAGAGATCCTTATCTTTAAGGATCTTATCTAGTTCCCTCACAGCTGCCCTTCCAAGTCTCAAACTCCTTCTGATTTCCTTGTTGCAGTCTCCCTGTTGGTTGGTAATTGAGTCAAGGAATAAAAAATCTTGGAAAATTTCAATTTCCTCATTGTCAACTTTAAAATTGTGCAACTCCTCAGTAGCCATTACTTTTGTCGTCTTGATATTCAGATATAATCCTGCTTTGGCGCTTTCTCCTTTAACATTCATCAGTAGTTGTTTGAAGTCTTCACTATTTTATGCCATCTGCATATCTCAAATTGTTAATGTTCCTTCCACCAATTTTTACTCCAGCTTCTTCTAGATCTAATCCAGCTTTCCTTATGATATGCTCTGCACAAATAACTTGTCTGACACCTTTGCCATTTGGAAACCATTCTGTTCCCTCATATTCTGTTCTGACAGTAGCCTTTTGTCCAGAGTACAGGTTGCGCATCAAAACAATCAGATGTTGTGGCATCCCCATTTCTTTTAACACTATCCATAGCTTTCATGATCCACACAATCAAAAGCTTTCTTGTAATCTATATAAAACATGCTGATTTTCTTCTGAAATTCCCTGGTGCATTCCTTTCAGCATCCCAAGCTGTGGCTTTAATTTCCCTTTGAGTTCCCAGATCTTGTGGAACAGATTGTTCTTCCTTTTCTTGTTGTTCTCTTCTATTTCTTTGCACTGGTTAATATAATAGATTACTTTGTCTCTGTGTGTACATCGCTGACAAGCTGCATTTAGAACTCTGACTCTACTTCTGTCACCTTTTGCTTTTGCTTCCTGTCTGTCTATAGCAATTTTAAGAGTTTCCTCAGTCATCCATTTAGGCTTCTCCTTTCTTTTGGGTACAGGAATAGTCTTTGCACATTCTTCCTTGATAATATCTCTTATTTCAGCCCATAGTTCTTCTGGTTCATGATCAATTAAACTTAGTACTGCAAATCTATTCCTTATCTGGACTTTGAATTCTTCAAGAATATCCTTTAGATTGTATTTCGGCACTATGATTCTTTTAGTGTTTCTCTTCAACTTTATTCTAATTTTTGATATTAGCAATCTGTACCACACTCAGCTCTTGGTATAGTTTTAGCAGACAGAATAGAACTTCTCCATCTTCTGCTTCCAATTATGTAATCTGTTTGGTTCCTGTATTGGTTACCCAGTGATTTCCACATGTACAATCGTCTTTTCAGTTGCCTGAAGCATGTGTTAGCAATGAACAGTTGCTGGATTTACAACATTCTGTGAGTCGCTCTCCTGCTTCATTTTGTGATCCTAGTTCAAATGTTTGATTCTGCTTTGTCTCCTACTTTTGCATTCCAATCACCTATGATTATCAGCATATCTTGTTTAGATGTGTGATCAATTTCATCTTGGAAATTGTAAAAGTTTTCAATTTCTTCCTCCTCAGCATCTGTAGTTGGGGCATAAACTTGAATGATGGTCACGTTAACAGGCCTTCCCTGAAGTCTGATTGATATTACTTGTCAGATTTTGCATTGTATCTCTTGACTGCTTGTTCTATGTCTCACCTCAGTATTAGGGCAACACCATTTCTTTTGAGTTTGTTATTTTTGGAGTAAAATACTTTGTGGTTTTCTGACTGAAAATGCCCTGAGTCAGTCCACATTACTTCACTCACTCCCAGGATTGCAATGTTTAAACATTCAATTTCTTGTTTTACTATTTCTAGCTTACCTGTTTTCATACTTCTCACGTTCCATGTTCCTATTGTGTGTGTGTCGCACAGCTCTGGATGTTCCTTTTGCATCTATTCACATCTGCAACTGGATGTCCTTTCGCCTTTAATCCAGTTCCATCATTAAGAATAGTGCTATTCGTACTTGTCCCTGGCTCTTCCCCAGTAGCCAACTGAGTGCCATTCGACCTGGGGGTCCTGTCTTCCAGCACTATCTCTCTTTCATTTTGAACTGGGTTTTCAAGGTAAAAGATTATCAGAAGTTATTTACCCTTGTCGTCTTCTGCTTTGCAGTACTAACCAGGATTCGTTGAAATGACACTGCTATTGTCTGTGAAAGATTCTCTGCCAGTGTCACTTTCCACTACTGCTGCTGCCCAGTAGCTAACCTTCAAGGATTCCTCCGCTCCCATCACCACTGGAACATTCCATTCTCTTCTGCTGATGTGACTGTTGATTCCTGAAGGGGGTGGATACATCTTAGTCTGGTGTCTCACCTTTGACCATTCTGCCTTGAGGGACTCTTCCAGGAGTTTAGACTCTTGACCAAGCCTGTGCTCCTGACAGTATTGCTCTCAGCTTCACTGACATACTCAAACCCCCTCACTACATTAAGGTGTGTATCCAGGAGATGGATTCAGACCATGGACTGAGCAAATTCTTGCTTGAAAAGTATAGTCAAATTGAATTGAAGAACCAGGAAAAAAGTAATAAAGCTTAGTTTTCAATCTGTTACAGTTGAATATTCCATGTATTCCTCGGTCTTAATGTAGTCACGGCCCAGGCACTGTGGTGTTTCAGGGTTCCTCTTGTAATATAGGTGAGGGTTCCTCACCTCTATAGATGGTGAAAGGTGAGCGTCTAACGTGCTACTATGCGCTCTGTTTTTATACTTATATAGATGTAGTATATTTTTAAATGAATGGTATGTACTAATTATGTTTTTAATGGTAATGTTGATTGTGTATTGTGTTTTTAAGCTTTGTTGTGATCCGCCCTGAGCCCACTGGTGTGGGGAGGGTGGACTATAAATTGAATAAATTAAATTAAATTAAATTAAAATGTTGTAAATTGCAGTGTATTCTCTAACTGTGTTGGAGTATTTTTACATCCATTGCACGCATAAGGTGAAATATACAAAATATAAAACAATATTGATAAAATGCTGTATTGTCACACACACAACTTTTCCGTTGTTCAATTTCTGTAATGCAAAAGGGAAATGTTTAATAAAAAGGTGATTTTTTTCCCTTGGCAGCTGATGGCACATTCAGTGCAAACCTAAGGGTTTTTATTTCTATTATTCACTTTGGATTAGTAAATTTTTTTTAAACTCGTGTGCCAAGGAAGTCCTTTCTCCATGACCTTGGAGAGCCACAGCTACTTGTTTCAAAGTCCTGAATTTTTTAAACTGAATATGCAAGGGACTGAACTGGGGCTTTCTGCATGCAAAGAAGGTGCTCTGCCTTTGAGCTATGATCACTGGGAATTTTAGGATTGTTTCCACAACTGTGTAAGCTAGAATGGACAGAGTTGTTTTCAAAGATAATTCAGACAACATGATTGCCTGCCATGGCGTTATAATAGTTGTATTGTTCTTTCATGTTTTTGACCTGATGTGTATTGATTTTTTTGTCCTTACTACAATTGCAATGCTAGAGACTACTAGCAAAGGGCAACTGAATTTTTCCTTCAATTTTGTTCCTTGCCCTAGTCAAAGGATTTCACCTTTCAGCTTCTGTCATTTTGACTAGTTGCTTCCTGTTCACTTGAGGCCATGACATTCCAGAAAAAAAACTTTAGTCATTTCCTGTTCCCCTGGAGAGCAAGTAGAGATGTGAAGGCCTGGGAAAAAACCAGAAAAACTCAGAGGGGGGGATATTTTTTTTCAATTTTTTTCAAGGCCCTTATTTCAATTTTTGGAAATTTCTCATTTTTTTCAAAATTTGAAATTATAGCAAGTACTGAAAAAACCCCTCCTATGAAATATTTTCTCTTTTAGAATGAGTGAAATGCTTTTAAAGACATATATAGCTCTTAAATCCAAGATGCATTTCTGCACCAAGAAGGATATCTAATCTTCATGAGGGGAGCATTCAGGGCTTTCATTGCTTTTCAACTGTTGCATGCCTTCTGTAGTCCTTTTGACACGATTCTTCTCTTGTGGTTGACCTTTTCACCTCTTCCTCAAACCACTGTGACACATATATCCACAGATTGGGTAACGGTAGTTTATTGCCCTACCTTGCTGGAGGGGGAGAAAAAGATCATAAGGGAGTGGGACAGAAACGGCACCAATTCTTCAGAGGAAAATTCTGAAATTTTCATTGGTAATGGAGCTCTCTCTAACCAGACAGCAAAAATTAAGTTACATGTGTTAAGGTAGCATAGGTGTGTCAGACTGCAGTGTTCTCTCAAATATTGGGGTATATTTACAATTTTGCTTCTAGAAAACTAACAGTGCAATCCTACCCAGAGTTACTCTACCTATTGACTTTAATGGGCTTAGACTGTAGTAATTCTGCATAGGATTGCACTGTAAGGCATTTATAACTTTTAAATTCCATAAATATTTCAGATTTTACAAATGTATATCCTAAGCAATTTATAAATGAGCCAGTTTAGTGTAGTGGTTCAGAACATGGGACTCTAATCTGGAGAACCAGGTTTGATTCCCCACTCTTCAACTTGAAGCCAGCTAGGTGACCTTGGGTCAGTCACAGTTCTAGGAGCTCTCTCAGCCCCACCCACCTAACAGAGTTTTTGTTGTTGTGGGGATAATAATAACATACTTTGTAAACCGCTCTGAGTGGGTGTTAAGTCATCTTGAAGGGTGGTATATAAATCAAATGTTGTTGTTGCTGTTATTTATGTTGTTCAAGCCATAAAATTAGTTTAAGTTTGATAAGACAGCAAGTATTACATATATTTCATATCCCCCATTTTTTTGTTTGTTTTCCATAGTTTCAAAATTTCTGGAAATTTTTCATCTCTAAGAAGAAGGGGTTAATTGCTGGTTTCTTCTTTTTATTATTATTTTTCTTTATTATTTTCATTATTATTTCTATTATTTTTTCTTTTAGATATGTAATTGCAGTCACATAAAAGACAATTAATGATCAACTGGTATATCTGCAATGAGGAAACCGGAAATTACAGTTGTGCCCATGAATGACAAGAAGCAATTTATCTAAGTGGTATAAATTGAGAAACAGAAACTACTTTAATTTAGGATTGTCAGCTCCAGGTTGGGAAATTGCTGGAGATTTGAAGGTGGAGCATGGGGAAGATAGGGTTTGTGGAAGGGAGGGACCTCAACGGCATATAATACCATACAGCCCACTCTCCAAAGCAACCATTTTCTTCAGGAGAACTGATCACTGTCATCTGGAGACCAGTTGTAATTCCAGAAGATCTCCAGGCTGCACCTGAAGGTTGGAAACCCAACTTTAATCAGCAGTCATCACGCCTCTCTCAAAACACATGGGTGCAAAGCATGTGCACGAGGAGCTTGGAGCATGTAAGTCTTGGTTCCCCCACCTCCTGCCAGGAAGGTATAGGGATCCGGGAACTCTATTTGTAACCCTAGAGCAGATACTTTGCTTGCACACAGTGGAAGGCAGGCAGGCTCATTCTCTGCACAACAATACCTCATAATCAACAGCCTGACTGGCAAAGAAATAGAAGCACAGGCTTAAGGCTTCTTCCACCTTCAATAGCAAAGAGTGTGCACATACATGCATGCTTACTCCTAAGGAAGTACAAGAGAGACAAGGGATGATGAAGGATCTGGTGATCTTTACGTAAAAGAGAATCATTCAGAATCTGAGCTCTCTAATAGGTTTTCCTTGTCTTATATCTAAAAGCAACCCCAAGAGGACCTAATATGCAGCATGAGACCATATTGTCTCGTGTAAAATGGGACTATTTTAAAACAAACAATGGTTGTGAGGAGGAGCTAATCCTGCTCCTCCCACATCTTAACATGCTGTGCTCTGCTTTTTGAAGCACATTTTCTCTTTGCTCTGATACTAAAAGTCAGCCAGCTTTAGGCTGATCCTGCACTGGGCAGGGGGTTGGACTAGATGGTCTGTATGGCCCCTTCCAATTCTATGATTCTATGTTGAAAGAAAAGTGAGGTACATTATGGAAAGGAATAGAGTTTAGTTCCATTTACCTGTGTGCTTCAATAAACATGCTTCTCCCCTGACTTGAGGATTCTAGGAAAGGGGAGAAAACATCACACATCACAAGTGTGTTTTAATTGCCGATTTGATGGGGATCCTTTCTCATAAGGGCCTAAGGTTTGAAGAACAGGTTTCCTTGATTGAGGGATACTGTCCCTTCCAATTTAATCCCAATTTGGTGTCTGCATGTGTGAGGAAGTTACATCCAAAAATGTTGAAACCAATGGAAATTATTATTAGATATAAACTGACATATTTCAAAAAACTGAGGACAATATATAATCTTTAAAAGAAATCCAAGTATATGAAGGGGACTGAACCTGGCACTCCAGCCTCAGAATAAGGAGTTCCCCACACCTCCCTTGCCTTCTCACCATGCCCACTTCTCTTAAATGAAGCTATAGCTCTCCTCTCTCTCACCCCAGAAAAATATCAGATGATCTTGAGGGAGCTCAAACTCATACTACACTTGAACTCTATCACAGTAAAGAGATCACCGCACTCTGCATCTCATACCACACAGTTTACTAGTATCTTAAAGTTCTCTACACCTGAGGAAGCTTTCAGTTTCCTCTGCCATATTGTAAAGCAACAGCATGCTCTGAAGGAATCTTTTAGTGGGAACAAGCTAATACCACCTAAGTTCCAGTATGTTCTCAGAGCAGCTCTGTTCTATGGCAAGTTTTTCATAATTAATTCAGCCCTGTCTCCAATGGCCTTGTTTCAGCAAAATATTATTGATGTGCAGCATATTGGGTATCTTGAACAGAATACGTGGGGTGGGTGGCTTTCCAAAGAGGCTTGGGGCTAAAACAGGCACAGGAAAAATAAGAAAAGATCAAACATGGGAACAGACCAGAGGCCAATTTTGTGAGGTGGGGGAATCCAGTGACCCCTTTCCTCCCACAAATGACAAATTTCCCACTTTGTGCTTTGAATACTTTCTTCCAGTCCTCCACAGCCCTTTTTTCATTTGACATCCTCACAGGAAGGGAGAAGTACTCCCCATCTTGGAAAAATGTATTTATACCCCCACTTTAGTCATTGCCATTAATAACTTTGCATGCCACACACTATATGTCTCACCACTCTGGTTAATTCTTTAGGACGGTTTACCATTTGCACTGAAAGAACACTTTGCATTTCTGTGTCATTTAGATAGACAGGCAGACAGACAATGTAATTTAAATGTATGTTAAAGGCTATTTACATCATTCAAAAGGTTACAAAAAGCATCCCTTTTCCAACAGGTTACTTATGCACATCACAACTGTGTTAAATTTGGCTCAAGATATAAGAATTTCAAGGGTTTTGCTGAAGTACAGGGCCTGCCGATTTGCTGAAGTTCCCACTTAAGAAAGAAGGAATGATAAGACACAGTTAAACTACTTCATCAAGGTTGGTTCAAATAGCAGCTCAACCTTCAAATGAGGCGTGTCAACTTCTGCTTCATTTTAAGTACACATGAAAAGAGAACTTATGCCTCCAAGAAAGTTGATCACGAAGAAACATTCTAGTAAATGTGCCACTCCCCTTTAAATCATATAATAAAATAATATGCCATACCTGCGAAAAATACATTGGTTACACCTCAGGCTATATAATTTCTATCCTTCTTTGGTCTGTCTTCCTCCTATTTGTCATTCTAATCTTTTACCTGTTCCCTGCTCCCACACACTTCTCCCTTCTTCTCCCTATGGGATTTGAAATAGGTGATCTCATCCAGCAGGCATGCAGTTATGATGTAACTCATCAATGAACCCTGCCAATTGTGATGTTATAAAGCAGCATCCTTGGTTACCACTGTCAGTTAACACTCACTCAACATCCCCTTTTATTCAGAGGCTCTAGTTCACAGATGTATATTGATCACTTAGCAAATGCAGCTGTTTGTTGCCTTGCAATGACTAAACATTGTGACAGAATGTTAATATTACCTCAAATGTAACATTTATCAGTGGGATGAATTCAACAAGATAAATGTTAATTAACCAACACATACAGAAATGGACCATAATTGTCCACCTTTGCTAGATTCCAGTCTACAAGTAGGGATGTGCGTTTCGGCATTCAGAATGCCGAAAGAATGCCGAAACAAAAGTGTTTCGGCATTCTTCAGGAATCCCGAAACGTTTCGGGGAATGCCGAAACGTTTCGGGATTGCCGAAAGAAAAAGCCGAAACGTTTCGGGATTCTTTCGGCATTCTTTCGGCATTAGAGAATCGCCATTTTGTTTTTGCTAGCCGTTTGCCTTAGCAAGCGGCTAGCAAAATCCTGCTGGAAGCAAAGGCTTCCTGCAGGCTCTTAGAAGAGGGGAGGGGGGGAGAAGGAGTGAATCACTCACTCCTTCTGTCACCCCCCACCCCTCTTGCAAAGGAGGATAGGGAATCCTGCTTTGCCTTGCAAATGCAAGGTGCAAGCACTGCATTGCACTTTGCATTTGCAAAGCAGCAGAGATTCCCGCCAAAACTAACAGGTAGGGGAGGGGGAGCAGGAGGAGGGTGGCTCTTGGAGTGTGGGTGGGGAAAGGCAGGGGAGGGGGGACTTTAGGAGTCACCAATCCCACTGCTGCATTCTCATGCCAGCCAATAGATTTAAATCTTTGGCTGAGGCTGCAGCAGGGGATTTAAATTTGGAGCAAGACTGTCTGGAACACTTCTGTTGCTGCTGCTGCTGAGCTGTGACCGAGAGAGGAGAAGAAGAGAGACTGCACCTGGAGCCTGGAGGACATCTGCCTGGAGGATCAACTGTGCTGGACATCCTGAGAGGACACCTGGTAGGCCTTTTTTAAATTTTTGTAAATTTTTTTGATGCTGGGCAATGTGCTGCTGTGGCCTGCCTCTGCAAAAAGGTGTTGCAGTTTATTCTTGGCATGGCCTGGGGGACAGGTTGGGCAGACAATGTTTGATGGTGGGGTGGGGGTTTCAGCATTGGTTGTTGTGCTTGCCTTCTTTAAGCTTGATCCACTGTTTTAAGATTAAAACAAGAGTGTGCCAGCTTTGGGCCTACACAGGCCAGAAGCCTTTCTTCTGGCTGGCTCTCACAGTTGTGCTTCACAATCTGGAATGGTGTGGCTTGTTGTTCTGTGTCTGGTCCCCTGCTTGCAAGGATTCCCAACAGGCTCCGTCCTGATCAACTGTGCCAGCCTGTGGGCCACACACAGGTATGGCCTGGGGGACAGGTTGGGCAGACAATGTTTGATGGTGGGGGGGGGGGTTCAGCATTGGTTGTTGTGCTTGCCTTCTTTAAGCTTGATCCACTGTTTTAAGATTAAAACAAGAGTGTGCCAGCTTTGGGCCTACACAGGCCAGAAGCCTTTCTTCTGGCTGGCTCTCACAGTTGTGCTTCACAATCTGGAATGGTGTGGCTTGCTTTTCTGTGTCTGGTCCCCTGCTTGCAAGGATTCCCAACAGGCTCCGTCCTGATCAACTGTGCCAGCCTGTGGGCCACACACAGGTATGGCCTGGGGGACAGGTTGGGCAGACAATGTTTGATGGTGGGGGGGGGGGTTCAGCATTGGTTGTTGTGCTTGCCTTCTTTAAGCTTGATCCACTGTTTTAAGATTAAAACAAGAGTGTGCCAGCTTTGGGCCTACACAGGCCAGAAGCCTTTCTTCTGGCTGGCTCTCACAGTTGTGCTCCACAATCTGGAATGGTGTGGCTTGCTTTTCTGTGTCTGGTCCCCTGCTTGCAAGGATTCCCAACAGGCTCCGTCCTGATCAACTGTGCCAGCCTGTGGGCCACACACAGGTATGGCCTGGGGGACAGGTTGGGCAGACAATGTTTGATGGTGGGGGGGGGGGTTCAGCATTGGTTGTTGTGCTTGCCTTCTTTAAGCTTGATCCACTGTTTTAAGATTAAAACAAGAGTGTGCCAGCTTTGGGCCTACACAGGCCAGAAGCCTTTCTTCTGGCTGGCTCTCACAGTTGTGCTCCACAATCTGGAATGGTGTGGCTTGCTTTTCTGTGTCTGGTCCCCTGCTTGCAAGGATTCCCAACAGGCTCCGTCCTGATCAACTGTGCCAGCCTGTGGGCCACACACAGGTATGGCCTGGGGGACAGGTTGGGCAGACAATGTTTGATGGTGGGGGGGGGGGTTCAGCATTGGTTGTTGTGCTTGCCTTCTTTAAGCTTGATCCACTGTTTTAAGATTAAAACAAGAGTGTGCCAGCTTTGGGCCTACACAGGCCAGAAGCCTTTCTTCTGGCTGGCTCTCACAGTTGTGCTTCACAATCTGGAATGGTGTGGCTTGCTTTTCTGTGTCTGGTCCCCTGCTTGCAAGGATTCCCAACAGGCTCCGTCCTGATCAACTGTGCCAGCCTGTGGGCCACACACAGGTATGCTGCTTTGGCCAAGGTAACCCTTTTTGGTTGCAGGCCTGGCACTCACAGTTGTGCTCCACAATCTGGAATGGTGTGGCTTGTTTTTCTGTGTCTGGTCCCCTGCTTGCAAGGATTCCCAACAGGCTCCGTCCTGATCAACTGTGCCAGCCTTCGGCCCACACACAGGCCTGCTGCTCCGGCTTTGGTAACCCTTCCCGTTTGCTGGCCTGGCACTCACTGTTTTGCTTCACATTCAGGTTGTTTATCGTTGGTGGACCTCTTCTGGACTGGACTGCACTTGGTGGACATCGGCCTGCAGATCTCTGCGTGGAGGATCAACATTGCTGGACATCTGCACTGGTGGACTGGTAGGGTTGTTGTTAAATTTGGTTTTTGAGCTTATGTCTGCTGCTGTGCCTACCTGCGAGCATATGCTTTGGCTCTGTCTTTATGGCTTGGGCTGGGGGGGGGCATTTTCTGGTTGGGCAAGAGGATATTGTTTGGGGGTTAGGGGGGCCAGCATTGATCGCAGTGCCTGCTTTCTTTCATGTTTCATTTTTCAAGTTTGAGTGTGGGGTGGGCATGAACTACTGTTTCACAGGACTAAAAAATGAGTGTGCCAGCTTTTGGCCTGCACAGGCCAGAAGCTCTGCTGGGTGGATGTGTTTTGTTTTGCTGCTGGTTGGCCCTAGCCTTTCAGGGGGGGGGCTGACTTGGCTTGTGCAACAGGGCCTTGATTTTGGGGGTTGCGTGTGCGGCGTGTGGTGTTGACTCTGCTAACATTTCCAATTTTCTTGACAGCATCGTGGAGGAGAGGAGGACCAGCTGCAAGACCGCCTGAACATCGCTGGACTGCAGGACTGGTGTTAGTGTGAGCGAGTCCGGGTTCACATTTGGGTGGCCTTGGGGGTGGGTTCTTGCTAGCTTGGGAGGGGGGAGGCTCATCTTCAAAACACCACATCCACACCCCACACCGACATACCACAGATACATCGGTCCCGCTAAATAGTGTCTCTTAGGTAGGTAGGCCAGTTGGTAGGTGATCAGTGGATAATTGCCCTCAACATAATTATTAGGGAAACCGAGCCTAGTTTTTTTAAAAAAACTAAATAGGGACTCAGCAGGGAAAGCATTAGTGAGTGAGTGTTAGGTTTGAATTCTATATATATATATATATATATATATATATATATATATATATATATAAAAAAAATTTGTAATAGCTGTCAATAGGCTTCCCATTAGTGCCCCCATAACTAGGGTTCCACTGCCCATCTCTGGCACCTGTGGTGGTGCCAGGCCGGCCCGGGCATACTAGTGTGTGTGTTTAAGGCTTTGTCACCTGTTATTGGGGTTTAGGGCCAGCTCAATTCCAGAGGAATTCAGCTGATTGGCAGGCTCAGGTTCCCTGACATAAATAGGGTTGCTTGAAAAGGCACTTGATTGTTCATCTCCAAGTCACAGAGCCACTAGAAGCACAGATTTAGAGCAGGTTAGTTAGGTCTTGAAAACAAAGTTGACCTTTGTTTTCTAAATCTTTTCTGATTAGTTAGGGTTGAATTTGGGAGGGGAAAGTATGTCAGAGAGGAAAGCAGAGAGGGGCCCCGGGGGAAAGGCTAGGGAGAAATCTAGAGGGGAGGAGGGGAGGGGGAGGGGGACTGCTGCGGCAGCCCCCCCATCTGAGCGGAGGAGGCCCTCCCCTGCGCTGCTGCCGTTCACCAGCCTGGCTTCTGGTGACAGGAAGAGGGTTCGCAAGACTCTCTTTCCTGAGGCAGCTGCTGGAGGGCCACCCCCAACCCGGGTGCGTGAGGCAGGGGCTGGCACTGGGCGGGGGCCTGCTGCTGAGGCTCCTCCTCCTCCAGTGGTTGCGAGCCAGCTGCTGGAGGAGGGGCAGCATGTGGTGTCTCCTGGGATGGGCGCGGAGCACATGACTTTCCCTGCGCTCCCGCTCACCCCAGGAACCCGGAGGATGTTGGAGGAACTGCCCGTGAGACCCCCCCTGGGGCGGTCCACCCCAGTTTCCTCTGAGGCCAGCAGCAGGCCTCTCGCGGCTGTGCAGGAGGAGAGGATGCGGGAGGAAGAGGCAGAGACTGTGGTGGAAGAGCCCACATCTCTGCCCCTTCAGCCTCGTCCATCCCCACCTGCCCGGCCGAGAGTGGGACACGGTGTGTCCGGCCAGAGCACCTCACAGGAGGTGCCTCAGGGTGATCCGGAAAGCGCTTCTCCTGGGAAGCGTGGGTTGCCCTTTTCCTCCGAAATCTGGAAGCACTTCCAGGCAGCGGAGGATCCCCGAGCAGCCCTGTGCCTGCATTGTAGGCAGCGCGTCAGCCGTGGCAAAGATGTGTGGCATCTCTCCACGTCTGGGATGAGGTACCATATGAAGAGGCACCACCAGGCGGTGCTTCTTCGGGAGGAGGGTTCGAGTGGCGCCGCACGGCCGCCAGCTAGCCAGAAGGAGGCAGGCTCCTCTGGTGCTCTCCCCCTAAGGGTACCTGCAGGAAAGGGACGCCAAGCCTCTCTCCCGGAGATGCTTGGTATGCAGGGCGCTAGTGTGCCCAGAGAGGGGATCCGGAGGGCGAGCAGGCGCATCACGCGCCACATCGTCAACATGATAGCAGTGGATGGGCAACCGTATTCCATAGTTGAAGACTTCGGCTTCTCAGGGCTGCTCCAAGATTGCTTTCCCTGGTACGCCGTCCCTGCTCGCACGTCGTTGAGCAGATCGGTGGTGCCCTCGTTTTACAGGGCTGCCAGGGATCATGTGAAGGCACAGCTGTCCCGGGTTGCCGGGAGAACTGTGCACTTCACATCGGACATCTGGACCTGCCCAAGTGTGCAGCAAGCGTACCTCTCGCTTACTGCTCACTGGTGGGAACCCGAGTCGGTTCTGGGTGGGGGCCGGGGGGAGGTGCCTAGCACAGCTAGACAGGGAAGGATGCGAGACCGCCAGGCCGGCTACTGCAAGGCCTTGCTTCACGCCGAGGTGCTCGACGTGTCCCACACGGCGGAGAACATCGCTGCCACCTTAAGGAGACAGTTGGACGAGTGGATAGGCCAGGGACCCGCCACCGTGGGATGCATGGTGACGGACGGTGGCAAGAACATGAGAGCAGCGGCGCATCTAGTGAGCCGAGAGAGCGTCTACTGTGCCGCTCACAAGCTTCACCTAGTGGTGAGAGATGCGCTGGGGTTGGGCTCCTCGAAGGAACCCGTGGATACCCGGACCCGTGAACTCCAGTTACTTGTCCAGAAATGTCGGAGGCTCACGGGTCACTTCTCGCGCAGCGTGAAGGCCACGCACGAACTGCGCCAGACACAGGTCAGGACAGGTGTGCCAGAGCATGCTCTGATCACTGACGTCAGCACTCGCTGGAACTCCACCTGCGCCATGCTTGAGCGCTTGGTGGAGCAGAAGGCCGCACTCCACGCGTGGCTCTCCGAGAACCGCGGTGCGAGTCAGGTGGGTGAGTTCAGCCGGGAGGATTGGCTCACCATCACCCAGACAGTGGAGGTCCTGAAGCCCTTCAAGGACTTCACTGTGGCGGTCTCGTCAGACACGGCGACCCTCGGTCTGGTCATTCCCCTGGTGCACACGCTCCAGAGGAATCTGGCCACCCTTGCAGACCGGGTCGCGCCCCGTGCTGACCTTGTTCCAGCGGTGCGCGCATTAGTGAGAAGGCTGCAGCAGGGCATAGCTGCCAGGCTAACTCCTCTCACTAAGGAAGAGTCATACATGTTGGCGACCATGTGTGACCCGCGCATAAAGGGCACTTTCGCCGAGCGGGACGGGAACCTCACCCAAGCCAGAGACGGCCTCTGCTCTTGGGTGAGGCGCAGGCAGGCCAAGAGGGGACGCCTGTCGACAGGGGGGACGCAAGAGGGGCCCTGCCGTGCGGGTCCCTCTGACGCCCCCTCTGCGCAGGCCCCCCCCGAGGCCACCACCGGAGTGCCGATGGAGATGGAGATGCTCCGGTGGGCCCTCGTCCCCTCTGGGGTCGTGAGGACCGTGAGAGAGGATCCGGCGGAGGCGATGGTCAGGGACTACCTCGCGGAGCCCTGCGAGTCGCTCTCCACCGATCCGCTCAGCTACTGGGCCAGGAAGGAGTCGGTCTGGCCGGACCTCTCCCTCGAGGCGCAGCGGCTGCTCTCATGCCCTCCGACGAGCGTGGAGAGCGAGCGCGTCTTTTCACATGCGGGCGACATTGTCGGCCCACATCGCACTCGCCTTCTCCCATGGAGAGTCGAGCAGTTGACCTTCCTGAAGGTCAACTCTCGCCTCTTCGATTTCTCAGGACTGGACTTCCAGAGTGACTGAGGTGAGCCCAACTTGTGGCCTGCATCCTCTATGAGTCCAATCCTTTGGAATCGCGCTCTCCCCTGTATAAAACCCTGTATATACAGTTAAAACCGGCCAGTAGAGGGAGGGTGGTTAGGAACCAGTGGCAAAGGGAAAACACCCAGCAATTTGAAAGCCCCCCCCAGGGTATTCAAAACATCTCCCATCACTGAGACATACCCTGTGGGACCAAATTTATTATGAAAAATAATGCCCCAGAAACATGGATTGCTACTGGAGGGAGAAACAGGTTAGATAGGGATTGCTTAGGTGTTTTTATCAGATGAAATCCTTGTAAAAAAAAATTGAAGAAGAATTGTTGTACTGTTTTTTGAAAGTTGATGTTCTGTTCATGTAAAAAAAAGGAAAAAAACCCCCCAAAAAAGTTGTGATTATGTTTTTTAAAAGTTGATTGAATGTTCATGTAAAAAAAAGAAAAAAACCCAAAAAAAATGTTGTGATTATGTTTTTTAAAAGTTGATTGAATGTTCATGTTTAAAAAAAGGAAAAAAACCCAAAAAAAATGTTGTGATTATGTTTTTTAAAAGTTGATTGAATGTTCATGTTTAAAAAAAGGAAAAAAAACCCAAAAAATGTTGTGATTATGTTTTTTAAAAGTTGATTGAATGTTCATGTTTAAAAAAAAAAAAACCCAAAAAAATGTTGTGATTATGTTTTTTAAAAGTTGATTGAATGTTCATGTTTAAAAAAAAAAAATTTGATGTTAATGTTGGGTTTGCATGGTTGGGGGATGCGGGAAGAGTGGTGGATGGGCACCGGCCAATGATGATCTCTCGCAGATGTTCCCAGGTAAATTCTGAGGCTGGTGTGGGGGTGGGGGGAGACCTCTGCAGAACTGCTCCAGAAATACCATTGTCCAGTGCCTTGGAAGTGCCCAGTTCAGCTTTGTGTGTCTGAACTGAAAGCACAGCCACAGGAAATGACATAGGTTCTGCTGGACCCTGTTGCAGTGGTTCCCCCCCATTAAGTCGTTTTATGGAGGGAGAGTTGTATTAGGCTGGTAGTTATGATCATCTTCTGTTTCCATGCCCTGTTGTGCCCGCTCACTATGTAACCTGTTGTAATGTTCAAAACTTTACTGTTTTTCAATTTCAAAAGAAAAATTGTTGTAAAGATTCTCTGATGTGTAGTTAATTGTGTTGTGTGGTGCTGTGAGGGACAATAAGTGTAATATGTTGTGATTTGTTGACCACTTGTAATTTAAAAATGAGAAAATAAAGGTTTTTTAAACTTAATGATTGTGTGTCTGTGTTCCCTTCTTTGATGGGAGGTTGGTTCCCAGCATAGGGAACAATGGGGCAGGCTGGCCAGCCTGTTCCTGGGGTACTCGGTGTGGGGCAGCTGAGGGTGGTTTTGGTTCTGAGAGGGGCTGAGTGGAGGATTTGGGTCTGTGTGTGGCAGCTGGGGTGGGGGAACTGGGTTTGTGTGGGGCTGTAAGGAGTGGACTATGGGGGATGAGAGCACTGGTCGTCCTTTGTGCCCAAGTAGGCCCCTGCTACTGTCCTGGTGTGGGCTTCCATGCCTCTATCAGTTGCTGGCCCTCCTTTGCCATCTTTTTCAGAAATTTTCCTAGGGCTGCCAAACTCCTGGTTGGGCTTGAGTTCAGGTTAGAGAGAGTAGTTCCCTACAGAGAAACTGGCTGCTTCCAAGGGCAATCTCTTTAGAGGGCAAATGCGGACCATGGATTCTGGGGGAGATCCCTACTCAGATTTTCCTTTCCACAAGTCCCACCCCCAAATTGCCAGTAACTTCCAAGGCCAGAGTTTGCCACCCCAGAGAGATCCCGTTCCCACCCTCTTAGCCTTGGCATGAAAGTTGTAGCCCCCATGGAACACTTCCAGGTTCCTGATTCCAAGCCCAATTACACCACTGTAAGACAATCCAGACCTCCATCAAAAACGGATTTTAAGTAGCAGTGGGATTGGGCTGCATTTCAGTCATTCACATATCTGGTTGTGTTCCCAAACATTTAGCTTATGTTTTTTTAAATCAGCGTATGGCACTTAAAGACACTTTTAAATGGTTCTAAAAACATATTTTTATTATGAAGTATTTAATGTGGCATTGATCAAGGGCAGGCCTTTTGGCCAAATGAGCAGTATCAGTACACTAAAATTTAGACAAAGCTCATAGGAAGAAAAAGCATATCTTCGGGACCGCCTCTCCCTGTACGTTCCCCGGAGATCGCTCCGATCAGCGAATAAATATTTACTTGTGGTCCCCGGCCCTAAGGAAGCCCGCCTCGCTTCAACCAGGGCCAGGGCTTTTTCAGTCCTGGCCCCAGCCTGGTGGAACGCTCTGTCAATGGAAACCCGGGCCCAGCGGGACATATTATCGTTCCGCCGGGCCTGTAAGACAGAGCTGTTCCGCCAGGCGTTTGGTGATTGAAGGGGGCGGTGCCATGTCGGCCTCCCACCTTTGGGGTGGGGAAGGTTCTCCCCACCACTGCACCTGTTAATTTGTTTTATTATTTGTATATTGATTTTAGTTTTGTTTTTATCAATTTTAACTGTTCACCGCCCAGAGCCCCTGGGATGGGCGGTATATAAATTGAATAAATAATAATAATAATAATAATAATTCACACTGTGAAGTGGGAAGAAAGTTTTAATTTACATGTACCATGGACTCCGAAAAAGACATGTAAGTGGCATCCAGACCAAATCAGGCCTGCTTTCTCCCTTGAAGATATCAATTGATGATAGTGCTTATGTCACATCATGAGAAGACAAGGTTCACTAGAAAAGACAATAATGCTAAGAAAAATTGAAGGCAGTAGGGAAAAGAAGAATACCCTAGATGTGGTAGATTGACTTCGGTTTGCAATACATGGACAAGGTTTTTGGGATACTGTGGAGCTCAATATAATTCTAAAGTACACCACAAGTGATTTGAATGCATAAAACATACAGACACATACACATAAAATGTATATACCCCCTCCCCACCAAATTAAAGGTTTATCTTATGCCCCGGTTTTCTCCCCCATGGGAACCTAGAGTGGTTTACACATTGCTGTTCTCCCTTGATTTGTTTCACCCTCATCACAACCAGGCTAACAATAGACAGCTGCTCCATGCCTCACATTGGAGTGACTACATCCACCGATGGCCTTCTTAGTTGTATGAGGGGGTGGAGGGGGGGGAGGAAGGAAACAACGCACTCCTGCCCACTCTATCTGGGGCCTAGGTGACCAAATTGCTTGGCCTTGGCAAGGAGCCAGTGGTGGGGCGGCACTGGTTCTGGGGCCCCGTCCAGAACATTTGTCCAGGGCCCCAAAATCACCTAGACTGCCTCTGGAAAACACAACACAATTGTTTACTTAGGCTGAGCCAAGAACATCCATCAAGCCTACAAGGCACAGAATCAGAGTCTGCCAGATTCTAGACCAACTCTCTAGCCATTGCACTACAGTGGATATCTAAAAATTGTTCATACCCCCACCAGCAACTTGAACATTTTTCTCCAAAAGGCACACAACTTGGCTGGGTCTCAAAAAGGACTATGATGCATGGGCCTGTCAATGCATACTGGTACTAAGGCTCTGGCCGGGGGGAGGGGGGCATTGTGCCAATGCCACCCTGGCTTTGGAAGGGGACAGTAAAATAGAAGAAATAATCTAGGTTCAGTGCCTCCCCCCCTTCTCTGTCTCTCTCTCTCTCTATAATGTGAGTGAAAACATTACTATACCATCACTGAAGCCTACAGGATACTTAGGGTCTGTTCACACACGCATGATCATTTAATGGCAATGCTCTGGCATGATGATGTCTGTTCTAGGAAGTGATGTGATCATCACACAAGGCTGGGGAGCACGCACAATTCACAGCAGGCAGATTTGGGCCACAAGGGATCCTGCTTTGGCCTGTAGGGCCCAAATCAGCCCACTGCAAAGCACAGGAATACTCTCAGGGCAGCCAGATGACATCAGTGACATCACGGCAGCAGCCCCTGGAGCGTACCTTGAAGGCTCATTCCCTGACTTTCCCCCTTCCAGCCAGGTAAGCAGTGACAGGGGGTGATAGGTGAGAGTGGGGGATCCCCCACCAAGGGGAAACGGATCCCTAATTGTGTCTGAGGTTGTGGAAATCAAATGGATCATTACCTCCATATTGCTTCTGTCTTTGAGGGACTTACATGCACATTATATTTAACTCCAGATTTCTTGATTGTCAAGGAATGCATGTGGTGGGGGGTGGTAGGAAGGGTGGGAGAAGGGCCCCTGAGGGTAAGGGTGGCATTTGGCATGCAAAATGCCACCCCTGGCAAGACAAGCCTCCCCCAGCTGTCAGTGGTAGAGATGAGAGCAGAGCACCTACTTGGGGAGGCCATGAAATGCCCCCCCCAAGTGGGAGCAGGCTGAGCCTTGGTGGGGGGGTGGGAGGAAGGGTGGGAGAAGGGCCCCAGAGGGTTGGGGGGGAATTTTGTTGCAGTGGTTCCCCCCCATTAAGTCATGTTATGGAGGGAGAGTTGTATTAGGCTGGTAGTTATTATGATCATCTTGTCTAGTGTGGGCTTCTGTTTCCATGCCCTGTTGTGCCCGCTTACTATGTAACCTGTTGTAATGTTCAAAACTTTACAGATTGTCCATTTCAAAAGAAAAATTGTTGTAAAGATTCTCTGATGTGTAGTTAATTGTGTTGTGTTGTGCTGTGAGGGACAATAAGTGTAATATGTTGTGATTTGTTGACCACTTGTAATTTGAAAATGAGAAAATAAAGGTTTTTTAAACTTAATGATTGTGTGTCTGTGTTCCCTTCTTTGATGGGAGGTTGGTTCCCAGCATAGGGAACAATGGGGCAGGCTGGCCAGCCTTCTCTGCAGGTGGTGGGGGGGTCAGGGGGGTGGTTGTCTGTGTGCCAGGGCAGGTGCTCTTTCCCAGGGACGATTTGGCACTGCCACCATTGTGGCACCCCTTGTCTGTGCAGAACTGCCCTGGGAAAGAGAGTTTAGGGGTTCCCAAAAGGGGAGGGCAGGCCAGCCTGTTCCTGGGGTTATGGTGGGTGTGGGGCAGGTGGGGGTTGATTTGGGTCTGTGAGGGGCTACTGGGGGGATTTGGGTCTGTGTGTGGCAGCTGGGGGGGAATTGGGTTTGTGTGGGGCTGTGAGGGGTGGACTTTGGGGGCTGAGGGGACCTACTTGGGGAGGCCATGAAATGGCCCCCCAAGTGGGAGCAGGCTGAGCCTTGGTGGGGGGTGGGAGGAGGGGTGGGAGAAGGGCCCCAGAGGGTTGGGGGGCATTTTGCATGCAAAATGCCACCCCTGGCAACACAAGCCTCCCCCAGCTGTCAGTGGTAGAGATTAGAGCACCTACTTGGGGAGGCCATGAAATGGCCCCCCCAAGTGGGAGCAGGCTGAGCCTTGGTGGGGGGTGGGAGGAGGGGTGGGAGAAGGGCCCCTGAGGGCTGGGGGGCATTTTGCATGCAAAATGCCACCCCTGGCAAAGGAAGCCTGCCTCTTCATTTTTTCCCCATAGGAAATAATGAAGAAAGATTAGCAGCAGCATGCTAACAATATGCTGCTCCTTTGCTTTCTTATGGGGAGGATGGGGGGACCTGCTTTGGGGGGCCATAACATGGCCCCCCAAAGTCCAATCTGTCTGAAACTTGGGTGGTTGTTAGAGAAGGGTTACAGGAAGGTCCCCACCAATTTTGGGCTTATTAGGTGGGAAAATGCCTCCTCCAGGCGTCCTGAAAGACGGAGGCATTTTCCCCCCCAAAAAACCCGAAAGAATGCCGAAAGAATGCCGAAAGAATGCCGAAAGAATCCCGAATCCCGAAAGAGATTCTTGTTTCGGCTTTCGGCTTTAACGGTAGAGAATCTTGTTTCGGGTAATCCCGAAACAAGAAAGCCGAAAGTTTTTTCCTTGCACACCCCTATCTACAAGTAATAACAATAATAGTAACATGGCTCATTTCGAGGGGGAACGCGCAGGAATGCAGTTCTGGCAGTTCCCCAAAGAGGTCACATTTCAGGTGGCCCCGCCCACCTGACTCTCGGCCATTTTGGGCCCATTTTGGCCTGGATTGGGGCCGAAAGAGCCCGGATCGGGCCTCTGACAGGTGGTGGATCACTCTCCCTTTCAGCAGCGGCCCAATCCTGACCATTTTGGGCTCTTTTTTGCCATTTTGGGCGCAATTTCGGCCCTGAATGGCCAGGATTGGGTCCAAAACAGCCCGGATAGGTGATGTCAGGGGGTGTGGCATATGCAAATCAGTTATGCTAATGACACTTCTGGTGATGGAAAGGGGCGTGGCTTATGCTAATGAGTTCCTCCAGCTTTTTTTCTACGAAATGACCCCTGAATAATAATAACATTCGATTTATATACCACCTTTCAGGACAACTTAATGCCCACTCAGAGGGGTTTACAAAATGTGTTATTGTTATCCCCAGGACAAACACCCTGTGAGGTGGGTGGGGCTGAGAGAGCTCTGAGAGAGCTGTGACTGATCCAAGGTCACCCAGCTGGCTTCAAGTGGAGGAGTGGGGAATTAAACCCGGTTCTCCAGATTAGAGGCCTGCTGCTCTTAACCACTACATCAAACTGGTGGATGTGTATCCTCTTCCTTCTATTACCAATATTACAATTTTGAAAAATATAGACTGCTGCATATTTAAATACAAAATATTAGGTTGCTGCATTTATATTGGGGGGTATATTATTTATGTGTGCCACCCTGAGCATTTGGAGAAAAGTTATTAAGGCCTAAATCCAATAATCTATTTGATCGACCACAGTGGGTTCCAAAGTGATAAAACTAGAGAATATGGACCCAGTTTGCAGCTGTGTCACACAAGTCAAACAACACATTTGCTAGATTCATAGAGCGACATGAGTTGTTTGAACAGAAATTGGTAACACAAAGAATGTGTCAATAGGCTTATTGATCAAAGATTCCAGTTTTGGTGAAAGAAATCAGATCATTTGAAAATACACCTAGGACACAACTCAGCTTTAAATTTAGAATTCAAAATGAACAAGCCCTCCAATAGACTGTTCAAAATCTTCTGAAAAGAAGCAAGTTCAAACATAATACAACGCCCCAAATGGGGATATATTCTCTCTCTATTAAAATATGGAAAAATCAATTATATTCCTTCTGCTGTGTGGCAGACTGCAAGATTGTTCATTTTTCTTCTTGGAAAAGAGCCTACAATACTTAATCCACATTTAATGAAGCACCAAAACCAGTTATATAACCAATGGCCAGTTTTATAAATGTCCCAGTTTAGAAGCACATGTTACTTTATGAAAGTTTGGATTTGTTCTCTTCTGAACAGACTGAATGACCTGTGACAGTAATAAGCAATGCAAGTGACTAGGCATTACTGTATCTGTCTGTGGGGCAACCGTAGCCGGATATAAAAGGCCAAATCCATATGAGAATTTAGACCCTACAGGCCCTATATATGGCCCAAGTTATAAGAAGGGAGACATCTGTTGAGAAGCAAATTCTTGTTATTCTATGGGATTGTCCTTGCAAGATTAAATGAAAGAAGTGTTTATAGCCACTAGGCTTGCCAGGCCAGCAGTGGGAGAATTAAAAAAAAAAAACTAGCAATGTCACAGACATCATCATGTCCCATAAAGTGGCTCTAGGAATCATCAGAATCACAGTTCACATCACAGTTCAGAATCACAGGAATCATCTAAGAATCACAGTTTCCAGTGATTCCTAGAGCGAAATCACATGCACTCTACCCGCCCCGCGGGCGCCCCCCCGCCCCCCGGACAGGTTACCATGTTGACCTGGCAATCCTAACAGCTACTGTCATCACTTCCCAGAGCCCTAATGTGCTTTCTGCCCAATTCAATGCATTTTTACTAGAATTAAGTGTCAATTATTTCAAAGGGATTTACTCCCAAGCAGGGTTTTTTTTCTGGGAAAATAGATGGCAGAACTCTCAAGAGGAAAAGGAGGAAGAAACACATGGAATTCTTTGAAATCATATTATTTTCAAGTACTATTGCCGAGTATTTTCAAGAGGTGCCGGAATTCCATTCCCCCGCGTTCCCCCTGAAAAAAAAGCCCTGCTCCCAAGTAAGCATGCACAGGATTGTAACCTTCAGTCATTCCAACATACCCTCTCCTTCTCATGCAAACGAATGAACAGTTTTCTCCAGGGCTAGTTCTACCATTAGGCAGGATTACCTCAAAGGATTACTCCTTCAGGCAACAGAGCTGGTAGGCTCCACTAAAAGGCAGGACATTGTCAACTGTTTATTATCATATGCTGCTACCACAGAGGGTGCTTTGGAGCATCTTTGTTATTCTGCTCTTGCATTTTCCTGAATTTTCCCCGGTCTATGTCTAAAGCTTGTTTTATTTCATCAGTGATGCCAGCACCACACATGAAAGTCATTATTTATAATAACTACTGTGCTTAAATTACATTATATTACATCCAACAAGAAATTAACACGCACGTGTGAACTTGCCCATAAGTGTGCACTAAAGACCTTTGTACAGATGTCAGTGAATGTGAGGATACCGAAACACAGACTTTATTCTTGCCCCAAATAAATTAAAAAGCCAAATATTCTACCATAATAATCTAACACAACCCCCAGTCTAAACTTTCATGATTTTCTCTTCACACACGGGCAAAATGAAGTTTACATTAGCAGAGCTGACTAACCATACTAGAACATTAATTCTAAGTAAGCTAATACCTTGGCTGTGAAAACTAATCAGCCAATGGAGGAAATTACATTTACTGCTTGGGTCAGTAAATCTGTATAATTCTGTTTAGCAGTAGCTGTACAACCTTCTCCATGATTATGTCAGTAAAGTGAGCTTGTTTTTGTGTTCAGATAGAGTGAGTGTTGGATCTATCTTATGCAACATAAGATCTTATGCAACATCTCCCATTCCCATCCTAGTTTTCTCAGATGCATGGTAGACACATGCAAGATTTTGTGCAACAATCCCCTCCTTCTCCCATATTGTACCTCGGGGAGCTATGTTGAAAATTAAGAAAATGCCAGGTTCACTGCCTGAAACTCTAGAAGTGGTTGTGTAACAGCTTGTGAAAGCGGAAGTGCAAGTGGGGATACAGTAAGTTTGACTTAGTGCAGGAGGCTACTTGTGTTTCCGCTTGTGCAAAAGCTCTAGTGCAGGCAGAAATTTTGTGCTGGATCCGACCCAGAGGATGGTGGAACTTAGGGTCTCTCTAGACGACACGTTTCTGCAGGGGCATACACTAATTTTAATGTGCTCCCTGCAGACACACATCAGCTTAGTGGAACTGCTTCTTTTTAAAAAAGCACAAATGAGCTCAGAACAACATTGCAGGGGGAGGGAAGGCTCTTGCCCTTCCCCAATACCATTTTCCCTCATTAAAACATTTTAAAAGGAAGCAGTTCCCCTCAGCTGACGAGTCTGCAGAGAGCGCATTCTGCATGCTTGTGAAGAAACGTATTGACTAGAGAGACTCTTAGTGTTGCATATAGTGTAGCTTAGCACCAGTCCTTTGCATGGAAAACATTCAGTCACTAGCATTTCAAGTTGCAAGGTAGCAGGGCTGTGGTCCCTGAAGCTTCTGAGAGCTACTGCCAGTGAGTACAGAAGATACTAAGAAAGTCTAATCCTAGTGTTTACACCTAGCACAGGTAGAAGGACCAATGTATGGGGCAAGAAGTAGTCATTTTAGCATATCACTAAACAAGGTCCAAATGATATCTAACAAAATATGAATATTCAGCCATATTCAGCTGTGGATTCCATGTTTCTTTTAAAGATTATCTACTGAACAATAGAAGACACATCAGAGCCACAAAGCAAAGACATGATTCCAGACGGCCCTCTCCATGCCGAAACGCCGCGCGTCGTCGCGCGGAAAACGCGAAATATCGCGTTTTCTCGCACGAGTTTTACGCGCGACAATGTGCAACGTTTCTGCATGGGGAGGGTCGTCTGGAATCGGCCAGTATATTCTTAAATGTTGTTACATTTTCTGGATTAACCTCAAAAATATTTGAAAATGTATCTTCAAATATAGCTTCAAAATTCAGTATATCTCTCAGTACTGAAGTTGATGCAGTTCACAATTAATTTTTTTAAAATCCTCTTTAGATTTGGGGGTCTTTCACATGATGGTTTTCCTGTGGATTGGGTACCAAATTGAATCAGTTTTTCTCCAAGCTTCCCCATTGTCCATTTCTTGTCCTTCCATGACACCCACTGTGTTAAAGCTAACAAAGGAAGTGAGGAGGGGAATCTGCACCGGAGAAAGGAAGAGGGAGGGGAAAGCAAGAGCACATGGCTTGCTATTAACCATGGTTAAATCAACATTATGCCTGCACAACAGCTGTCAAAAAGCTTTTCAGCCATACGGTCGA
The DNA here is from genome assembly GCF_028583425.1 of Eublepharis macularius. Classification (NCBI taxonomy): domain Eukaryota; kingdom Metazoa; phylum Chordata; class Lepidosauria; order Squamata; family Eublepharidae; genus Eublepharis; species Eublepharis macularius. Next base: position 156,366,691 of record NC_072792.1, on the reverse strand, counting down.
AAAGATCTTATATACTTCAGAATAATTTGCATAGACAGACAAATTTGACTGTATAATAAGCATACAACTAAAAGGAATGGGAGGAGGAAGCTATTACAAAGGCGTTAATTTGTACACAGCAGTTGATTCATCCATTTTCACTGCATTTCCTTAGTAAGCTATTTGAGGTAAAAGTCTTAGTCCAGTAATGCAATCAAGAAAACTGGGGGGGGGGGGGACCACCTTTTTATTAATGAAAGCAGTTTATTATTTACAGACTGAAAGATCACTCTAAAAAAACACTCTCTTTCCTACATAAATCTATTTAAAGCACTTTATTATTTCTTTATCATTATTCCTGGAGAACAGGAATAAAGATACAGCTATTAAATGTACAGGAATATTGCAAGTAATAAAGCTGGCAACATTACAAGCAGACAGGCACACTTCCTGAAAGCCAAAGACCCAGCCACAGGGCAGAGAGAATTGAAACCGTGCAAAACTGTTAAAATCGAAGTCTGTATAACCTACAGACAAAAGACTTTTCACACAGGCAGTAGGTAAAGAGAAATGACTTTCAGATCTATAGCTTGGTCTAAGCAACTTGTAACCCACCATGCCAAAGGCAGATTCTATTTTTCTGCAGTTCCAGGCAGGCAAAAAGCCATATTCAGCTGTGGGTCCATTTGGCTTGGTAAGTTGTAGCTTGTATAGACTTGCTCTATGACCCTCTTAAGAGTGCCTGTTAAAAAAGAAACAAAATAAGGCTAATACGAACACATTCCTACTAGATTTAGAATGAGTATTGCTCCACATGATTACAAACGTAATACTCAGAAAATCCCACAAAATCCATTGCTAAGCATAACAAGCTTACTTCTGGAGGCTCTCCAGCATTTCATAGATTATAAACAGGGACATTTGTCACGTGTTATTGGGATATCCTCCTTTCAAACCAAGAAATCCAACTCCCAATATTTGATGCTACTGAAGCCTTGTTAGCATTACAATACCTTGAATCAATTTACTCTACAGTAGCCTGTCCTACAAGGTCTCCACATTGAACAGTAGAAAAGAGCAAGAGTTCAATGGCACCTATAAGACTAACAATTTGTGGTAGGGTGTGAGGTTTCGTGAGTCACAGCTCACTTCTTCAGATACAGCTAGAATGTGGGTCTTGGAGAGTGGAGTGATTTCAGATGCCAAATGACAATTGAAACGTTCATGTTTGGGCATTGACATGCATCTGCTTTAAGGTCTCTATGTAACTTCTTAACAGCAGGCAGTGGTGAAGTTAGTATGCCTCCTTTAGTGCATGCTGTTAAAAAGGACTGTCATTAAAAAAAAGGATGGGGGTCTCATTAAGGCTCAATCACGGACTGTCAAGAGCAAGAATTTTAATGGGATGAAGTGAGAGAAAAGCTTTGGAAGACCAAAAATGGATATGAAATCTTTCCTAGCTATGGGTTTTATTTATTATTTATTAATTCAATTTTTAGCCCTCCCTCTCCACAAGTGGGCTCAGGGCGGGTTACAATAATGTAATTAGTATAAAGATTAAAACATTTAAATACATTTAAAACCAAAACAACAGTACATATACAGTCAGAGTCACAAGATGGCGTCCCCCTCCATTCTCCCCAGCCACAATATAAACAAAGGGGGAGGGGGACACAGTTAATATCATTTCTGTGACTTCGCATGTAAGGGGGGTAGGTGGTTTTATAGCCCCCTTGGGAGGTTAGCATCATAAAAACCTGGCTGAACACTCAAGGGTCTGAATGTTTACTGAAATCTATCCACACTCTTCCAAGTAAAGGGGAGATACAGTTCAGTGTGGTTCTCCAGTACAAGTCCCACTGAAATTATAAGGAGTCATAAGAAGAACATACATCCCTGGTCAAAAAAACATGTTCCTGGACTAGGATGAATGAATCTGTGTCCATACGTACAAATAAGGCAAGACTTGATACAAACAAAACAAAAAACAAACCCTGTCTTCTGTAAGATTTCCATCACAGCTAATGTCAGCATTCCTTGTATGGGAGCTACATGCATACTACGAGAATGCAATTTATTCTTTCTATTACAACATTCCGTTTCTTTCTGTCTTAATTTGTGGTCTATTATGTGTGTTTAATATAAGCTGAATGTAGTTTCAAATATAGGATTTTCTTCTCCTAAAGTTTTGCATTACTATTACAGCCTCCCCAGAGGTTCCCACATCATTCTTCAGAAGGTTGGGACAAGTTTCCATAGTAATTAACTCTAGGATGTTGTGGGAAGTTTTAGAAACAACACTGATGCAGATTCCAGCCCAATTCACTCCTCCTTTTCTAAAGCTAACATAGTTTATATAAGGAAGAATGTGTCTCTTTTCAATGTTTGAGCTCTTTCTCAAATTACTTGTGTTTTATCACAGTAAGCTATTTAACTTAAGAAGCCAGATTTTAATGTGGCTACCAAGGAACTTTTGACTGGCAATTGTTTCTCTTGATTTTTGGTTTCCCACATTGATAGCATCATGTGAGACAATTGATGACTACTTAAAACTGGAATTTGATTTCCTTGGCGGAATGCTAAAGCTTATGTGCCCATTTCACAGATTTCTTGTTTTAAAAACCTTAAATTGCTTCTTTAGTTTCTAACCCTTATTGTACCACAGATTCCCTTTATAGGTCCTCAAGATCATGTGAAAAGAAGTCCCTGTGCTCATGTGGTGGCCCTGTTTAGGCAGAAAGATAGAATATAGATGTGGCAAATAAATATTTTATGAAACATTCTATGTTACAAAAACTGTAGGAAGATTATTTTGTTAGCAATAGCATGAAAAACAACAATCCTTTAGCAAACTCTTAACAGATTTCCTTTAAAAATTCCTTTAGGATGCAATTAGATGAAATATAATGCTGGTGGTGGGCGGGGGAAGAAATCTGATATTAATACCAAGAAATGAAGCAAGCCCAAATTCCTTTTTCTCACATTTCAATGCAGTTACCTTTTCTATACCAGCCTACCTCACAAGGATTTTTGCAAGAATAAACTGAGATTCCCTAAGTATACCTCCCTGATCCCCTTGCAGGATTGAGGGATAAAAATATAATGAATAATAAGTAAAAATAAATATTTAAATTATGTACCTGTAGATATGGACTTGTTCTATCAACTGTACTTGGCTGAAATAGGCATTTAATAAATATTAGCACAAACAAGATGAAGTTTACTTTTTAAAACTTTTTGTCATGCATTATGTTTGACATTTCTCCACAGTCACAAAATCTGGTACTTCATTTGGTGTATGCTTTAAATATTAAGAGTGTCACATCTAAAAATCAAGTGAATTTTTTAGTTTGTGGGTGGGTGGGAGTTGGTGTGTGTGTGTGTGTGTGTGAGAGAGAGAGAGAGAGAGAGAGAGAGTCTGTGGCCTCATGTGGAGAGGAAAGTCAGTCAACTAAATTGCTTTTCTGACGAGAAAACAGTCTGTTTTCACTCTCCTTTCCTAATGTGTGTTGTTTGTCACAGTGTCAAAAGGTCAACACTGCCAATAAATATAACTGTGTGACTAGTGGGCCCCTATGTGATCATGACAGATTATTTAGAAAATACATGAATAGCTAGCTGGAGAGCTCCCTCAAAGTCAGTGGAAGATGTTATCTAATAAAGACCAAAGGACTTGCATTAAACCTAATGCAAATTGAAGAAGGCCATGGTGGCCAATCTGCCTTGTCAGTATAGGCTGTATTGATTTCTGTGGGAGAAAGTACAATCAGAGCTCAGCTGAGGAGGAGAAAACTGGCCTTGCCTTTTCCAACCATTGTGGCTGTCTGTTACAAACTCTGGGGGCTGCTTTCTCTTTCAGAAATGAATGGCTCCCCTTGACTTTTATGAAATCAATTTATAGCACTCCAACTGGGAACTTTGTTGCAGTGAGTTTAACACATTTTCATCAGCTCAGTGACCCCAGTGTTAAGGGCGTGAAGAGGTTATACCCATATATAGCTATCTTGATTGAAGGCTGAGTAGAAAAAAGTTGGGAGTTGTGTGGGGACCCCTACGCAATCAATTTCTGGGAAGAAAGAGGAGGTTAGAGGACGAGAATGAGATTATATGCAAATTAACAGTGCGGTCTTTAATACAGTTACACCCTTCTAAAGTCTAAAGTTACTTAGCAGGCTCAGAAGTGTGTAAAAATGGTAAAGACAGTCCTCTGTGCAAGCACAGAGTCATTACTGACCCATGGGGGAACATCGCATCACAACGGTTTCTTGGTAGATTTTCTGTTATGGGGTGGTTTGCCATTGCCTTCCCCAGTCATCTACACTTTACCCCAGGAAACGTGGGGTAGGATGGAACCTTGGAAGGATGGAAGCCTGAGTCAACCTTGATCCAGCTACCTGAACTCAGCTTCCGTCAGGATGTGTGTAACTGTTCAAAATTGCACTGTAACTCCTTATACATGGATACTGCATTGCAAACTTTTGCCTACAAAATTCTGATCCTCTGTGTGATGCTACAGCAAGTGAAACAGAACCAGGGCAGAACTTAGAGAAATCTGCCAAGTCAGGGCACAGCTAGAGAGAATGTGAGATTTCCCCTCTTTTCAGATTTTAATGCAAGTTACTTAACTGATTGTGGCTTTGTACTGTTTGCATCAGCAAAATACTGAATGCTTTTGGCAACTTTATGTGGATAGATTCACAGCGTCAACAGATTAAAAATATTTTCAGCTGATCAGCCATCATACTTTTACCTACTTAATCAATTTATATTTAAATTTACAAGTTACCTAAATTTCAGTATAAGTGCCTTTTTGGAAATACTGAAGCAACTATTAAGTAACTTACATACTAAATTCAAAATAGCCTATATAAGTGTTTTCTCAGAATCAAACAACCTGGGATGAGGAAGCTAAATGCATGGGAAGAGTCCCTAATGAGTGATTTGGCTTCAGAGGAGATACATATGAACAGAGGAAGTTGCCTTGGTCTATTAAGGCCAGTATTGTCTACTCTGGAAAGCTGGAACTCAAAGCAGATTTGGGATCCACATGCACAGGAAGTTGCAGATTTCTACACTTTCCTGCCCACTTCTGCTTCCATTTCTGTCTGCCATTCTCCTGCACTGGCTGTTTTTGAGCCATTTTCTTTATATATTGCTATATAGCGGTATACTTACAACCAGTTACAAAAAAACAGCCTGGCGAGAGAGGGGAATGGCATGCATATTAGGAACATAAGGAAAATATCCTCATGTGGAGGCTCAGTTGTCACTATGAATGCCTCTCCGTTCACATTTGGACTGACAATGTCAACAGAACAGGTAATTGTCTCTGTGTGGAAGCAACCTGACAGTCAGGATTTGTGATTTCTTCCATGCTGGCTACACCTACAGAAAATATTAAATCAACAGGCCCCTTTGATTCACTCTGCACAAAACTCCTACTATTTCCTATAATGCAAACTATTGTGGGTGTTCCAATAATGGATGTGCAGATGGAGACTCAATGAAGGTCCAAATCTCATTACTCTCATGCTCACCACTTGTTTTCAGCACATGGCAGCTACCCTCCCCCCCCCTGCCGCCACCCCACATCACGAGCACAGAGCTGTCACAGGCTTCATGAATGTCCGAGAGCTTTAAGAAAATCTGAATGTTAAGCACGGTCCAGCCTCCCATTGATGGAAAGTTAGCAAGTAACTCTGTTGGTAGCAGGGCCTAATTTCTCATCAACTATTTACCCAAATTGGGGAGTGTAGCAGATCTTGGACCTATATAGGCAGGCAGTGCCATGAGATTGGCTTTCCAAGATAGGCTCTCCAGGACCACAAATTTCCCAAGCCAGGAGGAGTCCAATCTGTGGTATCTGGGTAATATAGATCCATGGCAGTTGCTTGAATCATATGTAAACCACAAAGGTGGATCCTTCAGAAGATTTCCGTATTTATTTGTTTGTTTATGTCATTTATAGTCCACCTTTCTCACTGAGACTCAAGGCAGATTACACAGTATGAGATTAGTATAATCAGTATCAAGTACATTTCAATACATTATCAAGGACATTTCCATAAACAATGCCGTAGGGTAAATAGATACAAGTTTAAAAGTCATAGCATTAGCAAGAATCCAATACAGAGTAGAAAAAATACTGAAACAGAACATAATCAGTTCTAGGACTGACATTAGACAACCTGGAGCACAGGTGGTATATAGGAGTACATATTTAAAGCAGCAGATAATATGTAAGGCAATACAGTGATGAAGTCTATGGTCCCTAACTCATTAGCGAAGCATCTGAGACCCCATCCCTACAGTACAGCTCTCCCATTTAAGTAAAAAGCCTTTTTGAATAGTTCAGTTTTGCATCGTTTGTAGCAGTTCTTGTGCAAGCAGTCACTCCACTGGCTACCCATCAGTTTCTGGGCTCAAGGAGAGGTTTTGACTATTGCATACAAAGCCCTTCATGGCCTTGGCCCTTCATATCTACAGGACTGCCTCTCTCCCTATGCTCTGCCAACGGCAGCTTTGCACATCTGAACAGGGCCTTATGCAGATATCACCCTGCAGTTGTGCAGAATCAACAGCTGCCTGCACAACTTGGTCCACATATGTCCAGCTCCTCCTCATTGCAGTTCTCCTTTCACCTTAATTTGCATTACATGAGCCTTTGCAGCAGCTGAGGACCCAGAGGCTGGAGGTGACCCCTTCCTCCTCAATCCTGCATGTGCATCTGCATGGACCTTGTTCTTGTGGGCCTTTCCTTACATAGTGCGTAAAAGAGCGCAGAAAGGGAAGAAGGGATCTTTGCTTTCCTTCATGGGAAGGGAAGTACGAAGAAGATGACCCCAGCACAACGCAAGCCTTTTGTGAATTGGAGCTACTCAGTGCCAATGCCGTCGCCCAGGAGTCACTGAAGACAAATTGCACTCATGCTGAATGGACATATTCCCCTTCCTGCCAATGGAGTTATAGTATGCTAGGGTTCAGTCTCTCCCCTTGGAATCTGACTGGTTAGTTGCTGGAAGGCAGAAAGGCAGACTATGGTCATTTCGACACCACTCACCTTCAACTGGAACGCCACGGAATGTTGCGAACATAACCCGGAAGATAGCGTTTTCTCGTGTGAGTTTTGCGTAATGTTGCACAAAACTCACGCGAGAAAACACTATCTTCCGCAGTTTTTTCGCAACGTTCTGTGGCGTTCCAGTTGAAGGTGAGTAGTGTGGAAACAGCCTATAAATAAATAGATAGATACATAAGAAAATAAATAATATCTTTTACCTTTGTAACCCACTTTCTGCATTGTTTATGGTATATCTTGCCTTAAACAGTTTGTTGTTTGCTGGCTTCTGTAATCCTAGTTCTCTCATTGTTCACTGGATGTCTTATGGTGCCTGACTGAACTTTTAACAAATATTTTGTAATCTACTTTGAGTCTCAGAGAGAAAGGAAGGTTATAAACAACCAACTAAATAAATAAAATTACACCGGCTCTAAATGAAAGTGACTGTATCCCTGTTAGCTTTTCTATGTGCGCAAAAGACTGATACAATTTCAAAACCAAATTAAATGAAATCATGTGAACCATCTGTTGTACATTCCATGCTCCATATGCACATTGTTGTTTTGTTAAAAATTATACTGAAGTGCTACTGCTTGCACAAATAAGTACTAAGCACTAAGTACATTTTCCTTTCCACTCGTTCATCACTGGATCCAACCCACTATATGTACCTCAATACAACATGGAAAACATAACACATTCATTAGTCTGTGCTATTTTTACTCCTAACGTACAAAACTAGCTTGTGACTTTTTAAAAATCTAGCATAAACACCTACCCTAATGCCACCCTAAAACCCATAATTTTATTCTCAGAACACATGGCTAATCATCACTTGAAACAGATTTCAGTTTGAAATGAGGAGGGGTAGCCATGTCTGTTTTAAAGATCTAATCCCCATTTCTTTTTCTATCCTGAGAGGAAGGAAGAAAATACTGTTCAGAGCAGAAGGCAAGAAAACTTTCTGGCTCTAGCAATATTATACCACTGTCTCATATGGGGGAGTAGATTTGTTCCTAGCTGCGTGAACCAGCTCTGTGGTAGTCCATTACCAATCATCACAAACACTGTCAAAGCGGATGAGCTGCCTGGGATATTAATTGAGGCTCTGAACTCTTCCATCTACCAGGGCTTGAATGAACCATATTACTTAACCCAGTTATGCTGTAAACAAAGAAGGCAAAAATACTTGAAGGAGCATCGACTCCAGCATGCTTTTAGGTACAATGCAACTAAACATGTCACTTCAATGAACATTTGTGTTGCTACAGAATTTCAAAGTGGATGATGCCGCCAACTGGGGCCTGGAGGAAGTCTCTTTGATGTTATATGTGCTGGGGACCCTGGATGGAGCTAAATCTAATCCATTGTGATTAATGCCACCAAATGAGTTCTCCTGACACCTGTAATTTCATTCTATGAGTGAAATGATTAAGGAGGACTGGTTGTGATCCCCTCACAGCAAACGCCTCAGAAGACTGTGACAACTAAGAGCTAATATCTTCACCAAACAAATAAGATAGAACCCCCCTAACTCATTTCTCTTTAATTAACTCCTCCCTAGGTTACTTCAGGTCCTATTTGTACCCTTCTGGTCAAAAACAAAAGAAGAACTCCCTGCTTGGTTTAGGCTTACGTAACCATGTTCCATGCTGGCCAGGTCACAGCTTTCTCACAGTGGTCAGAAGTATTTGGAGAATGATTGATTTGAACATTTGAAGCAGCCATAGCCTGAGTCAGGCAACTGGTCCATCTAGACTAATATTGTCTCCTCTGACTGATGGAAGCTGTCCAGTGTCTTCTTACCCTGGCTACCTGAAATCCTAAAAAAAATCCTTGGAGATACTGGAGAATGCTGGGACTTTCTGCAACTTTATCACCGAGCTATGCCCAACACAGGTAGTGAATGCTGAATTAATGTACCCTGAGCTTTCATCTGCAAGTGATATTCTTAGTTATTAGTAGTACTTATCATTTGTGTACCCTGGAAACCCAAAGGCTTTTAAAAGAAAAAAATAGCGAGTTTAGTTTCCAGAAAACTAAAGAGACATATCTCTGGGGGTGGCAGTATTTCTGAGTGAGGCTAAAAGAATGAAACTGGAAAGGTAAGCTCCTCAATAGAATCTAGCAGTTGGGATCTGGGCCTGCTGGATTAATTTCCACATTCTCCATGATACAAGGGTCTCCAAAGGCTTTATCCACCCATTGTTGGAAATTGTGCTAGCATTTTCAAAAGGAGTATCCTGGGCAGACAAGCCAATCCAGTTGCAGACAACTGCTCTTGTGCATGGGTACCCAACATGGTCCAATGGCACCTGCTGACACCTTTCCCAGGGCCTGCCAAGTGTTTTTAGAAAGTGGGCCAGGCCAGGTAGGGCTCTTGCCCAACAGGATTTTTAATTGACCACTGGAATAGTTTTAGTTACGTTCCTTTTTTCCTTAGGAACATAACTGTGGGCTTTTGACCCAAAAACCTTCAGGTGATTCACACTTGGTTTGTACCCATACCATAGTTCATATGGGATACTGCTTGCACCTTTGGTGGGCAGTCTAGATTGCAGATAGGGAGCAGTGTTAATTGCTTCTCCCCAGAATTTCTGAGGTAGCCTTGCTTCAAGGAGCATGGACCTACTCATTTCAGTGAGAGAGCGAGTCTTTCTCTCTGCTACTCTGTTCTGCTCTGGCGTGTATGGCACTGTGACTTGATGCTGAATCCCCTGCTTGGTCATGTAATTTTTCATTGAATGTCCTACATATTCACCTCCATTGTCAGTGCGGAGTGCCAATGGTCCCCTCTGGAATCTGTTATTGACCACTGCTACATAAGCTTTAAATTTTTCCAGCACTTGATTTTTCTCCTTGATCATGTATGTTACAGTATACTTAGAGAATGCATCAATGAAGGTGAAAATATATCTGTCACCACTTGGTGTCGCTATTCTCATCAGCCCGCATAGGTCACTGTGTATTAAATCTAATGGCTGCCTTGCCTCATTTTCCTCAGTTCCTTTCCCTTTAAAGCTGGATCTGATTGCTTTGCTTTTAATGCAGTATATATATATATTTCAAAAACACACTTTGTAAACTGCATGCCTTTCATCAGATTATTGCTTTGAAGTTGGCCAATTGCATTTACATCTCAATGCCCAAACCGCTTGTGCCAGATTAATGAGCAATTCTTATGTTTACAAGTCTCCTTTGCATTTGCAAAGTCAGCTACTTGCTGGCATGTTTCCAGGGCCTACAAACCATTTCTCTTCTTAGCTATAGCTATTATTTCTCTGTCCTCCTTAATGAGACATTGTTTCCCAAAATATACTTTCATGTTTTTCTCTGTAAGTACACTTACAGAAAGAAGGCTAGTTTCCAAAGTTGGCACATAGAAGCACGTTGTTAGCAAGATTTCCGGGGTCTGTTTGTTTAGAAGTTCATATCTTAATGTTCCAGACCCTATGCCAGCTATTTTTACAGACCTACCATCTGCTACATGCAACACCTCCCTTTTTTTCTTCCTTTAGTGTTTCAAAGAAAGCTTTATTCCCTATCATGTGAGCTGTACATGTAGAGTCAATATATCCAAATTGCTCTCTAAATTCTCTTTCTGCCAGCATAAAGCATTTCCTTGCAGGTTTTGGTTTGTCACGTTAGAAATTCCTCCTTGCTCCTTCCTTTCCTCTCCGGGAGGAATCCCTTTGTTTTGAGAGAGCACAGTTCTTTTTGAAGCAACTGCTTTCCCCACAATCATGACAAAATGCTTCAGCTTTCTCGCTTAACTTTACAGCACCCACAGCACTTTCACAATCCCTCAGTCCAGACCCTCTGTCTGAATTCTGGAATTCCTTGTGTCTATTATACTCCTCCAGCATGCTTATTGCTTGACTGATTCAAATCTTTCTTAGCTTCTACTTGATTTATGAAACTTTCATATTCTGGTAGTAGACTGATCAGCAACAGTACTATCAGATTTCCATCAAGGAGATCTTTTCCAGCTGAGCGAAGCTGCTAGACTAAAGCCAGAAAATCATCCAGGTGCTCACACAAGCTCTGATGCTCTCCCATTCTAATACGGAACAACTTCCTTTGTAAAAACATTCTACTCTTAAATGAAGAATCTACATAAAGTCTTTGAACTTCTTCCCAGATATTTTTAGCTTTATCAATATGAATCACCCGCAAAATATTCCTTGTCCCCCAAACCTTTAAACAGGATCCCTTTGGCTTTGTTGCTGTGTTCATCCCATTTTCTTTGCTTTTCAGGTTCTTCATTTGCCGGTCTTGGCTCTTTAATTGCATCCCAAACTCCTTGTTCCATGAGATGGGTCTGCATGAGGCTTTCCAGATTACATAGTTTCTTTCATTCAGCCTTTCTATCACTACAATTTGCTGAATGCTATAGGCGGCCATTTTGTCCCTTTGTTCTCTCTCTCACACACACACAGCTTGTGAGGGAAGCCACTGGTAAGTCTTAATCCTTTAATCAGAGATCAATCCACAAACCATCCTCTCCGATCATGTAGGTTCAGGTATATCTTAGGAATGATCTTGAGTCTGATTAAGGGGTGAATGAAGAGAGTTTATTCAGGAACTACAACTTTGACAGACAGGAAAGAAACAGAATAGATACTAACTACCTCAATAAAAAGGGAGGAGGGACTCCTGGGAAGAAGCTGGAAGTAGCCTAAGAATACCAATCTGGAGACATGCAGAAAGGACAGAAGAGAGGAGGAAAGAAGGATCCCACTCTGCCATCCATCCAAAGGTCAGACTTGCTGCCCCTTGCAGGTATTTTGTTTCTTCTGCCTTCTCTGTACACAAGACATTGTATTTCCAACACTGCCTCCAGACAATATTAATTGGTTTAGTTTGGTTTTCAACTCATCCCCAGAAAAAATACCAGCTTTCTGGCCTGGTACATGTGCAGAATAAAGAAAGAAGTGTACTCCTGAACATGTTGAGAGTATATTTGCCTAAGCAGTGATTACAATGTAACCAAATGCAGAGAATCACGAGGATAGCAATAGAGAACAATAATCGTGACGACCTAACGAATATAAACACTTATAACAATTACAAAAATATTCTTATTGTTATTGCCTAGTTCAATTTGCCTTCCTTAGGAGCAGCAACTGACGCATGTCTAAGTGTAGTTTGAATGGGAATCTCTGAATATTGAAAATAACGTCAGTGACATAACCATCTTTGAAAAAGACCCTGAAACGGGACCCCCCAAATGAACCGGTCTGCCCGTTAGATGGTATAAATTCCAACCTGCATGTACTTGAACCTATACTTGAAGTTGGATCCTATGAACTTTTTGAGTGATCCTAAGGAATACTAATGGACTTTAAAAGTATCAACTGTTAATAGGTAGTATCACCATTGCTTTGCACTAGCACTTTATGTATAGGTCTGTACATGAAGACTGTGTGTATTGATATATACTGAATGGCAAATTGAACTAAGCAATAACAATAAGAATATTTTTGCAATTGTTATAAATGTTTATATTTGTTAAGTTGTCACAGTTATTGTTCTCTATTGCTAAGCATTGATTACAGCCTGTTATTTGGGAGTACAGAGCCTGAGCCCCGTAACCAGCTCTATTTACATGCTAATTTCTGGCCCTAACTGATATTTTGGTAACCATAATGGTGGGAAACTGGCATAATTAAAGATGGGGCAAGTTGGTTTGCAGCAGATATATCACAATAAAAATTGTGTCTGCTGCTTTAGGAGCATGGGTTGTATTCGTTGGTGTGGTTTAATTTTTTAATTCCTTTGCATTTGCAGTTATGTGTCATGCTCATTGTATTTGCTAGATAACCCTTCTTTCAGTGGTGATGAGTAATGGCTGTAGATTACATTTAGCAGCCAAAACTGTGTTGCAAAAAAAAAACCCTGCCACTGTTGTTTTCAGACATTCCTTTTACCCTGTGCCAAATGTTTTTGAGGTTACACATTGAATTGCGGGCAGGATGGGATTTATATCTCCTAACAGATTATATCAGAATGAAAGTTCATACATTTCCTATCAAGTACTGATTTCATGTTATTAAGGGGAAAGTTACATGAGAAATTTAATAGAAGAGGTTAAAGAAGTGCTACATTTTACGCAGAAAGGATACCTGTACACAGAAATTCTAAAATGTAGTTTCAATCTGGAAGAAGGGTAGACAACACTAGGCTGAATTCCATGGAAGATTTCCATGTGTACAACAGTCCTTGTACAAGCAAAAGCACTAAAATCACTCCTCACTATCTCTTCCACATGTGCAAAACATTTCACAGGACATTTCTTCTGATATGATTTCATTTCATTCGGTTCTGAAATTGTGTGAACCATCCATTGTACATTCCATAGCTTCCTATGCAGATTGCTTTTCTGTTAAAAACTGTATTAAATCATGTATTGCTATAGAAGTTGTTCTAGCACTTGAGCAAGAAGAACAACACCAAGTGCATTCTCCTTTCCACACATGCATTGCTGAATGTAACCCAGGGCTCTTTCGGAGATGTTGCTGCAATCACCAAATTAGAATAATGATGTCCACAGATGTTTCCTACATAGTTACAATTTACCATACCATTCAGCCACTATTTAGGACTCACTATTAGGTTATTATGGAGTGGAGTGCAAATCGAAGCCATGGTTGTCATTCTGGAGTATTGGTGAAATCTTGAGTCTGTATCCAAAAGTACTAATTAAGGACTTTGTAGGGAGGTGTGCAGAGCTCCCTCCCAGATTTTACTTAAATTGCACTAGAGAAACCCAAAACATCTTCTTCTTGATTTGTAGAGATTACGTTCACTGTGACAAAGCTTGAGTATCCCTTCCTTGTATTGTACACTCTATGAAATCAAAATAGCAAAGTTGTTAAAATGCATGGGCCAGACCCCTATGCCCCACTGTCAAGGCCAGTTCTCTGGCACTTAGATCACCACAATGAGCAGAGGGTGCCAACATGCCACTGGGTCTTGGGTTGTTCCCAGCTAATAGCTGCATTGAGGAAGAGACAGTGGGTGTGGTTTGCGCCCACTGTCACCTCCCACCACCTGACAGGACAAAAGTGAGCATTTGTAGCATTGCTAACACTGCTAAGGCTGGCTTGCCTACTACGCAAGGAGGCGACAGGCAGCCTATCTGCTTGAGACAGCAAAACACCTTGAACCAGCTTCCTCCTTTGGCAGAAGCAGAGTGACAGTGCAATCCTAAGCGGTATTACCGTAAGGCTGCTTTCACATTCAATTATTTTCAATGCACTTTGCAACTGGATTTCACTTCATGTTTGCATTTGATATGCAAACGATCACTAAAGTGCACAGTAAGTACCGTATTCAGCATGTGTGAAAGCAGCCTTAAGTCTATCAAAGTCAACGAGCTTTCAAGAATATGACTCTGCTTAGGACTACACTGCAACACGGCTACCTCTCTTAACCTTTTCACGTGAAATCAGTTTTTCAAAGAACTTTGACACTATTGTAAAGTTTCAGATTTGAAAATAGCAGTTGCTAAAATATAGTTTCCTAAGACAAGGAGGATGACATTGCAGCTCATTCTGTACAGATTTCATACTTAACTTGAGAGGTAGGTAGAAATAATGCCAGCATGCCTGTAGTAAGAGCCTAAACATTACAGATTTAACTGAACTGAATGCTATTTTTTTTCAAAAATGGAATTCTATAGCGTCTGTCAAGTATCCAATTGTTTTTGCATTCAAAGGCCTTAAGACTGGAGGGCTGAAAGAGGTTTACTTAGCAGCTTGGTAGAATGCTGCATGCATTCTTTTCCTTATATTACTATGGATTTAGTGGGTAGAATCCTACTTTATTCTGAAGAAAATTCCTCCTGCGGCCTTTCTCCAACTTTAGTAGCTTTTTCATTAGAGGAAAAGTTTCCTAAGTTGGAGGAAGGTTTAGAGGACCAGTAGGATGCAGGCCACCGTTAACTTTTTTTTCTTTTTAAGACAGCTGGAAATTCAGGGGATGGGGCCCTAGAATATCCCTGTGGGGAACCAAGCCTTATAAGCCCCACCTTCTGACTGCAACACTGACTGACAAGTTAATTCCTTGAAATGTTGATCAGAAAGAGAAGAAAGCAGAAGGCAGATAGCCTCGCTATAAAATATACCTGGCACCAGGGCTTTTTTTCTGGGAAAAGAGGTGGTGGAACTCAGTGGGTTGCCCTTGGAGAAAATGGTCACATGGCTGGTGGTCCCGCCCCCTGATCTCCAGACAGAGGGGAGTTGAGATTGCCCTCTGTGCTGCTTGGCGGTGCAGAGGGCAATCTAAGCTCCCCTCTGTCTGGAGATCAGGGGGCGGGACCACCAGCCATGTGACTATTTTCAAGAGGTTCCGGAACTCCGTTTCACTGCATTCCCACTGAAAAAAAGCCCTGCCTGGCACAAATTATTTGGCTATTCATGAGGATAAATCATTAGATAGGTTACTGCTAAATAAAGGAAACACCTTCCCACATAAAACCAACCATAAGGAAATGTCAGCAGCTTGGGTACAGATTGAAAAGGAAGCCCTAGTACATGGAAATCTGGAAACGAATGTTTTTCGCTTCTTGTGCCAACTGCTTTGCAAAGCTGAGGGTGGTAGCTCTGATCTGTTCAGTGTTCCTGTTCCTCTCAGGATGTTACTATTTCAACCAACCACAGGGAGAGTCTGCTTATTATATTCTATATTTTATCTGGCTTTTTAATATCTTGGTACAAGCTCACAGAAGAAAAAGTTTTTAACAATGCCATAATTACTAGGCTGTGAGCTAGAAATACATGGCAATTCTAGGCACAAGAATTATCTAAAAAGTACTTCTTGGCTGCAGAGCGACAGAGATGGAAAATTACTTTTTAAAAAACTAAGACATGCTGTTCAGCCCGCTGAGAATACAAGTTGAGAAGATGAAAATGTATTAATATCCTTGGATAAGTTTTCTACGTGCAGACGTTCTGACCTCTAGTGGTAAGAGTCACAACTGCAACTTCACATTTCTAGTTTCTGGGATAGCCTAATAGCAACATCTATTATTCATTTTGCAAACTTAGGTCTATTTATTCAAAATATTTATATCATAGCCCTTTTCCCTCCAAGGCAGCTTACTGCACATGATAAAAAGAATCCAATAAAATCCTAAGACAACTAAATAGGATGTTAATACAAAAATGAACAAATCTAAAATAGCAGAATAATTTGCAACCATAATCAGACACCAAAAGTTTATACAAATATGACTACTTTCATATGACACCTAAAAGGCAAATGAGATGCTGCCAAGTGGCTTTCTCTGGAAGGAATATCCCACAAATGGAATGCCAGCAAAGAAATACCCTATCAAGTCACCATACCCAGTTTTAAAGACAGGGACAGCCAGAAAAGACCTTAAAAGATGATTGTAGGCTCATATGAGAGAAGGTGACCCTCATATTCTGGGTTCCCAGGCTGTTAAACATCTTACCAGTCAAAAACAGCACTTTGAACTGTGCTCAGAAAAAAAAAAAGGAAGCCAGTGGAAATCTTAGGTTGGCTACCACAGGCAGAAGTTTCTGGACTTCAAAGACACGCTCATGTATAACACAGTGCAGTAATCTACCTAGGACTAGATCTTGGCCAAGGCTTCATCAGCAAACCGGAAAATACTGGGAGATAGCATATGCCTGTGGCTGGCTCCACTGGGGGTGTGGGGGGGATAGTCATGTATTTCCTACATTGTGCAGGGGGTGGACTAGATTACCCTGGAGGTACCTACCATCTCTATGATTCTATGAAAAGCATAGATGATGAGAAGAGATGAAGCAGTAACTAAATCAGGGTAGGGGTAAGAGAGAGGCTAATGCAGAGGCAGAGGTTGATTATTTGAATGCTCTGGCACAACCCAGTCATTTGATTTTTCCATATCGTTAGCAGGGTGACGCAATGTGCCTCAGGCAGCAGACTGACATGATTTGGATATTCTACCTCAGAAACTAAAATCTCATAGCTGAGCTTTGAAACCTTTATGCATCCTCCATGGAACTCTTGCATGGCACAAAGGACCTTGCACTCCATAACCCACTTGGAGTTCATTTTGGACACTGGTGGACATATTGGACTTAGCTGACACCTTGAGTGAATGGAAACTGGTCCCTAAAACATGTACTAAACCCTCTGTGTATTGTAGGTCAGATGGGTAGTGGTGGGCCCATTGACTTTTATAGACAATTTGTCCACCATTACTGATCTTGCTGAGAAACCCTGAATAATTGAAGAAGGGACCCCATAATCCTCGAGACACAGTTGGAAAACCAGCTCCAGATTCCAAGATTTTTCCAGAACCAAAGGCGGTTAAGATTCCAAGATGATGATCCTACAGAGTTGGAAGAAGTGCCTGCTGGGAGATGTAACATGGTATGACAAGAAATAGGAAGCAGAAGGGAAGAGATTTGGCCTGGGGGCTTAGTGTCTCTTACTGAGTGACGCAACAGCTGTTATGCCTATTCAAGATCAATAAACCTAGTTTGAAACATAAATTGTACTCATTTGCTTGAAGCCTATCAGGTCTAAAGGCTGCCCAAGACAAACAGAGTCTACCCTAGATTTTTCCAAACACTCTTCTGAGGCAGCACAAAATACGAAACAATTGCAAATGAAAAGCAAGCCATCACTAAACCTCTAACCAGAAAACCTTGGCATTCTTGAAGCCCAAAGATCTACAAGGATTCCCTCCCCTCCATCTATCTTATCATTTGAGAATGGAACAAATTATCGGATGCAAGTTGTTCTGCTTTGCTCAAGTAGATTAATCATCTTGTATGCAAGCAAATTGGTGACTCTGTGTTAATTGGGCTGTGCTGTTTCTGTGGGCTACAAGTGGCAGAAAACAGATAAAATCTATGCCTTGATTCAACATATGCCTTCAGCGGAGCACATATTTACATGGTTCATTATCCTGAAATAATAGCCCCTTAACTCACTTCAGTCCCTGATCTGTTTACACAACCGACAGATTAATCAAAAGCTGAAGCAAGAAAAAAAGAGAAGAGTCACCCTGGATAATGAGGAGCTCTAGTGTCAGAGCGGCAAAAACAACGTGGCTGTGATCTCAGGTGTGGATTACACCTTTGCAACCCACTGGACCCAAAGGATAGGTCCTGTTATTTGTAAAGTAACAAAACAATTGATTGGTTTAAAAGCACATATGTATAAAAACAGTAAAAGAGACTAACCCTTACGATGTCATTCCAGGCTATTAAATATTTGCCCAGATAAAATTGGCAAGAAAGACCCAAGAGACTTTGAGTCTCTTTCTTACATAGACTGCATCTATATTGCAATAGCATGATAAGCAAGCAGCTCCTACGTGGTTCAGTGAATATTAAGAGAGCCAAAATGATGGACAATGACGTCAACATAGTCACTTGAGCAGAGTCCCTGCACTGGACTCTGCTTCTCTAGGCAGCAGCTCTCATGGGACAAACTCCCCCTGAGGCCCTCCCTTTTGGCTTCCAGTTTTCTTCCCAAGCAGAACAATCAGGGTCCGGTTTTTCAAATCCCTCCAGTGGTGCTTTGGGTCGGTATTTTTCTCTTGCCTTCATGCATGCTTCTCTCTCTTGCTTCTGCAGACTCTTGCCAATCAAAACTGATCAAATGCATCACCTCCCAGTACAGGAGACCAGCTGCTCACTGCCCACCCCCAGCTCCTCTGTGCCTGAGACACTGTAAGAATCAATGCCTGATGGAAGAGACTGTGAGCTATCCCACCTTTGATATTATGTGAGGGAATTAGTGCTCTTTAATTGTTTAGTAATAGCATAACTGCTTAGCACAAGTTTTACTGCAAAGCAACTTGGGTCTTGCTTTCTGGGAGAATCAGGGTGTAAAACAGAAAACTTTACCCAACTGAAGATGCTGAACTGAAGGAACTATCCTCATAACGATACTTATTTAAATATTTATACTCAGATTTTCTCACCAATGGCGTCCTACTCTGTCATCCTCCCCTCCTCCCCTTTATCCTCACAACAGTCCTTTTGAGAAGGAGCAACTTGCTCAAAGTCACCCGGGAAACTTCCATGGCAGAGAGGAGATTTGAACCTGGATCTCTCACATCCTAGTCTGGCACTCTTTGACGACTGCACCATGAAATCAGTACAATGTTCAGAAAGCAGAGGAAGAGAAAAGGGCCTGCAAAACTAAAGAAAGAAGGCCTGAAATCTCTGTTATCTAAGAAATGATGGCCCTTATAAACATCTGAAAGTTGACTCCTCTCCAATAATCTTTTTATAGATGTACTCTTACTTGGTGTGGGGGGAGGGGTTCTTAATAACTCCTATTAGCTTATAACATTATCATCTCTACAAATCTCAGTTTAAGTTAGTTCCCCTATGGTAAACATCTCCCTGGTATATCACATTCCACTGGCTGCCCATGAATTACCATGCTCAGTTCATGGTTTTGACTATCACATACAAAGTCCTTCATGGCCTTGGTTCCTCATATCTACAGCAGCGCCTCTCTCCCTGTGCTCTGCCATAGCAGCTTCCCTTATCTGAGCAGGGCCTTCTGCAGGTGCAGATGGGCAAAATCAACAGCTGCCTATACACCCACATTCTCTGTAGAGGCCCCTGCCTTATAGAATGGCCTTCCTGAAAAGGTCAGGAAAGCACCCACTCTCTTAGCCTTTCATAAGCTATGCAAAACCAAATATGCACGAGGTCTTTCTTACACAGGTAATAAGGCTGTGCTGTAAGGAAACGGTTCAGGGAGATGCTTCGATAAAGGGATAAGGACTATTCTACTACTGTGCACTACCTGCTACTGTTGTTAATTATGTCATTTGAATTTCCTACGTTTTGTTCAACGTTGTATCAGCCCCGTATGAGATTCCTGCTTGTTTTCACATTTCTGCAATCTATACCCTATTGTATTGTTTATTGAATAATAACAAAAACAACAACATTGTATTTATATACTGCCCTTCAGGACAACTTAACGGCCATTCAGAACAGTTTACAAAGTGTGTTATTATTATCCTCATGACAATCACCCTGTGAGGTGGATGGGGCTGAGAGAGCTCTGAGAGAGCTGTGACTGACCCGAGGTTACCCAGCTGGCTTCAAGTGGAGGAGTGGGGAATCAAACACAGTTCTCCAGATCCTGCCGTTCTTAACCACTATACCACACTGGCTCCAGCTGTTGATTTCATCGTCTTACACTGTGTAATTGGCCTTGAGTCTCAGTGAGCCAGGCAGACTATAAATGATGTAAATAAATAAATAAACACAGTTAGAGTTAAGCATTTTTAAACTCCCGTGATTCCAATGGGAGGGAGTATGCTTAATTCACCCACTGAGGTCACTTATGACCATAGTGCTTTGCATTGTTGCACTATCACCACAATCTACAATGCCATCCTAAATTAAATTCTGGTTTAGTAAATTGCAAAAGAGGACCTTCAGAAGTTAATTTTGCCCATCTGCCATTCTTGTTGGTGTCTTTGTTCTGTAACTAATTTAATTGGTTCTCTTCTCTATTCTTTCCACATTTCTTAAGCAAGCTATTTGTTCCAGAATTTCAAAGTACAATGACGCATCTGTAACAAGTTACAGAACTCTGCCATGCAAACCTGACCTCAAAATTCATACTAGGATTACTCAAATATTCTTTCTAGTATGAAAAGTGATTACTTTTGAAGTTACTTATGCTAACTATTTGAAATGTGAAAGTCATGAACCTTCAATCCATGTCATACAATAGGTACCAAAATTATTTTAGGCAACACATTCTGTGATGATGGCTGATACAAAAGGATACTGGTAAGCTAGGAACTACCATATGTAAGTAATTTTCTGAAATGGATACATTACTCCTTTATTCAATGAACGAGCATGTTCTGAGTGGTGATTAAGAGTATGTAAACCCTCAACAGTTTGGACATTTTCCCAAGAGATACTTTACTGTGGAACACATCATCTCTTGTCCTGTCGATGCAAAGCTGTAGCAGAAAATAAGAACACAGAACTTTACAGAGGCACCGAATAAAACATATCAGAAGTTACTTCAAGAATGTATCTGGATGGGAGTCTCCCTGGGAACCTTATTTATGCTGCTCTGAGCTCCAAGGGCAAACATGTGCGTGTGAGAGAGAGAAATAGAGAGACACACAGTTAGTAGAAAAGAGCAAGAGTCCAGTAGCACCTAGAAGACTAACAAAATTTGTGGTAGAGTATGAGCTTTCATGAGTCACAGCTCACTTCTTCAGATACAGTCAGTCAGTCAGTCAGCGATGCTCTCACAAATCCTTGCATTATCCTTGTGGATCTCATTTACTGCTTCAAGACTACCACTCTTATGGTACAATCTTAAGCAGTTACACCCTTCTAAATCCATTGACTTCAAGTTCTAAGCCCATTGACTTCAAAGGACTTTGAAGGGTGTAAAACAGGGTTAACATACCTGTAACTTATGTTCATCGAGTTCTTCTGTGCTGACACACATGGGGGGACTGCGCAGGCGCAGGCCAGCCGCCGGAGAATTTTCTAGAGCTTCCATGGCTCCGAAGGGGCCGTTTGTCGCGCGCCTCAGCGACCGTTTTCCCGCCCAAACGGTCACGTGATCCTCCAGCGACCAACGGCCCCTTCCCTCAGTTCTCCCTTGCCGCCGCTTGACCAACACACTTCAGCCGTAACACCTTAAAAACACCAATATCCGTTACAGCCATCACAGTATTGTGCATTGGAGTTCACAGCGGGGTAGGAGGGAGGGTTGTGTGTCAGCACAGAAGAACTCGATGAACATAAGTTACAGGTATGTTAACCCTGTTTTCATCTTCGTTCTTCTGTGCCTCCACACATGGGAGTGTACCAAGCTTCACACAATAAGGAAGGCGGGGGTGAAGTCCAACACAATTTTATTGAACAAACAAGAACAACAATAAATAGATATGCATATATACATCTATGTAAAAAACTGTGTAAGGACACATAAATATTCAATATTTACATATATACACACCCCCAGGTACATATATACACACTTTCACTCAAGGGTACCCAACAGGTACGCCAAGAAAGTCATACCAAAACTCCCTCAGGAAAAAAGGGAGTGTAAGACAGCCTTGGCCACAGATACATCCTGCTCCGCATTGACATCAACGGCGTAATGCCTGACAAAGGTGTCTGCAGAGGACCATGTGGCTGCTTTACAAATGTTAACCAGGGGCACCCCCCTGAGGAGTGCCGAAGAGGATGCTTGGGACCGCGTGGAGTGGGCTCTGACATGAAGCGGGCAAGCCACCCCTGCCAGGGAATAGGCCTTGCTAATGGCCGACACAATCCACCTAGACAGGGTCTGTGAGGAAGCCCTGTTACCCTTGTCCTTGGCCCCAAAACATACAAACAGGTGAGGACTGGAGCGGAATCCCTTCGTCCTATCCAGGTAATAGGCTAGGGCCCTCTTCAAGTCTAGGGTATGGAGGGCCTTTTCCCCCTTAGAGGAGGGTTGAGGAAAGAAAGCAGGCAGTGAGATATCCTGCGAGAGGTGGAAGGCGGACACCACCTTGGGCAGGAACCCAAGGCAGGGACGCAGGACCACCTTGTTGGGATGAAACACAAGAAAGGGAGGGTCAGACCGCAGTGCAGACAGCTCACTGACCCTTCTGGCCGATGTGACGGCCACCAAGAATGCTACCTTGTAGGATAGCATATCCAAGGGGCAGGTAGCCATCGGTTCAAATGGAGGCAACATGAGACGTGAGAGCACCAAGGACAGCGACCACTGAGGCACTGGCGCTGACACAGGTGGGTAAAGATTGTACATGCCCTTAAGGAACTGGCGGGATTGTGGGTGAGAAAACACCGTAGCACCCTCAACTCGGGTGTGAGCAGCTGATATCGCTGCCAGGTGGACCTTGAGGGAGGAAGCCTTCAAGCCCAGGCCACGCAAGTGGCACAAATACTCGAACACCACCCCCAAGGGACTGTTGTCAGGCACCACTCCTCTGGCAAGTGCCCAGAGCTCAAACCTGCGCCACTTGGCCGCATAAGCGCGCCTAGTGGATGGCCGACGAGCATTCAGGAGGACCCTCTGTACCTCGTCAGTAAAGCCTATCGGGGAGGAACGATCCGCCAAGCCGTTAGATGCAGCTTCCTTGGATCGTGGTGGACCAGGCTCCCGTTTAGGAGAAGGTCTTGCCGAGGGGGCAGACTCACATACGTCCGTTGGGACATCCGCAGGAGCTTCGGGAACCAAACCTGCCGTGGCCAGAAGGGGGCCACTAGAATGCAGTCCGTCCCGTCCTCCTCTATCTTGCACAGGACCCTGGGAATCAAGGGGAACGGAGGAAACATGTAGTGCAAGCCCTGCGTCCACGTAAACTGGAAGGCATCCCCAATAGAGAGGGGGTCGCTCCCTGCCCTGGAACAGAACGTGTGGGCCTTGGTGGTCGCCGCAGTGGCGAACACATCTATCACTGGATGACCCCACATCTGGAAGATCGGCCCAACGCACTCTACGTTCAGTTCCCACTCGTGTTCCAGTAAAGGGACCCTGCTGAGGGCATCTGCCCGGGCATTGTCCGACCCAGCCACGTGTATAGCACGGAGCGACACGCCGTTCTTGATAGCCCACTGCCAAGTGAGTGTGGCTTCCCGGCACAGGGCCATGGACACTGTGCCCCCCTGCTGATTCACGTAGTACATGGCAGTCGTGTTGTCCGTCTGCACCAAGACCTGACGATTTCTCAGCAGTGCTGTAAGAGACACAAGTGCGAAACGAATGGCCCTTAGTTCAAGCACATTGATATGGAGGGTCTTTTCCCTGTCAGACCAGACATCTTGCACCGACACATCACCACAGTAAGCCCCCCATCCCAACAGAGAGGCATCAGTGGTAACCGTGATGTCATGGTGTTGATACCCGAAAGGGGTCCCTCTAAACAAGTTGTCATCAGACAGCCACCAGTCCAAGGAGGAGAGGATGACCCTCGGGATAGAGAATTTGAGGGACGGAGGGTGCAGTAGAGCATCATACCTCCGCACAAACCAGTTCTGTAGAGGGCGCATACGCAGCCTAGCGAAAGGCACCACAGAGGTGGCCGCTGCCATATGCCCTAGTAAGCACTGGATAGTGCGCACAGACTGGAACCGGTTCCTTTTAAACATGGACACTAGACCCCTTAGGGACCGAGCCCTCTCCAAGGGGAGCAGGGCCTTACCCTCCACAGAGTCTAACAGTGCACCAATGTAGGACACTTTGCAGTTGGGCACCAGTTTGGATTTCTCCAAGTTCACCAGGAGCCCCAGGCGTTGGCAAGTGCTAAGTACCAAGCCAATGTCCTGCACCAGCCTAGACTCCGATTCAGCCACGATGAGCCAGTCATCGAGGTACGGAAAGATGGTACAGCCTTCTTCCCGTAGGAAGGAAACCACAGGGGCCACACATTTAGTGAACACTCGTGGGGCAGTGGACAGGCCAAAGGGGAGCACCTTATACCGGAAAACCCGTTGCCGGTAAACAAAGCTCAGGTACTTCCTGTGCTCCTTCCGTATGCCCACGTGAAAGTATGCGTCTTTTAAGTCAAGAACCGCAAACCAATCCCCCTGTTTCAGCAAGGCGATCACAGCCGCCAACGTTACCATTTTGAATTTGGTCACCTTGAGGAAGGCATTAAGGTCCCTCAGATCTAAGATGGGACGTAAGCCCCCATCCTTCTTAGGGACCAGGAAGAACCTAGAGAAGAATCCCTTTACAGAGTCCTCATAGGGCAATTCTTCCACAGCACCCTTGGCCAAGAGCGACACGATCTCCGCATCCAGCTCGGCCATAGTGTTATTGACAGCTGTCAGGGGTGAACTGCATCTAGGCAGCTCAACGAACTCCAGCCCGTATCCCAGTTCAACAATAGTTAAGACCCATGAGTCAGATGTTATTGACTCCCACTCAGAGAGGAGTGGACTAAGTCTGTCCGAAAAGTTCGGGGATACGGCTGGCGTGACCCGTCAGTACTGCCTCCCGGTGCCCTGCTGATCCTTCTGCTGGGCCGGTTGTTGTGCCGGACGAGGCTTGAAGGGCCGACGCCTCCTCTGCTGTTGTGCGGGAGGGTAGGGCCGCTGTTGGTAGGCAGGATACTGCTGGTAGCCCGGCCGCTGTTGATGGTATCTGCCCTGGTAATGGTAAGGGCCAGATCGGGGAGCGTACCGTGACCTGGAGGAGGGCTTGTCCGCTGGAGCCAGACCCAAAGACCGCGCCGTCTGCCGGTCCTCCTTCTTTTTCTTCAGGGTCTCGTCGGTCGCTTTGGAAAAGAGCGAGTCCCCCTCAAATGGCATGCTCTCCACTCTGGAACGCACCTCTTGGGACAGGGCCGTAGACCGCAACCAGGAGTGGCGCCTGAGGACCACCGCCGAAGCCATCCCTCTAGCAGCAGTGTCAGCAGCGTGGCTCCCAGCGTTCATCTGCTGCTTAGACAGCCTCACAGCCTCTGTCTGCAGCAGGGACACCACAGCTTTCTGCTCAGGAGGGAGGTCTCGTGTATAGGATGCCAACTTCTCCCAGAGGTACAGCTGGTACCCTGCCATGATGGTCTGATAGTTGGCAATCCTCAGACCCAGGGAAGAAACAATGTACTGGCGCCTGCCCATGGCATCCAGTTTCTTGCCCTCCTTATCGGCAGGTACCGAGGAGTGACCCGATCGCCTG
This sequence comes from Eublepharis macularius, assembly GCF_028583425.1. NCBI lineage: Eukaryota > Metazoa > Chordata > Lepidosauria > Squamata > Eublepharidae > Eublepharis > Eublepharis macularius. The sequence goes on along the minus strand of NC_072792.1, from coordinate 156,340,977 downwards.
GGGTTGAACTCCTCTGTGACCAAGGAGGAAGGTGGAGGGTGTTTCACCAGCGCCGGCCAGGTACCCTGCTTGATCTTGTAGAGCTGCTCAATCCTCTTGGATGTTGGAGGTTGATCGCAGGGCACCTGCCATACCCTCTCCACGATTTCCTCAAGACCCTCGAGCATGGGGAAGCCAACGTACGCCGGGTTGTCTCCGTAAATGCGTTTGAGGAGCTTGTCCTTGGTCTGGGGAACTGCCGAGGAGATGTCCATCTCGAGAGCCTTGGCCATCCTTGCCATCTGGTCGGCGTAGATGCGGAGGTCCTCGAATGGCGAGTCCGCAGATGGTACCAGCTCCTCAGCTGGCGATGGTTCGGACCAGGACTCCGACTGGTAGCCGCCAAAGCTCTCCACATCCTCCTCATCGGAACCGAGCTGGGATTCCGGAACCTGGTGCGGAGGGGGAGCCCACGTCGACCTCGATGTCGAAGGCCTCGGTTCCGACACGGAGAAACCCGCAGGTGCCCCTTCCCACTGGCAATGGTATGGCGAGGGGAGGTAGGAGGCCTGTCGATGTCGGGACGCAGTGGACCGGGCCGATCAGACACTGTCCCCAGACCGACGTCGCTCACGACCGGCAGCTGGTGAAGATGGACGGGCAGGGGAAGGACGGCTCCGACGAGGAGACGGGCTCGGTTCCAGCCTCGGCGACCGCAGAGCAGGCGATGGTCGGATCCGACGGCGCGGGCTCGGCTCCGGCCCCGACGAGAATTCCGCGGGCACCGTCTCGAAGGCCATCGGATCCGGCACTGGCACGGCGAGTTCCTCTGGTTCGGGGGAATCCAGATGAGGGGAAGGCGTGTGAGGAAGCACGATGACCTCCTCCTGGGGAGCGGGATGCGGCGACCGATGATGTTTGGTCTTTTTCTTCTTCTTCGCCGGTTCCGAAGAAGACCTCGGAACCGACGCGCTCCTCGCCTTCGAAGGGGACCTCGGCCTCGACCTCTTAGGTTTTACCGGAATCGACCCGGTCGTCGGTTCCGATCGGGGACTCGGTAGACGGATCCTCGGTTCCGATGTTGGTCTCGGATCCGACCTGGTGGAAGATGCGCTACGGGGCGGCCGTACCGGTCCCTGCGCTGGAGAGGCCGCTCTCGACGCCGAGGCACTCGGGGGACGCGGTTTCGACCCCGACCTCGCGGAGGCCACTGAGCCAGCTCTGGAATGCCGTTCGGCAGAGGGGCTAGGGCCGGCCTTGGAGGAGGGCAACGGGGCGCCTCCGGACATGACCTTCTGCCACAGGGAGGAGTTAAGACGGGCCTTGCGCTCCTGTCGGGCCTTGCTGGTGAAGCCCTGGCAAATCTTACAGGCCGTTACATTATGGGTCTCCCCCAAACAGAACAGGCACAGTTCATGGCCATCGGTCTTGGCCATTTTAGTGTGGCATTGGAGGCAATGCTTGAAGAGAGCCTTTGAGGCCATCTTCAGGGGCACGCGAAAGGAAGGTCAAAAACAGTCCGAGTCAAATTACCGAGTCCACAACAAAGTCCAAACGAGATCCGAAGAATAGTCGAGGTCACGAAGTCCGAAGTCAAAAGCCAAGCAATCAGTCAGAATAAAGCACGAAGCACAAAAGCACAGAGCAACGAAGCTCACGTTCTCTCCAAGCGGCGGCAAGAAGAGAACTGAGGGAAGGGGCCGTTGGTCGCTGGAGGATCACGTGACCGTTTGGGCGGGAAAACGGTCGCTGAGGCGCGCGACAAACGGCCCCTTCGGAGCCATGGAAGCTCTAGAAAATTCTCCGGCGGCTGGCCTGCGCCTGCGCAGTCCCCCCATGTGTGGAGGCACAGAAGAACGAAGATGAACTCTTGTTTAGGACAGCATTGCCAGCCATCTGTAGGCCTTCTGTAACTTTGTGTGCAGAAGGTCCCAGCTTCAATCCCAGGCATTTCCAGTTGAAAGGCAGTAGGTGATGTGAGAGCCCTCTGCCCCAAACCTGAGAGAGCTACTGCCAGAGTAGACAATGCTGACCTTAATAGACCAGTGGTCTGACCCAGTATAAAGCCACTTCATGTGTTCATGTATGTGTCCCCTCAACAACTTTGTTTTTATGCATCAAACTATCTCCCCAAACATCTACATGCTGCTACTTATTTCTCTCCCTTTCTTCTCAAAACACATCCTGTCCTCAAAAACTAACACCCTTAGTATTAATCCTCTCCTGAAAACTAAGACTAAGAATCTGGGACTATATTTGCTTATAATTACTTCTTGTTCATGCCCTCTTTGGGGTTGGGAGAGGCCTTCTACTTCATAAAATACCATGAGGCATACCATCAGTGATCCCTCCTTCATGCCTAATGTTTAAAATGCTGTTTTTATGGTTTTGCATGTTTTTAAAGCTAGTTTTAACAGTTTTAATTATGTGCTGTAGTTGATTTTAATGGTTTTATAATTTAATTTCAGTATGCATAATTTGTTAGTTGCCTTGGTGGCCCTTGTGAGGGCAGAAAGGCGGAATATAACAACAACATTCGATTTATATACCACCCTTCAGGACAACTTCATGCCCACTCAGAGTGGTTTACAAAGTGTGTTATTATTATCCTCACGACAACTGCTCTGTGAGGTGGGTGGGGCTGAGAGAGCTCTGACAAACTGTGACTAAGCCAAGGTCACCCAGCTGGTTTCAAGTAGAGGAGTGGGGAATTAAACCCGGTTCTCCAGATTAGAGTCCCACGCTCTTAACCACCAAACTGGCTCTCCTGTGTTTTTAAACGTACACTGATGGCTCAGTATGAAACTAACAAGAGAAAGCATTTTTAATTGCACATCACAAAATGATGTATCTCTAATGCTCTTGCATGTCCACAGTCAAAGTATTATCATCATTCGGTCTCTTAGATTCCATGAGATGTTAGGATAGCTTGAAGAGATATGAATAGGGGATAAAAGAAAGGTGTCTACCACCAGGTGGAGCTTTCGCTAAGATTCTACTGAAAGCCATACATTTTTAAAAACATTACTGCCTGTGGCATGGTCCACACTGTCAGGATGTCTGCTGTCATACTCTGCAAGGCCTGTTTTGATTCTGTGTGACTCTGAAGCTAAAAGCTGTTCGCTGGAATGTGACTGCCTGCTCTTATCTCTTCTTCAGCCTGCGGTTTCTATTTCGCCTGGGAAGGCCTTGGATTCTCTCACATCTCATCTCTGCTGTGTTCTGCTGTTCATCAATTAAACTTAGCTAACTGTTCTCAGAAGGGGGCTGGGGCTGGGCTTAGATTCCTATATACTTTGTGCTTGTAGAGAAACACCATTCATAGCAAAGAATGTAGTAGTGGATGCACTAGTACCTTATCAAATAAAATGCTTTAACTCGTGCAGTTCCTGGAGTCATAAGAGTTTGTGAGAGTTACTTGGCAGAACCTCACACACTCACTGTAGAGACAGCTGTGGCTCTTGACTGTTTTATTGCAGCATGTATCTTTGTAGACAAAATCTACAGCATCACACTTTCAAGAGATCCCAGGGAGGCTGTGAAAATCATGAATCAGTGCCTGGAAGCAGTTTTGGGATGTATGACAGCTAGTGTTTTTCCTTTGCCACTTTTTTTTACTAGCAGGCTGATTAGAGTATTAAGAGATACCATAATCCATGCTGTGTGGTACTGCCCCTGGTAAGAGACTTGTTTATGTAGCATATGCAGTGGCATTTATAATACCTGTACCGGAAAAAACATTGCCATGATTCCTTGACAACTGTGAAATGGAAAAGTGAATCTTTCCTATAGATCTTTTATTCAGATACCTTCTATCTTCCTCCCCAAATGGCATTTTCCATTTGCCTATATAAAACCCCAGTTTTCTTTAAAAATAATTCTGAAGACATTCATAGACCTCGGTAGTGTGATGGAACAGGGCATTTTACTTATATTCCCTATAGTTATGCATTATGTACACAAAACAGAAAAGGGGATAGGGGGATGGTACCCCAGGTGTGAGATTCCATTATATTTTTCCAGACTATGTACAGGTAAGGGAGTGATGTGCACAGAGCAAGATCGTAATGTGGGAAATGGAGGACATGGCTGTCACCTACACAGAAGAAATTCTGAAAACTACATCCGGGTAGGGACCAAAGATATGGAGGAGGTTTCTGTGTGATACTTCCCATGTTAGATTTAATAGATTTCACCATTATGTTGCCTTACATATTATCTGTTGCTTTAAATACGTACTCCGATATCCTACCAGTGCTTTATGTTGTTCAATGTAAGTCCCAGAATGGATTGTGTTATGTTTCAGCAATTTCTCAACCCCATACTGGATCCTTGCTAATACTATATCTTTGTAAACTTATATTCTTTTACCCCTTGACATGGAAATGTTCTTGAAACTGTATTCATTTACCCTATGATATTGTTTATGGAAATGTTCTTGACACTGTATGGATATGCCTGCCCTTGTCCTTGCCACTAATTGTACTAATCTCACACTATGTAATCTGCCTTGAGTCTCAGTGAGAAAGGCGGAATATAAATAACATAAATAAGATAAAATAAAAATAAATACATGCTTCCTATGAATGCAGGCATGGGGATCAAAATGGAGACAATGCAGCATGAAATGGTGGTCAAAGCCACAGATCTAGACTCTTGAAAAATCCACATTTTAGTTAAGTTTACACAGATGAAACCACATAATGCAGGTCAACAGGGTCCAAGCAGAGACAGAGCAGTAGGAGACATATCAGACAAAGGGAAATTCAGCTTTACCAAGGCATTGGCATACCTGAAGGTAGAAATCGACATGTTCCTGCCTTCAGTCTGGGTTGGATTTTTTTTTTAATGACATACATGGACAAAGATGGGAGAGAGAAACATTTATCTCTTTGTTTGGCAAATGTATATCCCACATTTCTATTCTGAAAAAGAAAAGAAAAACATCCAAGGCATCCTCAATAACAATAAATCTGAAATCGGTGCCCACAGACACTTCTTCACATTTGCTGCTGCTTGATTTCAGATTTCTGCAATCCTAATCTGATTACATTGGCTACTGGCCCCAGCCTGTTGTTTGGATTTATACAGCATAAGCCAGCCCAAGCCTCAATGAGAAAGACAGAATATAAATAACATAAATAAAAATGAATAAATAAATGAATGGTAAGGCAGGCGCAGTCCTGCACCAAGGTGATTCAAGTTGATAAACCAAACTGCATGTTATACGCAAGAAATCCATACCCAGAGGTCATTGTCAACTGGGATGAAAACTTCTTCCCAACCCAACATACTGTCACCTGATAAACTTGGTCCCTCTTTCTCTTGGGCTTAAATAATTCCAAGGGACACGAGACATCACGGATGTGAATCGGGATGCCTAAGGAATTTGGTAAACTCCAAACTACTCTGTGATCCAGTCCTAGAGAAGGTATGCTACAGGCAACTCAAAGGTAGAAAATTCATCCTCTTCCAGGTCTTGTTCAGTGGCTGGCAAATGCACAGCCTGGCTCCCCAGAATCTATTAAATGCTCAGTTTCTTTCCAGCTGTGGCTGGAGGTGGTGGCAGTACAATGCAGTCATCACTGTTACATCTGTTAAAAACCACTGGTTTTCAGCATGGAAACAGAGAGATACCACTCTGTATCTATATTTTTAATGCAAAAATGAAAGGATCACAAAAAATCTGAGATCATTTTCAATGGTATATTTGATAGCATTGTTCATTATACTGTGAGAACAGTAAAAATGACAACCCAAATAACATGCGACCTATTGGTATATTTGTGTTTTGGCTTATACCCAGATTTTCTGTAACTTTTTCCAGGACTCTGGGCATCCAAAGAATGAAATATTTCATTCACTGCTCTCTGTGGTTTTGTTTTGAACATGTTGTTCTGTTTATCACTTGTTCCCTCTCTGGGATATTGAACCGCTCTTGTGATCTACCACAGTCCTCTCCCAGTAAATCTGCCATTAATCCATTTATTCATATTGCCTTTTGATTCAGAAGACTGGAAATGTCTTCTCTTTCAGGTAACTGTGCAGAGAATAAGTTTTTCAAAAACTTGAAATCAATGAGCAATGCTGGGCAATACAGTGAACCATTTACACTGTACTCATGTCTTATTTTACGACACTGATATGACACTTCTAATAGACTTTATTAAATAAAATAACACTACCCTTTTTGCATTTACAAAATAGTTTGTATGCCTACTGCATTCAGCAATCCATGAAAAGAAAAACTGTGAATTTATTTTTATCAAATTTATACCCTGCACTCCCTATGAACAGGCAGGAGTGTATAAATCTTCCCCGTGATCCCCTCTCCATTAGCATTAATTCTTGGGGTCATGAGACCTGTGCTGACTGGTAGTCACACAGGTTGGGGCCCTGCAGTGTGGAGACAGAAAGAAGAAATCACCTTTCCAGAATCTTCCATTAGCAGAGGAAGGAGAGGGCATTTTGATGCCTTCCTCCTTCAGCATAACCCCCAATCCATGTAGCAGCCGAGAAATCCCCTGACCCCAGGAATCAGCTTTCTAAGGGTGAATGGCTGAAGGGAGAGGGATATGGGAAAGATCCCTGATCCTTGTGCCATAAATTGTTGGATCCAACCTTAATTTTATTAGGTGCATTTCACATATTTGTACACACAATTGTGAAGGCTGATAGAATATAAAAAGACAAGTCACAGTGGTTTCTTTACCCATGGAGGCATCTTAGCTTTCTCCCAGCTTTACAATTTATCTGACAGATGAACATACCAAGTCAAATGTTAGTTCAAATGTCAGAGTCTTCCCCTTCCCATCAACTTCAGGGTTGCTGACTTGAAACCCAGAACCAGACATAGCCCTTTGAATCTCCCACTACAGCTAAAGTCGTGGCAGCTGCGGCTCTTCCCTTCACGGTCCTCTCGCTCACCCACTATTTAGAGTCATTGGGAATCTCCTGCTCTGTGCTCTGCTGCTCTTCTGGTGAGGTATCCATGGCTGTATACTCAAAAGGTTCCATGGTTACGATGTCCCTGAGGAACGATTCCATCCACCAGTGCAGTCCTGACCTGATAAGGCTATAAACATTTTGAGGGCAGGCTTGGTCTTTGTCTGGAAAAATCAGCTTGGTCTTGTCTGCTTGGCTGCTGTCACTAGCTCTGGTCCCCATACCTACTGGATTTTCTTCAGGTCCCAGGTACCGATGCCTCCTGTGTCACATACTGCAGGCTCACTAGGTTGCCTGTGCCCAGCATCATAAATCCAGCTACAGCAAGTAGGTATCCAGATGCGCTATGCAAGGTAAGAGCATTAGACAGAACTCCATAGCAAATGAGTAGGAGAAACCATGGCTACCTTGTCTCCTGCTTCATTGGGAGATTTCAAGGCCTATATTTAGTATTTGGGTTGCAAAATTACAACCCTAGCCAAGAATCAGGCCAGCTGTTCATTTTTTATTTTTAAAGTCTTGGTTGTATGTTTACTCGTGTATATATTCATGTTTCATCTGAGAAAAAAGCTAATTGCACATTTGAAAAAAAGCTGCAAACTTGCTCTAGGATGGGCAGGGAGAAGGTGGGCTCATGGAATGTACAGCTATTAGCCCAAGAATGTACCTCATGGGTGGATCTTAGCCATTCAAGATCTACAACACTGAAAATTGTACAACCAAGTTTAAAAAACAAAAACAATCAAGAACTTGACTCAGAACAGAGCAGTGCATCTGTTACACAGCAATGAAAATTGGCTATGCCAGAATGATCCCTCAGTAATACTCTAAATTAAATTAATGCAGTCAAGAGACAAAGTTAACCAGAGAAAATATTTTATGGGTTAAGGCTATTTTCTGCCAGACAAACCTGTTCTAGTTGGGAGGACAGATGATCAATGAGAATGAGGACTACTGATCAGGTTGAATTCCTGCCTACAAAAACACTAACTGAACTTTAAAAAAATAGCTAGGGGGGGGTTGGTTGGTGGGGGAGAGCTAAACTGAGCCTATATCTTTGATGTGAAAATTATGTACATATACAATCTTGTAGATGGGGAAAGATTAAAACATACTACTGTCTCCCCTACCCCCATACAACACCTGTAACACCTTCTTTTGCTGACTACATAATCTGGCTCTTACAGTAGTACTGTTAGAAGGCATTCGATGAATATGGCATAAAAGTGTTGCTGAAATTACGGGTTGTTTCCAACAATTCCATCCTGCCAAGTTGGATCCAATGACTCTCTTCCACTAAGTCGTTTGATTATTTCTTCCATTGGAAAAGGTTTAGCTGAAAAGATAATTGGATCCGACTTGGCAGAAGAGAACCACTGGATACATCCCAAAGTCAACAACTTCTGGAACTAGATATCTGTCAGATCTATTATTAAAAAGATGGGAACTAAACAGCTAATAAGGCAGAAACTGCTTGACAGAAAATATGGATAAGTTTGGTATAAATGATAGCTAAAATTAATTGCCTGTGTTCTGTTTCCTTTTATGGCTTCGTCTTTTGCTTTCTATGGCACAACAGAAGCCTTTCAATCTTTTATTGCAACCTACCCTACTGCAGCATTACATCACAGACCTGACACTTCTAATGGCTCTTATTGTTAGAAAAAGACAAACACAAATGCTTTAACCCCAGGCATGGCTTATATTTAAAAGTTGGCAACTAGTCTGTATTATCTTCCAACTGCTGTCAGGCAGACAGAATCTCATTATCTTCTTTGTCCATTTCATATGAAGCATCATGTAATATAGCCAAGAAGTTTCAAGACTGCTCCAATGCCCATCATCAAGAAAATTTCCTGTACTTAAATAGGAAACTATAAAATGTGAAGTATAACTATAAAACTGCTTTCCTTGCAATCAACTGTATTAAGGCAACAAGCATCATTAAGAGAAAAATAATCAGCCTTGAGTAGCTAATTTTCAAAAAGTAAGCACATTGCGTAACTATCTCTACATAATTCTATGCCCACCATTTGTTACAGCCGCACTTATCATAGTTTATAGTACTTTTTCAATATTTCTAGTTGAGAAACTTGAAATAAATCAGATTGTGAAGTGGAATCTTGCCCACCAGCACAGTAAAATTCCTTGACAAGTCAGCTGCTGACAACATCTTCTCTCTCTCTCTCTATCACACACACACACACACACACACTCATAGAATGTTCAAGTGATTTTTCTTTTGTTCAGATAAATGATAAATTCAACCAAGGATGGTAAGAAAATAATATCTAACAGTATCTAACTTGCTCTACACTGAACTGCAAAGGGCCACAGCTCAAAAAGCACTGACCCAAATTAAAATTAATCTCATTCCTTGATTATAAGGAACTTTGCATCAGAAACAGCAAAAAACACACTTAGAAGTTAGCTTCTAGGTAAAGATCAGCCAAACAAAGGTGGGAAGGGTAAAGGCCTGGAAAAACTTTCAGAGCCACTCACTGAAACAGAAATAGACCAGCATCACAAGGAACGTGACCTTCCCAAGTGGACAGCATTTATTATGGCCTATAGATACATGGAGTGGTATCTCTCTCTCCATGCTGAAACCAGTTTTTAACGGCTGTAACAATGATGACTGCATTAGGATGGTACCTCAAGTCAACCAATTAGAATTCCTAGGGCTGAGCTACTGGTTCCCAGCAACCAATCAATGAATTTTCTGTCTAGGTGCTCAGAAGTGATTTATTTATTCAAAATATTTCTAGGCCTGAATTTCTCCCAACGCAAGCAGTCTGGAGATTACATGACTGTAGAGAGTTGCTGCCCTATTAGTTCTTCTTACCCTTTGGAAGAGCAGGAAGCCAATTCTGTCCAGTTCCTAGAGATAGAGAGCCCCTTCCTCTCCTCCGTTCCTAGAAAACCAAAAGTGCTCTGTTTTTGTACTAGACAGATGGATGCAAGAAGGGCCTGCCATTGGCCATTACAAAGGAAGAACGCATGGACACTTTGAGTCCCCAGGTCCCATTTGTTGCCATATATTACTAATCTAAAGGAATGCTGAAGTTTGAAGCTATTCTGAAAGCAATGAACTGAAGAAACTACTTGGCACCCATGAATTCACAACAACCATTACATCCATAAGGTCAATTCCTTAAAACAATTAAATGGAGGATTAATTTTGCTGTGCAGCAATTTGGTATGGGGATGGGGTGGGCGGGGGGAGAATGAAATAAAAAGAATCTGATTTTGAAACTATCTTCATGGCACGTTTTCCCTACAATTAAGTAACCCAAGACAACTTAAGATGGATGCAATGTCTTCAGATACATTATTTTCTTATAGTCTGTACAATAACCCTGTAAAGTAGGTGGATATCTCGATATTGTAGTGGGTGGGGGGCTAAAATAGAGAAAATGGCTTGCCTGGGAAATTTAAGCTGGGGGCTCCCTGATTTATAGCAGCCTATAGACTCCACCAGCTCTACATATTTTCTGATATTGATAATCTATACAACTCATTTTAAATACATTTTTTCTCTTTTTAATGGTCCAAAGCAGTAAATCTTATCTTCATTCATTCATTCATTCATAGCCCGCCCTTCTCAGAGACTCAAGGCAGATTACACAGCGTGAGATTAGTACAGTAGAATCGAAGACAATTTCATAAACAAAGCCGTAGGGTGAATAAACACAAGTTTACAAAGACATAACATTAGGAAGAATCCAACAGAGAGATGAAAAAATGCTGAAACTGAACACAAGCAATTCTGGGGCTGACATAGGAGCACATATTTAAAGCAACAGTACGTAAGGCAACATAGTGGTGAAATCTATGAGTGAAATCTATGGTCCCTAACTCATTAGTGGAGCAACTGAGACCCCTCCCTACAATACAAAAGCCTTTTTGAATAAAACAATACTAGCCGTTTGACATTCATACCAAAATTAAGATGCCATAGAAAATAATCTCAATACCCTGTGACAAAAATAGGAATAGAAGAAATAATTGTTTGAAATGCTACAAGAGCTCAAAATGTCAATCAACTATTTAACAAAGAAAAGCCAGTCCGGTGTAGTGGTTAAGAGCACGGGACTCTAATCTGGAGAACTGGGTTTGATTCCTCACTTGAAGCCAGCTGGGTGACCTTGAGTCAGTCACAGCTTCTAGGAGTGCTCTCAGCCTCACCCACCTTACAGCATGGTTTGTTGTGGGGATAATGACGACATACTTTGTAACCATGTTAAGTTGTCCTGAAGGGTGGTATATAAATCGTATGTTGTTGTTGTTATTATTGAAAGTTAATGAAGAGGTAAACTTTGCCCATCATGTTGTGCATTCAAATCTCTTTACTATATCTCGGTCATTTATATGGGAACAGCATCTTGATTATCTCAATATATTTAAGAGAATGCCTTGTATTTAGGAAAGAATACCCAAAGCACTGTCTACTGCTCTCTTTTTTGAATTTTCCATTCATGTATCTGCACACAGTCGAAACTGACCACCTGCAGATGTCAAAATTGTCCCCACAGAGACTCAGACAAGCAGAACTCTGAGGTAAGAATGATATTAGATGTTCCTTGTGCTTTTTCTTTTTCAACAGTGTGGTATAGTGCTTAGAGCATCAGATTAGTATCTGGGAGACCCAAGTTCAAATTCTCACTGTGCTGTGAAAGACTGCTGGGGGACCTTGATCCAGTCATAGGCACTAACCCTACCCACCTTACAGAGTTGTTCTGAGGATAAAATGGAGGAGAGGAGACCCGCTTTGGGTCCCCGGTGTGGAGAAAGCCAGGGTATAAATGAAGTAAAATAAAAATAAATCTTAAAATATCATTATCCATATTTAAAATCAGACAGAGTACTAATGCTTACTGCCTACAGTTACAACTACAATCTCACAGCATGCACTAAGAAATCTCCTCTGGTTTGGACAGAGACGACAGAGACAACCCTTAATCTCAGCAACATGTTTTCCAAGACATAAAGCGAAAGACAGCACCATCCACTAGAAGCTTCTCTTGCACAGATCCCTTGTGAAATTAATAAGGCAGCACAATCACAGAACTGTGCTTTTGTTCTGCTTTAGTAAATTTCAGTGGAACTTGTGCAGAAGTTGCAGATTATTCATTTGCAGAAAGTAAGTTTAAGTTATTTACATTTGTTTAGAGAATTCAGATTCTGTATCTATCTGTCCACAAGATAAGTATCAAAACACACCTCTTCATTCAATGGTCAGTAGCTGTACAAGATAACATTGATTTCAGCTAATGTTCCTATTTAAAACATCAGTAGTGTTTAGCGTGGTGGCGCACTACAAAATGAACACATGTGCCACAGGTTTTGCCTAAATGTAATTTACCAAAAATGTATTGAGCTATTCCTGGAAATATTTTGCAACTGCAGTGTACTAAAGAATATTATTGAGCTGTGAAGAGCACTGGGGAAGAGGCGTAAGCCCTGTTCACAAGATTGCAGCAAACATATGTATAATCTATATACAGTGTATGCTCGACTTTTTGAAATATGCGCACTACATACTTTTCATGTTGCATTTAATGCATGTACAGCTGAATGGGGGATGCAAACCCTGCAATTAATCAAAGTAGGAGAAGACTTGAGGTCCTCCTTTTGTGGAGCAGGGAAGTCAGGCAATGTTATTAATTTCATTCAGAGAAGTTCTTGGCCCAACCTATCCCAACTACAGCCGCAAACCAATCTCCATTCCACTCTATATGATGGGAATTTTTCTAATATGTGTTACTTTGGAAGATGAAAATTTCCTGCGCAAACAGAATCTTACAAACCCAGCAGAGTGGTGAAGAACTAGGTAAAGCATGTTTAGAGTGTTCTCCACATTTCTAGCTATTGAAAACTTAGGATTCTCCTCATCTCCCATCTTGATGGAGGTAGTATTAGGTTTCACTTTGTTTAAACTAAATGAAAACCAGTCCGCACTGTTTCCCAGAACCAAATGCAAGTATTTGTTTTCTCTACTAACCTTAATTTGCTACATCTAAAAATAAATTGGCTGCCTCCTGTGTCAGTCATAAAAACAGCAAAATCAGACCACCCACAGTCAAGGCAGAGGCTGCCATACACTCTGGGAATTCCCCAAGTAGGTCTTTGTACATTAACCAAAAGTAAAAGACTTCTCCCCCTCCCACCATCACATTGTGACAAGAACTGAATGCACTCTAGGAACACAGAATGTCAAGTCAGTTAAAGGGGAAAAAGAGTTGGAGGGGAAATGCTGCCTGCTCACGCCCCTCAAAGCTTACAGTTGCCCAGAGCGAGAAATTAGGGGGAGTTAATGAATATGCAACTTTCCACTGTGATCTTTTCCCACTTTGTTGGGAACATTAAGAACTAACATCTGTCTCTTTAAAATCCCTCATATTCAATATATTTCCCCCCGCCCCCGCTTACCTTCCATGTGATGGAGGGGCAAGCTGCCAAGGTGAAGGTAACTTTCTCTGTCACCACGTTGAATGTGACCTGAAACATGTCTAATATTCACATGGTCAAAAGACCCCGGTGAGAAAGCAGGACGGTCCTTCTCCCACTGGTGAGCAAGCTGGTTCTGTACTTGGATTACGCCACTCGATGCATTCTGCAAATCCCTAACTTATTGACTGATCCAAGCTGAAGCCTTAAAATGCAGTGAGGGCCTGCTTTTCCCAGCATCCTTCCTCCTTCCGTGGGTGTGTGTGAGGGAAAGAAAGAGAGCGAGAACTAATCAGATTAGCTGGTTTTACCAGTCTGAGTTGAGACTAACAGGTTAGCCACACAGTTTGCATGGGGGAAGGGAGCCAAGATCTGGGTAAACAAATCAAATTGGCGCATTTATTCAAGCAGAGGAAACAGTCCTCCTTTGAGAATCATTCTTTTGTCTCTCTGTCTCGATGCTGACAGAGCCATGACACACATTGTACATTTAGACATACTCCTTGGGGAGCTGGGCTTCTATAGGCTGATCTTTAACTGCTGTTCAGTGCCTCCAAAGCATGCCAAAAAATGACCTTTAAAATGGGTCCTGATGGTCACACAGATAAATCTCTCTTATATAGAGATGAGAGTTTTTCTCTGTCTTGGCAAAATACAGGCCTGGCCATATCATCAGCTTTGTTTAGCATCAGTATTATTTACAGACGGTGAATATGTACATGGGAATAGTTTGCTAGTATTTGTCCTGAGTAGCAATCCCCTCTAGAGTATAATCAGATGAAAATGTGAAACCATATGGTATCTCAGCATAATATAGTCATGGGCATGAAACTAAAATGTAAAAAAAACCCCAAACTAATCAGACAATGTTTTGTTTTTTAAAAAAGTATCTTAGATTTGATTACCCTTCATAAACCTGCACAGTATAAAGGGATGAAAGGTAAAGTATTGCTAGGTAGCTCAGAGATGAGGCATCAGGGTGCAGAAAGAACTCCCACGTTTAATTTGGACTTTGCCACTATTTTGCTTTGCTTTCTTTGTGTGTAATATGCATGCACTATAAAGATAGGCTGTACAGTTGGAGACATTACTTTTTAGTTAACAGTATTGGGAATTGGTAGTTTGAGGAGCTGCCCTAAGATCACCAGACTGGAATTTTATAATAAAAGTTAAAAACTGATGTACAAGATGTTTTAGGACCAAACTAGACATGAGAACCCCACAGCCACTTTAAACAGTCATTTTAAAATGCTGCGAGGGCCCAATGCTGAGCAGGCTGAAGTGCTCTTGTCTCCCACCCTTATGAAGTACAGCCACACACACACCCTTTAGCTGTTTTGGCACTTGAAAAGGCACCTGATTGGGAGGGTGGGGTGGGATAAGAGCACCATGCTGTGCAGCATTTTTAAATGACTTTAAAATGGTAGTGGCATTCTCATGGTGGCCTGAGGATGCTGTCATGTGCTCTTCATATTAAAGTTGTTTCAAGTTATTCATCATTGTGACAATCTTCATCTAGTAACCGAGAAATATTGCACCTGTGCAAGCATGAAACACTTCTGCAGACCACCAGTGGAACATCACTTAAGAACCACTAATCCAGTTGCATGTGTACTGTACATCACTGTGCAAAATATAAGCACATGTGCAGTACTAGCACTCTGACACACATGTGCAGAAGAGATGAGTAGGCACTGTTGTTTGTGCTTTAAATTCTCTACACAATACATTAGTGTTCTGGGCCAACACACTTAAAGGGGAACAGGAATGAGCCTATCCCCACTTATAGGTGCATATAGTACATGGACCCAGCATCACAAGTTGAACATGCATGAAGCTGCCTTATACTGAATTAGACCATTGGTCTATCAAGGTTAACACTGTCTACTGTAACTGGCAGAACATCTCCAGGGTCTCTCACATCACCTTTTAACTTGATTGTACCTGGGACTTTCTGCATGCAAAGCAGATGCTCTATCACTAAACCATGACCTCTCCTTCAAACTGTACATGCACACAAGCACTACTCCTGTGATTAAACCATTCATTCCTGATCCTGGGAACAGAGCGTATATGACTACAGCTTCTAAAGGCATGGGCAGCATGCCTAAGTTTGGGTGCACATGCATAGGATGGGACAGGACCAACACGAATGGTCATCAACGTCGAGGAGGGGAGCACAATCAGTCTTACTATCCCTCTACATATGTTCATCTGGAAACTGAAATATTCAAGAGTGATTACAATATTGTAATTCAGAATCTGTGGCTCTGCATTAAGATGGTTCAGAAACTGTCCTAAAACAACTAACAGTATGGTAACTCATATGTTTCTCAGCCCAAATCTTCATTTATGTGCTGGTTTTGATCCATAAAGCCCTAAATGGTCTGAGTTTCTCAGGAAGTACCAACTTCCATCTAAACCTCATCTTATCTTCTCAGGAGGCCCAGCTGCTGGTGGCAAGATACACTGAGAGGCCAGACTGCCTCCACAAGAAGTTAGTCCTTCTGAGTTGTTGCCATGGAGTTCCATAATGCCTTTCCATTGACTGTTTTCTGGCCCCCTTCTTCCAGGTTTTTCTTAGAAGGGGAAAAACTTAATGGTTTCATAGTGCAATCTTAAGCAGAGTTGTATCTTTCTAATCCATTGAAGTCATTGGCTTAGAAGGGTCAGTTAACCTTTAGGTTTCTGTTATTAATACTCTTGATCTCTTATTTTGTTGGTTCTGCAGTTTTACTGGATAAGTGAATTTTTAAAATATAGCTCCTTCTGCACCGGGGATATAACTAGAGATGGGAACTAACAGAAAAAAACCCGAACATGATGTTCATTGTTCGTTGCCATCCACGAACAGGGACTCACGAACAATCACGAACATGGCCCTGTTCACGAATATGTTCGTGGTTGGCTGTTCGTGGGGGCCAGCAGGCTCTCCTCCAGTCATCATCCAAGTCAAGATCCCTAATGCATCACTCCCAGAAACCTGACCTGAGCAGGCACCAGGAAAGGTACCAATAATAAATAATAGCTTGGCCGAGAGCCTGGCAACAGCCCTGGAACTTGAAGGGGTAGATCCCTATTCCACCACACACAAAGAAAATTCAAGCTCCAATGCACTCTATCTATCAAAATGCCAAAAGCAACTCTCTCCCTCTCCACTGTCTGCAAAGTCAAAGCTCAGAGCTCCCCTCCCCCATGGTCTTTGCTCCCTTGTTGTAACAAATTTGGAGCTCCACACTTGAAAGGAAGACCTGCCTGTCAAGCTAAATTGGGCTTAGATTGGGGATTCCAGGGCAACAGCAGGCGTTCAGACAGAGTTCAGATAATCCCTGCATAAGTTGCCAAGGAAATTGATTTCAGGTGCCAGACTGTCTGGCTTGATGAACAGCAATGAATAAGGCTTGCAACAACCACCTGTTCGTTTAGAATGGGGCCTCACAAACAGCTTGTTTATGAACAGCTGATTGGTCTGTTCGTGGGGTTTTTTTGTTCATATTGCTGTGCGTGCCGATCTCTAGACCTAACTCCTCACTATCCCAGAAGTCAAGCCAAAAGGCATGAAATTGGCTTGAATGGGCCCTTTCACACCTCTCATGTTCAGTCAGTGTGCTGCCATTCTTTTTAGCCTACACTGTGTCAAAATGTGTCAGGACTGATGACTGCTGGCACTTTTGTCACCAATGACTGTCATTGAGGATATCACAGCGCCAGCCCTTTGCTTTCCCCCCTTTTTTTGCACACACAATGAATCAATGCATTGCTGGAACACTGGATCAATCTATTTCCTGGATTTCTCCCACTTAATCCATCGGTGCATCAATCCTACGCTGGGTTTAAAAATTGTAAAAAAACCCAAAATGAGTAGAAAGGAAAATGGAGAGAAAAGAGGAGAGGGAGAAGAATGGAAAGGAGGGGGAGAGAGTGGCTGGATAGATAATAGTGGCCAATCACAATGAAGTGGGCTGGCAGAGGGTGGGAGGGGGCAGAAAAAGGTGGAACACTAAAAGACGAGATAAAGAGTGTGCTCAGGAAAACAGCAGACTGGAAAACGAATTATTTTGAAAAAGTCAGGGTATAAGCGCTCCCAAGAAAGTCAAGGAAAAGCTGCATAGAAGTCAGAGTAACTACTCATAGCAACAAATTGTGTGCAAATGGTCATGAAAAAAAATCTGCAATATGGGAACTGAACTGGTGAAACTGGCCAGTGCAGAAGGGGAATATATATTTTGTGTTGTACTTGTATACCACTTTGAAACGCATTTTTTTTTTAAAAATGTAAAGTCATTAAATCAATACAAATAAATTGACTCATGTACATGCAGTTTATGCATTTCAAAACTTCTCTACATAGTATCATTCCACCAGTACTGTAATGTATTACAGGATTTTATATTGGCCCTCACAGTTATTGGCTGCACAGTCCTGATATCACAGAAAAATGGAGCAGGCAAGTGAGAACATTGGCTGAGTTAATACTGAAAAGGTAGAGTAAGCAGAAGACCTGAGAAAAGTCATAGAAGAATTAGCCAAGGAAAGGAGATAAGGAACAGGGTGGTGGTGGTATGGAACAATAGTCCAAGAAAAGGGAGAGAATTTAGGAGAGACTGTGATTCAGATAAATAAAGGAGAAGATAAACTAGAATAGTTAAAGAGAAGAGCTGCACTTGATCAGAAACTGCAGAGGAGAGGAATCAGATGTTGATTTGAACTAACAAGTTAAATCTTATTTATGTACTTCATTTATACTCTGCCTTTCTTGCACAGACTCAAGGTGAATCACAAAAATTAAAATACAGAAATAAAACAAGAAATATGATTTAAACTACCTGGATATTTCCACAAACTATTTCTCTCCAGCTGCAGGCCTACAGAGTATATATAATTCTTTAGAAGGGTAAAATCCCACCAGTACTATTAATTAATATCAAGAAACAATTTAAATAATAGACTCAGTATGATATACGGAATTTCAAGTTTGAAATCCCGTTTTGTTCAATTTGTCATCCTGTTTCTATTAAAGTCGAACCACTAAATCCAACTTGCTTGTGTGAGTCCATGCACACAATTTTATTAACTTTGCATGTGTTCAGTTTCTAGCACTGGAATTCAGCTGCCGTAATAT
Source organism: Eublepharis macularius (assembly GCF_028583425.1). Lineage (NCBI taxonomy): Eukaryota > Metazoa > Chordata > Lepidosauria > Squamata > Eublepharidae > Eublepharis > Eublepharis macularius. The sequence goes on along the minus strand of NC_072792.1, from coordinate 156,322,481 downwards.
TTTATGCCAGTTAAAGATCATGTAATAGAAACGATCAGTAAAATATAACACTGACAATATATATCACTAGCTATATTCCAGTCTGCATGCATAACAAAAGAGATGCTATACACGACAGCAATTCATTAGATGTACTTTCTTGTTTGATGGAAAATCACTGAAGTGGAAACATCTTAGTTTGAAGCAGAATGTTAACAGTCCTCAAAAAACTGCACTAGCCTAAGTAGGGGCGGAAATTCCCATTCCAGCTTGAGCAATTCTGTGTATTGGAATATTTCCAAGCTTAGAAAGCTGCTAAGCATTTTGTGTCAGTCTAGCAAGCTCTGCTCCCACACATTAATAATTCGAAGTTGCTTGTTAAAAGCAGAACTTTTCAGAACTCTTCATGAAACCTGCCAGGGTTAGAACTAGCAACTTGCAGACTGTGTGGTGAGTCGCCAAGACTTAATAGTCCCTAGGTGCTGAAGTTCTCCTCTGCTCTGCAAAAACTCTCCTGCTCAAGCCTGCCATTCCCCTCCCTCGTCCTGCACTTGAAAGGGATATAAAAACTTCCAGGTCAGGCTGGGACTTCCGTAAACAGGATAATATCACTTTGGTGCTGAAAGATCTGCTCTGGCTGCCCATTTGTTTCTGTGCACAATTGTGCTAGTTCTTACCTTTAAAGCCCTAAACAGCTTAGAGCCAGGGTAATTTGAAAGAATGTCTCTGTCCACATTGTCCAACTTTCCAGTTAAGACCTGCGTCACAAGCCCTGGTCTCTGTGCTCCTGCCTTCAAAAGTGAGGCAGGTGGCAACTAGAGACAGATTTTTCAGTAGAGGCACCTCACCTGTGGAATGTCCTCCCCCCTGAGGCTCACCTGGGGTGCGAAGAGCAGAAAATGAGCATGTATCATGCGAGAAGAATCCAATGTCCCTATTAAGCCCCGGGGGGGTCCATTGTTCCAAATTTGCAAATAAACTCAGTTTCAGCAATCTCACACTGTAATTTTCCTTTGAAGTTAGCAACCCCAACTCAGTAAAACTAATTACAGTATTATTATGCCTTTTACTTTAAATAGCCTCCCACCTTCTGGCTGGATAAAATCCTAGACAATTCCACCTCTGAATGTACCTGCAGAAGAGTGCTTTGACTCTCAAAAGGTCATACCCAGGAAATTTAGTTGGAATTTAAGGTGCTATTGGACTTGAGTCTTATTTTTCTGATGGGGAAAGGTTTCTTAAGGGGGAGTTAGAAGACCCAATTCATAATTACCATTCTAAGCAGAGTTCAATGGACTTGGAAGGATGCAACTTTGCTTCGAGTTGCACTGGAAGACATCTAAAATCCAATTAACTTCATTAATTTAACTAATTTACTTACATATTTATATCCCGACTTATCTCCTTTGACAAGACAGCCGACATCGAACAACAACATAAAGGAAACATCTAAATTCTAGTAACAAACAGGGGTCAGCGTAAGTAAAACATTCTTCACCCTTACAAAGCCAGCAAATGGCTTTGGCTTAGAAGTTTAGTCTTACAGATTCACGCCATGTTGGCAGCCATTTAACTTACATGGAAATTTCCCAGAGGGCTGCTGATGGCCAGGGACAAGCCCCGCCAATACCCATCAACTCCGCCAATGCCTCAAAAGGCCACTTGGCTCAGATCACTGGTGTAATATTTTGCCATATAAATAGTTTGTGTTTTGTTTCTGCTGGTTATTGTGGGGGGCGGGGTTTGAATATTTGTTACTGTGGTTAAAAATGCAGACATCTAAAGCAAGGAGGGGGCTGGATGGGTGAGGGAAGTGTGCTGTGATTGGATGGCAGCTGTACTATAGTGGGTGGAATAAACTGCCGTTTTAGTCAGAATGCTGAGGAAAAGTGTTCAGACAGTCTAGTTGAGTCAGTCTAGCTCAGTGAGTCTGTGCGGTGAGAAGAGAGAATTATTCGGTTATTCTGTGAAGGAAGAACTGAGGGAAGAAGTTTGTGTGTTCTGCTTTGTGGATGAACTCAGCCTAAGGGGCCACTGAAGGAAATAAATCTTTGTGCCAGTCTGTTTATTCTCTTTAGCCTAAGTGGCAACTGTGTGGGAAATTAGTCTTTACGTCTGGGTTTGTGAATAAACATGTGAAGATCTATATCTATTTTGAAACCACCAAGCTTATGAACCTATTCTGAAACCAATACACTTATACTCTGCAACTATTACACATATGTGCTTATAAATAAACACTGTTTCTAGTTAGCAAAATGCCTGTTTCATAAGCATAAAGGATCCCTATTTTAACTCACAGCTACCCCCACATGCTGACCATTCTGTCATCTATAGCTAAGATTTCCTATACAATAAGTCAAAGTGAGAAAAACTAAGGCAAGATTCTTGGGTTGCAGAAAAAAACTAAGACAACACTAAGGAAGGACAGCAGCAATATGTAAGTCACAAAAAGGGGGTGAAACACCACAATTGGCAATAGTCACTTGGTGTCAGCTCACTTGCTGTCTCCTGTACCACTGGAAGAAGCAATGGACAAGCTACTGCGCATTAATGGAACTGCTGGGCTGAGTGGGCTCTGCAGATCTTGCTTGTAGTGCCATAAGGACTGCTCTGCTTGGCTTATTTCTAGGACATTTTCAATTCCCAGTCTGCTGCTTACTTAAATGCTAAAAGCATGGGGGCTTTTCTCACACTCTCAGGGAAGACTTGCCAAAGTACAGAGCAAAAGCCCAAGAATGTGTGTCAAAGGTATGTGTTTTTGCAGAGGAGGAAGCCAAGAAGAGCAGCTGCTGTGACAACCGGAGAGACTGCATAGAAGGCATAAAGAGAGGCAGACTTTCAAGTAACTAGATTCCAGATTATGAAAATGAACATCAGCACCTTGAACTATATCTGGATATAAATTGGCCGCCAATGTAAAGGCCATAAAATCAGAGCAATATAAGCATCACAATTTAACTCCTGATAACAAATGGGCCACAACTGCATTTTGAACTAACTGAAGTTTCTAAATTGTCTTCTAGGGCGGCCCCGCATAGAGTATGTTGCAGTAGTACAGACTTGAAGTTACTGTAGCATGGATCAATGTGGCTAGATCAATTGAGTCCAGGCTAGATGCAGCTGGAAAAAAGTATTGCTAGCCGAGAGGAGTGGAGAGTGCCCTCAAGTCAGAGTTGACTTACAGCGACCCCTAGTGGGGTTTTCATGGCAACAAACAGAGGGGGTTTGTCATTGCCTGCCTCTGCAACCCTGGTCTTAGTTGGAGGTCTCCCATCCAATTACTAACCAAAGCCGACCCTATTTAGTTTCTGAGATTTGACGAGATCAGGCTCACGTGGGCTGTCCAGGTCAGGTCACTCTCCACTACACAAATCCACTTTTCTAAAAGAAGAGCAGTGTCACTCCCAAACTTTTCCAAGAATATAAGACAGAAAGATTCATCAGATTCAGGGAGAACAATCCCATCAAGAACATCAGAAATGAATACTGACCAGTGCCCTCTATGCCTTGTTTGGATTCAGTTTCGATACAGTGCTATATAATAAGTATTGCAATATAGTTTTACTTGTCAAAGCAGTAGATAATGAACACCTGGTAACCCTAAGCAGAAGACTGCAGAGCCTTGAAGTATTTTTGCTTTTAACAATATGATTTTAATAAACTAAGTATATAAATGAAGCTTAAGCCACGTAGGGATTTACATGACAGGGACTTGAAACTAACTGCAATATTAAGTAGAGATACTTCCTTCTAAGTCTATGAAGTCAGTGGGCTTAGAAGATGGTAGATCTGCTTAGAATTGCACTGTAAATCACCCACTTCAGTCTTCTAAAGGTATACCAATACACTTTGAATGACATCTCAGAGAGTCAGAGTTAAGCTGGCATAAAACTCCAAAACTGGATATTTAATCAAGATGCCCTGCTAGATGAGCAAATTATATGTAGTTATAAATTTTCTTGATGGTTCAAGCTATATATAAAAGACCACAACAGAGCAGCCTATATTTTTGAAGCTGCTTCCACATGGATGTTTTGCTCTGCCTTGGCTTCCAAACTGGAACAGTCCAAGTAGGATAGCATGCTGTCTCAACAGGAAAGTGTTTGTTTTTTAAACCTCCTACCCTCATTGATGCCATTTTACTGGTGTTAATCCCTTGCACCTGTCATTTTCTCCACCACATCATGAGAATTTTTTGTTGGCTTAGAAAATAACACCCCAACAGTTCCTAAAACATTATACTGCTATAGCAATATATAGCACTTATTTTAAAAAGCTGGCAAAAGGTCTCTGGTGGCTCAGCAGCAAGAGAAAATGGTGGCCTCAGCAGCAGGAGAAAATAGTGGCCACAGGGGGTTGACCAAGGAAATGCATAGGAAATCTGTGTGGATGACTCTGTTGACAGTGCCAGTGAATTCAAAATAAAAAATCATCACCACGTAGATGTAGTCTAAGTACTACATTCATCAAATGTAGGCTAGTTTTTGCAGCTATTAATATCCTGACCATGTCAAATGCCCTGTTAGCTGTTTGATATCTTCGGATTCTTTTGGCACAGTGATTATGTATCTGGAGTTCCTAAACTTGAGGATCTTCCATATTATACTGTCCTGTCTATTCTGAACCACATTACAAATTTTTCGCTGCCCTCTCAACTTCTTAACATTCAAGCTCTATTGTGGAAAAAAATAACTGATCTACTAACTGGCACTTTTTTACTAAATTAACTTATTGTCTGCCTGAGACACAAGGATTACACAATTTAAACCAATGCAGTAAGAGCAACAGACAACACACAATCAACAGTGAATAAAACTGGGTTACAAAATTAGAGAGCAATGTACTAAAAGCATAATACATATAAATAATCTAACACAGCCAAACTGCCAAACAATGCAATAATATTATAATGAAATATATAAAGGAATAAAGCAATGAGGACTGACTAAATTTCACAGACATTAAGATACATTATACCCTATTATAAAAACACTTTCCTAAATGGCTCCATTTTATCCATTCTGTGGAATTATAAAAGTTGTCAGAGCTTCCCTGACCTCATCAGGCGAGCCATTCTATCAGGTGCAAGCCACAAAAGAAAATGCTCAAGTATGGGCAGCTGTCAATCTTATGCATTTTCAGGGTGTCTTTCAGAAGGCATTGGTGAGATAGTGATGCACTAATCTGACATGTTTTTTAAGACTCTTTTTAAATTATCTCATATTCTGAAGTCTAGGAAACTCAGGTTCTACTGGTTTAATACTATTTTTTATTTCTTTGAGTCTGTGCTTTTAAACTTTGTATGCAATGGCCTTTTAACAAAAAGCAGTGAAGATGTTCTGATGGAATGGATGTGGCACAGGTATCGCAGAGCAAAAGGAATTCCAAGAGTATGCTGTATCTTATGGTGCTTTCAGAATCATTAAATCCTCAAGACTGGTCTAAAACTCTGATCAGAAGCTGCCTATGGGTACTTTGGGGCAAGCTCTGGTGTGCTAATGTTTTATTATCCATATTTATGAACCTGCAGACAAGCCTTCAGCTAACAGAAGGCACCAGTGATCCTATTACTGTCACACACATGCCGTCCTCCTCCTCCCACTCTTCATTTAGCCACCCACCTGTCCTACCTAATCCCTCTAGGAGAATATGTCTTGAGAATTTCTCAAATAATATTTTGACTGTGTAGGCTGTCTTCAGCCTCATGGACACCATCTGTCAGATTTTCCGTGCTGAGAGGAAGCTTTCATTTGCTGCATATCCCACTAAGCTAGATAGAAAATAGCAGCTAAAACCCCTTGGATTCCACATTGACAGAGAAACTGCCTTGATGAATATCCCATTCCCATCCCTACAGTTAAGCTACTGTTTGGTCACTGCACGTTTCAGGTAGGACTCACTTCAAGCACTTTAATCTGTGTGCAGCCAATTGGCTTAGCACAGGAATGCTGCTTGGGTAGAACAGGATTGCCAGGTAGCAGAATTTAGCAACCACTTTTGAAGCAAAATGATACTGGAATGCAAAACCACACCGTATTGGAAGGTTTAATGTCATAATGCAGACTGAGATCCTGCAAAAGGAATTCCTAGAATAAAACATGATCACATTTAATATACCTAAGTAGTAAAGAAGTTACTAAACACTCCACCTCCCCCAGCATCTCCAGTAAAGGGGGGGGGGGGGAGAAAGACAGCCTCCAAGTCACTTGAAATAAAAGCCAGCAACGGGGTATTTAAAAAAAATGGAATTGGAATATGTGGATAAGGAGATCCAAGTCATGATTTAAATACCGTGCTGGCAAGGCAAAAGCACTCACCTGTGGGATTTCTCACAGGAGTCTTATTTTAATTTGGCTGCTATCTATGCAAAACAGCTACAGGTCGTACCTAACTGCATAGCATGGGTAACAGCCCAGGATCCATCCAAATGGTGAGGATTCTCCATTTCTCAGTCATCATATCTACACAGGAAATTGGTGCATGTTTTTCTCTGTCAACCACCCCTGCATTTGTATCACTTGAGGGCTTTCAGGGGACTTGTAAAAAATCAGTAATTGCTATTGTGCTATAGTGCAGCAATGTTTTATTGCCATGATCTACAAGTCCCTCTAAATTCTCACTTTGATTTTTGTTTAAAGTCCGTCTCTAGCCCTTCTTGTTGCAGAGATACGGTTGCGTGGATCACAAGGTAACTGAGAAAGGAATCTTCAGGAGGAAAGATTGGCATGATTTTGATGTGCAGATCTACATACAGAAAAGCAAGTGAACAAGTAAGTAAATCGGGACTTCAAGCTACAAGTAATAAACTATCATCAAGAACAGAAAAGATATAGCCAGCTAATAAACAGAAATTGCTAAAATCATGCTTGTTTTTTTTAACACCAAAATAGAAGAGCTCCCACTCTATGAGGAGGGGCTGAGGCCCAATGGCTGGGCACATATTTTGTATGCAAAAGATCTCAGATTCAGATGAGGGCTCCTTGATGAATCTCAAGTAGGTGGTGATGGAGAACCACTCTCATGCCAGAGGTCTTACAGAGTTGTGGCTACTTCGGTAGACAATGCTGAATTAAATGGACCAACAGCCTCACTTGGGATACGGAAGCTTCATATGATGTGAAAAGCAGATTTAACTGACTATGGGGTGGTTCCAGAGAAAGTCTTCTGCTAATAGAGGAGGAGGGATTCCTACCAGTTCCCCCTCCCACTGCAAACCCCTAATTCGCCCCTCATGCTGCTCCTGTGGGTCCCCTGCGTATACCAGGAAGAGCTTTTCAGAAAGATCCATGGGCTACAGTGGAAGGGGAAAGCAGTAAAGATCAGTTCAGCTGAAGAAGTGCCTTCTGCAAGTGGAACATTTAGTTTGGAGCCATTTCTCCCCCCTCCCCCCCATATATATATTCCTCTGATGAGCCTGACTTATATTCATTTGCTTATATTCATTTGCCTCCAACCTAAGGCAATCCTATGAATAAAAGACCTCCAAAACATCCTATCATTAACAGACTTGTTCAGATCTTGCGAACTGGTAGATGTCGTTTCTTTTATTAAGTCAAGCCATCTCATTTTAGGTCTTCCTCTTATTCTACTGCCTTCTACTTTTCCTAACATTATTGACTTTTTTAGAGAATTCTGTCTTCTCATAATGTGACCAAAATACGATAGCCTTAGTTTTGTCATTTTAGCATCTAGGGAGAATTCAGGCTTGATTTGATCTAGTCCCCACTTATTTGTCTTTTTGGCCACCCATGGTATCACTTGCTTGACATGCTCTTTATTCTAAAAGCCACCCCCAACACACACTCACACACCTAACTGTTGGAGTCATTAATGCTAATCTGTTTTATTTGTTGAGTGTATCATTGCGGTGGTCACCTAGGAAACAAGTGGAGGGAACTAGTTAGACTCCTCAAAGAGGTGTAGTGGAAAACCTGTAGCCCTTGTTAAATATGGTCAACACTTAAAAAGTGCTTTAATTAAAACTAGCTTTCATCAGCTAGAGGAATGGAAAGCTCATCTTACAACAAGCTTCCCAAATGGACTTTTTACAGGCCCTGACTCATGATGATATCTCTAGTACAATAATGAAGGATGGTCACTCTCAACAGAGTACCAAAAGATTTTTCTTATTAAAAGGTGGAATGTGAGTTTCCTGGGAAACTCCATTGATGATTCTGATTAATGTGGAGATGATGACTGGCTCCCGAGTACTTGCTAATGGCATTGATTTGAGGGCCAGAACTGGCCCAGGATCTCTAGTTGCCAACCCCTCTTATAATTTAGAAATATAGGAGGCTGTTGTTTTGTAATTGGTTTACAGTGCCATCCTAAGCAGTGTTATATCCTCTCAAAAAGTAAGTTTAAACTTTTTTTTTAAAAAAAGCAGCAATAAACAGAAGCTAGAATGAAAATGGAAAGTATCAGAAGAGTCAGTTCATAAACCATAATCAAAGCAGCAGTATCAAGAAGTTAGTTGAGTAAACGTATTCAGAATTTGTTTGTGGGATTCATTAGCTCCAATTCACATTTCAGCCAATATTTTCTAATCATACAACCCACTTTGGGCAGTTTTGGGGGCCAAAATAAGTGCTTGTCTAAAGCTGAATGTATTCTTAAGAAATTGACTGACCATTTTAAATTTCCCATTTGCAATTCACAATAGGCAAGTGTGGTTGAACGAAATGGCCCAAAACAGTAGTAGTCCTACTGAATCCAATTCTATGGAGAAAAGTCATACACATTTTATTTTAAATAAGCTCTAACAACATGCTATTAGCAGCTTCCATTTCCTCTGGGATTCTTTACTTAAAAATGCTTAGAATATATTCCATTAAAATATTTTAATATATTTTAATACCTCTGCTGAAACGCCCCAATGTTCTTTTAGGATTTTGTATTCAATTTAAGAAAATTTAACTCTGCTGGCATTTTGTCAATGTAATAAACCCTTAATTACTTTTCTAGCATGCTGATTAGTGGAACGGTTTCAATCACTGTCCTCAAGAGATTAAGAAGTAATCCAATTAATTATTATCTACCTAACAGCAGGCTAGAATCTACATCTCTAAGCATAGAAGGTCTTGATCCATATCCTGACATGGATTCTTCAGGAGCAGCTCTCCAGTCCAGCCTCCCAAGCAACTGTTTGAGGTGGCACAATGAAGACACACCACAGGGACACACCACATATCAGCTCACTCATGGCCACTGGCAGTGTGGGAGGCAAGAGGCATTATCTCTCCCATCAGCCATGCCCAAGCGAAGCCTTGTTTGGATTGGATCCATCCAGCATTGTGCAGCAGAAGGCAACGCACCTTGTTTGAGATGACAAAAATACCTTGAACCAGCCCAGTCCTGCTCCCATGCTGTTCCATGACCACCTCTTCAAGCACCAAAAATATTTTACTGACTCCAAAGACATCCTCTAGAAGTACCATTTTTGATTTATGAAGGACAGGCAACATCTGAAAACAAAGGCAGCTGCTGAAAACATTCAGTTACATTTCAAAGGGGAGAGGAACTGCATTTTCTTGTAGCAGCCTGTCCATCAATTGGCATAATGATTGGGGGGTCCTCTCCATGTGTGTGTCATGTGTGTGTGCAAGCGCACATATCCCACACAAACAGCTATATGCACGCCCTTGTGGCTCAGTTGGAGCCCGAAGCCATGGAACCTGTAAGACTCTTTAGCTAGCAACCATTTCTCGTTTTCCCTTTTATTTCTTAGACTGCATGCTCTACTACATGTATTTTGCATTAGAGTTTCTGCCTAAGAGTTAAAATTTAGAAGCTGTGTCTTGATTCCTGCTACAACATGGTTTGGCCATTCTCTACACTACTGAGTGAACGGCTGTTTCTTCTGGGGCAGTTTCAGAAGGCAGGGGACATCCTAGCACAAAGGGGACCGAATAGCAAACATCCCAGGGGTGGACGTAGAGCTACTGAAGAGGTGGCATGGACAGAGGGGCAAAAGACCAGCTACAAGACAGTCATCTTTTAGGCAGCTGACAAAATCTGTCTTGTTTACCTGAGCCTCTGGTGGTAAAGTGGGGGATTTTTTGTCCTATGGTCCTTTACTGGTTGTATTTTATTGATGTTTTTATTTTACTGTCATTTCATGTTGTTGTTTGTGTTGGCTTGGATTCACCAATAATTTGTGTGAACAGAAGGGGTTTCCATCAAAGAAGCATGACTTTCTTGCCTCCTCCCTCCCAGTGCAGCCTAAAATGCCCCACAAAATGCTGTTCCTGGGGGATACCCAGGAACAGGATGCATAGAGTTGGAGCAGGAGGAAGAACAAGTGAGCACTGCCACCCTCTTCCCAACTATAAGCTGTCTTGAATTCCCCAGTTAGCAGAAAGACATTGCATCCCAAATGAAGAAAAAAACTGCTGAAAACTACAGTTTAAGGACACCTGTTGTGATTATTTCGTTTTCTTTAGTGTTATCACAGCACAGTGATAATACTTTTTATAGCCTAGCATAGCAATTGTCACCCTTTGGGGCACATTCTTAGGATATTCACACATATGCATATAGTAATTGGGTTTATCTGTATGGGGCAAATAGCAGTAACAGGGGATTTAACTTATGAAAATATCATAAGGGGTCCACCCTTTCCCATGCTGTAGCACCAACCTGATTTGAAGCTCACATGCTGTTTTTAACCTTTTTTAAAAAAAACCTCAGGGCCTCAATCCTGTCTATTAGCTAATTTATCCTTCTATGTACAGAACCAGTGAGCTGTCCAGAGAAAGAGGTCTTTGACAATACTTCCACATATTCTAGAAAGGGGAAAGGGGCACTCCTACCACCCTCAAAAATGCAACCCAAGCTTCAGCACTAAATTCCCTTAACTTTTGCATGCTCAAGACACCATTCAAACAACGGATTTCCTTCACGTGTCAGAAGCATTTATATTCTAACTGTCTCCTACCTTGTTACAATTCTGTAACATTTGGATGTGGCTAGTGCTGGTCTGAGAACAGCATGCCAGATGAACCAGTTGCTTGGGCTGGTACGCCCTTCTAAAATATATCAGAACACACACAAAAAAAATTGGCCACATCCACTCAGTTTCACAGAAACAGACACAAAAATGGCAACTACCATCACTTTTATCACAATTGTAAAGAAGGTTCTTTTAGAAGCAACACAATATATTCCCAATTATATAAGATTTTCCCTGCTTTAGGTTACTATACCAGTGGGGGGAAAAAACATCATTTCAGTTGCTTTGCAGTGCAGTCCTAACAGCGGTAACACCCTTCTACCCCTACTGAAATCAATGGTCTTAGAAGAGTATAATTCTGTTTAGGACTGCACAGTGAGAATACTAATTCCACAGCCAATCTCCAGTTACTTTAAGAATGCACAAGAAAATATGGGTATAGGTTGCTAAGAAATAGTTTTCTAGTATGAGTACATTCTACTGTAACTCCAAAGTTTACATATTCCTAAACCTGTAGAAACAAGTCAATTAAAGGTATTGCTTTATTTCTTAGTATCATCTCCAGGATCAATATGACAACAACTGCCACATTCAGCCAACTGGGAGGCCACTGAAATTCTCAAAAGAATTTTTTGATTAAAGATATTACTTAGTATTCAGTCCCAATCCTTTTGAAATCTACAGGTGTACTCCTATCAATTAAGCTGAATAAGGGCTTCAGCAGCGAGTTATATATTTTCTCATACCTGAAGTAACATATTCCAGCTGTTAAATATCTGGCATGGATGGAAGCTTTAAAATAAAAGCATAGTGGCCTTGGGCTGCATACTCATAAACAATAAATAAGCCTCTGAGATACATTGATGGAGAATGACATTAGCTCTCCAATTAATGTTTCAGAACAGATTTGTGTTTTCTTGAGCTACTCTTAACCAGCATTACAAATCTTGAAAAAGAGCCCATTAATATAAATATAATATAAAAACAAAACAGTATTCATCACCCCTTTAAAAGCGGAGAAGCGAGCATACATTTTCTGATCCCATCAACGCAGCATCTATATTCTGAGAAAGCTATGGAGAACGAAGAGGATTTTAATTGGGTTCTTAAGTATTTATACAGCCTTTCGAAACAGTCAATACCATTTATATACATTATTCTTTTCCAATTTTCAACAACCCCTGCGTTTTGGGGACTGTGGAGCTGAGAAATAGACATCCTGCTACTCAGGGAAGCTACAGTTGCCAATATGTTTGCTGGCCTCATTCACTTATCCCTTTTGTTTTCTCCTGTTCTTCCTCCAGGGGGTATTCATGGCTCTTCCATCCTAATTTTGTCCTCACAACTCTGTAGGTTGGTTAGGCTGAGAGATGGTGACTGGGCCAAGGTTACCCAGGTTGAGCAGGGATTTGAGCCTCAGACTCAATGTGATGTGGGATGTGATGTGGTAAGTCCATGATAAGCTTCTCTCATCAGATTTTTTAAAATCACCTGTCCCACGCCCCAACCTCTGGAGCTAAATTCTGCTTTAAAAGAGGGTATATACAGAAAGAAAGGGTTAAGTACTCCCACACCTAGTGCCATTTCCCCATGGGGGCTGCTAATTCATTACAGAATTATACTGCCAATCCTAATAACAGCAATTTCCCATGTCACTGAGCCCCTACTCCCAACTATATAAGCACAGGCTTGCAGCCTGCTTTACAATACATAAACACAAAACATACACCAAACTCTCAGTATATTTCACAGTATTTGTCTTAAATTCCCTATCTTCCACCAATCTGTTTGAATATTAATGCCAATCAAAGCCCATATGCCAGAGTTTAACAGCTAAATGGAGTGAGAAAAATCTTCAATTAGCTAAAAACGATTTCATCCAGGCAAACAGTACAATATTTCTTTCCCTGAGCCCAAAAGTAGCAAGAAGCTAATTTAACATTTAGCCTTCCAATTACACTAGTTTTAGTGAATGTTAGTTAACACCCCCAAAAACTGATACAAAACCCAACAAAAAGAGCCAGCAATCGACTTTTTTGTCTTTCAAAACCACTGAGAAAAGGGGAACTAGGGATTTTTAGATCCCACTTGTGGGCCCCATCCAAGCATATTGCTTTGTTAAGCAGAAAGGACTGGTGAGCAGAATCTTTAGACATGGTAGAGACTCACAGACACACTTGCAAAAAATAACAAGTGATCCTGTTGCCCCACAACTGCCCTCTCAAAATTGCTACAAGACAAGAAAAAAATTGCAGCACGCAGCCTTGATTGTTGGATTGTAAAGTTGTATAGGCAGGCAGAATGGAAGCAAGAGACCTGTTTCTTACTTCCCTTTAACCCAGTTAATGTCCTGTGATGGCTTTGGGGTCAAAGTCTCCGCATTTCAGGTTGAAGGTATTCACACAACGCATTCTATGATTAAATGACAGCCAGGATGAAGAGTGTAAAGACACTCTTTACAGCATCAAATATATGTTTCAGTAGCTGAAAACTTACAGGGCCTTCTTCAGCCACAATACTCTGTTTCCATGGCTTGTGATTTCCTCAAGGAACCAGCTAGCACTTGAAGTTTAGGTAGCTGAAAGGAAGTCAACTAGTCCCATAACTTGACACACAAATATTTACTTGTTTTCTATAGTAACTTCGCCTTTCCCCCTTCTACTACTTTTTCCTTATAAGTCTAGTCCAGAGCACAATTGAAGTTAGGAGCTTCAACTAACTGGCGTTTCTTCCTTGCCAGCAAACTGGGATTCTAGGATCCAAATGCCTACACCACTGCAACATGATGTCAGATTAAAGTCTTCGTAAACAGGAAATCTTTAATCTTGTCTCTGGTGTACAAGTAAAGGGGAGGAACGTAGGAGACATCATATGATGAACTCCAGTTTGTGAATACGAGCAAACAAGGGGAGGAGTTGCAATAGACACAACACCCATACAACACTCCTTCTTTGAATTAATTACTACTTATCTGAAAGATGATTTTCAGAAAGACACCCTTTCTTGGTCCTGAACAAAACTGCGAGCATCAACAATACAGTACATAAGATATGAAGGACTATAAATCAATGTGTAGACTCAACACACACACCCATTTAGCCTGTTTTTATTTTAATTGTTTGGCCTCATGTTCATAACCAGCCAAATCCCTTTGGACTTTGGCGACAAGAGCACTGTTCTGACACATGTCAGGCGTTTTGTCTGCAAATATTATTTAATCAGGCACAGGCTTTAATTCAGCATTCGGATCTCCAAGCATCTGGGTATTGAACCATCTGCTCAGATGGGGGAAGGAGGGAAATCTACCAATTATCACAGCTAATAGTCAAGCAAAATTCAGACAGATTTCTAAGTTTACCAATTAAACACTGGATATATCATCTAAGATAAATGAAGTTCCAGTAAATTTTTTAAAATCTATTGTTAAATCACTAATTAATAATCATATGCCATGTTTGTAAAACAGAAGAGTTTTTCAGAATTAGCAAGTAGAAAGTAAACAAATTGAATTCAAAAACAAAATGTATTGCTGAACTTAAGCAGTCCAAAACTGATCAGATCAAATTATGTTGTGAATTTTAAATCAATATATTAAACATTATTTATTTCTTTATCTTCATTTGTAACACAAAAGAGACACCCCAAAAATCTCCTGAAGTGGAACTCACAGAATATTGCCTAGTTAGACCCAAAAATACTGATTTGGAATGATAAAGAAATCGGATCCCCCTGTAATGGAAGCGCTTCTTGAGAGACGACAACTTTAAGGAGTCACAACCGTATTTATTTATTTCTTCATAGTCCATCTTCCTCACTGAGACTCAAGATGGATTACACAGTGTGAGTTAGTAAAGTCAATTTCAAGGATATTTTAATAAACAAAGTAATGGGTATATAAATGCAAAAATGTAAACCAGTAGAAACACAATACATAAAACTGAAGAAATGCTGAATAGAGCATTAGCAGTTCTAAGACTGAAATATTAAACAATATAGAACTACTAAGTAGGATCATACTTAAAGCAACAGACAGTACATAGTAGTACATAGTAGTAAAGTCTGTGGTCCCTATCTTATTACTGATGCTTCTCTTTGAGACCACCACTTTACAGAACAATCTTCCTAATTTGAGTAAAAAGCCCTTTTGAATAATTCAGTTTTGCATCGCTTGCAGAAAGCCTTGGGAGCTTTCCTGATCTCTCAGCTTTTAGAGAAAGCAGGATAAAACTAACAAAAGTTAACAAAAGCCACCTGTAACTAATAAAAAACAAAAATTATTTAACCTTTTTGTAATAAAGAAAAATAAAGTTTGTTCTTGCCTCCTAGACGGTAGCTCATTATTAAGATGTTAAAGATTAGCCTGGAATTTGATTCAGATAATACAACTGATTCCCCAGTTCAAGTATCAATGTTAACTCTACCTTATTTCTCCCTCCCATAAACACATTCCTAGTCTAAAGATGTCTTTACCATTGTCCAGATTTCATTATACGTAACTGTTTTTGTCAAAAACAGTTGTGCATAATGCTGAGCCAAAATTCAATTTTTCTTCAGGAACTGTAAAAGGAAAACTAAATTAAGCCAAATTAAATTAATATACATGCTCGGAGCATCCATCATACATTCAGAAAATCGAGGATAAATCTGAGAGTGAACCCAAGCTATGTTTTTCCAGACCGGAAAGACCAGCACAGAATTGTCAACCAAATCAATCCTTTTTAGCTGATCCATCTGCAACTTTAGCCAATTAACTGATGAATTTAAATACATTTGTATGCTACGTACGGCTGCCTTTCTAAGAATATTGCACATGTGATAACCATACGTGGTTAGAATGTTTTGTTATCATTTCCTAATCCAGTAATGCACAGAAACTGCACTAAACTAAAAATAAACAGCAGCAGCAGGAGAAGCGGAAGCAGTGAGGGAAGTCTCCCTATTCAAAATTTGCCTTAAAGCTTGCAATGGTACTAATTAGCAAACACACCTGCCTAAAAATATGCACAGCAGGTAGGGTGGTGAAAAAAATCAAGCTTGGATCCACTAGGGGATTTCTATGACTGGAAAAGGGGGGGGGGGTGATTTTCTCCAGCTTTCCCTGTCTCCCAGGAACAGCATTTGAGGGGTAATTTGGGCTGCACAGTTAGGGAGGAAGCAAGGAAGTTGTGGACTGCTGATAGAAATCTCTTCCATCTATCCAGAGAAGTTAGCCGTGTTAGTCTGTAGTTGCAAAATCAAAAAGAGTCCAGTAGCACCTTTAAGACTAAACAATTTTATTGTAGCATAAGCTTTCGAGAATCACAGTTCTCTTCATCAGATGCATCTGACGAAGAGAACTGTGATTCTCGAAAGCTTATGCTACAATAAAATTGGTTAGTCTTAAAGGTGCTACTAGACTCTTTTTGATCTTCCATCTATGAAATCTTCCAGTGGATCCAAGTCATTCCCTATGAAACCATAACTTCATCCCCAGATGAATTTGCCCATATTTGAGGTACATTCAGAGTTAGAACAACTATTCACATACTGAACCATTCACATACATATTGCTGAGATATTTTGAACAATATATTTATTCTTCCCAAGAGGAAGCAATGTTCAAAACAACTCCTTGTGTAGACTATACAATCAATTGTCTCTGTAGGGAGAAAATAATCTGTCAGAGAGCCAGAATTTAGCAATTAGCTCTGAAAGAAACTTTTCTTTTAGAGAGCTGGAACAAAGTTGTCATTTCACAATGCAGCTCGAGAACCCCTGGTGCAGCAGAAAGCGACTTGAAGCATACAAAACAAAACTCAATCTTTTAGCGGCTAGCTAATAAAGAGAGGCTTTTGTGTACACTTGTTGTGCTGGTGTAAACAACTCTCAACATTGCATGATAAAATAGAACCCCACTCTTTGGTAGAAACCCTTTCCTGATTTTATTTATTGTTGTTGTTGTTGTTGTTGTTGTTGTTGTTGTTGTTGTTGTTGTTGTTGTTAAAGGTAAAGGAAGTCCCCTGTGCAAACACTGAGTCATTACTGTCCCATGGGGGGAACGTTCCATCACAACCTTTTCTTGGCAGACTTTTTGTTATGGGGTGGTTTGCCATTGCCTTCCCCAGTCATCTACACTTTACCCCCAGGAAACTGGGTACTCATTTTACCGACCTCAGAAGCATGGAAGGCTGAGTCAACCTTGAGCCAGCTATCTGAACCTGGCTTCCACCAGGATAGAACTCAGGTCATGAGCAGAGCAGCTTACCACTCTGCATCATGGGGTTCCCTCTTCCTCCTCTTTCTTATTATTGGCTTGCCTTTCTCATTGAGATACAAGGCAGATTACACAGTGCAAGAGAAAATACAATATAATCAACAGCTAGGACATTCACTGAGCAAAGTACAATAATGAACAACAGGACATTCGTGAAAGAGATACGAGAGGGTATGGTAGCAGAAAATTTGAAAAAACAAGCAAAAAGGCGAGCAGAGAGATGAAATCTTTCTAAAATGAAGGATAACTAACTTACATGGCATGTTTAACAACGTGGAAGCTCCCTAGTAGGTGTACGTCTACATCAGCAAACAGTACCCAACAAAGTAGGGTATAGTCCCAGTCCCTACCAATGCTACTTTCTGAGCTATTCTTCTCATTTATTATTTTATTATCTTATTATTACTACTATTATTAGCTTATTTATTATAATTGCAAAATGACATTTTAACAGGATGTTTCTTCATTGATTATTGTTAGTGATTTTCTCACTAACAGAAACACTACAAAAATGTACTGTATTTAATACAACAGTTCACTACATCTTTTGGAAAAGCGTTGACACCTTCATCAGGTAGCATAAATCATTCGCAGTGGGGCAACAATGGAACTTGTACCTTCAGGGATCCAGTCAGTCATGTACCGTTTTGATCACAGAGTGTATCTTGGTGACACCACATGGCAGTTTTAATGGATGGGGGAAGTCGTGTGGAACTCTCTCACACACACATACACTGCCCAGACAAAGGAGATAAATTCATATGCAGATAGTTAGCCGGTGATACGTGCCCTTCCTTCTTCTAGTAGAAAAAGCTAGCCATGGCAGTACATGACCAAGAAGAATCTGAATTCAGAGAACAAATCTCTTAGGTCTGGTCTGCATATGCAGCTGAATGTTGTAATAAAAACCTGAAGTGACAGAACAAATTGCAGTACTGCAAACTGCAGGAGGATGTCAATTTTGTTTGCTTCCTCATATAAAATATCCTGCAAGTAAAAACAAAACTAGTATGTAAAAAAAAAAAAATTCAAGTTCAGCATCCTCCATATTGTGCTTGTTTTCTACTTAAGAGATTTTTTTCCACATGGGGAATGCTTAAAATGAGATTTCTCTCCCCCCCCCCAGCCCCCAATTCTGCATTCTGAACTTATGCAGCCTGTGATGTACCCCTTCCCTTTGTAGTTCTGGATATAAATCTCTCCGCCAATTGAATGTAATATTTCATGCATTTGACAAAGCGAGCTCCAGTTCATGAAAAATTATGTCACAGCCTTTATATGCCACACAAGACTCTTCATCATTCTAACATTTTTACAGACACAACCATGTGAGATGTGACTCGATATGAAATGTACCAAAATACATTTGTTAGTCTTTACGGTACCACAAGACTCTCCTCAATTTTAGTAAGATATGCATTACTCAGCAGTAACTTTGAATCAAATCCCTCTTGATAATCTTTCTAAGATCGTACTGAGTCATTGTAAACCTTCTCTCCTTTCCAGACTTGAATGTAGCTTGTACCTCTGAGAATCAATTGAGGATTTTCTCCATTGTATAAAAAGATGCCTTACCTTCTTTCCACTGATGTTCATAGCAGCTCAGATTGGTTCCCACCTTAAAATTGCTCCAAACCACTTTTCATTTTGCACAAGTAGAACACTACAATGTTTTGATTCGCCTGTAATAGGAAAAGCACTGTAAAGTATGTGCTTTAGGACAGCAAGCCCAAGGAAGTGGTCATTAAACATCCTTCAGGTAATCTGACCGCCTGTTCTTTTTACAAAGAGCTCCCAGTGGGGTTCCACAACATTAAAAACTTCCACCAGGGCTTTTCCTAGATAAATATTGTCTACTATTTTTCCTCTAAAATTATTATTCTCCTTTATATACCTGCTAATTCATACTGCAGATGACAGGAATATATTCTTTTATCTCCCTGTTGTTGTTGTTTTTTAATGTGAATACTGGTGCAACTCATGCTGAAGGTAGAATATGTGGCTCTATAAAGAACCCTGAACAACACTAAATCAAGATGTTTGGGTTTTTCACCTGGATATCTTTGGGTGGATTGCTGCAACAATGTAAAATGCTAAAAGATGACTCCCAGCAAGTTTACTAAAAGTAAGTCCCACTCACATCTATATGCACAGAAGATTCCCCTACTGTTATCTCCTGCTGAATCTTGGTGTCTGGACCATGCTCTTGAGCAATGTAGACAATTTCACTATATGTGAATAGCATATTACTTTCTAGCCTATTTGCTAGAAAGTAACTGAATGAATGAAATGTTTTTGCTGAATAGAAGAGATGGAATTCTGGAGAACTGGAAGTAGGTCTGAACATTTAGGGTGGGGCAGGTTTGACTGGTCATGGGAAGAGGTTGGAAAATACATATACTATAATGTTTGTAACAGTGCAGTCCTAAACAGAGTTATACCATTCGAAGCCCATTGACTCCAACTGACTTAGAAGGGTATAATTCTGCTTAGAACTGAACTGAAGGTATACTAGGGATAGAGGAATATCACAACATGTCTTCTAAGAGCCAAGCTACAAGTGACGCCTGATACAGGTTGGACACTTGTCAACTTCCCTCAAGTTTTGATGGGAAATGTAGGCATCCTGGTCTTGCAGCTGTAATGGAAAGCCACGCTGTAAAACCAGGACGCCTACATTTCCCATCAAAACTTGAGGGAAGCTGACAAGTGTCCAACCTGTGTCAGGCGTCACTTGTAGCTTGGCTCTTAGAAGACATGTTGTGATATTCCTCTATCCCTAGTATACCTTCAGTTCAGTTCTAGGCAGAATTATACCCTTCTAAGTCAGTTGGAGTCAATGGGCTTTGAATGGTATAACTCTGTTTAGGACTGCACTGTTACAAACTTTATAGTATATGTATTTTCCAACCTCTTTCCATGACCAGTCAAACCTGCCCCCCCCCTAAATGTTCAGACCTACTTCCAGTTCTCCAGAATTCCATCTCTTCTATTCAGCAAAAACATTTCATTCATTCAGTTACTTTCTAGCAAACAGGCTAGAAAGTACATTTCCCATCAAAACTTGAGATAAACTGACAAGTGTCCAACCTGTGCAAGATGTCACTTGTAGCTTGGCTCTAAGTCACAGTTTGGGTGGGGCGGGGGGGAGGTCAAACGGAAGTGGGTGGTTTCATTTCAAATTAGGCCACCAGTCTCCATTCAGCTTCTGATCTTTAACTGTCTTCAGGCACATAACTGTGGCATAAACTATTTGTTTACAAATTTGGATTAAGCATTGACACTTTGAAATCACCACAGTTAGTTTTCAATCCTTACCACAATTACAGTTAATATAAATGAAGTTAAAACATTACCAAGATTAAAGTTACTATAAATGAAGTAAAAGCATTAATGAGCGTAGCCTGTTATTAAGCAGGACATATCTTTAAAATTCCCAAATATTCTTGTTGTATAAACATGCGTGCTTTTTCTCTTCTACGCTTGCACAACAGGACAGGCACTTGGAAAGATAGCTCTTTGAAGCAAGAGGATTCCTTCCCAGTGCCTGCCTCTGTAGTTCCTGTCTATCCCATACTCATATCCATCTCTACCTCTTGCTAGTAAATCCAGATGGAATAGGACCCAAAATATTCCCGTTTTGCCTCTGTCAGGAAAAGGATCATAGGCGGCAGCCAGACCAGAGCCCAGCAGGGAAACCAGGAGTTCATGGTTGGGTGCCACAACCAAGTAAGCCTATATTATGTCCAACTTTGCCATCTTTCCCTGCACCAAATATCCTGGTCTGAAACACCACCTCAAACCACCATCACCACTCAAAACACCCTCCAACCACAACCCTTTTGTTTTCCTTCATCTCCTTAAGGCAAACAGCACCTATACTGTCAACATTTTCAACACCTCCCTTTCAGAAAGGTCACACGTCCCATTGAGCGAGATCCTGTACCTTGGCTTCTAATAGGCCTCTTACCAATGGAGTGATTAAAACTTGATCCTTCTTTCTGCAGATTTCCATGTATGTTGTCCTTTTCCAGCTTTATCCCTACATCTAATAGCTGGCACCTTTAAAGAAAAAACACTAATAATATGACACAGAGCCTGAAAAATGCCCGCCAGGCTCAGGTTTCCCTTCTGCCATCACCCGCCTGCTTCTCCCCGCCTCCATTTCACCCTGCCAGCAAGGATGGTGAATAGGGTGAATACACAGGTGAGTGGGGAAACTGAGGTAAGCAAGCAAAGCAGCAAGGGAAGGAAGCATGGCTGGAGAAGGGGCAGGTGGCATGCAGGTGGGTATGGGAAAAGAAGCCAGAAGTAGAGGCAGTGTCAAAAAGAAGTGTAAAGGGGAAATTTAGTTTTCCCTGACCTTGATTTCTTATAAACCTTTACCCTTCAAGGCTGATGTCCTTGGCCTCTGCTACTGGATAAGTGCACCCCAAGCTGAGAAAAACTGTTTTGCAAGTACACCAGACCATTAACTCAGTATTGTACATTGATATTTTTCTTAATCAATGTACAAACTGTACAGAGATAGCAATACTAAAAATATAGCTTTTAATCATCCTAATCCATGATGCTGCTGCTGAGAACCAGCGCACACAGCCCAGGAGCTTATGGTGGCAGTTTGAAATCGTCATATATTGAGGAGAGGAAGTACACCTACTAAGAGCAGCCAAATTAAGCGTTTTTGCATACATTTTCAAAAGGCCAGTATGAAATCTTCATCCCTGCAATGAATCAGAATTCCAGAATCATCAATAATAGCTAGATTTATGTTCTTCTTAAGAAGGGACGCCAAAAAAAATTATTTCAAGGTCAACTGTTTTCAACATCAAGCATGTTTTCCAGTCAGTTAACAAACACCACACAAGGAAGAGGAATAAATTACCAAAAGAGCCCCATGCACTTGTTAACATTTCTGCCACCGTGGTGATTTCTGAGAGGCCCGCCTATCAAGCCGCATCACCCGACACTGAACACCAGTGGAATAAAACGGAGACAATAACGAATTAGCCTCATGTTTCCTAATTAGCAAATGGAAAGGTTGAGCTGAAGGTCAAAAGACAGGGCCGCTAGCGGACAAAAACAGCCTTCTTCTGTTTCTTTCCGATTGCCCAGCTCGGGAAAGTGCAATAAAATGGCAAATCTGAAACTTTTCCCGAGTGAAAAGGGCTGTTTGCTGCGCCTATTAGCAAACGGAAGAAGTTAAAGCAATGGCACAAACTTCGGGAGCCCGCCGCCATTTCAATCCCTTCCGTTGCCATGGCCACCGGCTCTGCCCGGGCTCCTCGTCACGTGTGCTTTGTTTGCAAGCGCTCGGAAGAGCCGGGGATAGCGGGCCCGCGTCAGCGCCGGGAGAGAGTGGCTCACAGCCCTTTGTACGTAACCCTGTTTGAATCTGGGCAGCCTCCCAGCAATTTTTTTTTTAAACAACCGGAGGAGCTTCATTTGCTGTTGCACACCTAATGCCAGCTGGGCTCATCATGTAGGAATAACCATACCCACAGTTTTAGGTGGGTGGCAGTCTGCAGTAAAACAGCAGGAGTCGGGTTCAGTGGCACCTTAGAGACCCGCAAGATTTTCAGAGTTTTCGGGAGTCAGAGCTCCCTTCTTGTTGGTCTCTAAGGTGCCACTGGACTCTAATCATGTTATACCCAAAGGTCAGCCTTTTACAGCCCAACCAAAAAAAATGCAAAGACAAACCTACCTTTGGCAGCATTCTTAATACCACAGGGCTGATCTCTGGAGCAATTGTACCTTTATTCGTGGAGAGAAGAACACAGACACGCGCCAACATATGTGAGGTTTGGTAAACGCCAGCGGAGAGTTCTTTTTCTGTTCTCTAACATCTCAGTCCTTCCAGTGTTTCAAAAAGTTCAGGAGGAGGGATCTGGGTGGAAATGCTGGTTCCCTTTGATCTTCCACCTTCATCACCATCAAGGCAGAGGCTGAAGGCGCTGCCCAACTGCCAGATTCGTAAATTCCTAGCACACTCCACAGTCAAGAAACCGGCTAGGCTTACATGCTCTTAGCGGAGTGTAGATTTTTTAAAAAGAGGCTCTAATGTTTATTCAGAGGTAAGTTGAAATCCTGACCCCTTTCCTCCCCTGGCTCCCAACCTCCATGTCCTGGGCCAATAAATATGCATCAAAACGTGGAGCGAACCTTTTATCCCCATTAATCCCCCCAGGGATAAGAAATGAGAGAGGGGCTTTGAATTTAAAACCTTTGAGAACAACAATGCTAATTGGGGGTGGGGGAGTCCTCTGTGTGCTAGGTAACCAGCATTCATTGACAAGAAAGACAGTTTCATGCTGCTTGGGTCTTCTCACTTTTTATCAGTCAGTAATGCTTACCTTAATGGTTGGTGGATAAAAAAACTTGGAGCACTTTGTTTTTCTTTGGCTCCATCTAGATCACCCCCATATATTGCGTATTGCAGTGGCAGCTTCCACTCCCGTTGTTTGTCTGCCCACCTCTGTACTCAGAGGCATACTGCCTTTAAATGTGGAGGGTCTATTTCAGTAATAGCTATTTTTTATTTATTTTATGTCATTTAGAGTCCACCTTTCTCACTGAGACTCAAGGCAGATTACACAGTGTGAGATTAGTACAATCAGTATAGGACATTTTTCTATCTTCCATTCTGCTGCAGTGACCAATCCACATAGCCAGGATTGCTCATACTTACAGCGCAATCCTACGCAGAGTAATTCCTAGGCAACCGTGCATAGGATTGCACTGTTCGCCTCTCACATGTTTGTTAATATAAATCAGTAAGGCATGCTCCAAGAATTTGCAAGGTATAACATTCCCTTTAAACTCAGAGACTCGAATCTGTGCGGCTCAATGAAAAATCATAGCAGCTTTTAAAAAAAAAATTTGGTAAGACTGTGTAGAGAGTAGCTGAGATGGTGTGGGAAGGAGGAGGTGGTTCAGAGGAGGACAAGAAAGTCAGCCGCAGTCCATTTCAGGAGCAGGAAGTAGTGACCAGGCCTCCCCCACAGCAATGGGGATAGACAGTCATAGCAGTTTAATCTTCCACCAGTTGCTTGCTTGTGTGTGAAGCTGTACCAGGAAGGCCTGAGCTGAAATCTGTCGTGAAGCTCAACGTGCGACTCTTTTACCCTTACTGACTTGGCAGAATTGTTATGAAGGAGGATGAAATTTGAAGGGGAGAACCATGTAGGCTCCGAGGAGTTCCTTGGAGGAATGGTGGAATAAAAATGATGATATTGTGGCACATAAAGAGAATGAGAAAAGGAAAGACAAAAAAGGAGATGGAACAGAAAGGTGGAGAATTTGTGAAACGGACTGTAAAAATCTGGTGAGGAGAATGACAGGACCCGCCAAATGCTTGGGTAAGGCAGGGTGTTTGAAGTATCCCCTCAGTTACGGAAAATAAGAAAGAAGCTTGATGGCAGGTTAAAAAGAAAGATTTTGGTGCTGAGAACCCTGCCTGGCCTGTGCATAAAAACTGCAACAAGGGAAGTGTTGTAAATGGGGAGGAGAAGGAAATCAATGAGGTTTGTTTAAGCTCTTCTTAGACCGCTCCCCTTTATTGAGTGTGGGGTGATTCGTTCATTGTCCTCACTTCTGTTTCGGCTTGTATGTTCCTGACAAAAGGGGCCGGGGGATAAAGACCACTCTGCACAACTGCAGCGAATGCCTCGGAGGACAGGTCAAGCATTCTTAAGCAGCTGAAGACGGAGAGAGTTTTCTCTTTGATTCCCAAGAGGGGTATAAAAGCAGGGGAGACCCCCCTCCCCACCCTCCCACTGGTACTTCCATCCTCTGCTAACCAAAGCTGAAGTGGGGGGGTGGGAGATTGTTACGCTGGGAGACGATTTAGTTTACGGTTACTGCTTGGGGGCCTTCCTGTGCATTAAGATTCATTGATATACAGTTAGATGTTGACCCAGACTTCCTTGAAGAAGATATTTGGTGGTCTTATTAGGAGCCCAGCAAGAAAACATGTAGAGAAGGCAACACTTTATATTTACATCAGGGCATTTTAAGGCCCTTCTCCCAGAATCCAAAATAACGTAGGGGCAGAGATGCATCAACAATGTTGTGGAGAAGGGAATCTTGCCTAGAATAACCAAATCAGATATCAAAACAAGGGGAGGATGTTTGTGAAAGAAACACAGCGTA
The DNA here is from genome assembly GCF_028583425.1 of Eublepharis macularius. Classification (NCBI taxonomy): domain Eukaryota; kingdom Metazoa; phylum Chordata; class Lepidosauria; order Squamata; family Eublepharidae; genus Eublepharis; species Eublepharis macularius. The sequence goes on along the minus strand of NC_072792.1, from coordinate 156,297,144 downwards.
TTTACCTTGCAGGAGGAAGGGGGGGGATGCATAAAAGAAGGGCTAGTCCCAGGAAGGAGGGCCTGATCCATGTGAAAAAGGAGGTACTGGAGGGGAGGGGACTGAGGATGTCTATTGTTGTTTCCATATTACTTGTTTAGTATAATATTTATTTAAAACCGTGTAAGTCTGTCTTTCTTCCTAATAACTGGGACTCTATAATATCACTTTAACTAAGAATCCATATGATATCATTGTCAATCAGTTGCATTCCAATGTTTTCCCATGTTGTCTTCCTATCTTTTTCATACCTGATTTATGCTAATACTTTAAAGTTAAAACAGAATCAGAGTTTCAGCCTGTCTAACAAGTACAGTCAAAGCACTACTAAGGTTTCTTTGCAATACTAGTTTTATTTGCAGCTGTTGTTGCTTAATTACTTACTGTTCATCTGCAGCATTACTGAACTGATGCTTCATTATCAGTTCATGTTCCCTGGGGGGGGAGAGGCACTTGATTATTGCTTTTCTCTTGTTTCATTTTTTAAAAGTTTTTTTTTCATAATTTTATAATCCTCTGTTTTAAAAAATACTTTTTTTTACAATTACTGTTGTAGAAGTCCTGATCCAGATAGCCCAGGCAAGCCTGATCACATCAGAGCTCAGAAGCTAAGCAGGGTCAGCCTTGGTTAGTATTGGATAGGAGACCTCCAATAAAGACCAGGGTTTCAGAGGTAGGCAGTGGCAAACCACCTCTGTAGTCTGTTGCCATGAAAACCCTATTTGGGGGGGGAGTTGCCATAAGTCAGCTATGACTTGATAGCACTTTCTTCCACCCCCACCATTGTAGAAAGAATGAGAAAGTTCTGAGCAATTGCTTTGGCTGCAAAGAAAAATCAGTAATTAAACCACTCTTCTCCCCTTAGGGAACAAATACTGACAATTAAGGAGCAGTTCCTAATGCTGTAGCCGCTTTAACTGGTTTAACTAACTAAGCCAAAAAGAATCAAAATTTAACTGGAGAATTGCAGGGAGGTGTGGTGCTCTTGCTGAAGAGGACTGCTTATTAGTAAGCATATAACAGGATCTTGCCCATGGGGATAGCCATTGTTAGCTTCTTTTGGGCAGCATGATGGGCTGTGTAGAATTCCAGTTTTAATTCCATTTACATTTAATTGCTAAAAAAGGAACAAGAGAGTAATCCAAGAGTGCAGTAAATGTGGAGGCAGCCTTTCAGAATAACTATCTAGGAAGCTCTAGAATCAGCTCTGGGATATCTTTAGACCAGGGTCCCCGCCTTTTTTGATCTAGCGGGCACATTTGGAATCCTGACACAGTGTGTGGGTTAGGGATGCCAGGTCGCCCAACCCTACTGGCAGGAGGGGGATCTGGTGCTTAACTTTTGGGCATTCCTGGGTCATCCTCACACGCTCACATGCTGACATCACTGCCGGGAAGTGACATCATCGCACAGGTGTAGGAGCTCGCATGTGCTTCTCATCGGGCCAATGTGGACCCCAAACGAACCTGATTCGGCCCATTTGGGGCCCAAATCAGCCTGCTGAGAACCACAACAGCACTCTCAGGGGCAGCGTGCCACCCCAGGAGCGCACCAGGGGTGGCGTTTCCCCACCTGAGTAGAGGGTGAGGGGGAACATGGCATCCCTATGGCGGGTACAGCAACAAAATGGCTTCCATAAAATGACTGCTGCAGGAGCTGGAGTCAGCCCCCAAATGGCTACCGCAGCAATGTTTTAAAAAATCTGCACAGCCAATCAATTCTCCGGTGGCCAATTAGAAGCCCTGCTGAGCAAAAGCCCCACCAGGCCCCACCCACTTTCTAAAAAAAACCTTGACGGGCACCAGAAATGGTGTCAGAGATGTGCCAGAGGCCCCGTGTCTAAAGTTTAAACAGTGGCATTGAGAGACATTATGGGTATAAGCTCTGCCTTAGTAACACAACAGCTTGTGAATATTATCATGTTCTAAACTTTATGATTGTCACAGCAGCATCAATGTACATGGCCCTTTGCAGAGTAACTTATGCAGAAAGTCTAGAGGTGTAGCCATATTTTGTGACAGTATCCTTTATATAAATTAATAAGGTTTCAGGTGCTGGTTTCAGGTGTTTCTGAGTATATTTGCTGAAGATGCTTCTTCAGCATGATTTGGTGGGACTTTTTGAAGTGGCCAGAAATGGATTGGTGACGCAAGCCTCCTTCTACCATAAATATTCCTTTTGGGGGGAACGTCAGTGAACTGTGGAAAAGGAGCTGAACTGCTGGATTTCTGGGAGCAAGCAAGGATTGCCCTGAAGAATCCTACATACGATGTAGAATGGAATATAAATGGTTTTAAAGAAATCAATAAACATCCTAACCCTTTCCTGAGATGATAAAGAACTCTGATCATGCGGAGCAATTCTTTTTCAGTCTTTCAGGAGATGGAAGTAAGGCACAGTATACATAAGGACCTGTGAAAATGATGGAGCTGTGGAAAGGTGCCTGTAGAAGCACAGTGGGTTGCAGCTCTTCCCCATGCCATGTCTGTGTGTGTGGTGCCCTCAAGTCAGAGTTGACTTATGGCGACCCCTAGTGGGGTTTTCATGGCGAGATACTATCAGAGGTGGTCTGCCGTTGCCTGCCTCTGCAACTCTGGTCTTCGTTGGAGGTCTCCCATCCAATTACTCACCAAGGTTGACCCTGCTTAGCTTTTGAGATCTGGCTCACCTGGGCCATCCAGGTCAGGGCACCACATATACACACTTACACCCGTATAAAATGTTTGTGAAGTGATGATTGTTGGAAGGCTTTATGAAATCAAAAGCAGACCTCCCCAAATTGTCTTTTTGGGGGAACTTAAAAACTTGCTTTAAAAAAAATAATCAAAGAAGGTTGACTTGGAAATACAGCTTAACTTAGGTTTATTTCCCAGGTGAACATTTTTCCTTTCAAAAACACACCAAAGTGACTTGCGGTGTTTGACAGCCCTGGGGACACAACTGTCTATTCATCGCTAGCAAAGCTAACACACAAGGCAGCTGATTCACTCCCTGCCTCCTGAAAGCATCTACGTGCTTTGAAGCGGGCTTCACCTGTCCAGGATGTTGACAGCCCTTCATCTGAGCCGGGGAACCGCTTTGAAGTTTTTTTATGCCTCTGTTCTTAAAAATAAACCCTCCTTGTAGATTATTAAATTAAAAGAGAAGGAATCATGATGTGTGGTTTTTGTGATGGTGTACATATTTAATAACTGTGGTTATTTTTACCCTCTCATCATTCAGTCGGGTGGGCAACGGCAGTCTACATTACATGGAGCTGAGAATAGAAGCGTTTTGACAATTAGCAAGGAGTTCCACTGGCTGCTGATGTGTGCACTAGCTAGATGATGTTTTCAAACTTTGCTTAAAATGTCTAACCCAAATGCATATTGATAAGCTGTCTGTTGTTTTTATAATACCTCTTGCAAAGATAAAGTTTGTTTAAATCTTGATTTTTTCCTAAAACAGGTATGTAGCTAGAGTACTCAGATTTAAGTCAAGTACTATCAGTCAAGCTAATGTAAGGAACCATATTTTCACTTCCCCCAGTGCCCATGCAGACCTCTGTAGGATCACTTGCATTTCTTGCAGCCCAGCCCTGTGCATGTCAACTCTGAAATGTCCCCGTGAATCTAGTAGGGTTTATGTCCTGACCCACTAAGAGTCTCTCTACAGGAGACGTCTTACACAAGGACACTCAAGTGAAGGAGGAGGCAATGTTAGCCAGGAAGCCGAGTTTTAAAAGACAGATCAGAAGGTTTTGTCAATTTCCCCTCTTTATAGAGCCAGCAGAGATCACTCCTCAGAGAGTTTATTTTCTCTTTGCCTCCCAGAAGGGGATGTGAAACTGACCGAGCCTTTGGGAAGGGGGCAGGCAAGCAAGCCAATCACCTCACAAATGACGCTCCCTACTGCTTTGCCTGCACATATGTCTAGGAATGTCCGTTCTTCTGCTGCACTGGGTGCCCAGCTGCATGCCCTCCCCCTGCCACTCTATTCAGCAGCCCAGCTATCTGGCTTATGATTCATTGGTGGGGTGGTGGCAAGGCAGGGTTATGGAAGGATGGCGAATCCTGCTCCTCCTCACCCACCCGCCAAGGCAACAGCAGAGAGAGATTTGGCTCATCTGCCTACCCCCTCCCCAGCACAGCTGACTCCTTCTGTCTTGCTGCATCAGGATAATACATCTTTTCTTGATAGACTTGTCCCACCTTTCATTAACCAATTCCCCATACATTCATGCGTGTGTTTTTAAAAACGCACATGGTGAAGATTTCCTTTGTTTAAAAAGCTAGATTAATACTTCTGCACAACACCCCTGTAACACTTGTTACCAATATAGTTCAAAATGACAATAGTTTAGGAGTCCTATATGGCCTCTGATTACTATTGTTTTTGCCCCCCAAAAAGTCGCTTTATGAAGCCTGATGGGACAGCGCTCCAAACACGGAAGGAATTCTTTCCCTTTGTGAGCCAAAATTTCAAAAGAACCTCAGGGTCACTCAAATTTTCTAGATAACATCGCAAACGGGAAATGAATGCATGATTTATGCTTGAACAAAGGAGCTACTCTGCACCTAGGTAAGCATTATTATACTGGAAAAAAGGGTACCGTTGTACTTTCAGTATTTATTTTCATGGCTTCCCTCCAACCCCACCATAAAAAACATTCAACATGAATACATGTGAAACAGTACTCTGCTTGTAGAGAGATGCCACAAGAGCTCCCCTTATATGAATTCATAATTCCATTACAATAATTTTATCAAAGGCTTAAAATGCGCATGGAATATTAGTTAACTGGAAGGCAGCCATCCTTGGCTATGTCTTGACCACAGCCTGCTACTTTGTCATTTTTATACAGTTTTATCAGCTCTATCATGCTTGTTCTCACAACCTTGTAAGGTGGATCACTATTTCCATTTGGCAGGCAGATGTCAAAGCCATACATAATAAACCTATGGCAGAAAAACTAGGTCTAAGCCCAATATACTTCCCAATGGTTTGCGAACCCCCCCCCCCCTGCCTCTAAGGAACCAATTTCACACAGACTCTTGAAGGGTTTACTTCCAGACCAGTTCAAAGGGCTGTTTTTGACCTTTTAAAAGGCTTAGATCGAATATCCTTGAAGGACTGTTTCCATTTGTATGACCATGGGTCCTGGGAGAATTGGGGTGGGGGTACTTTCTGTGAGAACTGCTCTTTCAGAGGCTAGTTTATTAGAGGCCAGCAGGAACTCTACTACCACTCCTAAATTGTGGAATTCCCTCTCCTAGGAAATTTCTTTGTCTCCTGGAAGAGTTTCAAGACCTATTTATTCCATAATGCCTTTGATAAGCATTGATAACATAATTAATCTGACTGTTACATGATTTTATAGATTTTGCTCATTTTAAATCTTTGCATTGTTATATGCATTTTATATGAAAAAGCGAGGTATTAATTTTCTAAAAAGAATAGTAATAAGAATCACTACATCCTTGATGTGGAACCCTATGTAATACAAAAGATTCCAAGACATGTTCTGGTGTACAAACTCAGTTCAGATGGCATACTCAGCTCTTGGGCCTCCCCATTGCCACATGTAAACTGAGGGTGAGGTGTACAACACAGCCATAATATTGAACTGACCACTAAATGAGAAGATTGGAAGGGTAGGCAAGCTGTCCTGTCCACCTTTGCTGACCTCTCCATTGAAATCCCCAAATAAATGCTCATGGAACTCTAGCACAACTGGGAATTCACTGCAATGGATTCCATCTAATGAGGAAGAAACCTGAAAGAAGGGCCACTATATGTATCAGTACTAATATGAGGGTTGTAAGTACAGTTACTAACCACAACATGGGACCTGGGGTTCTCCCACAATTATAACTGATCTCCAGACTGCAGAAGAAATGGAGGAAATGACAACTTCAGATGGTGGACTTTATGGTACTCCACAAAGTCTAGGACAGAATTTCTCAATGTAGTGCCAGTGAGCACCATGGTGCATTCGCACAACTTTCCTGGTGCCCACCAAGTGGTCCGGGCCAGGTGGGGGGGTTGCACAGCAGGGCTTCTGATTGGCCATAGCTGTGCAAAAATTTTTTTTAAGTTCCTTCTGTAGCAGCTGCCACCACAGTACAATCATTTTCACTTTATGACTGAAGATAAGCTATTTGTAGGCAAAAAAATGTTTTTAAGCCACATGTTAATTTTAAAAGGCATCCTGTTAAACAACTTCTGCCTGAAATATTGAGAGTTAATATTAGAGTTTTGCGTAACTTTACTCACTGAGATTTTGTGGGTGCCTCTGCATCTTGTGGCAACATCTTATGGTTTGATCCAGCTCTTATAGCAGCCATTATGTGGTTGCTCCCACCATATGTGAGAATTCTAAGGTGCCCGCAGGCTCAGAAAGGTTGGGGTCCTCTGGTCTAGGAGAAATAGAAGTCCTAGAGTGACAGTCACTTCCCTACTGAGCTCCCCTTTCCAAATCCCACCCTCCCCCCAGGCAGCACCTCCAAATTTCCAAGAATTTCCCAAGTTGGAATTGGCAGCCCTAATTGTAAGGTATCCAGGATTTCGAAGCAGAGATACTCAGACACATAGCACAGATGAAGCATGGAGGCAGAGGAAACTGTTAATCTGATTGCCACTGCTCTATACCACTGCCTTGAAGAGGGCCAGAACGACTACCAAGATCAGCAATACCAAGGAATCAGTAAGTTCCCTCTAAGTGGCACGTAGTCAGTACAGGCTGAACTGCTTGGAAGACTGCCTCCCTACTGCTTTTCTGTCTAAAGGGTCATCAATACTCATGATTCATGTCACATCCTAACACAGTGATCACACCAGCAGTTGTACCTATGTACATTATATACTACTGGGGTTAGCTGTGCAAAGAAAAAAAGGAAGAGAGGAAGGCGATTGTTCATTCTAGTAAGCCTAATGTGTTTTAGTTATGAAATCCTTTTTCAGGAACAATAGTATCTAAACAAAAATTCTAGACCAAAGCTGCGTAATATAAAACTACAAGCCAGGAACACACAAGGACTTACAGTGGCATCTCGTTTTTCCTGCCCTCACTATTTTCTCTTTCCCTTCCCTGAAAGCCCCCATAGTATCTCCCCTTTTCCTATCTCCATCTCCCCTTCCCACCCACCAGCCAACCTACCTTTATTTCCTCGTCTCCCCACCTTCAGTTTTCCTTCCTTTCCTATCACTGGCAGCCACTCCCTGTGAAAAGTCTGGCCAAGTTATGAAGTGCCAGCCACTGGGCCAGGCCCAGTTGTGTGTTGAGGAACTTCCAAGGACTTGTAGGGGGCATCTCATTTCTCCCTGTACCCTACTTCCTCCTGTACTCGCTTCTCACACACTTCCTCCCTTGGCAATCCCCACAGCCTCACCTTTCCCTATTTTCTTCTCTCCTTCCCACTCACTAATCAACCTACCTTTTATCTGCCCCCCCTTCCGCTATATTTATTGCCTTTCTCAACAATGGGGACCCAAAACAGCTTATATCATTCTTTTCTCCTCCATTTTTTCCTCACAACAACAGTGTGAATATATTAGGCTGAGTGTGTGTGACTGTCCTATGAAATTACCTTTTAGTTGAAATTACTTTGTGTTTAAGAGCCTGCATGGTGTAGAATGTTGGATTAAAATCCAGTAAACTCAAGTTTGAATCTACTCTCTGCCATGGAGTGACTTTGTTGTGAGGATAAAATGGAGGAGGGGACAACATTGTTGTAAGGCATTGTGGGTCACATTGAGGAGAAAAGTGGATATACATATAGAAATAAGTAATGAGTCAGACCCACAGCTCATTTAGTATTGTCTTCTCTGACTGGAAGGAGCTGACCAACAGAGAGAAAACATTCCCAATAACTGGTACCTGAGATCCATTAACTGGTCATCCTGGAGATTGTTCTTGGGACCTTCTTCATGCAAAGCATGTGCTATTCCTCTGAGCCCTTCTCTGATGGGATGGATCTCTAGGTTCCAGTTGCAGATCTTCAGTTGTTTAGCGGATAAGAGGGGACTTTATGTTTACTGCAGTACTGTGGAGTTGTGAACCTTCATTGCGTAGGCAATACAATATGTGTAGCATGCATAGATGTATGCATATATATGCATATATCTGTAGAGAGAGCCCTGATCTAGATAGCTCAGGTGAGCCTGATCTTGTCAGATCTCAGAAGCTAAGCAGGTTTAGCCTTGGTTAGTAATTGGGTGAGAGACCTCCAACGAAGACCGGGGTTGCAGAGGCAGGCAATAGCAAACCACCTCTGTCAGTCTCTTTCCATGAAACCCCACCAGGGGTTGCCATAAGTCAACTCTGACTTGAGGGTACTCTCTCCACCACCTTGTAGAGAGAAGAATGGTGGAAATTTAATAGCATTGTCATGAAAGTTATATACATATGCCCATATTACCCACTGCTTTGCATTTTAGGGTAGGGCTAGGTGCAGTCTCACTGGCCATGTCTTTGTTTTATTTAGGAAGTTTTTATGCCTACTCTCCAGAGTTCTCCTTGATTCTGCTCCACTCACCACACTTACAGTATTTTTTGACAGGAAATTCTGTGAATTGGTTCTAAGGCACTCTTTGGATAAATACTGAGCATTCTGCAATATGTTTTTTTAAAGATAAGCAATAAACTATATGCAGGTAGTATGGAAAAAAATTGTAAAAACAGCTATTTATGCATGTGCTCCCTAACCTCCATTTCTTTTATGGAAATTCAAATAATGCCCTCATAACCTCTGTTTTCCTAGGCCTGGTTAAACAAAATGTGATTAGACACATCTATTCAGCAGTCTCTAACTAGACTGACAAGACTCTGATGAATGAGAATGGCCTCCAGCGTGGTACCGTTTTCCTTTCATAGTCTGTGACTTCCCACATAAGCTGTCTTTCATGCCCTAATTCTCCACTGCTGGCCTGGCCCACAAGTGCTCCAGGCTGGAGTGTTTTGACAAGTTAATGAAATTTGCTGTGAACCAGGGTCCCTGAGCCTAAACAACATCATCCTCTAAATGACACGATGCCATCAGTGTGTGCGTAAGGCCTTTCTGACAGGATTTGATGGAGTCATTTGGGCCTTGTGTGGCAATTTCAACCATTTGATTAAACACTGTAACTGCTTCTGTCAGTCTTCAGTTCTCTCCCCCCACCCCAGGACATGAGGCCTACATCTTTTAACAAATCAGAGGTCACAGTCAATATTGTATTTTAGCAAGACCACATCTGTGTGAAAAGGAGTTGGGCAATTCCAGTAGGGCAAATGTCTTCCATTAAGAACAGCCAACTTGGAGCAATGCTACTTGGAGCCAGCCTTTCCCCTTCGAAATCTTCAAAAGAGCCGGAGCTGGCCACAAGGAGCAAGCTAGGCAAGCTGAGGGATTTTCCTTCCCCCTATCTGGAGTCAATGTGCTTCAGTAATTACGTCTAGGGAATTGGCAAGCAAAGCCAGGTCTTTGTGTTATAAGCACGACTTGTTTTCTGAATAACATCAATTGTCTTATATCTCACCCTGTCAAGATACAAGAGATGACTCTATGGGTCATGAATGTGGTGAGATTTCCCACTTTTTAGGCTCTTGTCTCTGCCTTATTCTGGTCATTCCATCCACAAAAGACAGGGACTTAATACAGATAATGTGAACCGGCAATACCCACTGTAAAGAACAGTCACGCCCCTGTATTTCAAGGGCTCCTCTCTAGTGTCTGGTTAGCGTGCATACGGGACACACACTGTTTAACACCTTATGGATGGGGCTGGATGTGTTAGCTGATGCTAACTTCAGTAGTCCAGATGGTGTCTGCTCAGCCAGATCCTCATAATTTCTCTGTTTGCAATGAAGATCTCAGAGTTTCTGATTCCGATGACTCCATCTATGCGATTACCACAGATCACAGGAACTCTACAGTGTCCAAGGGTGATCCTTCTGAGAAGCTGCCTCGCTAATTTAATTCACTCGTTCTCTCCAACATCGCCCTTCTGCTGCTGACCTGCTGCCATGGCAGCTGCTGCCACCACCACACCTTAGGTAGCCAGAACAGCCGAGACAGAGATAGCCAGGCAGGCAGGCAGGCAGGCAGGCAAAGCAGTGGGGAGGGGGTAAAGTGAGCGAAACCCCCTTTTGCTGTTGCCTTGGCAGGTGGGTGGGAGGGACCAGGATTCTCCATCCTTCCATGGCCCCGCTTTGCCACTACCCCACCAGTGCAACATGAGCCAGATAGCTGGGCTGCTGAATAGAGTGGCAGGGGGAGGGCATGCAGCTGGGCACCCCAGGCAGCAGAAGAGGGGACATCCTTGGGCAGACAGGCAGGCACAACAGTAGGGAGGGGACAGGCAAGCCAGCCAATCACCCCACAAATGATGCTGGGAGGGAGAAAGAAAGTGACAGAGAAGAGGGGGAGAAAGAGTGATGTAAGGTTTCACATTTTAGGATATTACAGAAACAGCCTCTTCTAGGGGCGGTCTCCTCCACAGGATGTCAATGGCTGCCCTTTATATCCTGCTACTTCGCACACAAGAGCCAAAGCAGAAGCCACATCTCATCCCTAGCTCCAAACTAACCCATCTGGAGGAATTTTTAAATTGTGTTTCGATGCACTGTTTTAATTGGGACTTGTAAGCCACCTTGAGGCACAGGGAAAGGCAGGATATATAAAGAAAAGACAGGATATATAAATACTTTCATAAAGTTAATTAATAACCATGAGCTTTCCATCCAGCAATCATCACATCTTTTTTCCCCTTAGTATCATCAAGTGCATTAGGGAAGAAGATGGGGGGGGGTGCCTTTGGTCATCAACCTCAGCCAGTTGTATGTCTGCCAGCTGCCTTTTATCTCTGCTGTTTTTAAAAGGGGGGTGGCTTTTATATTATTGCTTATTATTCTGCAGCTGACTGCTCTTCTGTATCTTTTATTTTTCTAAAAACTGGTTTACAATTGTATAAATGCTTTCATCTTATGTTGTAAATTGCATTGCATGATATTTGCATGACTGAAAAGTGGGATAAAATCTTCTCTATAAATAAATAAATAAATAAATAAATAAATAAATAAATAAATAAATAAATAAATAAATAAATAAATGTTGCTTCTTATGATGCAGTTAAAATTTTTCCAAAGATGAAGATCCTGAAATTGATCTCACTGCATTCCCACACCTTTCTTTTTCCCACCAGCCAGGTGAGAGGCAAGGGGGAGGGAGGCTGGGGACAAGGGATTCCCCTGTCCTTGAGATTTGGTTCTTTCCTAGGGCAGAAGCCATCATGGCTAGACTTTAGGCTTGAACAGACTAAGCCCTAATCAATAGGGGACCTCAAATGTAGAAGTGCACCTTCCTCCTCTCTCTGTATTATTTCGTGTTAAAATGAGGACACATAGCTGCAGCAGAAAGTAAAAGCAGAGAAGAACAGAAGGATTTATTTAGTTAGTTATATTTTATTTATTTGTGTTATTTATAATACACCTGTGCCCATATGCAACTGTGCCCATATGCAAGGATGGGGGCGAAGCACGGTGTGCAGCAGCAGGAAGAGGCATGAGTCAACTAATAGATTGTCCTGTGCACATTTGCCTGGGAATAAGCCTCCCTGAACAGAATGGAACTGCTTCTGAATGAGTTCTGAATGAGGTAGGCTATGGCATTATACTCTGCTGAGGTCCCTCTTCTCCCCAAACCCCACTTCTCCAGGATCCACCCCCAAAATCTCCAGGAATTTTCCAACCTGGAGCTGGCAACCCAAGTGCCAGTAGGAAGTATATTTCGGGATGATTGGGAAGAATAGGTCACTTATCTCATGTTTTATTCCCTTTTAGCTGGAAAGGTAGAGTTTGGGGTGTGGGAAGGAGGCATTGGTAGACAGAATGAGGCTATGAGGGTGGGATATTTGCATGTGTGAAGGCATGCATGCATCTTTTAAGCACCCCATTAAACATGTACAAATCCCAACATGCATTTTCAAAAGTTTGTCCTGCGTGATTGCAAAAAAGGTGAACTCTTTTAGGTTGAACGGGGTGGGTGGGTGGGGAGTATTCACTCATCAACTGCCTGTTTCAAGGAGCAGATTAGATCATTTGCCAAAGGTAGAAAGCCTAAATTCCAACATTTATTGAGATTCTGACATTTACTATAAAATATGTAGAACATCAATTAGTAGGAAAGGAAGTCAGCCATACGTGCGCACTATTTTTAACTTGTTAATGATGTCTTTTTTAAAAAACATCTAATATTGTAAATGCATGAGAACTGAACTCCATAGGTTATACAGCATACATTTTAGCAAAACCTGCACATACAGGGAACAGTAGATGAGGGTTTATTTCCAAAGAAAGGGGCTGTTGGTTAGCAGGCAAAACCCACTTATAGATGCAGAGGAGTTAGCCATGTTAGTCTGTGGTAGCAAAATCAAAAAGAGTCCAGTAGCACCTTTAAGACTAACCAATTTTATTGTAGCATAAGCTTTTGAGAATCAAGTTCTCTTCGTCAGATGCATGGTACAGAGACTGGTCAAAAATTTTTGACCAGTCTCTGTACTATGCATCTGACGAAGAGAACTTGATTCTCGAAAGCTTATGCCACAATAAAATTGGTTAGTCTTAAAGGTGCTACAAAACCCACTTAGACACTTGTGTTTTATTACTGCCATCTCCTGGCAGTAACTATAATTGCAGGGATTTTATTCTATTTTCCCCTTCAAATTAACCACCAAATTTAGGGCCCATCTTTATCATGCTTATTTGATGTAACATCTGCACCCACAAAGCACATGCAATCTCCATAGCCCCAGGAGGATTTTAGCCTCTATCTGTACCTGTACAACTGTTTTCCCACTGGTCTTAATATGGGGGAATGATAGAGAACCAGTGCCTCCCTTCAAAGGAATATTTCTAGTTGTGGTTGCCAAGCTCCAGGTGGGGCCTGGAGATTTCCTGGACTTGCAACTGATCTGCAAAATGCAGGGGAAATGGAAGCTTTGTGGGGTGCTTTCTATGGAATTATACCCTTTCAGAGGTGTCGCCCCTCCCCAAACCTCACCCTTCCCAGGTTCCATCCCTAAATCTCCAGGAATAGCCCAACACAGAGTTGGCAACCCTACAATGAGTCTAGTTCTTCTGATTATGTACAATAGAGACAAAGTGGGGAAACAAACACCTTGTTGGAATAACACCTAATTTCAGTAACAAACAGTGCATACTTGACTTCCAAATATCTAGCAACTTGATATACACAAGGAAGGGCTGGAATTTACCCCATTCCCCGATCTCGCCTGTAAAAGGGATAATAAAGGAGATTCCACTCCTAAATATGTTCCCATTCTGATGTGTGAGGGGGAAAGGGGAGTTCTTACCTTTGAAATTTCCTTTTCAAGTCAAAATTTACTGCAGCCATGAACTCACTAACAGTGCAATTTTGCTGAAATAGACCTAAATAGGATTCTTAGTAGACCTACTTAGGAGTTGTCTCTCTATGCCTCAGCCCCCATTTTCAGTATGGTGCTAATGATCCTGTCCTACCTTGCCATGCTGTTGTAAGGATTCATAACATAGTCACAACTGGAGAGCCAGTGTGGTGTAGTGGTTAGACTGTCAGACTAAGATCTGCAAGATCCAGGTTCAAACCCCCGTTCTGCCTTGGAAGCTTGTCAGGTGACTTGGGTCCAGCCACACTGTTATTCACATTCCCTTGAACTAACCTACCTCACAGGGTCATTGTGAAGATCAGATTGAGAAGGGGAGAATGAAGTAAACTGCTTTGGGTTCCTACTGGGGAGAAAGATAGGGTGTAAATGAAGTAAATAAATAGTGGATTACCAGGGGTCATTTCGTAGAAAAAGAGCTGGAGGAACTCATTAGCATAACTCATTAGCATAACTGATTTGCATATGCCACACCCCCTGACAACATCTATCCTGACTGTTTTGGACCCAATCCTGGCCGAAAATGGGCCAAAATAGCAAAAGGGGATGAAAATGGCTGAAAAGGGGCCCAAAATGGTCAGGAACGCGCTGCTGCTGAGTGGGAGAGTGATCCACCATCCATCAGACGCCTGATCCGGGCCGTTTCGGCCCCAATCCGCCCTGAGCCTGTGAAAGCGGGGAGGGCGGAATATAAATATAATAAATTAAATTAAATTAATTAAATTAAAACGGGCCCAAAAGGGCCAAGAGTCAGGTGGGCGGAGCCACCTGACATGTAACCTCTTTGGGGAACTGCCGGAACTGCGTTCCTGCGTGTTCCCCCTCAAAATGAGCCCTATGGATTACTTTGAACACTCAAAAAGGGCTCAATAAATGCCCGTGTTTGCTATTGCCTTCTGTACCGTAATCCCAGGGAAAATGTTGTTCTTCGTGAGTAATTGAAAATTTCCACCCAAATGCTTGGCATCTCCAATATATGTGCATGCAGACTTTACTCCTTCTCATCATGCCGTCCCCTATGGGAGAGATCTGCTGTCCCTCCAAATTGATGGCTTTGATTATATTTAAGCTTGCCTGTCAGCTGCATCTCCCAGGCTGACCTTCTTCCCTAATCAGTTTGGACAGGAACCATCTGTTAAAACCCTCAGTAATGGATGAAATCCTAAAATCAAAGCAGTGAAGCCCTGCCACAGCATTATTTGTGAAGGGCCCAGTGGTTGGATTGCATAGCACTGCAAAGACTCAGTTTCTGAAATGCCCGCTCTAACGCACACGGGTGCCAAAGCACAAATCCAGAGATGGGGTTTGGGATATCCATCTTCTCTCCAGCTGATCAAAACCCAGCAGTGCAAACGTGGAACCTTTTCCTGGAGCTCTTTACATCAGTTATTTCATTCTATTGCGGTACTCTTTAGAACCAAATTCTAATAAAAGGGACATGTCCCTTAGCTTTCCAAAGACACAAAGAAATGCTTATTGTTTGCTTTGAGAAAATATAATTGGAGGGGAGGAAAAACCATGTTTACATATTGAGAATGCTGCCATAAGCAGAGGAAGAGAGAATATTTGTTCCCATTATTTGTTCCCATTTCCAACACTGGGGTTTTAAGGCAGCTGGTAGCCCCCTAAGGGAGGAGTGTAGGTTTCAGAGCCAGCTCCACGGGTGCCTGTTATTTTTTTTCCTGATGGTTTTTCTGTATTTCACTCATACACTGAAGTTCCACCAGAGATTTCAGGGCAGCTTCTCTTATGGTTCTCAGTCTCCTATGCAAACTTGTAAGCTTCAGCAGTAAAACTGCAGAAAGTTCCTTCAGACCATTCTCTGGGCCTTGGATTTTTGATCACCAGTTGCAGAAAGATCCTCACTCCACACTCCTTTTTTAGCATGCAAGTAACTCCACTGAAAGAAATGTCAGCTGTTTGCAACTTAATTATTCTTGCTTGAGAAGGGGCTGCAAAGGCAAATAAAATCATCACCTCTGACCAGTGGAGTGTTACAGTTAACGCAAGCTTCCTAGCAATTTAGGCTTTTAGACTTTTTGTCTTAACTAAAATTCTGGCACGTGATACATCCAGAGTGCCTCTGAGCATGTACAGATTGCCTTTCTCCTAAAGTAAAAGGAGTCTTTCCTAAAAAGGGCCTTCCAAATAATACCACCATCCCCTCCAATCTGGTAGTTTTAAGAGGCTAAACTTCATGTGCCTGTATTTGCATTATCTATAAGCCTTCATGATGCTTGCGTGCCACTAAACTAGAAATGCAAGCAGATGGGGGGGCAGGGAAACTCGCCACATGAAAACAAAGCACCATGTATGGAATCACTGTCACATGA
Organism: Eublepharis macularius; assembly: GCF_028583425.1. NCBI lineage: Eukaryota > Metazoa > Chordata > Lepidosauria > Squamata > Eublepharidae > Eublepharis > Eublepharis macularius. The sequence continues at coordinate 156,281,371 of NC_072792.1, read as the reverse complement.
TTTGGGGATGGTCAATGTTTTACCTTTAAAGTGGGCAGAGAGAAGTTCATGGAGGACAGCTCTGTTAACAGTTCTGATGAGCTATGATGCCCTAAGAGAAACCAGTGACAGACTGGGTGGTGTAGTGGTTAGAATACCAAACTAGAGTCAGGGAGCCCTAGGTTCAGATCTCCACTGTGCTATGAAGCTTTGTGGACCACTCACTCTCAACCTAACCTACCTCATAAGGTGGTGGTTGTGAGGATAAAGTAGAAAAGAGAGAGCCATTGACAACTAGAGATGGGCACGATCTGCATTACGATTAAAAAAACCCCACGATAATGGTGATCGCACGATCATGACCCAGCGGATCGTGATCTTCCATGGCCAATGATCCAGTGATCAGGAGAGGCCTGGATTGTTGCGTTCAGGCTCGGATCGGGGATCCAGGCACTCAGGTGCCAGCAATCTATTCCCCTGGCAACGGAGCCAGGGGAAAGCCTGAGCTCTGTTTGCCCTCCTTCTGTCGCCCCGGAAACCCGAATGGAAGCCCAGCTTTCCTTGATCAGCAGGGCTTCCTTCCAACCATGGAGCAGCAAAGCAGTCACAAGTTGGGAGAAAACACCCAGGGGAGGGAGGGGGAAGGGGGTGTTCTGTAGCCATGGGCACTCCAATCTCATCCCTGCAAACCCTGATAGGCAGCTCTGATGGTCAAACACAGACCTCCTGTGTTGCTGAATGGGACCTGAGGGGAGGCGGCTCGTCGCCGCCTCCCCATGCCCGCCAGGCCCAGCGGCCACCACCACCACCCACCTTCCCACATAGCTGGGAATAGCAGCACAGCCCGCTTTGGCCTCCACGATCCACGATTCACGGCTCGGGAATGGGAGATGATCGGTGTGGATCGTTAATTCGGGACTGTCGCCAGCGCCAATCCACGATCAGCTGGATCGTTAATTTTTTTTGGATTGTGCCCATCTCTATTGACAACACCTAGAGCTCTTTGGGGGAAGGAGATTAAAAGAAAAACACTCAATAGAACTAAATCTCTGTCTTGACAGGCACTGTGATAGCCACCACCACTTGCTGGGGAGGGGAGCAGGAGAAGAGTGTGGCATTCATGGCTTCTTTGTGAGCTTCCCAGGGGCATCTGGTTGGCCATTATGGGACAAGTATCTTGAGATAGTTGGAGGACAGCAATCTGTGGATAGGAAGAAATGTGGGTTTCACTAGGGGAGGGGTACATCTGCACTAAAAACTTTATTGCATCCTTCAATTTTGCAAACTGTTGTATTGTTTGTATTTATTATACTGGTATATTGTACATATTATACTGTTTTTAGTCTATTGTTTTATAAGCTTGTAAACCACTTTTAGTCACTGTTGATCATATGGTTTATACTGTTTTTAAAAAGTTTTCTTTAATTACAAAAATACAAAATACAAGTGAGGAGGAAAAAACCACTAGGGCACAAACATACATTTTTATATACACTGATGCATTTAAACGTACAGTAGAAAGAGATTTTCCTTCCTGATTTATATTGTTCGTATTGCATTGTTTGTAATCATGTAAACTGCGCTGAGTCACAGCAAGAAAGGAGGAATATAGAGTGAAGGAAAGTCTGCTGGATTATGCAGATGTTTGGTCTCATCCAGCATGGCTTTTTTAATGTTCTTATGATATCACATATCTCTAGATGTTACAGGGCAGAGGAGGAGATACGGAGATACAGGGAGGATCTCTGGCAGCAACGAGACATGATGAAAGTGCCTTTTAGCAAGTCAGAGTGTTAGTCTATCAAGGTCAGTTTTGTCTATTCTTGCAACAGTTGTCCAGGGCCTTGGACAGAGGTCTTCCACATCACCTATAACGTGATCCGTTTTGCAGTATATGCCTGAGACTGAACCTGCGACCATCTGCATGCAAGCAGATCTTCTACCACTGAGCTATCGTCTCTCCCCGTGCTGATATATCCTGCCTCAGAAAGGGGGTATACTCATATAATGTGGGGGGCTAGTCCAGCACGAAGCAATCTGACCCAGTCTTGGTATATTAAGCAGCAACACCGGAATCAGTTAGGGCGGCTGCTGAAGATTCCATATTTGTAGAGACATCATCTGTGAGGTGGGTGCTGACAGAGTAAAAGATGAACAAATGCCCCCAGCTCTACTGTCCTTCCCTCTGGTATCACTGTGCACTTGATTAAACTGCGCTCACATTATCTGGCATCCATTATATATGCAGAGAGTTTCCAAAGCAGGGATGAAGAAGGGTTATATAAATAAGAGCAATTCAAAAGCAACAGATCTGTGGAGGAGCGTAGGCAGAATTTCCTCAAGAGCTTTTAGAATGAATGGGCCAATGACAGCCTTCCCATAAAACTTTCCAAGAGAGTTTCTGACTGTGAGGATGCAAAATGCACCAAGGAGGAAAGAAAGCAGAGTCTGGCTTTAAAACCTGCTCTTTGCTAAATTCTGCTGCTTGTTTTTCTTGCCAATTGTCTAGCTATTTAGAAACACTTTTAACAGATTTGTGCTGTTTCTTGTACTAATATTTAAGTTTTCTGGATATTTTACTTCATTTTTATTTATTTATTTTATTTTACTTCATTTACACCCCATCTTTCTCCCCAACAGGGACCCAGAATGGCTTGCATCCTTCTCCTCTCCTCCATTTTTCCTCACAATGACCCACCAATTAGGCTGATTTCTCACTAACAACCATGAACCGGCCAGCAGAGTCACCAGCACAGGTTCCAGGCCCTGCAACAGACCCAGATGCCAGCTCTGCCCTCATATCTACCCAGAGAATACAATTACAGGACCCAATGGCGTCAACTACACTGTCTCTGGCTCTTACAGCTGCTCATTCTCCAATGTGATATATGCCCTCATGTGCCAACAATGCCCATCTGCTCTGTACATTGGACAAACCAGCCAACCTCAACGCAAAAGAATAAATGGACACAAATCTGTCATTAAAAATGGCAGTACCCAGAAACCAATAGGAAAACACTTCATTCTACCAGGACATTCCATCAAGGGCTTAAAAGTTACCATAGTTCAACAAAAACATTTCAAAAACAGAATCCAACGGGAAACTGCTGAATTGGAATTCATATGTAAATTTGACTCAGTCAGACTTGGATTGAATAGAGACTATGAATGGTTATCTCATTACCAGAAGTAACTGCCTTCAGGCATTTCAATCAGATTCAGCTATGGAGGGGAGGGGGTCACACCCAGCATGGATTGTGCACTCCACCTTTTTCATGACTCTCGAAAGCTTATGCTACAAATAAGTTGGTTAGTTGTTGGGGGTTTTCCGGGCTGTATTGCCGTGGTCTTGGCATTGTAGTTCCTGACGTTTCGCCAGCAGCTGTGGCTGGCATCTTCAGAGGTGTAGCACCAAAAGACAGAGATCTCTCAGTGTCACAGTGTGGAAAAGATGTAGGTCATTTGTATCTACTCAGGAGGGGTGGGGTTGAGCTGAGTCATTCTGTAAGAGTTTCCCAGGGTGTGGAATGCTAATGGCGGGAGGCTTCACTGTAACCTGAGGAGGTTCTTTTGCATATGGATTGGTGCTTGATGTGCTAATCTTCTCTGCAGGGCTATTGTCGGGTGTGGAGTGTTTTGTTGGCCTGGTGTTTTTCAGAACTGGAGCCCATGCTCTGTTCATTCTTAAGGTTTCTTCTTTCCTGTTGAAGTTTTGCTTATGCTTGTGAATTTCAATGGCTTCCCTGTGCAGTCTGACAAAGTAGTTGGAAGTGTTGTCCAGTATTTTGGTGTCCTGGAATAAGATACTGTGCCCTGTTTGAGTTAGGCTATGTTCAGCCACTGCTGATTTTTCAGGCTGTCCAAGTCTGCAGTGTCTTTCATGTTCTTTTATTCTCGTCTGGATGCTACGCTTTGTGGTCCCGCTGTAAACTTGTCCACAGCTGCAGGGTATACGGTATACTCCTGCAGAGGTGAGGGGGTCTCTGCTGTCTTTTGCTGATCGTAGCATCTGTTGTATTTTTCGGGTGGGTCTGAATACTGCTTGAAGGTTATGCTTTTCCATAAGCTTTCCCATCTGATCAGTAATTCCTTTGATATATGGCAAAAACACTTTTCCTGTAGGTGACTGTTTTTCCTTGGTTGTTTGATTCATCCTGGGTTTGATTGCTCTTCGGATTTCATTTCTGGAGTAGCCATTTGCCTGAAGTGCGTGGTTTAGATGATTAATTTCCTCATTGAGAAAGCGCGGCTCACATATCCGTCTTGCACGATCCACTAATGTTTTCATTATGCCTCTTTTCTGTCGGGGGTGGTGATTGGAGTTTTTGTGTAAGTACCGATCAGTGTGAGTTGGTTTCCTGTAGACCTTGTGACCTAACTGAAAGTTTGCTTTGCGGATGACCAAGGTATCCAGGAATGAGAGTTTTCCCTCACTTTCTTTCTCCATTGTGAATTGTATGTTCAGGTGGATGTTGTTGAGATGATTCAAAAACTCCCTCAATTCTTCCTCCCCATGGCTCCAAATGATGAATGTATCATCCACAAACCGGAACCATACACTGGGTTTGTGGGGTGCTGATTCTAGAGCTGTTTTTTCAAAATGTTCCATGTAGAAGTTTGCTATAACTGGGCTGAGTGGGCTCCCCATGGCCACCCCATCCATCTGTTCATAGAATGCGTTGTCCCATTGGAAGTAACTGGTTGTCAGACAATGATGGAATAAGGCTGTTACATCCTCTGGGAAAATCTGATTAATCAGTGCAATAGTGTCTTTTACTGGAACCTTGGTAAACAGGGATACAACATCAAAACTGACAAGTATGTCTTGTGGATTGAGTTTCAGAGAACTGATTTTGTTGATGAAATCTGCTGAATCTTTGATGTAAGACGAGGTTTTCCCGATGTGGTCCTGCAGGAGATCTGCCAGATGTCTAGCTAATTCATATGTCGGTGAACCAATGGCACTCACAATGGGTCGGAGTGGGACTGAATCTTTATGTATTTTGGGGAGTCCATATAGTCTAGGTGGCTGTGCTTCAGTCTTGCATAGTTTTCTGTGCGTGTCGGGATGTAGTGAGGAATTCTTGATCAGCGCATTTGTTAGCCTGGTGATTTTGCAAGTGGGATCTCTGCAGGGCTATTGTCGGGTGTGGAGTGTTTTGTTGGACCAGGCCAACAAAACACTCCACACCCGACAATAGCCCTGCAGAGAAGATTAGCACATCAAGCACCAATCCATATGCAAAAGAACCTCCTCAGGTTACAGTGAAGCCTCCCGCCATTAGCATTCCACACCCTGGGAAACTCTTACAGAATGACTCAGCTCAACCCCACCCCTCCTGAGTAGATACAAATGACCTACATCTTTTCCACACTGTGACACTGAGAGATCTCTGTCTTTTGGTGCTACACCTCTGAAGATGCCAGCCACAGCTGCTGGCGAAACGTCAGGAACTACAATGCCAAGACCACGGCAATACAGCCCGGAAAACCCCCAACAACCATCGTTCTCCGGCCGTGAAAGCCTTCGACAATACAAGTTGGTTAGTGCTACTGGACTCTTTACTATTTTGCAATTAGGCTAAGAGTGTGTGACTGGCCCAAGGTCCCTCATCAAGCTTCCATGGCAGAACAGGTAAACCTGGTTCTCCTAGGTCCTAGTCCATCACTCTAGCCACTACACCACACCAGCTCTCAGTGTACTGAGATACAGCAGGGGCACCCACAACAACTTGCTCTCCTTTCTTGCAGCCACCTCTGACTTCAGCCTCCCATCTCTTTCTTTGTCTAGCCTCTGCTCACATGCCCCCTCATTCCATCTTGCCTCCCATAACCCCCTCCCCCACCCCATCCTTGCCACTGGGGAAACCTATGTGTGCACATATGCTTCACATAAGTTTCCCCACTGGGACAAATAATGGCTCCCAAGGACCATTTCAGGCCAGGAAAAAGAGAAGGATAGAGATTTAAACTCCATCTTCCCATGGGTCACGGGCCCAATCCTATTGGCCCCTATGTGTTTCAGAATCTGTTTCAGCTGGGAACTGACGATGCCGCAAATGTGAACCATAAAATACTAAAATGGAGGAATGAGGACACAAGACTTTAACTGCCTAGAGACTTCATGCAGAAGATTTGAGTGGTGCCAACAAAGGGGATGTATGGGAGCCGGGTGGTAAGTGTGTGCATGTGCACGTAGCCAATGAACAGGAGTCTGAAAGCAGCACAGGGTAAACTATGGAAGTTGGGGTAGGGCAGAGAAGGAAGGGTGTAAGGTATACCAAATAGGTATTCTATGTTGGAAATACAATGTCTTGTGCACAGAGAAGGCAGAAGACTCAGAATACCTGCAGGGGGCAGCAAGTCTGACAGTTAGACAGATAGCAGGATTGGATCCTTCTGTTCTCCTCTCCTCTATCCTCCTTGCATGTCTCCAGATTGGTATCAGGCTACTTCCTGTTTCTTCCCGGAAGTCCCTCCTCCCTGTTTAGATAAGCAGTTAGTATCCTGTTTCTCTCAGCTTTCTATCAAAGTTGTAGTTCCTGAATAAATTCTCTTCATTCATTCCTTAAGCAGACCCAAGATCATTCCTAAGATATACCATACCCTACATTCTATAAGTGGAACTAAAACATGATAAGAGAATCAGAGCCAAAACACACGAGAAGAAATACCTGGATTCAGCACGTGTTCTCTTACCTCAAGGTTTGCCGGGATCTGTAGGCGTCCTGGAAGCTTAAAGTTTAGCATTTACAGAGCAGCAGGAAGGGAAATACAGGCGCCTGTATTTCCTTTCCCCTTCCTGCTGCTCTGTAAATGCTAAACTTGTTCTCTTACCTCAAGGTTTGTTGGGAAGTGTAGGTGTCTTGGCAGCTTAAAGTTTAGCATTTACAGACCAGCAGGAAGGGGAAGGGAAATACAGGCACCTGGAAGAGCAGCTGTGAGTGAGGGAACTAGAAGAGATCCTTAAAGAAAAGGATGTCTCCCTAGGAACTAAGATCAAGATAATCTACACTATGGTATTCCCCATTACTATGTAGGGATGTGAAAGTTGGACAGTGAAGAAAGCTGACAGGAAGAAACTTGATTCATTTAGAATATGGTGATGGGCAAGAGTTTTGCGTATACCCGGGATGACCAAAAAGACAAATGAGTTCTAGATCAAATCAAGCCTGAATTCTCCCTAGAAGCTAAAATGACAAAACTGAGGCTATTGTACTTGGGTCACATCCTGAGAAGATAAGACTATCTGAAAAAGTCACTTAAGCTAGAAGAAGGCAGTAGCTAAAGAGGAAGACCCAAAATGTGATGGCATGACTCAATAAAGGAAGCCACATCCTCCAGTTTGCAAGATCTGAGCAAGTTTGTTAATGATAGGATATTTTGGAAGTCTTTCATTCACAGTGTTGCCATAGGTCAGAGGCTACTTGATGGCACATAAAACACACATTATGCTACATTATATTGAGGAAAGAGCTGTTGAAAAGAGCAGTGCCATTTTTCTTGTCTAATTCTTCCCCGGAATGGTATGTATCAGGAAAGTTTAGTAAATTTAGAGATGAATCATGTGAAAAATGCTTCTTCAAGATATACAACTCAGCGTATCATTGGTCCAGCACCTGTGAGAAAGTGGCATGAAGGAGAAATCTGAGAAACTTGTCAGCCTTTGGTGCTTGACTGCTTCTTCATGCCTGACAGAGCATGTGATGGTGCAGAGAACCGACAAAGGAAGAGTACATGGGAGATTAATTACTTCTAATGAGCAGTATTTGTGGCTTTTTGAAAAGAAGGTTCTGGAGCTAAACATAAAACAAGATATATTTCAGCCCAGATTCTTTTTTTAAAATTGTGTATCCCTCAGCAAAAACCTAACCAGCGCCCTTGAATTTTCCCTCTCTCACACACATACAAAGAAATGCTAGAGAATTAATTTAAATTGGAGGACTACATTTTTACAGCTGGGGTCAAGATACTGCAGTATCCAAGGTCTCGGCAAGAATCCAGTTGAAACTGGCAGTTATATAAAAGCTTTGGCCTTCCTTCCGGTATTGTCTCCTTGATTTATATGGATTAAACAGCTCTTCTCTGTGCTCAGGAACTCTCTCACAGCAATGTAAATCAAGAGTAACCTAAGACCTTATTGGGTCAGACTAACAATTCATTTAGTTTAGTATCCTGCCTTTAGTGTTAACCATTTTAAATGGTTTAAAGGAAACGTAAAACATCTCAGAATGCTAAATACTCCAGTCTGTGACCCACCAGAAACTCTTCTTTTCATTAGGAATTTTTTCCTGTTTCCTCATAGTTCCAGCATTAAAGAAGATATAACAAAGGTCTCTTTACCCAAACTTCCCTTGTCTCAGCCTCTGTTTTTTTCTGAACTTACTCACACGCAGCATTTGAGGACCAAACCATACATTATGTGTGAAACTCAAGAATGGCTCTCTAGATCCATTTGTTGTCATTTATAAGTAGCCAGGAGGGTAGATGACAACAGATTGAATTGGAACAGCAGGTCTGGAGAATGGGGTGTTACCCGCTGTGCTGTTTTCCTTGTCTAAATGACCCCTAAGACGCCATTTTGACCTGATGGGGAAAAATATTTTTCTTAGCTGTGCAAATGGCATTTTTGTAGAAGAAATTGTTGAGATGGGAAATTAGGACTAAACAGCCCCAGTTCTTGTTAGAAATAGCAATGTCTGGTGTACAATAAGAGAAGAAGACCCTTTCCATACAGGAGGCAGCAAGGATCAGTTAGAGCCAAGCTACAAGTGACTTTTTTCACGTGGAGAACTCTTGATTGTTTTTGCAAGTTTTCTTGGGAATTGAAGTCCAAGTGTCCTTCCCCTCTCTGTTAGAATCGCTGCCTGAAGAGCCACAGAAGGCAAATCGTTCCTCCAGTCACAAGCCTGCTGGACAAGAGGGCTCTCAACAATCTTTGGGGGCGGGCAGCTGCTACTTTCTCCCTGGGCGTCCTGCTCCTGGGGAGCTGCTCTGGAGAAAGCCGCGGTGTTGGTAAAGCTCCAGCCGCAGCAACAGCGGAAGAATCCGCTGGTGCTCTAACATACCCTCATTCCAGTTTTTCTCCAGGAGCTCAGGATCAGGGGAAGGTCTAATGTGGGTATGAGATGGTGTTTACTGGTGAGGAGGGCAGCAGAGTGTAGGGGATCCCAATACTCCAAGGACAGGGGAGGTATGGTGGTAGGACAAAGTCTAGAAATAGAAGGGCATGGAGATATGTCCCCTTCTAACTTGCATCTCATCTTGAGAAATGTTGGTTGTGGGGCTAGGAAGATTAGCCCTTCTCTGACACTGATGTTGTGTAATGCCAAGTTGATAAACAATAAGACCAGGACTCTGTATGAGTTTTTTGCAACAAATAATATGGACCTGGTATGCATGACCGAAACCTGGGTAAAGGAGGGTGAGTTGCTTGCCTTGAAAGAACTGACTCCCCCAGGCTTTTCAGTCCTTCATCAGCCTCAGACAAGTGGCTGTGGGGGAGGGGTGGTGTTGCTCATCTGAGAGTCTTTCTCCCTCAGGCTGCTACCCGCCCCAAAGATTGCTGGCATCGTTTGTGTGGGCCTGGTGTGGGATGCTGAAGAGAGTTGGGCTATCTGTCTGGTGTACTGACTGCCTAGCGCACCAGCAGATACCCTGTCGAGCCTGCTGGCAGTGGTGGTCGGCTGAACCCTGGAGTACCCCAGGCTTTTGGTCTTAGGAGATTTCAATGTCCATACCGAGGATGCTACTTCCTCACAGGCTGCGTACCTGATATCTTCCATGGCAGCACTAGGACTCTCTCTATTTGTATCAGCACCTATGCGTCAGGCGGGCCACACACTGGATTTGATCTTTGCGATGGGGACTCAGGTGGATCTGGATGCAATTGAAGTAGTGCTGTGGTCAGACCACTTCATCCTGAAGGCTCTTTTGAGCACACCAGCCCCTCCCCCGCACGGGCAGCAAGCGTCTTTTTGCTCACCCGTGGAGATTGATGGATCCTATCGGTTTCCAGAATGCTCTGTGGGATCTGAAGCCCCCTGGCAGTTCATTGGATGAGCTGGTAGAAGACTGGCATGTCCATCTCTTTGAAGCCATTGATGAAATTGCTCTCTGTCACCCTTTCCACCCCTGTGCCTGATTAGCCCCCTGGTATACTGAGGAGCTACGACGGATGAAGCGGGAGCTGAGACAGCTTGAGCGAGTGTGGAAGCAGGATCATGACGAAGAGGCAAGAACATCTTATAGGATGTTCATGAAAGCCTATGAGATGACAGTGAAAGCGACTAAGAAGGAGTTTTATGCTGCTTCCATTGTGTCTACAAGCTCACGCCGAGCACAATTGTTTTGTGTGGTTCGGTCTCTGACCTCCCTTTCTCAGGGAGATCGCCAAAATATAAATTCGAATTATTAGCTGTGAGGCTTTTGGAAGCTATTTTGCAGGTAAATTCTTGGCTTTCTGCTGTGGCATGACAGCCACGGTTGATACAATAATAGAACTGGAGGCTCCTTGGCTGTCTTCTAGTTCTGTTTTTGATCAATTCAGTCTACTCTCACGGGATGAGATGGACAGAACCCTGCGGGCGGTGAGGCCTATCACCTGCCCCTTGGACCCTTGCCCATCATCGCTGGTAGAGGCCAGCACTGATGGACTTCAGGTTCCATTAGAGGCCATTGTTAATCTCTCCTTAAGCTTCAGAGGTTTCCCTGGAGCGTTAAAGGAAGCAGTGGTGTGGCCTCTCCTGAAGAAACCATCTTCGGACCCTTCTGACCCGGTCAATTACCAGTCTCAAATCTTCTGTTTCTGGGTAAGGTAATTGAGTGTGTGTGTGTGTGGGGGGGTGGATTCCTCTGTCCTGGACCCATTCCAGTCCTGCTTCTGCCTTGGTCATGGGGTGGAGACGGAATTGATTGCCCTCACAGATGATCTCCACAGACACCTGGATTGAGGAGGGTTGGCACTGCTGATATTGTTGGATCTTATAGTAGTGTTCGACACGGTTGACCACAATCTATTGACTCGCTGCCTTGCGTCTGTTCCGGAAATTAAAATTGGTCCAAAATGCAGTGGTGCATTCTGGTTACATATTACACCTATTCTGCGCCAGCTGCACTGGCTCCTGGTGGCATTTTGGGTCAGGCTCAAGGTTCTAGTTTTAACTTTTAAGGCCCTTAGTGGACAGGACCACCTCTCACCCTATATTCCCCAGAGGCTGGTTCGATCAGCAGACAAACTACTGGAGATCCCTGGCCCCATGGAGGTTTGCCTTGCCTCAGCCAGGGCCATGGCTTTTTTGGTCCTGGCACCTACCTGGTGGAACTCTCTGTCTGTGGAGGCCCAGTCTCAACAAGATCTGCTATCATTTTTCCAGGCCTGCAAGATAGAGATGTTCTGCCAGGCTTATGGGGGTTGAGGCAGACGAGCCACCCAACCGGCCCCTCCCAGTGGGAGGGGGGATATGTGCCAGTACCACGCTGGTGGAGTTTTAACCGCCCTGCCCTGTGGGCCCGAGGTGCTATGTAGGGGCACAATGAGCTGCCTTGTTTATGTTTAAATGCTATATCTTATGGTTGCTACCAATAAACCCGCTCTGTAAATTTAGTGTAAATCTGCTCTGAGCCTGCTTGCAGGGAGAGTGTACTATAAATTAATTAAATAAATAAATAAAGTTCCTGTACCAAGTTTCTAACAGTGCTGAGGTCCTATATCTGCCCCGAGGATTACTCTTCAACCTCCAAATGCCTCAGAGTGCTCACCTAAGTTGTACTACATACTAACTCAAGCGGCTTTTCTCACAATGCTGCCACCATCCAGGGCTACCCCAGACTGAAAAGGTGCTGCATCCCAGTGAACTTGCTTATACCATTTTCAGAGTAAAATAGGTGACTCCACTCCAATATGGCAGCAATCATTGGAGAGGCAAAATATTCCTACTCAGCCCCCAATTGGACAAGCACCTGGCAACTACTCTGAACTGAAAAGAGGGTGGATGCGTATCTCTCACACTGGTGGTCATAAACTATGTATGTGTAAGTGTACACTTAACCTTATATAGCTTCCCTGTGCCCCACTCCTGACACAGCATATACAGGGAAGTAGCATGAAGGTGGTCTGCTCTTCCCTCCAGTGGTTGCGGCAAATCCTTCTCCTCCCACTCTCAGAATGGCATATTTAGCAGAGAGAGCTCCAGACACAGGGGCTAGCAAGGGATACAGTCCTTATTTTATCCCCATTGAACTCTTGGACATTTTTAAAAGCCATGAGCCATGCCAGATAAAAGTCTGCAGTTCTTTCCTGAAAAACCCTCCTAAACAGTTTCCATATTGCCCTTCCTTGCCCCCCCCCATAAATCACAAACACACGTAGAGAGGCTCATAGTTCATACAACAGTATGTCTTGATGAGCTTGGATTGGGAAGAACTGTGTCTCCCCTTACGACTCCCTGTGACTTAGGGAAGCCCACCCTCCACTTGTAGGTAAATGCTTATCACAAAAAAAATCCTAATATATGAATTTATTCTTAAAGTTGGTTTTTCATCCAAGCTGAGTTAAAATATTTAGAAAAATTATAGACCAAGCAATCTTTCTTCAAGATATCAACATATAGCATCAAAAAGCTTCTAAATGCACCATTTTATGTTTCCAGAGGGAAAAAATTACCAGTTATACCTCTAAAGATAAGAAAAAATGCAGTTTAGTGAAGAAAAAATATTTTAGAAGGCTTCCCTAGTACATTAAGTTTTATACATGTCCCTTTGAATATTTTAATACATAAAATTCACCCTGTCTTAGAAAATCTTTGAAAAGTAGGTTGAAGTAGGACATGGTAAATGCTGGCTTGGAAACATATCAGAGCATTCATAACACTTTTGCACATACTGCTTGACTTCAAGCCACCCCTGTATGACCCACCCCTTGGATGTTATCAACAAATGTAGTCTGTGCCAATGACTATGGATCAAAGGTCAACTGCTTAATTGTTCCAATTGCCAATTCCACTCCTAAAACAAGGACTCAGAAACTTCTGGAATCCCATCCTCTTGGTTCCACTGGAACTAGCAGAAAATGCTTGAAAGTGATATTCTCACAATACCAGGGATGGTTAGACACACTGCGATCCTAAACTGTGTCACCTTTAACAACAACAACAACATTCAATTTATATACTGCCTTCAGGACAACCTAACACCCACTTAGAGCAGTTTACAATGTATGTTATTATTATCCTCACAACAATCACCCTGAGAGATGGGTGGGGATGAGAGAACTCCGAGAAGCTGCGACTGACCCAAGGTCACCCAAGCTGGCTTCAAGCGGAGGAGTGGGGAATCAAATCTGGTTCACCAGATTAGAGTCCCACCGCTTTTAACCAGTAAACCAAACTGGATCTAAGAGGCTCATTACCACCACCATCGCTCCCCTAAAAAAGTATTTCAGACTAGGATCTGCTAGACCTGGGCTCCAATCCCCATTCTGCTGCGGACGTTTGCTGGGTGACCATGGGACGATCATACACTCTCCGCCTAAAATGAAGAAGAGACTAATGTTAGCAACTTAGTGTCTCCATTGGGGAGAAAGGTGAGGTATAAATGAAGCAAATAAAATAAATAATTGGAGAGGCCTCTCATAATATTAGGCCATAACCTGTAGCTTACTTAGTTTATGCATAACTCCAGCTGTGTACAATACACACACAAAATATGTTATTTCAGGCAGCCCTTGGAACAGTATTGCCAGATCTCCTCTGGCAACAGGTGTGTGTGTGTGGGGGGGGGGGGGTGGAATAGCAGGGGGAGGAGAAGACATACTTGTGCACACGTTAGTGCACATGCTTGCTGACTTTGTGATGATGTCACTTTCAATAGTGATGTCATCGTGTCACCACTATGTCAGAACTGCTCTGATATTTGGGAGGGAAAATCTGGTTTTCGCCCAAATATAAGGGCTTCACCTGACAATACAATGTTGTCACTTCTGGGTGTACAGGAAGTTACATCATTGCCTCTCTGGCAACGTCACAATGTCACCATGAAGGTTTCCATGGCAAATGTTAAACCTCCCCCCCCCATTTCTTCCCCTGCCAGCCAGCTGAGTGGTGGCCAGAGTTGCTAGCCCCCTCTGGGGGGCAGGTTCCCTGTCCACAGCTGCTGCCCCCCCCCCACTGACCTGGCCAGTGGAGAGAGAATGGCATCAAGAAAGGTGGGAGGCAGGCCAGCAGGCATCCGGGCAATATGGGTGTGCTTCTGGTGATTACTTCATTTCTGATGCAACTTGGAAGTGATGGGTCGTTTTTTTAAAAACCAGCTCCAAACATAGTGAAAGCTCTGTTTTTGGCCAATTTTTAAAGAATTGGCCCTGGTGCAACCCACTGCTTCTGGATCCCGCTGGTAATGATGTAATCATCAGGGGATGCGGGCACACCACATTCCTGGTTGGTGACATGATATGAAGCATGAATTTTTGGCACATGTTGGTCGTTGCAGATGATAATATGCTTAGTATGGTATAAAGGATTTTTAAAAACCACCTTTAGATTGCTATGTGTTTCCTTCCTCCCCTGTTCTGGAGTTCCAGGGATTTCATATCCCAGCCATAAGCCATTGCTAACTTTCTAAGGCTGAAGCCAGTACTTTCAAGGAGAACCATAGGCACACAAGAGACTAGATAGTCTCCATTCTTTCAAATCGGAACACAATGGCTAGGCAGACACATGGCATCAAGGAAAGCCTTTTCCACAAGGGCATAATTCAAATATTCAAAATGCTACAGGTCAAAAAAAATCCTGTCAAATCATCAAGGAATTCTTGAGGGGGGTTCCTGAAGTGGCAAACTAACAACTCAGCACTTTACAAATGAACAAATATGCTGTATGAAAACAGAAAATTGCACAAAGTTGGTGTAACTCTTAGACCAGGCCTAAATTCCGGTCTGTCGGAATCCAGGTTACTTAAGTCCAAAACTCTGCCCACTGAATCACATAAGTTCTAAAGCAAGGAAATTAATTACACAGAGGTTTACCTCATGTGAATGGGCAGCCATTAACTATCCAAAAACCCAGCACCACAATGGAGACAGCAAAAACTCTCCAGAATACATATATTTAGAAGATGGAGTGATGCATACAGCATCACTACCCATCATGTGCCTATAACAGTTAAAATGTGCCTACATGGATACATTTGGGCCTCACACACTTGCTGTAGAGGATATCAAAATGATTAAAGGACTACTATTATTAAAGTATAATTTAAGTACTACCACAACAAATAGTTTCAGTATACACCAAGGATCAATGCACCCCATGATGAAGGAGGGGGAGGAGGAAGGAAGGAATTTTAACCGCTCTGCCTCAAAATGTGAGAAATAAAGTCTGCTTCAATAACAGCACTCAGTACAGGGAAAGTCAAGATGGTGCAACTTTCCCCTTCATATAACAGAAGCTAACTCACAATGGGGGGATGGGGTGGCTGAGATGAAAATATCCTCTACCTTTGCTAGAGGCTTAATATGTGGGATAGGGCAGCTAAAGCTTTTCATGGCATGGAGGTAAATTATATCCCATTAAAGCTTGTTTTAAAGGCACAGAACAATTTTTTCTCCAGGCAGTTGGCAACTCTATGTACTTATAGAAATGTATGTGTTTATAGAGTGTGAATTGTATTTTTGAAATGTTTTATGAATGGCAAAGGGAAAAAACACAGAAGTGCAGCAAACATCCAGAGTCAAAAGAAATTCCACTGTGATTCTTTGCTAGGGTTCAATTATTTATGATGCCAGTCTTGTGAAATATTTAAAACCATTTTTTCAGCTATTAAAAAAAAACCAGGACACTGCTGGAGATGACATGAATGATATTTTTCTGTAAAATGCAGACAGAGTATTTCAAGTTTACCTTCATTTTTTAGGGCAAAGAATAAGAGGCAAGTGTGGGTTGTCGCCCTAAAAACAATGAGATGATATAAATAGCTTAAATTGTCTGAGCATATTAAAATGAGAGGGGAACAAAACTTTAACTAGAAGAAGATTGGGCATTAACTTTGCTTCATCTTCTGCTAGTGGCAGAATACAGAACAAGATGTTCACCATGCATACTTGCTGTATTTCCAAAATCTCACCTAGAATCATTGCTCCTCCTAAAGGCATACTAATACATCGTGAAGAAATAACGGCTCCCAGACTCATCTGGGGCCTGAGTTGTGGGCGATGCAGAGGGAGGTGAGCAGGGAAGCGGCATGGCGGCCACCATGTTGTGGAAGGGCGGGGAGTGTCCAGGGGCCAGGTGACTCCGCCCAGGCACATCCAGCGCAGGCCCCTGGTTGGGTGGCTGATCCCTGCCCCTCAGCACTTAGCCCATGCAGCATCCCACACAGCCCTCCCTTTTGTCACAACTTTGGAGTGAGTAGGCTGCAAATTGGGGCATTGGGCACCGATCCGTTTGGGGGGAAACAGGGCCCTCAGGCTCAGTTTTCCTATTATGGGGATTCCCATAAGGAGTCTGGGGAATGAGGAATGGCCGGTGCATGCCCAGACAGGGGCTGTCAGTCCGCCTCACTCCCAAGTGACAGGGGATGATCCACACAGGGGTGTACACCCACCTGGCATCCCACTGACTGTCATCCCATGGTTCCCCTCCTCAGCAGGGGTCTGAGGGGGCCTGTGGGTTATCGGCTTGGCAGGCGGGTCAGCCAATGCTCGGATCTGTGCCCTATGCTCCCTGAGCTGTAATCTCAATAAAGTTGTGGCCTCTTTACCTCCAGCACCGTGTCCGTGCGTTTCTTGTCACCGTGCCCCCTCCCCGGTCTCCCCCATCCCCCACTTAGCACTCGCCCCGCCTGCAATTCCAAACAGGGACGCTCCGACTCTGAGGCAGCTTTCTTCCTCTTCATTCCTATCATCACAACATTGCTCTTGTTTTGCTTATAGGAAATTCTGCAACAATATTTTTTCAAGCATTTCACTACAGAAATAAGTACAAGATTACAGGAACCTGATCATTAGCACATCAGCAAACAATCATTTTAAAATCAAGATGCCTGTGTTTCATTGGGGCAGCTCAGAGCCAACTGTCATTTGAAGAGAAGCATGAGGTCACCAAACTCATTTCCCCCTTGTAATGTCATTAGAAGCGTTGGGGGGAGTATTAGGGAAGAATTGGCAGGAAGAAGGGGGTACTGAACCCCTCCTCTACCATTAGTTTTCCACTGAAGTTGTTCTTCTTTCTGTTAATTTTTAACTGCTCCCCTAATCAGGCTTGAACACTGGACGTGAGCACAGCCAGGGGCATTGGCGAAGGGGAGGTGAACTCACAAGCACATGAGGGGGTCAACTACCCTTCGGTCCCCTTAAGTTCCTTCAGTGCACACATGTGTGCATGTGCACACCACACGCACCTCAGTAGGGAGCATTTGCCAACAACACTTATAATGTGATCCTGTTTTTGAGTCAGGAGAGTCACCGTGAGCACATTTTTCCTCTCACTTTGATAAAATGATCTTTCAAAAAGCAGCCCCAGATGGAAAGATTGCAAATTATCACATTCTGAAGGATGCCAGGGCAAAGATCACCCCAAAGGCATTGAAAATATAATCCTATGCACACCATTTTAGGAGTGATTTTTCCCCACACCTCCCCAATCAAATGAAAGAGCCACACTGATTTAAAATTAGATATTATTTAAGAATGGCAGTTTTCCATTGTGCGATTAAGCCTAAGGAGATCTACTCCAAAGTAAGTCCTATTTTATTCAATGGAGCTTGCTCCCAGGGAAGTGTTTTTAGGATTGCAGCCTATGTTGAATTAATGATATTCTCAAGGATTATGGCAGGGGCCTAAGACTCCATTCTTTTATATGTTTCCTTGCAAGTAAATGCTATTTAAACCTAATGGAACATTCTACCAAGGACACATATAAGGAATGGGTTGAAAAAATATTCTTGGCTTAACTTTTTAAAAGATACTGAAATTAAAATAATCTGGTTTATTTTTTAAAAAACTGTTTTTTCTATGCAAATATTTCCCTTTCGAGAAGAAAAAATGTCATGAACGACAATCAGTTGTAAAATTCACTTTTCTGATATTAATCGAAAAGAAAACGATGTGCTTTGAAGAGTCCACAAGCTAATTCTTGGACTAGAGAAAACCTCCCTCTCCAATACATACAAAGTCTCTCATTAGCAAGCTGAGCGCTACCATCGAGACGCTCCAGCAGCTGGCACTGAATCTGAGAATAGAATTATTCATTGCCATGGTTACTAGTGCTGGAAATATTACCCTCTGCTATCAGTGTAAACAAAGATCCTTTCAAGACTGTCTAAAAATTAGAGCACTTTACACAATTAATGAAGATTATACATTGTGTAGGAGCAGAAATTCACACACACTGTAAAGCAGCGCTCCTTTCCAGGATGGGCTAGGAAGGGAAAGGGCTCCCCGATACGGGCTTTAATTGATGGTTAAGGCCAGCAACTTGCTGCAAGTTGAAATGCAAGTTGTAACGCAGTTCTTCATCTGTTCAATAGAAATGACCTTTTCAAATATTTTTTTAAAAATCTTATTGGGAAATGTAGGCATTCCACGAAACTCTGGAAGACAACAAAGCAGAGCACTAGGAGCATATCCTGCCCCCCCCCATGTATAATTTACACAAATCCAGTGGTAAAGACTCTTTAAAAGAATGCCTATAGGATGGTCATTTTATATTCCATTCAGATATTATGCAAGCCAGTTGAGTCAGTGGGCAATTTAAAACTTCCATTTCTATATATTTGTCTGCAAACATTTATTTACTTGCTGTATTTACACCCTGCCATTCTCCCCAATGGGGACCCAAAATGGCTTACATCATTGCCCTCTCCTCCGTTTTATTCTCTCAAGAACCCTGTGAAGCCAGTAAGGCTGTGTGTGTATGACTGGTCCAAGCTTACCCAGCAAGCTTCCATGGCAAAGTGGGGATTCGAACCTGGGTCTCCTTGATCCTAGTGCATTCGAACCACAACACTACACTGGCTCTCAGTGGCAGTGCAACCCCCATCTGGCAGAAATGGCAACCATAGATGAAATGTGTGGCCCATTGCTTCAATCTGTGGCCCATAATGATACAGTTCCCAGTTCTAATACAATCCACATCCTGGATACAGGCTGAATTGATTAATCAGTGTAATCTGATTGGCTGATAGTTCAGATGACAAATATCACTTTTAAAGGAGCTGATGTTTGATGTTTTCCCCACCAGTTTTGGTAAGCCTGCTTCATCTGTACTTTGTCTGTATCCTACCATGTCTGCCCTGTTCATTAATCTCACCCTCCATCTATATCTTGTATTGCTCATGGCCTGAAGCTTGAACCTTCATCTTGCATGATTTTAATTTAGCCCTGAAACTTTCTCAACCTGAACCTGGTTGGATCCCATTCTGAATCTGAGATTGGAGTCCTGCCTGCTTTGTCCTTGGTCAAAGTCATGTCAGCCAACATAATTTCATTTCTCACATGAATAACAAATAATTGGTCTGAGGCAAGATTGAAAGTCAAAACTGAATAAACTGAGGATGTCTTGCAGAAGAGGGCAAATAACGCCTGGATTTTTTTTTCAGCATATACCAAAATCATTACACAGCTGAAAGTTTCAAAGGGATTGAATTGCTTGGAGTTATGGTTTGGCTGGCAATCTTGAAAATTTGTAAAATGTTCTCTAATACATACATGCACAATGTACGCTAATTTTACATGGAATCTCTCAGAGATGCTGACTGAAGACATGCACAGCACTCTGTCCCTTTATTCTTGCATTCCTCACTTCAGCAATGCCAGCCTCTCTTCTTTTACCTGACTAGGTAACATTCTCAGAGCTCCACCAAGAGACTGCGAAAGGATAATGCTTTTGTTTTAGTACAGTCTTATTGACATGTTTATCTAGGGTGGTCGACATTGATGAAGGGGCAAGGGAAAGAGAGAAATGCTAGTAAAACATTTTAGAACTTATGCCTGACATAAACCCCACTTGAGTAATGGGGCTCTAGGTCCCAATATGAAGACAGACAGTGCCCTCCTAATGGCACTTCCCTGGGAGTAAGTCCTACTGAATAAACAAGTAGGATTCTGAGTAGACCAGCTTAGGATTGCTCTCTCAATGTGCTCAGGTGCAAAGGGAACCCTCCCCTCCATTTTTACCATGATAAGAGAAAATGTTTATAAAATGATTTATAGATGGTATCTTATGCCAAAAAAGTTAGCTAAGGGAAACAGTCAGATGTCAGATAAATGTTGGAAATGTGGGAAACATGAAGGTTCTTTTTACCATATGTGGTGGACGTGTGAAAAAGCTAAACAGTTCTGGGGGGAAATAGTAGACGCTATGTCAGATATATTACAGAAAAATGTTATTAAAAAACCAGAATTGTTATTGTTATGTATGAACCTTGAAGAATTTGATAAAATGGACAGGATAATGGTAAAAAGAAAAGGGGGGGAATGAACTACAAACACTAAACACTACACTTCAATGTTTCCCTTCATACTGTCAATACAAAAATAGCTCCATAAAGTAATGATGGAGTGGTTAATCATACAGAGAATAAACATTTCAAATTCTGGTTAAACTTTCCTCCCCCTTCTAGGTCCCGGACGCAATTCTCTCTGTGCAACTGCTGTTGCGATGCTCTCCTCCCCCCCCCCTCCGGCTCCTCCTTTTCTTCGTTCTTGGTGCAGCAGAGTTCTGGGTTTTTATTCTCAAAATCCTTTAGTTGATCTTCTGATAATATCTTATAGGCCTGATCTTTATATCTGAACCATATTCCTTCCGGGAATAACCATTTGTACTTTATTCCATGGTCCCTCAGAAGTGCTACAAACTTTTTATATTTAAAACGCCGTTTCCGGACTAGAAATGGAACGTCCTTCAAAATCTTGACTTTCAAACCCATAAAGTCCAAATCCGCATTGTATGAGTTATATAGGATGGTGTCCCGAATCTTTTTAGATGAAAAGTCAATAATGATCTCACGAGGCAACTGTCGCTTTGTTGCATATTTTGAAGAAGCCCGACGGACCTCCAAAATGGCGCTTTTAACCTCTTCTTTAGTCGTCCTCGCGGGTGTCGCCAGTAATTCCGAGACCAAATCCCACAGATCCTCATTTTCCTCCTCTTTCACGTTTTGGAGACGCAAAATTGTCTGCGTTCGTTCCACCTGTAGCCCGATCAGCTGGTTCTCCACCAACTTCAGGTCCTTTTTTGTAGCCTTCACAAGTGACGCACTTTCCAGAGCAGACTTTTCTGCCCCCCCCGCTGCTGCCTTAATGGTTTTCACCTCGCTTTCAATTAAGCCCACCCTTTGATCAGTTTCGTTCAGCTTGTCAACAAAGGGTTTTATAGCTTCCACCACCGCCCTGCGTACCAACTCTTCGAGCGACTCCCCCTTCTGCAAGGTAGCCGAGATTGACTTACCGAGAGCGGGACTTTGCCTCTTTGCTGCCATTTGGGGGGGGGGCGCCAACAAAATTCTGGAACTCAACGAAGGGGAAGAGCGAGTCTTCTTCAGATCAACCTCTCCTTCACAAACGCTTGTAGAACAGAAGGGATTCGCTTGTTTACAGGCTTCCGCCTGTTTCTTTTACTTGCCGTTTCTCGTTGCCCGGCGGCACTCGAGGCGCCGCGCACATCTGCCGGCCTCCATAGGGACAAACGGGCAATTCCCCCCCCGCATTGATTTCGGGGAGTTCTTCCCGCCGCGTCCCGGACCCTGGCTCCCTCCCTGGGAGTCCTGGGGGCTAATCCTTGCGGGTCAGCCGCCCGGTCAGGGTGCCCGGTCGTTTCCTCCCAGACCAGCCGAGAGGAGCGTCCGGCATGGCTGAGAAAACGAAACCGAATCCAATGGACAGGATAATGGTGTTTTATATGATTACGGCGGCTAGGATACTATATGCTCAGTTGTGGAAGACAAAGGAGATACCATCAGTGGAAGATTGGATCTTGAAAACATTGAATCTGGCAGAAATGGACAAACTTACGAGGAAACTACGAGAAGAAGTTGCGGAAGAATATATAAGAAGCTGGGAGAAACTTAAGAATTATGTAGAAAAAAAGTGGGACATTAAAGGGAAAGTGTGGTCTTTGGATACTTTTTAAGGGGAGGATAGTGCTCTGTTACTTTAACTAAATATAGAGATAGAAATTTTAACATTATATTGGAAAAGGATAATATAGTTTGTGATAATATACCAGGTTATAGCAATGTATTTTGCTATTACATTAAGTCATAATAAGACAAGATTTATAGGGTATACACCAGATTATGGTATATTGTAGGACACTATATTAAACGCCTAATTTAAGTTATAAGAGGAAAAAATGAGACAATATATCTTAAAGTAATACTGAAAATAACAATAATTTTGAATGTTATAGATATGGTATAGTAGATATATATTATTTTGGATATGGAATATTATAGGTTATACTATTATAGAGTATGTTATTATAGAGAGTGTATATGTTGAGTAATAGAATATATGATTCATTGCTAGAACATACTGGATATTATATAGTATTAAATATATGATACATATTGTTAGAATATGTTATATGTTATTGGATAATTATGTTATATAGGGTTTAGGATGGTTAAGGATTATATATTAAGAGGTAGTAAAGTTAATTAGATGAAGGGAATGGAAAACTGTCGGAAGTCAATGGAAAAGGGGAAAGGGGGGATATTATTATATGGGGGAGATAAAATAATGTGTTGTGTGAATTGATATAATGACCCATCCAATAAAAATTCTTATAAAAAAAAAGGAACCCTCCCCTCCCTTTTTAGCAGCAAAAAAAAAAACCCTGCTAGGATCCAACTAATTGAATCTAGTCTTAGCAATGGTGAGTACAATATTGATGAGGCCTTAATCATATTCCAAACAATCCTACACCAAGGGGAGCTGATTCCCAAAGGGGTAGGAATGGTAGCACTGAGCAGTCTCCAGAGGAGAGCGTGCGCCAATCAAACTCCCTTCCTTTTCTCTTCTATGCTAGCATAGGGTTCTGAACCGACACCACCTCAACCTTGGTATTTATAGCAGGCTGGAATCACATTTGTATTAAGCCATTTTCTCACAACTCCAAATGCAGCAACAAGAGTTCCTCAGCATACCAGGTGAATCATGACAGGGAGGAGTTATCTACCTGAATCCTGATATGGCTGTGCAGTGATAGCACTGACGTTGAGATTCATCTCAAGCTAGCACTTTTCTCTCTAATTAAGTTTTCTGATTTGGGTTTATAGCCCATCAAAAGGTGAGATGGGAAAGAGGAACATCATTTCTTCCTGCATCATCCAACATAACTAAAAGTGTACTCTGCAGTGCTTCATTCACACCAGTTGGGACTGTATCAAAGAGGCTGGCCCTTTAATCCATCAAAAGAGAAAAACTAGCAGAGCAAAGCATTCCTCTTAATTCCAAAATTTTTTTTTTACTGGTTTGGTTTATTTCACAACTGAGCAATCCTTCTTTCTGCAAATTTCAGAAACAGGAATTCAAAACACAAAGAACGCACCTGTAACTATCTTACATGATTAAGGCTTGCCTGAACCAAGACATTCCAAATTAACTGGAGAAATATTAGGCTGGGGAAGACTTATAGAAAGAAATTCCTGGAGTCCCGTATGAAATGTTATTGTTTAGTCAGCAGACTGTTAGGTGTTCTAGGTTCGAAGTACTGCCCTACAAAGAATTCACTGAATAAGCTTTGTAAAGTCACTGTCTCTTTGCTTAAAGAGGAGGAAATTTTATCCTGTTATTCTTCTTCTCCATCTGTGAAATATTGTCATGAGTCAACACCTAACACAACACATCAAAAGACTGTTGCATGTAATTTACAAAAAATAAAAGAAGGCATAATTTAAAAAGCTCCCATAGGAACAAAATAAACAAATCAGATTTTTCTTTTCTGCAGATCTACACAGATTAAAGTATGTTCACTCTGTGTAGCTAGAAGGATTCTCTATTGTGATACAAAACTAAGAAGTTTTGTAATGGTGACGAAGATCCTGACCATGACTGGTTGAGCTGCTGCAGAACCACAGAAGGCCTCTAGAATTTCCAGCGATTCCTAGAGCAACCGGCTGACACATCCCCGTTTTCCCCAAAAGTGTCTCTTACGCTAAAGAGGAGTAAGGGAGTTTAGGAAAAGAGGAAATTAAAGAAATAGGCATTTAGGAAAAGGCGAGGTAGGGACCTGAGAAATCAACAGGCCATAGGAAACAGGAGAGCTTAAGAAAGGAGGGTCAGGAGAAGGAATGGTCCAGAAAAATGGGAGAAAGAGATAAAGGATGGAATAAATGTGAGCTGAAGGTACCCAGGAAGAGAAGAAAAGCAGAAGGGCAAACTGCTAATGGCTGCATGTATGGAAAAGGCTGATTTGAAGCATCAAATGAAACCTTCGAATATCTCTGGTAAGATTTAAGTTCTGTAGTCGCTGTACAAATCTACTGACATCATGAGTCTGGGGGCAGCAAACATAAGGGACTTGCTCAAGAGCCTTCAGAAAATCTGTGGCAGAGCTTAAAATAGACTTCAGACCACTCCCTTACTCACACTATATTGTATTAAGTATTCTTCCCTGGAGAATCTCCTTAATTCATTTTAGACACCATAATGGAAGCAATTGGAGGGCTCCAAAAAGCTGAACCATCGGAACAGAAAGACTCCAGGGGCTGTAAAAAGCCTCCATGATGTAGGTTAATGGACCGGAAGAGTAAAACAAAGATGCTTATGGTTTTCATTTCTGTGTCACTGATGCTGCTTAGAATGACCAGTACAAGGATGGTGTTTGATACAAAAGTAAAAATGCTCTTAGATGAAACCTTTGAAACAGCCTTTGGGGGCTGGTAAAATCTTGCAGAAGAAATATCTGACACCTTGAATGCAAATCACCAGCTTGGAGAAAACCAGATGTGACAAGATAAGGTTGAAACGAAATCCCCAAGGAAAAAGGAAAGATTAGAAAGCTTGTTAAGAAACCCATTACCATCTGGAAGGCAGTAAGAGACATAGATCTGTAGAAATTAGACTTCCCAGGGGACAAACTAAGGTCTTGATAATTGCCCCAACAAGATCACACTTCTGTTACTCCCTCATACACCTGCATGGCCCGGAATACCTTTTGGGCGACAGGTGGGTTGGTTGGTTAGTTAACTAGCTAACATATATATTTATTCACCCCTTTCTTCCCTTATGGGTCCCAAAGCAACTCACAACACATCAAAACTTAAACAGATGCAATAGAAGGAATACAATTTAAATATACAAAAAGAGATGGCAGAATAGCATCCTCCATGCACCCACATAGGCAACACTCCACTTTCAGTGAACTGGATCACTGGGAGGGGGATTGGGGGACACAAAGAATCTGGCTAGTGGCAAGTTACCTAATTGATAGGAACAGAGGGGCTAGGATTCCTCCAAGTGGATTCAAGCCCGCCTCCCCACCCACCCACTGACACCCCTGTCTCCAAATTGCTCAGCACTTAGAAACTGGTGGTGGGGCTGAGGGATCCAGATGTACCTCCTGTTGGGACTTTAGTTAACACACACTCCTTTACAACATCTTCAGGTGGCTCAGGTCAGCAGCACAGTTCCACAAGTTGTGACAGCAACCCTGGACAGAAAGAGACTTCTTCAATAATAAAACTCTCAGTGGGTCATCAGCTGGCCCCCCTGAGCTTGTGACTTGTCCCCCTCCCTCTTCCTCTTGGTTATATCTTTGCATCTTCCTATGCTTGTTTTGGCCCCTATTGCCACTTTCTCCTGGTTGTAGTATCATTAATGAAGCACTGACAGCTAAGACTTCAAACGTGAAAGCTAGCTCAAGCCACAAGTAAGTGAAATGACAGATCCCTGAAGTACAGGCCAGAGATGGGCTGGCACCTCCTGCGATTGGCTCTTCCTCTGTTGTGCTTGCAAATATAAGAGTACCTTGCAGGTGTTCTTGAGATTTAATTAATCATGTAATGTTGGAAGCTAGTAGTTCATTCCAGCAACTGATAAGCTGTAAAATTCTTCTTAAGAATGGCTGGTTTCACACAGGCCTTTCTGTGCAGAAGTGAACAGACAAGGCTTTTTGCCTGGGTTAGTCACGTAGATCCTCAGAGGGAAGATATGCTAATGGAACTGTAAAGCACTGTTCTATAAATAGTGCCCACAGAGTCACTTGAATTGTTGCAGGGAAGGGGAGGCTTCATAGCTCTGCCCCAAACCACAGTTCTTTTGACTTTCGTCTTTCTGCATTTGCCGTGCCATCACCTTTCTCTTTTTCTATTATTCCATTTGATTTGTTGCCCGGAGTGGATTCTGCACCTTGTGAGGGAACTCAAGCGCACAACTGATGAGCTTTATTTAGCCGTATAAAACAGACACTGTCTATTTTACTATGAAGGGTGAGGGGGGGAGAACTATTTTCCGATTTTCTATGGAAATCGAGTAGTCAAAGTACACATTGATTTAATCATATTTGGTGACAATGCAAACAAATATCTAATATCTCAAAGGAAACAGAAGCCTGAAGCTCTATTACTCAGGATCCAGTATTTCCTTCTTGACTTCTATAGATGTTTGAAACCAGCAGCTTTTTAATGGAAGGGGCAGCTTGGCACTCATGAATACATGAGGCTGCCTTATACCGAGTCAAACCATTGGTCAGTCTCCTCTACTCTGATCTCCAGGTCTCAGGTTGAGATCTTTCCCATCACCTGCTACCTGATCCTTTTACCTGGAGATGGCAGGGATTGAACCTGGGACCTTCCGCTTACAAAGCAGGTGGTCTACTACTGAGACACAGCCTCTTCCCTAAAAGTATTGTGTGTTCAGAGTTGTTCCTGGCATTAAAGCTGAGGGATCTCTATGTGTGCACCAGAACAGTGCATTAGAATCATATTCACAATGTTTTGGGTTTTATTCAAGGCATTGGAAGGACAGCTTTTCCCCATAGAGCTGCTTGCCTGAAACCTGCACTCAGTTGTCTCTTGGTGCAGCTGCATTTTGGTTTCAAATTGAATTTATCCGCTGTATGGTTTATTGCTAGTTTTGCAATGGTCATTCTTATTGCTTTTGTGAATTTGTCTAGAATGTCATGATTTGACAGTTAAATTGATAGAAGTTACATATATTATTCCCAGTCATCTTATCTCCATCAGAAAAAATGTATTGCTACAATCTACCAGTCTGTAAGTATTGTGAGATGCCTATCGGAAAACACATATAAGCAGCTTTGAGATCTTTGGGCGGGGGAGCACAGTATCAGTGTAAGAACACTTTGCCACGCTGGGGATCCTATTTTGGGTGGAAAGGTGGCATATAAATGTTTTAATAAAATAAAAACTCTCCAGTACACTGCCCTCACTCATTGGAGCAGAGCTTACTTGGGAAACTTGCAGGTGGAGGATTGTGCCCGATGTTAATAAAGTTAAGACCGGGTCAAGGTGTTAACCTTGGTGTTTAAAGCCCTTCACGGACTGGGACCTGCATACCTGCGGGACCGCCTCTTCCATTACGTCCCCTGCAGGGTGTTGCACTCTGCAGACAAGCAACTCCTGGGGGTCCCTGGCCCGAAGGACATCTGTCTGGCCTCAACCAGGGCCAGGGCTTTTTCTGACCTGGCCCCAGCCTGGTGGATCACTCTCCCGCTGGAGATCCGAGCCTTGCAGGACCTGTTACAGTTTCGCCGGGCCTGTAAAATGGAGATGTTCCACTGGGCCTTCAGCTGAGTGCCAGCGGGTGTCCTCCTTCTTCCATCTAAGACCACCACTTCTTCTGGGGCTGCCCTTGGCCATCTGCTATGCCCGTATACGGACTCCCAATATTTGTCTAAATAGCCTGCTCCTGAACTATTTTAATGATTTAAAAAAAATTATTGCTGATTTTATGTTTTTGTGATTTTAATGTATATTTTAATGTTGTTAGCCGCCCTGAGCCCATTTGTGGGGAGGGCGGGGTATAAATTGAAAGAAAGAAAGAAAGAAAGAAAGAAAGAAAGAAAGAAAGAAAGAAAGAAAGAAAGAAAGAAAGAAAGAAAGAAAGAAAGAAAGAAAGAATCCTTTACTACCCAACTGTTGTCTATTAGCTTCAAACCACGTGCCTTGTACTGGGTGAAATGTATAGTCTTCAGGGCTGGTGTCTAGCAGAGCCCCTTTAAGTCCATTGCCTGTATTGGTTCAGGCTTCTAAGTTTCCACAGGCCCAGTTCTAGCTTAACA
The DNA here is from genome assembly GCF_028583425.1 of Eublepharis macularius. NCBI lineage: Eukaryota > Metazoa > Chordata > Lepidosauria > Squamata > Eublepharidae > Eublepharis > Eublepharis macularius. Next base: position 156,253,151 of record NC_072792.1, on the reverse strand, counting down.
TCCTGGGAGCAGAAAGTCTGGCTCAGCTAATTAACTGCACCTGCAAGCTGTTGCCGAGAGAGGGGGCCTTGAGAAACAAGGGAGTCTTATCTCTGCACGTACTCCTCTCAGTTCCCGCCTAGCAACGCTGATTGACGGCACCTCTGATTGGCTAGGAATCTGAGAGGGGGATGTTGGCTCCTCTCAGCCCTCAGATTGCTAGCCAATCAGAGGTGCCGTCAATCAGCGTTGCTAGGCGGGAACTGAGAGAAGTATGTGCAGAGATAAGATGTACCTGGCCGTTTTCACACATCTTACTGGTCGCACAAAATCACGCAAAACTCCCGGAACGTCTTCCTGGTGCAATTTCCCGCTTTGAGTCGGGTTTGTGGTGCAATTCATGCCACAAACCTGAGTCATGACAGGAAATCGCGCCTGAAATGGAGGACGGATGCTGAGAGACTTTGTATGAAATTTCATTGACTGTTGCACTAGATTGTCTTCATGCTATTAATAACTGCCTGGATGAAGAATATATGTTAAAATGGGTTTATTTTGCTGGCTTCCCGTCGGTTATTATCAACAATTGTTTATATTCATTCTTGGATTTCTACAGGAGAGTGTTTTACAAATAATCTAAGAAGAATGTTATATGACTCTACATGATGCTTTTTGCACGTTGATTGGACTTTTTGCACCATCTCTTAAAATTTATATAATGACTATTAGTTATAAATAGTCTACTGGAGCGGTATTATATCTCATGGTTACACTTTATACCATTTAGGTTGTTATAAAATAGGCATTAGCACTTTGTATATGAATATAGGAATGTTTATAAAGCACTTTGCACTTTAACTTTAATAGAGTTAAAGTTAGGAATGCCTTATTTGATGCTTGCCTTTAAATTGTAACCTGTCTTCAAATTCTTGTGTATGCCACTTTATCTGTGTATAGATAATACATTGAAAAAATAGATGTTGATATCTCTTTAAATTGGAGCAGTTAGTACGTCATGGCGTTTGTCTTTTGGTTTTTGTTATGTGTAGGAAGGCATAGCTCCTATGTCTTTAATAGTTCTGTAAACAGACTTTTAGCAGGCAATGCTTGAGTGATGTGTTTTGTAAGTTTTATATCAGCCATATAGGAAATTCACCACTCTTTGTCTGATGAAGAAAACCATCAAAACAGAGTACCAGGTTCCTGTTAATATGTTAAAATACCTGTGGATATGGAAGTAGCTGTGATATTAAGGTGTATGTGTAAATAGATGTGAAAACAGTACATGTAGTAATGTTAAATGTGTTTGTACAAATATATATCACTTTTAACTTACATGTTATGTCATTTGGAGTCTTAAGTTATTTTGATACGTAGAACACATTTCCAGGCACAATTCAAGGTGCTAATGTTGACCTTTAAAGCCCTTATGGCTTTTGACCAGCGTACCTGAAGGACCACCCACTCACAAATCTACCCAACCACTATGTGTACAGTGTGGTGAGTCGGTGACCATTAGTATTTCACTATTTTGACATGCAGTGAAAACAGCTGCACTGTCTGAAATTCTTTCCTCCACACAACCCAATCTTCTTTTGGATCCTGTCATTTTTGCAAGAAAAAAGGTTGACAGACAGACAGACAGATCTCATCATAGCTAAACATGGGCTCCGAGTCAAAAAGTAAAAAATATGTTCTATTTAAATGTAATGTTCCCATGTAACTACCTACCCAGCTGTTCAGCAATTACAGATCCCAAAGACAGTGGCTCTGGACCAGAACTTACCATAGATGACTAGTTAGAGGTAACATCTTCAGTCCCCAAATGGGGCTGAGAATCCCTATGAACATCATAACACATATAAAACCACAACAGAGTCCAGATGAGGCAAAGGTACACACAGAGGCACTTCCACATCCACAGTGACCATGTACTTTGGCTACTTCCAGTGCACATCAGCTTTGCTGGATCAGGTCAAATGTTTGAGATAACAGAAGCCCTTTCTCAGTCTTACGTCTCTGCAGGAGATCAGCAACCACAGGTATTGGCAGCATGCCCTTTCCACAATATTCCCTAAATATGTGGTCACCATGTTGTCTAAACATATATTGCATACAGTTTTGATATGTTCAAACCTGTACCCTGAAAAAATTCAGTGGTTGGTTTGCACACACCAAAAGTGTACATGCATGCAAAATACACATAATCCTGTTTTCAAACCACATGACAAGTGCATGTATCAGGAGGATGTCCACATGGCTGCTAGGCTCCCAGCACATGTGGACATATTTTCTGAAAAAGTATAGAAATTCTGAATCTTTGTTTGAACCCTATTATAATTCCCTCTGGGATCCATGGCTGCTCAACTAATACCCATGACCCAAGAAAATTCAGATAATTAGAACACTGTAGCATTGGTTATTTATGTATAAACAGCCAGACACTCAAAGCAGGGGGGAAAAACCTTTCTTCTTCAGTGTGTCTTTGTGGAGAAGAAAGGACTGAACAACATTAATACTTGAATGGTGATTTCTTTAATGTAACACAGACCAAAATAAATAGTAGCAGTAGCAGTAGTAGTAATTAACCATGTGTCGGTTCCCACAGTCCCAAACCAATATCATAATCTTGCTAAAGAACTTGAAATTGAGTTTAATGAAAAACATACTCGTTTATATATCACAAAATGAGGGCAGGCAAACTGACACAATAGACAGCTCAGAGGATTCACTGTACTTGAAAGGATCTGATCCAATTTCTTCCATCACAAGCTAAATTAAGGATGGCAATGATTGTGTTAGCTTCGAATTGAACACGCTGAACGCCAGGGTCAAGTCCTGGCATAGCTGCTTGTTAGAAGGGAACACATTAAAAAAAATAGACAGACTTGATTTGCATTTAGAATAGATACAAAGAAAAAAATATCAGAACAATATATGTGGCAGAGTGGGTTGTCTATAAAGCAGTGAAAGGTTAAAACTTTAGAGTAGAAAGCATAGTCAGAGATCACTTACACTTTGATCTGGGTACCAATTCTGTTGCCATTGGTGTAAATATTTTGCCTTAAAATACAGACATTTTCAGTATTTCCAGAGACACATACTCAAAACCAAAATCATTTATTTTGGATTGTTGACTCCAGAATGGCTTCCAGTCTATATAACACTGATTGGATTATGTTTATTCAGCACATGCAAAGGTAGCAAAAGAGAATGAAGGGAAAATCTTGTATTGTTCTTCAAGTATCTTGGAGCTGTGCATAAAATAATGGTTAAAGCTTCTTAAGGTGCAAACTATTCTCTGTTATGTGGTGCTGCTGACTTTGTGTCCCAAGATTATGACTACATCAGTTTCGGTCTAGCTCAAAAAAGGCAAATGTGTTGTTTCCTGAGTCCCTGGTAAGAACTGTCATTTCTGGTCCATATGGATTTAGACAAGTCGAAAACACAAACATTATACTAATTTTGCTTTTTCACAATGAACAGTGACCCCATCCTAAACAAATCATATTTTCAAGTAACAGTGCCATTCATCAATAAACCATGCAAATTTTGTTTTAAAAAATGAACCACACACGATTCACTGAAGGTTAGTAAATTTAGGATGTAGTGGAGAAAGGAGAGAGGAGCACGATTTCCAAGGGTGAAGTAGCAGACAGGCATGGACTGCTCACAACAACGCATGGGTCAGGATGTTCATGCAGTACACACTACTGAGGTGTGATATGCACATACAGCATGGTGTTTTGGTTGTGAGAAGATGACATTTTTTGGCAGGCAGAGGGAGAGAAGGTTCCTGGACAATGCACCGCTGTTTGGGTAACAGAATGGGCATGGAGAAAGCATTGCTGGCAGCAAACGGATGAGACAGAGGATCAGCTGAATGAAATCATTACTGGGAGAGGAGGAGAATTGTGCATACACTGCAGGTAGCAAGAAGATACAAAATAGTAATGGTAGGAAGCCACATTCAAAATAAACTACTGGCACTGGAAGGAAGAGGAGTAGATTGAAATTACTACAAACCAAATGTGTGTGCTATCAGACCACAGAAGAGCACTAACTAGTAATGGCAAATGGTTGTGTGTGTACATGCCAGGAGGACAACCAATAATGTTGACGGAGTGTAACCAAGTAGTATTTGGTCTTCTATATGTGCAGCTCCCCTCTAAGCAGGATATTTTATCCAGCCAGATTCATAGTACATGGTAGGGAGATGCTAAAGTTTGGGTGGAAAGGAAGAGCCCTATATATGTGCATAGTCAATGGGGATTTTGGCAAAACGGTTACAATCTCTTGCATCCCCACAGGATTCCCTCCCAGCACCATTCAAAATGATGGGGGGGGGGTCATCATGGGCACACCGAGCCACAAGATGTAAAAAGCAGAGACGGGCACCACGGCTGTCCCATGGCTTTATCAGAAGTATTGGCACCAATGACAAAAACGGGAAACAAATTATTTATTCACTGGGACTCCCATATGGGTTTTCCACTATTCTTGGTTCACTGTGAGAGAGATGCCAGGCTAGAACCCCACGTTTTCCTATCTGTCTGCACATGTCATTTTCTTCCCACTGCAACCTCTGTCACAATTGTCTCACGCAATGCAGTGAGTAGAACACACATTGCAATCCTTACTTCTGTTTTTTTTGTCTTAGCTACATTAATTATGAGCAAAACCACTTCTTTGCCTATTCAAGTCAATCACCTATAGAAGATTCCATGAAAATGGTGCATGTGGTACTGAAAACTGTCAGACAACCATGTGGAAGGGAGGGGAACCCTACCGAATCCAGAGGGCCACAGACGGTCCCTCTGTATTCCTGTACTAGCTGTCTACAATCAAACTAAGACATCCCATTTGTGTGAACCAACTTCACATGGTAATACAATACTCATCAGAGCTCACACACAGGGTGGTTTTAAACATTATATAATAACAAAATTAGGTGACTGAGTCGGTCCGCTTGGTACAAGGTATCACAGGCTTTAAAGGTCAATACCAGCACCTTGAATTTACCTCAGAATCAAATTGGGAGCCTGTGTAGATAGAAAACTAGAGTGGTATCGTCCCTACAACTCTGTCCACTCTCTGGCCATAGCAGGGCTGGACCTAGGGTTGCCAGCGCCCAGGGCAACCCAAGCCCAGCCATGCACGCGCGCAGAGCGCACGCACGCTCCCAGCACTGCGTGATGATGTCACTTCCGGGTGGCAGGGAGGCTGCCTGTGCCGTTCGCCTGCCCCGCTGAGGGGGTAGCCGGCTTGCCGCAGGCCCCCTGTCCTGAGGGGCAGGTGAATGATGCGGGCGGCCTCCCAGCCACCCGCTCTGCTGCCGCCAGCTTGTGGTGCGGCAAGGCAGCTGGCTTGCCACACGGGTGGCACACTGACAGGGCGGCAGGCTTGCCGCATGCCCCCTGCTCTCGCGACAGGCGAATGGCGTGGGTGGGCTTCCACTGCCCTCTGCTCAGCCACCCGCACACTCCTGGGGGATGGCAGCTGCGCCTGGCACCCCCTCTTTGACAGCACCAGGGGCAGACTACCCCCCCCCAATTGATCCAGCCCTGGGCCACAGCATTCTGTACCAACTGTAGTCTTCAAGGGCAGCCCCACATAATCTGATCAAAATGTAATCAGGGCATGCCTCACAGTGGCAAAATCGTTCCCACCCAGGAAGGGTCGCAGATGGCTCACCAGTCAAAGTTGGTGAAATGGACTCTTGGCCACTGCTGCCACCTGTTTATCCAACAGGAGACCTGGGCCCAGCAGCACCCCGCAAGCTACTAACCTACTCCTTTAGGGGAAGTACACCACCATCCAGAACAAGAAATATCCAATTTCCTGGGTGAAACCTTCCCCCCACCAATAGCATCTCTGTTCTGTCAGGATTAAGTTTCAGTTTGTTAGTTCTTATCCCTGGGGTCTGTTGGAAGCATGAAATAGTTGTAGATCACACTTCAGCCATGCTACACATGAAGTATCCACTACTCAATTCTATTCCACTACTGAATTTTCCTTCAACTTTCAGGTACTATCAGTGTATTTTTTCTTAACCAAAGAAAACAATAAAATTTCGTATCCGTAAGAATACACTGCCAACTCTACTTCCTTATAAAACCTGCATTTTTTCTATGAAACGTTTACTTTCTAAAAACCACTTTAGGATCAAATTCCCTCCTCCATGGCATTGTCGAAACAAAAAGAGGGAGATCTTTTTTAGAAAACATGTTGTAGCAGGGTCAAAAACGTCTGAGTGAGGTTCAGAATTCAACAATTAATTCTTTTGAACTAGGGAAATCCCATAGATTTCCAGGCCAACTGAATGTTTTGCTTCACCAAGCAAAGCAAAGTGATCTGGTTTCTCTGAAATGACGTTTTGTTGAAAATGCCCTCCAAATCGGACATTTTGATGATTTTTGTGCAATATCATTTTAGTCTAGATAAATAATTCAACAGAGGCTATTAAAAATTAACTAGGGAAGGAGTTTTCATAGGAGAAGCCTACATACAGAATGCTTCTGGATTCTGCACAGCTAACCTAGGATTGCTGTAGCAGGGATATTTACAGGACAATCAGTTCTTCAGTAAGACTGATCATGTGTTTGCTTTGTAAAGAAAAGGGTCTGTCTTAAATCTCCTTCGTGTGCTTTATTTCTATGACTGTTAATGGCTACAGTCCACAAACCATTTATTCCAGGCTACTGAAGTCAATTGAATTGCTTCAGAATAAGTGGATTGTGGACAGCTGCCAGTGAGCAATACGTATACACTGAGATAAGAATGAACTCTTTGTCTTAGAAGCAAGACCACACCTATGGGCACAAGGAACTTCAACCTATGGGAACAAAGTAAGATCACGAAAAAGCAATCAGTGTTATTAAAAGAAAAACGTTATTTCAAAAACATGCACAGTGAAAAACAATGGGATTATCAAGTGTTACACATTATATTATAAAAACATGATTTTTCTAAAGTGCAAGAAGTATAAAATATCAAGAGGCTGATCTAACACACTCCTTACATATTAGGAACACAGAAACAACTGTACAGGAATCATCCGGGCACAATTCAACACCAATAAAGCCTACTTTAAAGAAGAAAAATAATGATACGTTATCAAAGAATAAAGCATCTTTGGAACCTGGAAGATCATTTCTGCCTATCAAGGCTGTAGAAATACAAGAACCATGTCTGATTAAAGCACACATTTTTATAGAATGCCATCAGTGAGGCAGCAGGATTTGAGTCCAGCGGTACATTAAAGACCAACAAGATTTCACAGTGTAAGCTTTTGAGAGTCAAAGCTCTCTTTTTCAGGTACTGAAGAAGGGAACTTTGACTCTCAAAAGCTTATACCCTGAATATCTTGTTGGTCTCTAATGTGCCATTGGACTCAAACCTACTGTTCTACTGCAGATAAACACAGCTACCTATCTGAAACTATCAATAAGGTAATCTCCTTGTGTTTTGTTGCATTCACTCTGGCACTTTGCCATTTTCTCCTCATTCATTTACATATCAGAATACTCTACAGGTTATAGAATGGAATGAAAGATACCCATCTTGCCAAACATCATTCTTGGGCACTGTTTTAAGGTCTAAAATACAAATATATCCCTCTTATTTAAAAAAAAAAAGCCTACTGGCAAAAAAATTAGCTTCAAGATTGTAAACATGCAGAATTGAAAACTTCATAAAGCCATTAGCCACTTAAGAAAAAGCTGTATTTTGTGAATAATGGACAGTTCTTATGGCATTGGTTATGGGCACCCATTGAAACACTGAGATGGACACAGGAAGCATCACATATAGAGTCAGTATATACATTCAACTCTCGTGTCACAATGATGTGGTTATTTTCACATGCTATTGTTTTATAGTTGTGGAAGAAGCTCTCCATTGCAAGACAAAACAACACGAGAATGAATTTCACATATTTCTGTGACCTACAAGTACCTGAAACTCTGGCAATAGCTTAAAGAGTTTACAAGTCTGTGGTGGAAACAGACATATGTAAAACTCATTGTCTTAAAATGCAGATTCATCCATCTATATAGCCTTGCACACTTTATGTGTGAATCAAGTCCTCCGTGTTGTGATAAAACCACACTCTTTTATCTTCTCTTCCTTTTCAAGAAGAAACGATTGTCATCAGCACTAACAGTCAAACAAGTTGCAACCACACTGTGTGGCACCAACCCATAGCTACAAATTACAGACGCACTTAATTCTTCCTCCTTCCTAACTCTTCTTTGCATTTCAAAGCTTCAGACCTACTAGCCAGACACCAGCCATTTCATTTACACAAGCGTGTATGTTAAAGGAATAGCACCTTGTGGTATATTTTCTTTATTGTCATGAATTTACTTCCAGTGGAATAAACTAGGGAAGTTTCCACCACAGTTTACATAGTCACAAAGCTATTATTATTGGATTACTATCAGAGCATCATGTCAGAGATACTGTCCAATATAAATGCTGCTTTCTTAATAAGATATTATTGCTAGTTAGTTGTATATGTTGTGCCAGCAAAGTCACACCGGCACTTTTGATCATACAAACACTTTCCTGTGCACCACTGATGTTGCAGACATTGCTAATAACCACAGTAATTATTGAGAGAAATTAAAGCTTCCCTGTTAACTACTGTGGGAAAAACACAGTTGTACGTACAACACTCTGGGCTGTTTTTTGGAAGAGAAGCAACAACAGGATGGAAAATGCAACAGCAAGAAAATGAAAGACAAAATATTTTAATGGTGTGTCTTAGTCATAAATGGTAGGGAGAGCATATTTATGGTTAACTCTAGTGTTTCTTAATACATACAGGCTACAGATAAACAAAATGTATAATGGTGAAAATTTTCAAGAGAAATGAAGACGGTCAAAATGATAACATTGTTTCTTACTCCTTTAGACAATGCACAGCTTTTTTGACCTGAAAGCAATTCCTCCTGCACACCACAACATCCTCTCTCCGGATCGACTTTCGGTTCCCTGCACCACTTCGTTACACAATTGCTCCATCAAAACAAAACAAGCAAAATGTTGATAGTTTTGCAGAAACAGCATGCAAATCGAGAGCATGAGCATCACTGATGGAAAGCAGAGAACAGCTGGTTGTTACATGACCAGGAATAAAATTCAGGGTTCTCTACATTCTTTCATTCCAAAATACAACAGCTACAAGGAGGAAACTATTTAATCTCGTGTAGTCTCACCTTCCTCAATGGGAATACACAAAAGTAAGCCAATCACTATCTCCACCATCCCCAACCCCAAATCTTCACACACAAAAAACCCCTAGATCACTGTGAATTCGTTTCTCAGGCAAAGATAAATAGTCAACATGATTTGACAATATTTACTGTAGATACCCTTGGCCTGTTAATCTGTGCACGGAAGTGTATGTGCCCATTAGCACATGCAGAAGTGTGGGCACGTACAGTATGTGTGTCCGTAGGAATATACATGCATCTGTACACAATTGGGTGTGAATGGATGCACCTGCAACCACCCACAAATACACTGAGAAAGTATACCATATGTATCAACTTAAAGCATCCTGGTGCTCTGATTCTAAGCATGTATTTTACTCGGGAGACACTGATTTCAACATCATTTATCGCTACGTAAGTATGTTTAGAATTTGGCTATCAGGGAATTTGGCTATCAGGCTGTAACATAAAGCAACACAGTCAGGATATGGAGTGGAAGGCGGAAATTCAACTCTGGCTCCCTCCTGTGGGATACTGGAAGACGTGACCAATTTCAACCTTTTTGCATGTTTAAAAATGGCATTCTCAATATTCGCCAGGATTAAATGACTTGAGAATCATAGGGTGTATTTACATGGTTACATGCCAGAGATATAATTGACAGTGATCCAAAGAACTGATCAATGAAAAGGGCTTGCACTAACCCGAATTATAATTTTTATTAACCTTTATTTATTAACTGACCCCATGCCATATTATAAACTTATTTTGAAAATCCCCCACTTTCAAAAGCAATTTGACATGAATGCCAGAGGGAAAGGGGTGCTGCAGTTTGAGCCCCCTAAGGATCCCAAAACAAATTTCACAATTCTTTATAATCTGGGAGCAGAAATCTTCATTAGGATCTGAAGAGCCGTTTACATCATTACATCGCTCCACGTGTCCAGAGGGTTTAGGACATAAGAACTCAGGACAGCAGCCCCAGCCCCATCACCTGCCACAGAGCAAACCACTTTTGAAAGTGAGGAAATTTTCAAAATCATCTTTGATATGGATGGGGAGGCGTTGCCTGCCCAAGCCCTTGGGTGTGCCTAAAGCAGCTCTTTGGATCTTGGGCCTTGTAAGTAAACATTCTGATTATTGATTTTGGCAGCAGTCCCACACAGAAGCTGCTTAAATGCCATTTAGATCAATGGGATTTAAGCAACACAGCCGTGTGCAAGATTGCAGTCTTTGTATTTCCAAACTTTTCTTCTGTAACAGACAGCCTTTATGCTCTTATGTGTTTGTATATTTAGTATACTTACATTTACTTACTAGAACTCACAAGGAAAGAAAATAACAAAGTTAACTAGGATGAAATATATTTTGATTCACATAAGTAAATTTGTGATTCTCTATGTCATAGAATATATATTGTTTTTTAAAGCATGTTTTAAAATATGCACTATTTTCCAGCTGCACTGAAACAGCTCCTTTGCTTAGTGGTGTCCTAAGGGTATTTTTGGTTTTAAATTTTAAATAAACAACACTGTTGCCCTGTTAGGCTGTTTCAGTCTATCCTGGAAACCAATCTTTAGGCACATCATGATGCTTCTTTGACCATTGCTCAGTGGCCATTAACATTGTCTGTTACGTCCAAGGAGATTAAACCATTTCCACTGCAATCCTAACAACACTTTTCTGGGAGTAGACCACACTGAGAAAAAGACTCTAAGCAGACCTGCTTAGGACTGCACAGTTCATGGACTAACAGTTTGCCGAATTTATTTTATGTATCACAGCAAAATAATCTCTAAGCTTAAATCAGGGGGGCAAGGGTCTGATTTTTTTTAATACCCAAAGCTAAAATTTCCGTTTTTAAAAATGCATTGTCGGCGGGGAATGAGGTGGGTTTGCACTTCTGCAACCTATGAGCTGAGGTTCTGTTTGAGAAGCTCCTGAAAACAGGGACTTGCCACAACAGCACCTTGGCGGCTCCAGCATTACACATGCATCACTAGCATAAGAGCAACACAACAGACTTGTTTTTCGGGAGGACTGGGGGGCTGTTAAGAACCCATATAAAAATTTGCTCTAGTTTATGGTCCTTTTAAGAAGTCCCATACATCTAGAATTGTAAAATTATCTAACTATAAAAACTAATTTTGTTTTAACTCTAGTAAATACAGAAAGACATTTTAATATATATTTTTTAAAAAAACATACCACTAAATAACATATGTATCTATCTATACATGAACAATAATTTATCGTATAAATATTGTAGCTGTCTCTTTACTGGCATTTGGGAAAATGATTCCCTGAACCTGATTATTTTATGCACTGGAAAAGATATTGATTTAAGTATCTGACGGTTTGCTAGATGTCTTCATTACCCACTTACAAAGTAAACAGACAGACAAAAAATATCTCTTCTTATTATAGAAATCCACCTCTTGAAAACAGCTACCTTTTACAAGTGTGTTGAATCTGCTGCTGGTTGACAATACTCTTTGTACCTCAGGCTAACCACCAGAGCTTTTACTGCTGTTGCTGTTATTATTTTGCTTGACAATTTTTCACACTAGAACACACATCATTTCTCAGTGTAGGCCAAAAACTAAACTTAAAAAGCCAGCATTATATATATTGGAAAACTCTTCTTGGTTCTCTGTTCCCCATAGCTCTGTTCTCTTTGAAGAATTCATGGCACAAGTTTGCATTATAAATTATATTCCTAATCAAAGTCCTGCTTCCACAAAAGGCATGGAAAAGTGGCCACCCGAGTATTTAGTGCTTCAGAAAAAAAGAGATATAAATGTTAAAAAAGTGCTCAAAAAGAATCTAAATTCATATATATATATATGTATATATATCAAGATGGAATTAGAAGCACATGTCTCTTAGATTCATAGAAGGGGGACATGTAGGTATCTTCACCGAATGATGCCATACTGAAAAAAACTCACATGCCCACCTTTGCCTCCTATTTTTTGGCACTTTCATGATATGTGGCTGTTTTACCTGTTGTCCCTGCTAAGCTCCGGTAACTGGCCCGGTGCACAAGCACTTTAGAAACTGGGATTTTTGTTCTAGGGATCTCACTTTTGGTGGGCTGGTGATGTGCAATGTGATGGCTGTTAGTGACATCTGGACCATGGCTGCCTTGTGGCGATGTAAAATGCTTGATACTGATGGGTATCTTGGAATCCTTGAGTGAAGTTGCATGGGTTTTGACTGGGCATGTGCTGGTTACTGGAGACAGTGGCTTGCAGCAAGTCACAGAGGTGACATCTGCAGAAGTCATGGCAGCTGTGTTTTCATCTGGATCGGTGTACAGATCATAAAGAGCATCCCCGCTGTAGCTGTCCCTGGGAATTACCTCTTTCTGGATACTGTTAGTATTGTCTTCTTCAGGTCCGGGGGTAGTAGAATCCCAATAGCCCTCGTCACTGCTGGGAACAGCCTCTTGTTGCTCCTTTTCCCTGCTCTTCTGATCTTTGTGGTGAACTGGAATCTGGTTGAGGCCAATGCATGTCTCGCTTGTTGACCCATCCTGAACCCTTCTGCCATCTTTGGAGGCCTCAAGCGATGTCCCTCCTGGTGTCTCCTGTGACTTCTCCTCCGCTTGAGACAACGTGTCCCAGAATTCCGGGGCGCAAGTGTCCTCCACTTGTTCAGGGCTGGCCATCTCCTCTCCTCCGCCTTGGTAAGCCACTACGCTGGGAGGCTTTTTGGAGGCCCCCGGTTTGCTGACCCCAGCAGTGCTCTTGTCACTTCCACCTCCGCCACTGCCTCCACCGCTGCCCACGTCATCCTCCTGGTCAGCAATAATGTCCCCACAGCCTGTAAGAGAGTCAAAGCTTTTCAGTGAAGTCACGTCAGCAAACATCAAACAAATACGGTCAATGGACGGCTCAGAGGGTGGATCGAGAGAGGAAGGGTCGGGGGCTGCTGCCTTCTCTTGGCTGCGCTCACACTCAGGTTCAAGAGGGGGGGGAGGCTCGATGGGGATGTCACCTGTTATAGCCGAGTCCTGCTTGGTCTCTTGGCCCTCGCTGCCAGGTGGCTCGGGGTGCCTCTCCTTGGCCTGGATCCCGGGGGGCTCCTCTCCCTGGGGGCCGTGCGGGACGGCCCCCACGTCCTGCTTCTCTTGAGGGGAGGCAGGCTCAGCGGCCTGGGGCGGCAGCAGCTGGTCCCCAGCGGCCGGGCTTGGGGAGACTTGGGCGGGCGGCCGCGGCGCCTCTTCTTTGATGCATTCCAGGCTGGCAGTCAGGGAGCCTGGCATGAGGCGGCTGGGGCTGGGCTGGCTCTCGGCCTCGTCTTCCTTGGCGCCGCCGCCGCCGCCGCCGGGCTTGCTGTCCCTCCGGGGCCACCGCATGCTGCTGAAGAGCCCCTTCAGCCCCCCACGCCCCTTCGGCCGCTCGCTTTTGCCGCCGTTTTTGCGCAGGAGCGCAAAGAAGCTGTGCGACTTGCCCACCGCCGCCGAGGAGGCAGAGGAGGAGGAAGAGGAGGCAGGCTCCTTGGCCCCCTCGCCCAGCTGGACGTCCCCGCTGCTGCCGCTGCCGCCGCCGCCGCCGCCGCCCGGGTCCTCCTTCTTGCCGCCCTCCAGCGCTGCTTCGGCCAGCCCGTCGTGCGTCTTGCTCCGCACCATGCCCGCCTGCCCGCCGCCGCCGCCGCCTTCGCTGCCTTTGCCTTTGCCGCCTCGCACTGTGCCGAAGATGCTTGGCATGGCGCCGCCGGATTTCCTCCGCTTAAACAGTTTGAAGGCCGTCCGGTTGAGCTTGCCCGAGGGCTGCGGCGGCTCCCCCACCGCCGTGGGCTCGCCACAATCGCAGTGCACGTCCATGGCGGCGGCAGCGGAGGAGGAGGTGGCCGCCTTCCCCTCCTGCAGCCCCCCGCGGCTGCCTGCGCCCGAGTTGCCTCGCTCGCTTACTGACAGCCTCGCCGCCGCCGCTGCCTCCTGCTCGTCTCCATGGCAACCGAGGCAGGGCTAAGCAGCTTTCTTCAGGCCTGGGCCGGAGCCAGGCCTCTCTGCCGTCCACTCCCAACCAACCTGAGCGACAGCAGCCACCGTCTGAGCCGAGGAGAAAGAAGGGAGGCGCGGGCGGCTCCCCTCCCCTCCCCATCCCACTCCATCTCTCCGCTGCTCTCGAAAACCTGGGAGGGGGAGGCTTATATAACTTAATCCATAAGGGGCTGCTGTGACTGCGGCTGCTCACACTCGCGGAGCATATGTTTGTGCAGGGAGCCATGGGGAGGGGGGAGGCGCAGCTTTATTTGGGGCACATGATGAGTCGGTTACTTGCAGTGTTGTCATGATAGTTAGAAAACAGTTTCACCCCACACATTTTTATAGCCCAATCCTAAACCCTTGTAGATCAATGGGCTTAGAAGGGTTAACTGTGTGCATATTAGGGAAGATATGCGTCTCAGGTTGACTGAAGAAAGCACAATTGTCTTATTGTTTCAAGTGGGTAGCCATGTTAGTCTGTAGTAGAAAAGCAAGAATTGGGTCCAGTAGCACCTTAGAGACCAACTAGATTTCCAGGGTATGAGCTTTCAAGAGTCAAAGCTTCAGCTCTCAAAAGCTCATGTTCTGGAAATCTAGTTAGTCTCTAAGAAGCTACCAGACCCAATTCCTGTCTTTTGTGCGCATTGCAAACCAAATACATTGCACTTCTTCTGTGGGATCTAATGGTCTTTGCCAAAATCTTGAAAAATGTTGACTTCAAAATACATATTTTGCATTTCCCAATATCACAGAAAGTCTTAGTCCCTTGATACAAAAACGTTCAGAATTTCAAAGTTCAGTACACACTTCTGGCAATGAAGTGCAGTTCAGTAGTAAATCAGATGTTACGAAGTAGCAGAAATAAGTTCAGCTGTCAAGTAAATTCCTGCATTAGATACACGTTCAGGTTTGACATCCACCTATGCAGATTATGTAGACTTTTAAAAATCAATACCAGTGGAAGGTTTGGTGGGGAGGTGGGGGTGGGAGTTCAAGCAGCTCTGCAGAAGATATGCCTATCTTGTTATATCCAAGGAAAACAGAGATCCTGTTCCTAGGGCCTTAGCATTCATGCATCTTCTCAGATACAGATATATGTCTGATTTCTTTACATTTTAGATTTTTTAAATCAGGTGTGATATAGTGGAGCATTTCTATAGTTGCACAATAGAAAGATGGTATAAACAAGCCCATTGCCACTTACATTGCAAAAGACATCAAAGAATTTTTAACAGTGGTGACGATTGCAGCCATTTCTATTCCCACCCTCCTCCGCAATGAAACTGCTGTCAGTCCTTCCTGTCAGTCCTTCCTTTCCTACCCTGACCTGGATAGCCCAGGTGAGCTGGATCTTGTCAGATCTCAGAAGCTAAGCTTGGTTAGTAAGTGGACAGGTCCAACAAAGACCAGGGTTGCAGATGAAGGTAATGGCAAACCACCTTTGTTAGTTTCTTGCCATGAAAACCCCACCAGGGGTTGCCATAAGTCAGCTATGACTTGATGGCATTCTCCACCACCACCACTTTCCTTTCTTACAGCTTCTGAACAGTTTTGTTAAAGACCCATTTTCCCAAAACATTTTGCATTCACAAGGGTAACAGCTGGAATACCTCCCATGATGCATACATGTGAAAATGTTTCTCATCCAAATGTAACTTGTTCCAAGATGATCCAGAGAACAAAAGATAGATTTCTGGATAGCTCCACTACAAGGAACAATCTTTTTAAAAATAGTGAAGGTAATATGTTATAGTGGGGAAAGCATGTTCACCTGAGTATTCATGGAGATCATTCAAAAAGCTATCTGGCAATTGCAAATGTCACCTTGACCCTGAAGAGAATGGTGGACTGGATCCTATGGAGAAGGAGTTCATTGTCTAAACAACTTTCAACAAACCATGGTTTGTCATGATCTCTGAATGTAGCCTTTGTTCAAATGTCAGGAGCAAATATCTATTCGTACAAACTGAGATTCTAACCCAGTGTTTAATTCTGGTTTAGTATCTCAGTTTGTGGGAAGGAGGGAAGCTGCAGGTTGCCCAGGCACTCTCATTGGAACATTACAACACATGAGAATTAGAAGACTTCCAAAACCTGGAAGTCTTTAATTGCATGCTAGGAAAGGAAGGTGGGAGCATTTGAGCATGATGATTAACCAGGTTCATTAGGGCTTTGTTCACTAATGCTGCAGTCACACACGTTGGATAACGCACTTCCAATGCACTTTAGCAATTGTTCTGCAACTGGATTTTCCTGTGAGAAGTCCACTTGCAAACGATTGCTAACATCCATTGAAAGTGAATTATCCTACATATGTGAAAGCATGTCTGCATCGAATGAAACAGAAACTGCCATCTTAAGCAAAGCTACAGTCTTCTAAAACCATTGAGTTCAATTGATTTACAGTGCAATCATAAACAGAGTTACGCCAGTAACTCTTCTTAGAATTACACTGTTAGAAAGGTATAACTTTGCTTAAGATTGCACTGAAAATGTATTGTACCTATTCTTGTACAGAAACAGCACATAGTTGTAAATTTTGCCCACTAGTCCAGTTTATACTTTGAACAGGAACAATTTGTTCTTACACATCTTCAACACTTGTGCCAGGAGGGTGAAGATGTCAGCAGGAAGAGAGAAGCAGATGAGCAGACAAACCCATTACAACTTTCCCATTATTTTTATTTTATCTTTCCTGCATTTTGTGCTGTCTCCATGTCCTTCCATTCCCCTTGCTCAGTGATTCAGAACAAAGGTGTTACATAAACAAATCACACGCAACTTGCATTGGGAAAAAATATATTCAAATTGAAAGTTAAGAGCTAGTGGCTTGTAGCCATATGATACAAATACACATTGCAAGTAGGACAACAAGAAGCAGAAAAACTGAGTGAGGCATCATCATCATCATAACAACAACAACAGCAACACATTTTTTTACTTCATTCTCAGCCAAACATGACTCCTGAAGCATCTGACAATGCAATAAAATACCAGAAAATGCTGTGAAATATAATAAAAACATAGACAAAACAGAACAAAATTTCTTGAAGCATAAAAACACAAGCAATGTCATTGACAGCATGGAGGAGTGGTTAGGGAGACCGGGGTTCAAATCCTCATTCTGCCATGGAAGCTCACTGTGTAACCTTAGGCCACTCTCAGCCAAACCTACCTTACAGGGTTGTTGAAGGACAAAATGCAGAAGGGGGTGAATGTTGTACATTACTTTGGGTCTCCATTGTGGAGGAAAGTGGGGCATAAATGAAGTAAAGAAATAAATTAATTGAAACAATAAGGCAATAACCTTCCTAAAAGGAAGGTCTTGAATAACAACAACAGCAGCATTTATATACTACTCTTTAGTGCCTCACCCACAGCAGTGAACAAGTTAGTGTTGTTATTATCCCCACAATACAGCTGGGGAGCTAGGGCTGAGAGGAGTGGCTTACCCAAGGCCACCACCATGGCAGTAGCAGGATTCAAACCAGTAGAGTACTAATTTGCAAGCAAACCACTTAACCACTGTGCTATAGCAGCTCTTCTGTGCTATGGCAGTCCCCATATTTGACTGTGCTACAGTCAGTCTCCGAACTATGGGGAGGGAAGGAGGCATCCAGGAATCTCTGGGCAAGATGTTCCAGAAAGCAAGTGCCACAATGGAGAATACCCTTTTGCTAGCTGCCAACTGCAACACTTCAAAAGGTGAGGGCACTTGAATAAGGCTTCTCTGGAATACCTGAAAACATGAGTGGAGGGGCTGTAGTTCAGTGGTAGAGCATTCGCTTTGTTTTTATTTATTTATTTATTTATTTATTTATTTATTTATTTTATTATAGACAAGTTAAAAGATAGAACAAGAGAAAGTGGAACAAAACAGACAACTACAAAGGGCCTAGAATGGCCTACAAATCAATCTACAAAGTAAAAACAGTAAGAAACATAATAGGCATATTATTAAGCCATTACAGTTTTTCCGCCTACAACACTTCCCTCTTTATTATCAATCAACTTGTAGTCTCATTAATATCTTTTTTCTATGACTCTTCTTCTTGATATCTCAGAACCTTATTCTTAAAAATCTAAACCACAAATCATTAATTCATTTTCCTTTGTCTCTTGCAGATAGTCCATAAAGGGTTTCCAATTTGCCATGAATTTAGAGAGTGTTTTATTCTAACAAACGCTGTAAGTTTGGCCATCTCAGCTAAGTCCATCATCTTTCCAGTCCAATCTTCCAATACAGGTAGTTTGCACTTCCATTTCTGAGCATATAAGAGCCATGCCGCTGTTACCATATATAGAATTCTAATACTATGTTCTTTTTCCAATTTACTGTCCATAATTCCCAACAAATAGAACTCTGGTTTAACCTTTAAGATTCCCTGCATTAACAAATGTACTTGCAGCCAATTTTTTTTTGCTTTGTTTCAAGTCCACCAAAGATGATAAAATGTTCCTTCCTGTTGTTCACATTTCCAACATTTATTTGAGACACCATAAGCCATTTTTGCAATTTTGTCTGGAGACATATACCACCGGTACATCATTTTGTAAAAATTCTTGAGAGTGGAACACAAAGTAAATTTGAGGCCCTTAACCCACATATTTTCCCATTGACACTTTTGTATATTATACCCAAAATTTTGCCCATTTTGTTATACATTCTTTGACAAATTCTTCCTCTGTATCAAATTTCAACAACAGTTTATACATTTTCTTAATTAAATGATCATCCTTTGTACATGTTTCTTTTTCAAACTCTGTCCTCTCTTGCTGAAAACCCCATTCTTGTCTAATTTAAACCTTTCTAAAAATTGCACATAAAAGAACCATTGACATTTATAGCCTTTAGCTAATAATTCTTCCCTGGTCTTCAATTTACACTCCCAGAAACACTACTAAGTCTCCATAAGTCAACCAGTCCTTTTTAGTTATCATTTCCTTTCTATAGAAGGCAGAGCATCCTCTTTAAATGCAGTAGGTCCCAGGTTCTAAATCCTGACTTTTCCAGTTAAAATATTAGGTACTGGCTGGTGTGCAAAACTTCTACATGAAACTCAGGAAAGCTGCTGCCAATCGGAGTAGAAAATACCAACCCTGATATGCTAGTACAAGGCACCTTGTATATACTATTTCATAAAAGGGAATATAGAGGAAGTGGTTATCCTACAGGCATGTAGAACATGGGTCGTTTATGTCTTTGCAAATACATATAATAAATGACAGATTGATTTTGTACAAAAATGTGAATGAGGGAGAAATGTGCTAGAGTGTGGTAGGTTATACAGCATTGTATTAGCATAGCAATAAAAATAATGAGGGGACTATGTTTTTATGTAAATAAAATGGGATTTAAGTCAGAATCATGAGTTTATCCCGCCCCCGCCCCCCCCCCCCCGCCCACATACGTTTCAAAATGTAAGATATAAAGTGGCAAATGTATTTATTTAGTGTATTTCTAAGGGTAAGGCAGTAGGAAAACAGGATGACTCAAAATGCAATGTTAGACTCAATGAAGGAAGTCATATCCTCCAGTCTGTAAAATTTTAGCAAGGCTGATAAGAATGTTTTGGAGGATTTTCATTCATAAGGTTGCCATAATTTATTTATTTTTAAATTTATTTTATTTATGTCATTTATAGTCCACCTTTCTCACTGAGACTCAATGAGGATTACACAGTGTGAGATTAATACAGGACATTTCAATAAATAATGCCATAGGGTTAATAAATACAAGTTTACAAAGACAGCATTAGCAAGAATCTAATACTGAGGTGAAGAAATGCTGAAACGGAACATAAGCAGTTTTAGGGCTGACATTAGACAACATGAAGCACAGATAACTCATAGGAGCATGTATTTAAAACAACAGATAGTATGTAAGGCACCATAGTGGTAAAGTCTATGGTCCCTAACTGATTAGCAAAGTATCTGAGACACCATCCACACAATACAAAAGCCTTTCTGAATAATTTGGGTTTGCATTCTTTGAGGAAAGCTAGGAGAGTGGGGGCTCTCCTGACCTACTCAGGCAGGCCGTTCCACAGGGTAGGGGCCACCACAGAGAAAGCCCGGGTATGGGCTGCTGTTGATTTCGCCCATTTTCAGGGTGGTACCTGCAGGAGACCCTGTTCAGATGAGCGAAGTTGCCGTGGAAGAACACAGAGAGGGAGGCAGTCCCATATGTATGCTGGGCCAAGGCCGTTAAGAGCTTTGTATTGAACTGAGCATAGTAACTGATAGGTAGCCAATGGAGTGACTGCAGAATGGGGGTGATGCTCATGCTTCCATTCACTCCTGATAACAGTCATGCGGCAGCATTTTGCTCCAATTGGAGTCTCCTAGGTAACTTAGATGGGAGACTTATGTATAGTGCATTACAATAGTCAAGTCTTGATGTTACCATCGTCAGAAGTGACTTGACGGCACATAACATATACGTCCTCAACAAACCTCAGGGTGGTATCCATGCTTCTCCTCTCCTTCAGTTTGTGCTCACAATAACCCAGCAAGGTAGCTTAAGCTGACAATGCCTGTCAAAAGGTAACTATGTATGTTTCATGGAAAGCAGGAATATGAACCTGGATCTCCCTGGCTCTAGACCGACTCTCAGACCACTGCACCATACTCGCTGGCTTTAGTCATATGCTTCCAGTAGCTTAGAGAGCCTGATCCTATGTTTACTTGAAAGTAGATTCTATAGTATTCAAAGAGTTTTACTTCCTGGTAAGTGTCCATAGGATTGCAGCTGGAACATTCATGCTTCTCCTGTGGTGATTTAATGGAGGTCTTGATTCCCCTGTGGTCTTGATTCAATTGAAAGGTCCAGCACTTGTTCCAAGCATAACAAGGAACCAACATTAAAAAGTCATTGTTCATGGTATTTTTAAAAAGATGCATCATCATCTGGTGTGAAAATGGCATGTCTGTATTCACCTTTGGTCAAACTAGAGAAAATGATAGTACAATTAATTGATCATTCCTCTACCATAGTGCTTTATCTTACACCAGAAACAAGTTCTTTTTTAATAAATCCAAGAAAAACGAGACTGTCAAAACATAAGAAACACAAAAAAGTAATCACAGACTAATCCTATTCATGTCTACTCACAAGTGGACCCAGAGCTGCCTCTTTGTTCAGACAGGCTTATTCCCCAGGCATAGGATTGCAACTTTAGGCTGTGATACAGAATACATTTTCTTGCAAGCAGCTCAAAAGAAATCAATGGGATTTCATTTTTTCACTTCTAAATAACCTGTCAATGCTTTGAAGTCTAATTACTGGAATGTATGGAAATGCAGAGGATCTGAAAATAATTGATATAAGTAAATATCTGCAATAAA
Organism: Eublepharis macularius; assembly: GCF_028583425.1. Taxonomy (NCBI): domain Eukaryota; kingdom Metazoa; phylum Chordata; class Lepidosauria; order Squamata; family Eublepharidae; genus Eublepharis; species Eublepharis macularius. Next base: position 156,231,611 of record NC_072792.1, on the reverse strand, counting down.
AATACATAGCATACGAAACGGGGCGTGTGATCAGCTGCTTTCTGCATGCTTTCCCCCCACATAATCAGAACACTTTCAGAGTTGAAATCATGCTCCATGTTACCAACTATAGAGCACTATGTATATCTGGAATCTGGGTCAGGGAGAGTGCCTTGTGAGTTTGCTATAGGCCTGTTTTTTATTCTCCAGCAGAAAAGGCTTCTGATGTTAGGTCCAGAGGTCTAGCGTCCGCCTTGCCAACAACCCACCCACAGCTGCCACATTACATAATGCAGATATTCACACAAAACCATTCTTTCAAGACCCAAGTAAACAGAAGCCCATGCTGGAAAAAAGTGAACAAAAAAGCCTCACAAATAGAGTTGGAAGCAACTGTAGAATATAATTAAACGTTTACCAGTAACAAATCCTGATTTTTTTGCAACATTTCCTTCAGATATTCCACCATAGGGTTTCTCAAAGTCATATGAAGAACAAAAGGGTCTTCTTCTTTGTATGTGTGCATATGCGCCTCCATAGAGAGCTACATCTGTATCATGCTATCACTAATGATTTCAAGATGCTTGCGGCAAATAAAACCTTTTCAATTATCAACTGGCTGTTCTAACATTGTTCTTTCTGATAGTTTTAGTATTTTTTAACATGGACTTTTATATGCTGGAAGCCACTTTGCAAGACTTTTTAGACTGAGAGCTGCGGGATAAAAGTCATTTAAATAATAATAATATGGAAGGATTGTAGATAACACATAGCTCTCATATCTCAGTAATGAAATGGGCTAGACTCTTACTTCAGGAAAAGTATTAAAGCTGGGAATTCAGAGAAACTAGTAGATCAGATTGTTATAACACTGCAGTGATATAGCAATGGCTAATTTAAAGAAGCCCTGCAGTGGTAAGGGGGAAATTGCAGACATAAGGGGCTGAGACAAGAGAAATGCAAGGTCAGAAGTAAACACCACCATCAGGGTGTTCCATCATGGCAAATGCCTGCATTCACAAGAGCTACATGGAGAATCTTAAGAGTGTGGAAGAAGTCTTAGCGTTGGTGGCGAACACCACCCTTTTCATAGTTACATATTGTTGCTGTCCACAATATCCACCCGTCCAACATTTTTAATCTTCCCCTTTCTCTATTACAGAGAGAGAGAACAGTAATGAGACAACTATCTATCTCACTTGTGGTATATATGCACAATCAAAGGGCTCGCCCTTGTCTTTCCTTTTTAAAAGGAAAGCACATAAGAGGCAACTCAGCCACTCTTGTGTCCGAAAGAAAGAAAATAAAGAGGAAATAATGTTGAGTAGGAAAGGTATTGTGCTATCCTGAGCAGAGTGACACCTTTCTAAGTTTAATAATGTCAAGAAGGATGCCAATGTGTTTAGAACTGAGTCGCTTGCTTGGTTCTAATGATATACACAGCTGAAGGGCTTGGGTTCAAGTTTTTCTTCTGCTATGAGATCCTGCAGGCACCCATAGATTTTAGCCTAACTTCCAATTTAGTAGAAGGGAACTAAAAGAGACTTGCTTTATAGGATTATTGAGGGCAAGTGCAATAAGGGAGATCTGCTCCGATGGATTAATGACCCAGTGTTAAAGACTGGTTAGATATTGATAATCTATGACCCCCCAGGGAAGAAAAAAATGATACCCAGAAAAACATTTGCAATATGGACTGTCATATTGGAGGATTATTATCTGATTTCCCATTTCCAGGGCCAAACCAAACACAATGGTGAAGTTCCCACATCAGATCTCTCCACTTTTTTAAAACTTTAAAGCAGGCACAAGGGGCAATGACTTTGACTGGAGCAGTGGTGTGGTACCTGTTAAGTAAATGAAACAAAAAAAAATCACGAGATCCACTCATAGATCTCCCAAGACACATCAGCTTGGCTCCTGGAAGGCTTCCAGCAAAAGTGGCAGAAGTCACCTGACTAGAGACAGGGAGAGAACTCGATGCCTTTTGATCATGGACTGGTTGAGGCCAGTTATATTCACTATTTTACTCTAGCAGCAATCAATGAGGTAGTTCATTTGTGGCCACCACTGTAAGGTGAACAGCGTGGGAGGGGAAAGCATACTTTAATCCCTGGGAAGCCGTGTGGGAGATTGCAGGGAGCATTTTATTGTCAGCACTGTGCAAATCTGCAGCTGCAGAGTAGCTGGCATCTCTAGTGGGAACCAGGCTGCTGATATCAATGTGGGTTTCTGGGCAGGCAGAATGATGATTGCTATGTGCCAAGATAGCCCCTGACTCCACAGTTATCTTCTAATGGTTACCAATAAGGGCAGACAATCTCCTTGCCACTCACAGTGGTAGTAGATACATCTCAGCAGAGAAGTATCTCACTATCAGTACTGCACATGAGCGTGTGTTCTTTTACAGCAATCCTGTTTGGATTCCTGGTTTCCAACCTAAAAGAAAAAAAATTATAGTAGAAACAATTTTTTTTGCTGCTTTTACCCACAGCAATGTGTGATGTGGGTTATTTTAAAATAGGGCATAGTTGATATTGTTCCTGGCCAGAGAGATTTACTTCTAATTAATAAGATGGCAGTGCATTAACCTACTGCATTTTATTTAAACCCTCTCCAATTAATCCTACTACAGAACAGTATATGTAGTGCCATGGCTCTCTTAAGAACCTTCAACATCCAATCCCAGATTTATATCCATAAGGATTATGGCTGATGTTGGGATTTTAATTTCTTCTATCGACTAACTAGATAGAAAAGACAAAAGGCTAAACCCAGAAAGCAAACAAATCAAAACTGTAAATACAATCTCTTTGTCTGGTTATATGACTCTAAATAGTTATGGAGGATAAACCATGGTCTTACAAATATCTCTCTGTAATACAAATGTTACTGATATCTACATCTCCACTTGAAACACAGGAATAAGATTCTCACACGTGTAGCATTTTGTCATAATCTAACACATATTTTCCTCTTAATGTCCTGCTCTTCATTCATTTCAGACACATGTGTACTTATATATGAAAATGCATGCCAATTAACATGAAGCTGCTTTTTCCTGAATTGGATCATTGGTCCAGTCCGTATCGCAACAGGTAGCAGCTCTCTAGAAAAAAGGTCTTCTCAACTGGACATGAAAAGGGTTAAGCCTGCAACCTTTTTCATGCAAGCAGGCACTCAGCCAAATGAGTCATGGCTTCTGTCCTGTTGCTGAAAAACATATACCTGGAAACAGATGCAGGGATCAAGCAACATTGATGAAGGTAGGTTTTGAATCCTGTGGGTGGGAAAGCCACTTGTATGTGTGTGGGGTAACTTGGAGGGTAGAAACAACGGGCAGGAAAAGGATTGTGTGCTCCTCTTCCTGACACATCAAAATCTCCATAACACAACTTAAGGTCTGAATGTGGAAGAACAGCAACCTGCCTAAATAACATCTAGAAGGTTTAGAGCTGGGATGAAATCTGAACAAGAGATTTTCCAGCTCTCCTACTCATTGCAACTAATAAGCTATATTAGCTCTCCATTATAACAGTCTTCACACTGGAAAATTCCCAAATAACTGAAGCATGGCAATTTGGCCTGGGGTTCTGCTCGGTACAGCATATACCATAATGATTAATCCAGTCCTGACCTTAATGCTCAAGTCATGTGGTTAATTTTGCCTTCTGTGGTTATGTAGGGTTCATCGCAAGCTCTGTTGAAACAAGCGCAACAGCTGATGAAGACCACTCTGTTTTTTAAAAAGGAACTGCCCATTCTTTCTCATTGCCCCTTATACCTTTGTATTATCTGAATAATTTTTATTAAATGTCTGAAATTTAATATACATAGAAAACCAAGGTCAGAGATAATGCAATCTGGTTTTCATTCAATACATATACTGTGTCTGTTATGATACATGGAAATTTTTCATGAAGACCTACATGAAGGAAGTCATGAAAGCCCTCGTGCTTTAGCAGTTAGTGTGCCAGGCTAGGATCTTGAAAATCCAGGTTACAATCCCCATTCTGTCATGGAAGCTCAGGTCAGTCACTCTCTCTGAGCCTAGTATACTTCACAGGGTTGTTGTTGTAAGGCTAAAACGCCCCTTGGGTGAAGAGCAACATTAAAAAGTACTACATAAATAAAGAGTACAGCCTCTGAAGACAGAATGTACCTTTCTCACTACTAGTTTTGGAGAGGTAGCGATGAGATCTCACAACTAGAGATGGGCACAAACAGCAATACGGACTAAAAAAAGCCACGAACAGCCCAATCTGCTGTTTGCGAACAAGCTGTTTGTGAGGCCCCATTCTAAATGAACAGGTGGTCGTTGCAAGCTTCGTTCATTGCTGTTCGTCAAGCCAGACAGTCTGGCACCTGCAATCAATTCCCTTGGCAACTTAGGAAGGGATTGTCTGAACTCTGTCTGAACTCCTGCAGTTGCCCTGGAAACCCCAATCTAAGCCCAATTTAGCTTGATAGGCAGGTCTTCCTCCCAAGTGTGGACTGGAGCTCCAAATTTGTTACAAGAGGAAAAGACCGGGGGGGGGGCTTCCAGCTCTAGCTTTCAGGGAGAGAAAGCTGCTGTTAGAGAGACAGGGTGAGTGCATTGGAGCTTGAATTTTCTTTGTGTGTGGTAGAATAGGGATCTACCCCTTCAGGTTCCGGGGCTGCTGCCAGGCTCTGGGGCCAAGCTATTATTTAGTATTGGTACATTTCCTGCTGCCTGCTCAGGTAGGGTTTCTTGGAGTGGTGCAGTAGGGATATTGATGGCTGGAGGAGAGCCTGCTGCCCCCCACGAACAATTAACATATTTGTGAACAGGATCATGTTAATCAATATTCATTGTTCGTGGATGGCAACTAACAACAAACACCATGTTTGAGTTTTTTTCTGTTCATGCCCATGTCTACGCACAACTACCTAGCTTTCAAACTTTAGTCCCCCAGATGTTCTCTGACCTCTTGTTGTTAGCCAGGATGTAGAACTTAGGGGCATGGCTCTGACTCAGCATGGCAATGCTTATTTTTGATGTTTGGGGGCTGGAACTGGGTGCAGCCAGTTTTGTGAGAGTGATCGAAATATGCCAGTATCGTACTGCAGTTTGGTAGCCATCTTGACTGCGAAGTCGGCAACAAGTCCAAAAGGTAATAATTTCCAGCCTTTTGTTTTACTTTCAGCTTTGATTGGTGATAGAAAACAATGAGTTTCCAGGGAACTCAGACATGATTTATTCATTCTAAAGTGATCCCAAGATCCACTCCACCAAACTCATTAATTTGTTGTCATCATAAGGACTCTTGTTGCTTGTAGTGAAATGCACTAACATTCATGTAATTGTACAGACACAATAGATCATACAGTCCAATCCAGTAACTTAAAACACAATATCCATCATCCTGGCAGAGAGATGTCCAAGTGTTTTCTTGATAGCATCTATGGGAGTAGATGACTGAACATGCTGAGACGAATTATTTCATTGCTGAACCTACTGAGACAAATTATTTTATTGCTGTTCTAATAGGCTTTTCATATCTTCACCAAGGCCCTCTGCTGTATTTTTAGGGGCCATTCTATGTTTCAGAAAGCTGGAGGCATATGTTGTTGCACAAACCAATGTCTTGTTGGGTTGTCATCAGACACTATAAAAAAGACAACATCAGCACCTAAAAGTAATGGGGGGACAACTGATTTGCTTGTGTATGAAACCAGATGCTGGACTAGATGGTCCATTAGTCAGAACAAGTAGGGCTGTTCTTATGTTTCTGCTTCCTGGGATCATAATATTCAAAGCCTACAGATAGCTTGACATGAAAGCATAGTTTTTTGTTCTTTCTCTTACAACTTTTGAAAACAATGCACAATATAACATTCAGGACTGTCAAACCAAGGTCCGTCTAGGACAGCATTTGGTTTCTCACAGTGGCCAGCCTCTGAAAGTTCACAAGTGGGTCATCCTTCAAGGCTGTTTCTTATCATCTTGGATGTAGAAGTATACTTTCTCCAAACTGAGAAGTTTACTCAGCTATCATAGATTTTGATAATTTCGTCCTTTCTCTTGTTGGACAGCCATGGCCCAAAGTTCTAAGAAGGGATCTTCCTGATAAAGAGGAGGGACACCTGGACTGAGATTCACCATCTTTTTAGAAAAGATAGGAGGATCTATGGATTATCAACCACAGGAGAATGTGTTTGAAACTTCCTGTTACACTAAGACATCTCTGAATTGGAGCCAGTTCCGTCATGACTTATGATCACAATCCACATGCTTTATCTCTGTAGACTCCATATTGTTTCTTTTCTACCAGCAAGATATACGCACAAAGCCAGGCCACGTCTGAAACTCTGGCCCGTTCCAAAATCATTTTGTGTAACATAACAAGGGCAGCTTCTGTTCAAAGAGTAAAGTCAAAGTTCAAGCAGGGTTCATGCAGCTGAACTAAGCCTGCTAGCCAAATATGACAAACAACTAGGGCCTCAATAAACTTGCTGACTGCCTCAAATTGTAAATGGGAGGGGGGAATTTAGCACTCGATGGGCCATAATAATATAGCTGGTGCGATTTGAACTTATGGGTCACAATTGTACTGGCCTGTTTTCGGGAGTACCTAAAACAAAACTTGAAGGGAAATACTTTAAGGGCTGTCATATAGAGGATGGTGCGGAGTTGTTTTCTGTTGCCCCAGAAGATTGGACTGGAACCAACAGGATGAAATAAATCAACAGAGTTTTCGGCTAAACTTTAGGAAGAACTTCCCGACAGTTAGCTCGGTCCCTCAGCGGAACAGGCTTCCTTGGGAGGTGGTGGGCTTTCATTTGGAGGTTTTTAAGCAGAGGCTAGGTGGCCATCTGACAGCAATGCTGATTCTGTGAGGCAGATCATGAGAGGGAGGGTAGGAAGGGTTACATCAGTGCTCAGTTCTCGTGGCCCCTTTTTACATGCCCAGGGTAATGCCGATCGCCACTTTGGGGTCAGGAAGCAGTTTCCCCCAAGCCAGTTTGGCTAGGGATCCTGGAGGTGTTTTCTCATCTTCTGGGCATGGAGCACGGGTCACTGGGGGTGTGGAGGGGGAGGTAGTTGTGAATTTCCTGCATTGTGCAGGGGGTTCGACTAGATGACCCTGGAGGTTTCTTCCAACCCTATGAGTCTACGAAACTCTCTAAATTGCAGCTGATGTGCTCTACAGATCCAAAATGAACTAGAGAACTGCAGTCTCCAAAAACTCAGTCTGTTCTGAGTTCCAAGTTCACCAATGCAAATCTCAGAAAATGTTACAGATATGTTGTTTCCAAGAAATGTGCAAATGTCCTGAATACCTTTTACATCAGCTATAGACATAAACCTAAAAATATTTCTTGAAGAAATGCCTTACCTTCTATTCCCCACCACCACCACTTTACCCACCAAAGAGCAAATTATTTAGAAAGGTTGCTTCCACATAGAAGATTGGTTTGCCTGCCACCCATTCTCTTCCTATCATATTCTGTAGTTTCTGGAAGTTTGTCATGTTTCCTAAATCTGCTTTGTTCCAATATTTCTGGAAAAATTGGAATCAGAGTGGGTTTGCTTACATGTGGATGGAAAGGTATGGATTTTCACACCTCCCCACCCACATTGGCCACTTTCTCAAATTCGGTAGTAGGTATATTTCTATAACACTAGAGTGATATACCTACTACTGTTTTTTTCCCAAGCTGCCAAAAAGTCCTCTAGTAGTGAGGGTGGGGGAAGAAACAGTAGGCACAAGAGGGAAGGGGGAATACAATGGACAATCGTCTGGTGTAGATGCTGTGTTATAATGGAACATGCCTCTACATTCACAGAGGCAATGAGTCCACAAGACAGACTCACTCTGTGACAGCAGCTATATGTATGTATGCAAGCAATGTCAAATCACAACTGGATTATGGCGATCCCAGCAAGGGGCTTTCAAGGCAACTGAGAAGCAGAGGTGGTTTGCCACTGTCTCCCTCTGCAGAGTCTTCCTTGGTGGGTCCAAGAACACACCTTGCTTAGCTTCCAAGATCTGAAAAGATGCAGCTATACCATATCATTCCACATCCCAGAAGCAGCCATTGAAATGAGAAAATCTAGATTCTCTTTTTAGATGAAGACTTTCAAAAGGCTAACTCTTTCCATGGAGACAAGAGCTCCAGAATCATCAGAGGACCTGCTGTCAGGATGATTGTCATCAAAAGCAAGGCAGATGCAGGTATTTTGTCATTCCCACCTTCATAGCTGTCATCCTTCCTCGTTAACCCAATTAAGCTAAAGCAAAATAATAGCACTTTATCAAATCAAATGTGCCTTGGGAAGGGAATTGCCAGCTTTTGTACATGTCTACTAAGTGATGCTAATACAATAAACCACAACACCATATCTCAGGTTAGGTTATTTGAAATAACATTAAATATATCCTTATTGCCTTCTAGTCACCTTCCAGACTAAACTAGCATTATTTTCAAAAGGGAGGAGGAGGAAGAAGAAGCAGAAGGGGACCTCAGAGAAACAGCCTAGTGGGGATCTGCAGAGAGAGGGGGGAATTGGTGCAACTTTATACATGAGCGTGGGCACTTTTTAAAACTCCCCACAAAAGCACTGGTTAAGGGTCATCAGGTGATGTTGGGGTTCTCTCACTGGCTGATTCCGCACACGCTGGATAATGCGCTTTCAATGCACTTTATCAATCGTTTGAGGTGGATTTTTTGTTCCGCACATGAAAAAATCTGTTCCAAATGATCTATAAAGAGGATTGGAAGTGTATTATCCAACGTGTGCGGAATCAGCCTAACTCAGCTCACAGGTTTGTTGTGACTGAGCATTACACATATGCTTTCCTGAGATATTTGGAGGAGGATGGCGCAGAAATGCAATCCAATACGCTCTGGAAGTAGTAGGGAACTGTCTGTATATTCATTTGGGGCTACTTTTTTGTGTATAGTTACTTTGCATTTCTGTTTCCAGAGGGGTAGCCATGTGAGTGTGTTGCAGCAAAATTACACAGGAGTCCAATAGTACCTTGAAGATTAAAAAGATGTATTCCAGCAAGAGCTTCGGTGAGTCAGAGCCCCTTCCTCAGAAGCATAGAAATGTATACATGTGAAGTTTCTTTTGAAGGAAGCTATTGTTCTCCTCCAAAAGAACTTCACAGATGGGATCCAATATGAAAGTCCTGAATTAGAATTCAGGCAAAGATTCAAGACAATTAACCCTCTCCTTTCCTCACATACTATAGCCCCAGTTGAAATTAGAGCCTTACTTGGCTGTTATTTGGGCTTTTTTAAAAGCTGGGAAGATCCTGTCACAGATCTCCCAGCATCTCAGCTAGTTAGTTGCTGCAACACATTTTCACTGGGTGAATTCGAAAAACTGTGGATCCAAAGACCCAAAATAGGTAGGTTTGTAAGCAGTTCCCAATTTTCTACTTATGTAAGGCGTTGTTCAAACTCTTGCACAAGCTATGGATCATTGTAGGAGTTAGACTCATCTTTCTTGAGTGATGCTTTAGCATGTACATGAGTGGAAGACCCCTCCCACATAGCGGGGAGTTCCTTTGAATCCCACTCAAAATAAGGGTAACTGAATATGGGGTGCCACCACCTTCCTAAAACTCTTATCCCAGATGAAGAGAGTGAACAAGTTTAGACAAATATCTGTCTTGAGTTTCACATGTCCTTACAAACAGCTCCAGTTTCAGAAGCATAGGCAAATCCATTGCTGGCAGCCAAAGATAAAAGCACAGGTTGCTACCACCATATGAGGGTGGGAAAAGTCACCCCTACTATGGAAGCAGAAGTGGGCAGGGTGGAGATGAAAGGTGAAAGCTTAGCTCTACCTCCTCACCGGATTGGCTGTGTACACAAAGGCATTGTTCACAACCACTGTTTAAATTGGAGCACAGGAAGTTTTTCCTCTGCTCTTGCTTAAAGGGTAAAGTCCTAGGAATTTCACACAATGATGTGCTCCCAGGGCTTTACCATTTGTTCTGAAAGAGCACATCATTGTGTGGAGTTCCCCACCCCCCACCCCCCAAAAATGTGAGCATGCTGTGTTCCACCCTGGGAAAATCCCAGGGTGTAGAAGCAGCCACGGTTTCCCTCCATTTATGAAGTCACAATGGGTTCACTGTAAAAGAAGCATAGCACTAAAAAAAGTAATAAATTTCAAAAGGAGTTGTGTTAATTTTCTCTTTAAATATGTTCCAAGATGACAGTAACTAGAGAGTAGGTGATGAACACTATGGAATAACTTTTATTAGAAAGGTGCATGTTACATTCACCCCAACGGATGACTGACCAGTGTTCACTTGAAGTCTTTATCTGTAAAAATTTCAGTTTGGGATTTCCTAAAGAGACTAATACAGCCTGAGCGGTTTAATCCCTGCTTGGTTTATCTGAATTTCGGAGCCTCAAGAGATTTAACTGGTAACCCACATTTTAGCACATGTGGATTACTGACCCATTAACCTAAAGATGTTTTAATCTGATTTGAATTAGTGATTTGGATACCAAGTTGCTTAGGCTACAACCAAGTTTTTTTAAAAAAAATCTTAAAATGTTTCCCAAGATTGTTTTTTAAGACTCCAAGCCCTTTTCTTGGGTGGGTCATTTATTACACAATACACATTTAAATAACCCTAGAAATGTGTTTTTTGATTGAATGAACCATAATTTTTTCTAGTAATGCAGTAATGGACATATGCATGTTCATGCTTAACAGTATGCTATGCGCTTGGATGGAATGCCTGCCTGCATTGCACACATCCAACAATTGTGGATGTGTGCAATGCTAGCATGTTTCCTGATGCTGAATCAGGAAAAGTGTATGGCATTCAGCATTTGTTGCCTGCAGCTCAGATGCACATCTGGATATGTACCTACAATGTAATGTGCAGCTGAGTATAACTAATAGGAGCTTTGTGGCACTTTGTTGTCTTTAAGACGCTATAAAATTCCTGTTTATTTTGCTGCATCTTGGTCACCCCTCCAGAATTTTCAGGGCATTGATGTGACTTCCCATTCTTTGGAATGGTGCAGGCAACCAATAAAATCAATCCATAAATCACAGGAATGTGTTTTGTGCACACACAAAAGTGTTCCTGAAAGAACACTGGCACTGCAGACTATTAATCTGCTTCTGTGTAGGCAGGGATGTACAAATTCTGAATCTGCTTTATCCTCCCAAAGTAACAGAGTGAACTATGAATGCTATAATCATAACCTGCCCTCTGAGCCATACTCCAAGCCACTGTTTCCTGACCATCCCAGACTCCTTTGGGACTTGATTGATCCGTTGTTCTAATCCTCCTGCAATACTGCATGATGCAGCACCCAATACCCTTCTACTCAAAAACACAAAATAGACGGTGATGATGGCTGCCAGCCGGTAACATCCAGACTGTGTGTTTGTTTCATTGAAGGCTTCTTTCCTTGGCCTTTGGCTCTTAGCCTGAGGATGATACTTGGATCAGGCAGGAAGATCATTTTGCAGAAGAGTGGAATAGAGAGAGATCAGTTCCACATTTAGAAGACTTCCTTCTTCCCTTCTCCTCTGTTTTTTGGGGTGGTTGGGTATTATTGTACTTTATTTTTTGTTGAGAGCTGCTTTAGGGGCCCTATTTGTAGGCAAAGGCCAGATATAAATTAACACATGAAAATGAAATGAAGAAGACTTATATGACTCTGTATTCATGAACACATCATCTGGAATCCTACCTTGATTCAAGAATTAGGTTGGCCAACCTCCAGGTGGAGCCTAGAGATCTCCTGGAATTACAACTGATCTCCAGATGACAGAGATCAGTTCCCCTGGAGGAAATGGCTATTTTAGAGACTGGACTGTATGGCATTATACCCAACTGAAGTCCAGCCCACACTCGACCCCGCACTCTCCCCAGGTTCCACCCTACAAATCTCCAGGATTCTCCCAACCTGGAGCTGGCAACCTAGCAAGAACCCAAGTTTTGCCTCACTCAATATTGTGGTCGATAAAAAAAGTGCTAGACTTGGGCTTGTTGAGTGAAATCCTTGCAATGTGTTAAGCCCTCTGGTGGCATGAGATAACCCATGTGTGTAGTGGTTAGAGTTCTAGGCTAGGATCAGGGATAACTAGGATCAAATCCTCACTCTGCCATGAAAGCTTGCTGAGTAACCTTGAGACTATCACGATCTCTCACCTGAACCTACCTTGTTCTTGTGAGGGTAGAGTGGAAGAGAGAAGAATAATGTAACTTTATTTCAAACCTGTTTATCTGACATGGCTCCTCAAGAGAACCTAGAAAGACAGACAGATTGGGGATTATTGTTGACACTACCTTTTCAGGATCCTTTTAGGTAGACCACAGAAGTTTAAAGCAGTTTTGTACCACTGTAAATGTCTAGTGTGTATGTGACCTGGAGTACCTTGGACAAGCTGCGGTTCTGAAGTTTTAGTTAATTCCTGGGCTTTAAAATAGATATAATCATGTCCAACATTACAGGCTTATTGGGTAAGAAAGCAGTTAAAACTATGAAGCACTTTCCTCATTGATGCTGAAATTATTTACTGCAATCCATGACAGAAATTATTAGTATTCTTCTCATTTGTTTTTGAAGGATCACAAAGTGTTTTGAGTCTCATAAAGTTTGAGTTTCAGCTACAAAAGGACAGTTTTTGAAGTTGTAGCACTTGGATTGTGTGTCACTAAACCCAGAAATGAAACACAGCTTCCATGACAGAATTCAGCATTTGCAGAGAGCATGATGTGATGGGAAGTTCTCCTGCACAAGCCCATTTGAAATAAATATGAATAATTTTCATGCAGCTTGTGCAGGCAAATGCTTTTGCTGGTTCTAGCCCAAAGGAATGTGGAAACATCATAAATATTTCTTCTGACTGTTCAAATACTATACAAAAGCTACAAATTAGTTTTAATTGTTTAGCAATTAATACATGAGAAATATATTAATGAATAATTAATAAATTTTATCATTGTGAAAAAGGGCACTTAGCCAATACAAGAAGAAAAGGGACAAAATACAATAAAGTCACTTGATAGAGCCATATGGACAACATGTGGAGAATGTATCGCAAAGAGGAGACCTCTAGGCAAAGCAAAGAACAGTTTCAAAAGAACTAATGAAAGGCATAAGTGGATAACTGAAGCTGGTAAAAAAAAACAACACAGATGGGAAGCCAGAATTTGAAGCTAAAAATAAACAAAATTGGTTGGACCTAAATCCTAATCCTCTCCCTTAAAAGATATGAGCACCTCAGATAACCCACAGATTGTGGATAGGGTTTATAAAACCTCAGCTAGAAAGACAGATAGCCACAACTTTTGTGGTAATTTGACGTCAAATGTAATGGGGAAAGGGGAGAGAGTTAAACACAAGAGTGGACCAGGAGAGGAAAGAAAACACAACAAAACAAAATGTTCACTGGAAGCTCTTCACTGTGTGACAAAATGGGTTCCTGAGAAGAACTGTATAGAGTAGTATATTAGTCTATCAAAATCATAGGGCTGTAAAACTGAAAAACTGAACGTTACTAACCCAGCCCTACAAAATTAGAAGTATCCTTTCAGTGACAGCTTTCCCAGCTTTCCAAAATGCTGTATACTTGTACCCCTCTGTAATTTAAATTTATTGGTACTGTTTCTTTAAGGCCTATTCACAGACATCCTATGAGGAAAAAAACATTTTAAAAGGATCAAGTTACAAGAGCGGAGAAAACAAGCAGAGGGCTTAGCGTAGCCTAAGCCTGGTTGTGGCCTCTTGTTCTGTTGCTTGCTGTTCTCCAGATAACAAACACAGATGTTTCAAAGTTATCTTGATGTTGCTCCAGGCTTTCCAATCTGGTTATGCTCTTCTGAGAAGAACCCTCTACCAGAGACATTCAAAGAAATCTTGGGGCACGCTTGATACAGAGCACACTGTTTCATTGGTGCCCCTAAAGAGATTGTTACCTGAGCAACTGTGTATGTTACTTGTGTGGTTGTGTTAACTCTGAATCTTTCTATCAGTCTGGTCCACAGAACAGTAAAAAGGTGATCTGTTATCATTCAGTTTATCATCCACAAGTAAACAGAGACCATAAGTGAATATTGCATCCAGTACTCATCATCATGACTTGCACACAGAAATGCTGTACTTAGGTAAAAAAAATTATTAGATTGTAACAGTGCTTTACATTTCATTGCCGATTGTGGGTTTTCAGGTTCAGGTATGGATTGCTAAAGAAATCTCTATTGATTATTATAGTAAAAGTAAAAAACTTTTCCAGATAGTTGGTTTCTCTAACCCAGTGTTTCCCAACATTTTTTTCATGGAGGATCCCCTAAATTAATTTTTCAGATCCCAAGGAACTCCTAGCTATGAAAATGTTTACAGGCCATAAAAAGTTGGTGGCAGATAGTGCAATTCAATTACTACTAAATTATTATCTTTTGTATTGTCAGTTTAACAATACAAAATGAACACACAGTACAACTAAATATAGCGTTAATGACCATGATATTTTGAGGGATATTTGGAATTTTACATGATATTTCAAAAATTTTGTTTATTTATTCCACAATTACCCACAGAACCCCAGATGATGTTCTGCAGAACTTCAGGGTTTCATAGAACTCTGGTTGGGAGAAGTGGCTCTAATTCAATTTTTGCCCAAATTGGGGGGGGGCTCCTTGTGAGTTGGGGGAATTAGCATACAAGGAGACGCAGTAAGAGGGGGTAACTAGCAAGATCTCCACCAATATATACGAAGATTGCTCCTTTGGAGGACTCAAATAGACAGGCAGATGTTCAACAGGAACAGTTTTTATTAAAGGAGCAGCAAGAGAGCAATCACATGAAATACACACACACAGAGTTAACTAGGAGATCAGTGAGGAAGAGGGAGAGAGATTCCAAGAAAAGTTATATTTACCAGCCCTGGGAGAGAAGAAAGTCTGTGGAAGTAGCAGCGAGGACGACCAGCATCTCATAGAAGGGGGTGAGGGCTCAGATGTATGTGATGGCATATGGAAGGTTCCAGAACACACACATTGCACACATAGCTGAGAGCCCAATTATACTGCAAAATAAATCCTGGGGCAAAAACTGATGTCTCTGCCCCAAAATAATAGCTTGATGGCTGTTTCTGAAGATGAGACAATAAAATAGGAAAGGTTTGATTATACCTTCTCCTGGGTGGAACTATAAGTTAAAAAAAAGTGATCGATGACCCGTATTCAGTGGAAGGGAAGAGTTTATCAGGTCCTCAATTAACTCTGATTAGGAAGGAGAGCAGGGGAAGATTGGCAGGGTGTGGGTGATTAATTCAGAAACTCTTGGAAGACCTTTTGTCTTTACATCTATGCACATCTCTGGGGTGTGGAGCTGCTAGCCAGTCCTGCCTCATGATTCATGTTTCAGTAATTTTCCATCTCCAGCCAGAGCTGGGAACTGTTCTGCCTAGCCAGGCAACGTACCATGTGCTTAAAGCACATGGGGAAAAGGCTTATGATATGTCCATATTTATAAGCTTCTTTAATAGCATGAGGGTATGGCTTGACTGCTAACACAATGGTGGGCATCCTGGTAAGGAATGGATATGGCTTTTTGTTCGCCCTTCCCTACTTTAAATTTTGATTTAAAAATGATACTAGCAAATAGATAGAACTCTGTACATGCACAGTGTATTGCTCCCTCTGCCACTACATGTAAAATGTTAGCATGTCAGAGATCCGGGGTAGTACTGCATTGCCATGCTAACATTTTATTTTATTTTTATTTATTATATAATTTTATTTATAGTTCTCCTTTCTCACTGAGATCCAAGGCGGATTTACACAGTGCAAGTGAAAATACAATATAATCAAACAACAAGAACATTCACATAGTGACATTGCACATACAGTAGCCCAGTTTAAACACAATGCTAGCCTCACACAACGGCCGTCGTCACACGGGCGTTTATTCCGTCAAATTTCCATTATGTGGCGCTATTGTTCCTATCGGTGCTATGATGCAATCTTTTGTCAAATACCGTCTCCTCCCGCTTCGAGTTGTTCACACCGTAGCGCTCTGTGCCGTCATTTTGAACGGGCACAGAAAAAACTCCTCCCCCCCTTTTTAAAATTTTTTTCCCGCTTTATTGCGTTATAACGACATTACATCGTTATAACCAAACGTTAGCCCAACCCCAAAAGAGCAGGATAGGTTGGCCAAGTTTTCCCGCCCTAGAAGCAGCTTGAACATTGGCTAAGATTGTTTTTTTTTCCAATTTGAACATCCATAAATATACTCTTGTTCTGAGAAAAGCCCCTGTCTGACGTGATCCCCATCACCGAAGACTCAACCATGGCTCCACCGAGTGAACTTGTAGTTCTGGTGGCCCAACTGGTTGTTTTGATGGTTCAGAGCACGTTCGCTCTGTGCCATGCACACCTGCGATCCCTCCGTCGGCGGCGAAGGGCAGCGGAAAGACTTTTTCGGTCTATGCTGCTCGAGCAGCATAGAAAGAACACTCTTTCATTGCTTTGTATTTTTATAATATTATGACGTTATAGCGATATAAGGACGTTTAAAAAAAAAAAAAGGAGCTTGCTGCAGGATAGCGCGAAAGGGCGTCTGGGATAACGGGTCAAGATAAGAAAGGGAAAATTCCGTCATTATGGGATAGAAATCGATGCCGGATGGTCACACGGAAGCAGATTATAGCGTGAAAATTGAGACCAGAGGAGAAATCTCAGACTCGCAACAGTGCCAGAATAAGGTGGGAATTTTGCGGTAGATTGCGCAATTTTCGCGCTAATTTTAAGCCCGTGTGACGACGGCCAACATCACATAAGTTAAGATTTTCTTGCTTACAAGCATCACATTTAAATTGAGCTTTAGGGCATATATGAACAGAGGCTACCAGGCCTTCCCTGGAATAAAAAAAAGAGTGAGGGTTAATATGGTTTTATAAATTTAACTAATGGCTTTGCAAGTACACCAATTATTTTGGTGAAAATCTAGTTTCCACAGCTGATATTAAACGTGGTGAGTCTGTTCAAACTCTCTTGTCTCATAGTTGAACCCTATCTCTTTTTTCAGATCAGTCAGTAATTTGCTTATGAGAGTGTGTCACATCTCACATGTTGGTCCAATAGAGATTAGGATTGCCATTTGCTCACTCATGGTGGGCAAACCTCTGCCCTTGTCCTTAATCCCCTGCTGTTGAGAAATTGAGGAATGGGGGGGGGGAAAGGCCTCCTCCATGGCAACACTCTAAGAATTTCCCCATATCTCTATAGTCTTTACCACAGAGATTGAGGACATTCCTAGAGGGTCACCTAGGAGTGATGTCACATCTTCCCCAAACTTCACCCACTCCAGGCATTGCCCTTAATATATACTAGCATTTGCCAAGACCATGCTGGCAACCCTAACAAGGATGCATACAAAATCAAGTTGCAAAGCTTATTAAAGGCCAAAAATTTAACTAAATCTGTGGCTTCTTTGAGCTTGTGGCCCAGGCCAAATGGCTCTCCTGTCCTCCACTATAGTTGGCCCTGAATGCTGCTGTTGCTTTCAGGCAAACTCCCAGAACATTTCTAGCAAAATGAAGATTGTCAAATAGTTGGAAGAAGGGTGGAATCTCAGTGCAGCTTGGGCCCTTCACTTCATAGTTTGCCTGTAGATTTTTTAATAGTTGGTTAGAGCTAAGCATATGTAAAATACACTTTGAAACGTTTAATGTTTTTTGTATTTTCTAGCACATCTTCTCTGCCTAAACACAGGATAAATGAGTCAGTTTGTGTTCACCTTGCCTCCCCGCTTCTCCATTTGTTTCCCATCTGTTTCTGTTGAGCAACGCTGGGCAAGCTGACGGAGAGCTGTCAGAGGCATCCAGAGAATAGAATGCTGCCCCCCCCCATCACCCCCATGTCATCTGCCATCTGGGTAGGTTCACTCAAAGCTTCACCTCTGCTAGGGGTCTTCTCGTTCGTGTCCTTCATTTCCACTGAAGCAAAGGCAAAAGCTGCATGACTGCTTCCACTGCACATTTTCCACTTTCTACACCAGCTCCCAGCTTTAATCTGCTTTGTCTGGCCTGTTTTCTTTTATGTGCAATAGAGCAGTTCCAAAACAATAATTTCAAGATTGTGTTAAGAACCAACGAAGGGTAAAACATGCTACAGATTCAGGAGCTTGAACAGACGACTCATGGGAGCTAGCAGAGTCTTCACCAAATGGCTTCCCACAGGGATTCAGCATTTTAAAAAAGAAGGAAAAGTTCTGCTCCTTATTTTAAAGATTATAGCCTGGATCTAAAGAACTAAGTAATTAGCAGTGCAGTTCTAAGTAGTGTTGCGCCCATCTCAATACTTGGAAGTCAACAGGCTTAGAAGGGTGTAGCAATCCACAGGAACCTAAAGGGAGGCCTGGATTTGTGGTTGTTGAATAGGAAATCACCAGCAGCCGTGCCACATGGCAAATCTGTTTTGAAGCTGAATGGAATTTGTAATAAGGTGGTTGGTGAGCACTGCCATTCAAGGGGGAAAGTGAAAAAAAAAACTGGGTAAACCTAAGGCTTACATGTTGATTTTAATTTTTAGTAGTGAGTTGCACTTTTCAGATATAGGAGAATCATTGGGATTTGAGTCCACTGGCACCTTAGAAACTAACAAGATTTTCAGAGTGTAAGCTTTCGAGAGTCAGAGCACCCTTCTCCAGACATGAATAATTGGTTTATGGCATCACATGAGTTATAAGACTTGAGTCTCTTGACTCTGTTAGTCCTGATAGGGAGAGTTATCAGGAAGTGGTGGCAGGATTGAGCATTTTGAAATAGATTCCATTTTGAAGCCCAGTAGAATTCCAGATCCGGTTCAAGATGTTGGTTTTGACCTATAAAGCCCTAAATGGACAGGGACCAGCATACCTAAGTGACTGTCTCTCCCGGTATGTGCCCCAGAGAGCACTTCGTTCATCTGGAAAACATCTACTGGTGGTCCCTGGCCCTAGAGAGGCTCGGCTGGCCTCTACCAGGGCCAGGGCTTTTTCAGTCCTGGCCCCAACCTGGTGGAACTCTCTGTCTGAGGACACTCGGGCCCACCAGGATCTTGTGTCATTTAAGCAGGCCTGTAAGACAGAGATGTTCCGCCAGGCATATGGTGGAGGCTAATTTTAGCCCATCATTGCTGAGCCTTCTACCAGTCTCCCTCTACAAGGGGTATGGAGAGTCCACTGATGCTGGTAGCCCCGAAAGGGGCACAGTATTTTATCTGTTGCTGTTTTTATGATTGATTTTAAGTTGTTTTTTAATAAATGTTGTACCCCGCCCTGAGCCCGCTTGCGGGGAGGGCGGGTTAAAAATAAAATAAATAAAAATAAAATAAATAAAAGTATGCATAAGAAGGTAAAAATCCAAGGAAATCAAGCTGAAGAGTAATTGAGTTGAGAAGTCAATGGCCAGAGTAAGTTATGAAAAAGTCAGTCAGGAAGTCTGGAATCACTGAGCAGGAACCAACTAACCAGGACAGAACTTGCAGTCAAACAGAGAGGGCTCCTGGAAGCAAAGACTGAGAGCCATGAATGCTGAGTGATGCCATTGCTTTGGTGGGAAAAACATCCTTTAGAAGTATTTTTAGTTGGGTCAGGGCCAAAGGAAGAGAATGGCGTGGTCAGACACCTACCAAGACCCATGCGCTGGCAGTGGACCACTGCTGATGGTCTGCCAAATACATAAAGGATCTTTGGAAACTGAAATATCAGGCTGCTCAAGAACAAACTTTGCTAGTACCTTCCCTAAGTACAAATAAAGAAAGTTTGCTATGTCAATATATCTCACTATATTGAAAATGATAACATGGAACGACAGTGTTCAGAAATACTAATCTTGCACAGACCAGGGCCGTTTCCAGACGGCCCCCCGCCTCGCGAAACGTCGCGCGTCGTCGCGCGTCGTTGCGCAGAAAACGCGAAATATCGCGTTTTCTCGCGCGAGTTTTGCGCGACGTCGCGCAAAACTCGCGCGAGAAAACGCGATATTTCGCGTTTTCTGCGCAACGACGCGCGACGACGCGCGACGTTTCGCGAGGCGGGGGGCCGTCTGGAAACGGCCCAGCACTTCTTCTCTGAAGCATGTTTTCTTCCCTTTTCTTGTTTAATGCTCCAGCTATTAATAGTGCCAATGTTAAGCAGAGTTACACCCTTCTAAGCCCATTGACTTAAATGGACGTAGAAGGTGGTGGTAACTCTGCTTCGGACTGCACTTTAAATCAGCCAGTGTCATAGGTAAAGCTGCTGTGTGGGAAAAGCTTGAAATAATAGATCAAGGGCACAAGTAATAATCTTTGGAGGCACCCAGCCAGTGAAAATCTGATTTGAGTTTTCTTGCCTATGATCATGAAGCCAGACTTTTAAAGACTGTATTCTGCCTTTTAATTCACATTGAGAGTCAGTTTGGTGTAGTGGTTAAGAGCGTGGTTCTCTAATCTGGAGAACTGGGTTTGATTCCCCACTCCTCCACTTGAAGCCAGCTGGGTGACCTTGGGCTAGTCACAGTTCTCTGGAGCTCTCTCAGCCCCACCCACCTCACAGGGTGTTTTATTGTGGGGATAATAATGACATTCTTTGTAAACTGCTCTGAGTGGGCATTAAATTGTTCTGAAGGGCGGTATATAAATCGAATGTTGTTGTTATTATTTCTTTTGATCTCTTGTTGATTTCAATCTCAAACTGGTCAACTAATGGTTTAGTATTTCTTGGGGGACAGCCAGGCAGCACACACACTCTTTTTCTTTAAGGTAGAGGGGTATCATTTGTTACAACATCATTACTGCAACTGTTTTCCCCCTTTGGCCAGGTTATACTCTATCAGTCTTTCCTCCAAAACTTTGTGCTATGATAAGGGAAAGGGCTGTGGCTCAGTGGTAAAGCATCTGCTTTGCTTTCAAAGCTTCCAAGTTTTAATCTCTGACATCACTAGTTAAACCTCCACCCAGGACTACGGAAAGCCTCTCTCAATCGGAGTAGACAGAACTGCCCTTGATAGACAATGGCCTGACTTAGTAGCCCTGGTCATGTTACAGGGAACACACATGATAAATAAATCATTATGTAGGCCCTAGAAACCTAATTAAAGGATTCCATGTTTGGGCCGTTAGCAGAGTCTATCGTGTGGCATAGGAAGCATGATTATAGGTGGTTGTGAGCTCATTCTGTTGGCTGGTGTGTGTACAGGAATGAAAATAACAAAATCATACACTTGGTTTATATTTAGAAAAGAGATAAGAGATCTTTATTGCAGGAACTCCATACTCTGATAGGAAAGAAGGAGAGACAGATCCTAACTACCTATCTAGTCTAAGGATGGCCATGGATTGTAGGACAGGGCCTGCATCCATGCTGCCAAGATGGAGGGAGGAGAAGGAGAGAGGTGTTGCCTGGAACAAAGCCAGGAAGAGAAGGAGTGAGGAAGTCAGGAGGAGGAAATCCTGAGAATAGCAATCTGCATATTGAAGGACAGTCTGAGCAGCAAACAATAGTAAACAGTAAACAGAGTGCCCTGACATCTCTATCTTTCTAACTCTTTGGTTTGTCCCCCTCTGAAACCTGAGGAGAGAGACAGCACTGGATCCTACTCTTCCAACAGCACATGCATCCTACCTCTAGATATGTACATTTGTTTGTTAGAAAGAGCCAATGTACATTCACTTTATGAAGGAAACAGGGGACCGATATCTGTATAAATGTGGGGTTTGTATCATGCATTCAACTGTACACGAGAACTGTTCAACGCACATACAAAGAACAAGTGTACATGGTACACAGATGATATGTGTATTCACTGTAATTTGTGAAAAGGGCTAGTTATTCCATGATGACACAGTAAGTCAAAACTGGGTGTGAGGTGGTTTAATCCAATGATGAGTTCAGAAGGATCTACCCTCACACAAAGTGCATTCATTCAGCTGCCTCCTTTCCAAACAAAGAAAAGTCATTTAAAACTGGGCCTCAGTCGTTCTTGAGCACAAATGGTTGGCCACTATACTCAGAGCAAGAATCCATGTCATGCTGAATTTTTAAAACTGCAGCAGTGTCCAAAGCTACTGACTGTGTACAAATCAAAGAAGGAAGAGGGAAAGAGAAGGTCATCTTCAAAGCTGGTATGAATGATGCTGTCCCTGGCTAGCCCATACCCTCACTTTGTTAGGCGTTAGATCCTGTTAGAGAATCTCAGCCATCATCTGAAACTCCAAGGAACCAGTGAGAGGAGACAATATGCATAAGGGACCAATGGCCTGACTCTGCATAAGGCAGCTTCATGTATTCATATCAAAAGATATGTATGAACTGCTCAAGGTGCACTATGGAAATTGAGAAGAGGGTCATAAGTATATCACCTCCTTCATTAGGCAGGCCAGCTTTCATACTATGTAGAGAAGAAATATGATGTTGTGTGTGCCACATATTCTGCCGCTGCACAGTTATTTTGAAGCAGGTTTCTCCCGAGATGCTAACAAATTAGGCTGAGGTGAATGATTAACACCTAAAGGGAAATGCATGTATATTATATTGCTGCCCACGATACAGAAGATGATTTATACCTGCATGTTTCAAATTTGGACAGTGGAGAGGTATGTCTTCACGTGCTCAGAAAAGCTTGTTTTCTACAGCAGAACAAGAGGCTGTAATGTAGTTGTAAGAGAATACAAGTATGTCTACAAAGTTCTCATCACCTATTTTAATCTATTCAGTCCCTCTGTCCCATCTGATTTACCTGCCCCATTACTGGTTTTTCCTCTTTCCAAAGCCTTTCGGCAGAAATAATTCTCTAGACTGAGATGCTGCTATTTTTATTATCTGCAGTGTGATGAAAAAACACATGGCTTCATTTGATGGCCATGGGCTACAGAGAAGACTAGCCGGAATGATTCTGAGAAAGGTCTAGATAGATACTTGTGTTCTTCAGATGAGTACCACTGAGCAATAACTGCATTTACTGCGCAGGCCTCCTCGCACAAAATAATAGCCTCTAGTTACTGTCACCGTGTAGTAGTGAGTAATTAGAGTGGGGAGACCCAGATTCAAATGAAGTTTACTGGGTGCCCTTGAGCCAGTCATTGTCTCTCAGCCTAACCTACTTCACAGGGGTGTTGTAAGAGGGGGAAAATGGAGAACAGGAGATCCATGTATGCCAACCTGCCTCAATGTAGTAAGAATAAAAGTACACTAAATAAATAATACTATGGGTATGATCCAAATATGATAGGGCTGATCCCACTGAAATCAATAAAATAGATTCCTTTTCTTTTGTGACTCACATATATGGCATGGGATGGGATCATGTGCTCGTGAAAGTGTATGGTACAAGTATGTAGTGGGCCTATGCTGATGCTGTTTAAGTCCTGGAGGAGCAACAACTACAACGGATATATATATACTGCCCTTCAGGACAACTTAACACCCACTCAGAGTGGCTTACAAAGTATGTTATTATTGTATTGTCGAAGGCTTTCACGGCCGGAGAACGATGGTTGTTGGGGGTTTTCCGGGCTGTATTGCCGTGGTCTTGGCATTGTAGTTCCTGACGTTTCGCCAGCAGCTGTGGCTGGCATCTTCAGAGGTGTAGCACTTTTGGTGCTACACCTCTGAAGATGCCAGCCACAGCTGCTGGCGAAACGTCAGGAACTACAATGCCAAGACCACGGCAATACAGCCCGGAAAACCCCCAACAACCATATGTTATTATTGTATTGTCAAAGGCTTTCACGGCCGGAGAACGATGGTTGTTGTGGGTTTTCCGGGCTGTATTGCCGTGGTCTTGGCATTGTAGTTCCTGACGTTTCGCCAGCAGCTGTGGCTGGCATCTTCACCTCTGAAGATGCCAGCCACAGCTGCTGGCGAAACGTCAGGAACTACAATGCCAAGACCACGGCAATACAGCCCGGAAAACCCACAACAACCACCTATGTTATTATTATCCCCCAAACAATCACCCTGTGAGGTGGGTAGGGCTGAGAGTTGGGGAGGGAAGAACAGGAAGTACTAAAGCTTCTCTGAGCGTCAGGCAAGGAGCAGAAGGGAGAGAAGCCCTTGAAATAAATTCTCGAGGAAGAGCTCCTTCCTTGAACTTAGCAACAAACGGTCTGAAGGAAGCTGTGGGAGAGGTTGTCTGACAGAAGGTGCTCGTTTCAGAGCCTTGCTACAAGTGACATTTTACACATGAAGGATAAAGGATCATTTTCGCAAGTCTTTCTGGGAACTGAAGTTCCTCTCCCCCACCCCTTTTCCTTCTGTTCCTTCCCCTCGCTGCCTGAAGAGACAGAGAGAGCCTACGGCAACATCAGCTTTTGCAAGTTGTCTTGCTGGAGGGGGGGGGGGGGTGATGCTCCGGAGAAAGCTGAGAAAGTTGCAGCTGCCTGCCCCAAAGATCATTGAGAGCAGGCTTGTGACTGGAGAAATGATTTGCAGAAGTTGCTGTTGCCGTAGGCTTTCTCTGTCTCTTCAGGCAGCGAGGGGAAGGAACAAAAGGAAAAGGGGTGGGGGAGAGGAACTTCAGTTCCCAGAAAGACTTGCAAAAATGATCCTTTATCCTTCACGTGTAAAATGTCACTTGTAGCAAGAAAAATAAACATTTACCTATTCCATGTTACAAAATGTACACCAAGAAAGTCAACACCTTTTAAATAAATAAAACAATGGTGAGGTTCCCATAAAAATCTTGGCTTACTTGGTAACCTTTGGCCAGTCACTGCTTCTCCACCTAACCTTCCTTTTGAAGATGAGAGAACCTCATAGGACATGCTGAGCTCCTGGAAGAAAGGGTGGGAGTTAGGAAATGGTTTTGCAAGGCCATTCCTGTTTGTCCAGAAGCTTGGAAAAGTCCTCTTGCCATCCCAGGTCTTCACCGAGTGAGGCACCCCTTTCCCTAATTCCTGAGTGTACCAACTTCTCTAGTAAGTCAGTAACCACTGAAATCAACTAATCTGGAAGAGCATCGCCCACTAAAAGGATTAGTACTTCTTGCACCCTCTACTGCGTAGCTGTTTAAGGGCTCCACCTAGTTACTGCATCTCCTGCTTCACTCGTTCAAGCTACTGCAAGGATGATCGATTACTTTTTTGCACTGGAGAGGTGGTGGGCTTAAGCCCTGCCCCTCCTCCTCTTTACTGATCTTTGGTAAGCAGGACCACATGAGCAATGGTGCAGCCATAGAGATTAGATTCTGGGCATTCCGAATATGAGCAAGTTTAATTAAAAAAATACATATGGCCAGTTCAGGCATTAGGCTGAGCTAGGATAAATAGAAATGATGTAGTTTCAGGAAGGTAGCAATGCTGGTCTGTAGTAGAAGAGCAAGATTTGGGTCCAGTAGCACCTTAAAGACCAACTAGATTTTCAGGGTATGAGCTTTCAAGAGTCGGAGCTCCCTTTGTTAAATACAAGGAGTGGGAAAAGGTAGGAGTCTTTATAATCCACACAGAGGTGGGAGGGGTATTGCAAATTAGAGTGACAGGAAGCTAGCGATCATACATGTTGTAATTAGTTTGATGGAGCAGAGGTGCAAAGTGCAGGAAATTAGCATCTGCAGTGCGAGAAAACTGTGCCCCAATTCAGCCTACCTCTGAATGGTGTTACATTAGGACAGGGTAGTAATTCTTAAAGATGCAGTTTGGTGTAGTCGTTAAGAGCGTGGGACTCTAATCTGGAGAGCCGGGTTTGATTCCCCACTTGAAGCCAGCTGGGTGACCTTGGGCTAGTCGCAGTTCTCTGGAGCTCTCTCAGCCCCACCCACCTCACAGGGTGTTTTGTTGTGGGGATAATACTGGCATATTGTCGAAGGCTTTCACGGCCAGAGAACGATGGTTGTTGTGGGTTTTCCAGGCTGTATTGCCGTGGTCTTGGCATTGTAGTTCCTGACGTTTCGCCAGCAGCTGTGGCTGGCATCTTCAGAGGTGTAGCACCAAAAGACAGAGATCTCTCAGTGTCAAGATCTCTGTCTTTTGGTGCTACACCTCTGAAGATGCCAGCCAGCCACAGCTGCTGGCGAAACGTCAGGAACTACAATGCCAAGACCACGGCAATACAGCCCGGAAAACCCACAACAACCATCAATAATGGCATACTTTGTAAACCTCTCTGAGTGGGTATTGTCCTGAAGGGCGGTATATAAATCGAATGTTGTTGTTGTTGTTGTTGTTGTTGTTGTTGTTAAAATCCTCCATTATCTTAGTTCTCAGAGGTTAGAATTTCTCCCCATTTCCCCTCACAGAGAGAATTTATAATCTCCTGTAGGGAGTCCATCCTTCTCTGGGGCCTTTCCCAGTCTCTCTGACCCCAAATAAAGGAATGTGATCAAGTCTTTCGGCGTCCCCATTCCCTCCCCTTTTGCTAGGCCAATGTAGCCGAGGTGTTAGCTGGTAAGCCTTTTGCCCCACCCTGTTCAGAGACATTTGCCTCTCTAAGCATTGAAGTGCTCAGTGTTTCTGGACAAATAACTAACCCCCAGGCCTTTTCCTCTTTGCCAGCTACCAACTTGCAGCCAGGCTCCTGAACATGAACGAAAGGGAGCCATAATAATAGTACAGTCATGATCTCTAGGATAGGAGACATCCCTCCACTGTGGGATAAAAGTATATTAAATAATTGATCTAAAATAATTTGGAAGATGGAAGAGCACCCTTTTCCTGTGTGATTCCCCCCTGCAACAGTTGGTGTGGTATTCAGATGTACCCCGTTCCATTTAACCATCATGGCAAACAACCATAGATGAACTGTTAACCCAAAAGAGATTGGGATAGACCTGTGCAGGCATTCCCACACACATCTATGCTTCACAGACCTGGGCTTCAGGATCTGAGTCTTTGTATACCTCAGTGAGACCTTGGAACAATATTGGTCCAACAAGAACGGCTGAGGCGCTGCTGTTTAACTAAATTGACTTGATTGACTCAAAGGTGGATAAAGGCAAGGAAGAAAGGTAATTTTAAACAGCAATCAACCATACAATTACTAAGTCAATTAAAGATACTGTAGCAAATTAAAATCTAAACAATTCCAATGATCCAAGTTATTTAAGCTGTGTGTGTCCCCAGAGGAGTCAGAAAGAACTGAGGAGTAGTGAGGAGAAAGAATGAGAGATCCTGGCCTGCCAGTGGGGGCTGAGGGGGGACTGAAGTGTGAAGCAGACACTTCAGAGGCATTCTTGTGTTCTGTTGTTGGTGGGTGTTGTGGTGTGGGTGCTTTTGCTTGTTTTCTGTGGTTGGTGGATGCTGTTGCTAGCGGGGAGCAGATTGTTTCTTGCTTGTTGTTTGTATTTGTGATTTAATATTTAAAGAATCGTGTTGTTGTTATGTATTTTAAGAGCTGTTCTGCACTACAGTTGTTATTGTTGTTGGCTATAGTGCAATTTCAGGGTTCTTGTTGGTTATCCTGAGATATTCTTGTTGCTAATCTTTAATAAGGTAGTAAAAAGAAATTAATTAGGCTGCTCAACTTGTTCTTAGTTTTGGCTTCTGTGAAGCTAGGCCAGGTGGTTTAGAAAAATAGCATTTGTAGCTATAGGCTGACCTTTACTAGCCTCTGGTTTCAAGGAGAGAGTTGCTTGATTCTTGAAGAGGAATTAAGCTTCTCGCTAGAGTAGTTAGAATAATAACATAAATAAGGCTTTTTAATAAGAGAACATAATTCCATCTCCAGGTTGGACACACAACAAGCTTGTTTTTTAAAAAAACTTCTGATATTTGTCAGGCGCAGCAGCTGCGGGCCAGGCGTGGCTGGTGGCTAAGGTGGCGTGTGTGCATCCTCCCTCCGGCTCAGTTGCTCCGCGCCCCACCCTGGCTGCCTGCCATGCGCCTGGCCCACAGCTATGTGCTGGTGGTGGTGGCAGCAGCAGCATGGGGCAATTGAACTCTGTGGTGCGTGCCCCCCCCAGCGCCCCCTCGGTGCCTTAGCACTCGAGGCAGCTTCCGGCCCAGCCTAAATGGATGCACTGGCCCTGCTGAGGATGGAGCTGGCACTGGGCAGGGGCCTGCTACTGAGGCTCCTCCTCCAGTTGTTTTGACTCAGCAGTGGGAGGAGGAACAGCATGAGGTGTCCTTTGAGATGTATTTAGGGTACAGGAGTCTTCTGGACCTCAAACTTACCCCAGGGACCCAGAGGATGCTGGAGGAACTAGAGGAGGTGACTGCCATTGGCGACCCTTCCCCAGTTTCCTCTGAGGTCAGCAGCAGGCCTTCCAAAGGGAGGCAGGAGGAGAGGCTGGAGGTAGCAGAAAAGGAAGAGAGGATTTGCCCCCCAGGCTGCTGCCATCTCAGCCCCTTTGCACTTGGTTGTCTCTTTCTGTCTGCCCCACCCCTGACACAGTGTCAGCCCTGAGCACTTCACAGGAGGCTGTTCCTGGGTTGTCCACAGCTGCAGGGCAGCATGGATGCCCCTATACCTCCACCATCTGTGATCACTTCCAGAAGATGCAGGACCCTTGCGGGCATTTCAGCTGTGTATGGCCTAGATCAGTTGAAAGACCTCATCTCTTCACTGCCGGACTCAGGAACCACTTGAAGAAGCTCCACCAGGTGGGGCTTCTTCAGGAGAAGAGAGAAACATGGCCACCAGCAAGCCGGCAGAGGGGTTGTCCCACAACCACCCTTGATGCCTTCCCTCCCAAGTCTCTTATAGGGAAGGGATGCCAAGCATCCCTGATAGCGGTGATTGATTGGGATGGTACTAGTGTGCCAAGAGGGGGGGGGGATCCAGAGGGCAGGGAAGAGGGTCACTTGCCTCAGCAGCAAGAGGGTGCTCTGGACGGGATCCCTTTTCTTTAGTCGAGGACATTGGCTTCTGCAGGTCTGTCCTTGGCACACACTCCCTTCTTGCACCACACGAGGCAGGACTATGTGAAGGCACAATTGTCCCAAGCTAATGGGAGAAGTGTGCACGTCACATCAGATATCTGGAGCTGCTCTCAGTCACAGCATGTGTACCACCTGCTGACTGCACCGGTGACAACCCGATAACCTTCCACCAGGTGGGAGTGGGACAACCAGTGTTAGGAAGGGCCAGATTGGGGGGGGGGGCTGCTGGGCCAGCTGCTGCCAGGTTTTGCTCCATGCCAAGGTTCTTAATGAGGTGCATATGACAGACAACATCGCTGCTGCCATCTAGAGGCAGTTATAGTTGTGTGGGCAGGCAAGTACATCGCCATGGGATACATGGGGACCGATGGTGGCACAGACATCTGGACAGCCATAGTGCAAGTGGGCCTCGAGCACATTTACTGTGTGGCCCACAAACCTCACCTCATGGTGAAGGACGGACTGGGTCTGGGTCTGAATCCTGAGGATCCCAGACTGGACGCAGCAACTTGTGGTTTCCAGTGTCTCATCATGAGATACTGGCGCATCATGAGTTACTTCTCACACAGTGTGAAGGCTACCTATCAGCTGTGATACTCAACCGAGAGGCTCCCTCCAGAGAGCAAACTTAATCCAGAACACTGCTGTAATGCGTGGGCTGAATCACATAAAGATCAAGCCATTGAGCTTATTTATGAATGAAAGGATTCGACCTTACAATTAATGGGAAAACGATGGAACAGTGCAGTAAGCAATTCTTGTTGCTATTAATGCGGGCTGCACCTTTATTTATTGTCGGATGAATTGAAGTTGTATTGTATGTATTGCTATTCCTGAATGAATTGTTACTTCAATCTTTGTATGTTACATTGTGGGACATTGTACTGATGATTCCTTCATGAGTTATTTACGTAGTGGCAGATAGTATTGTATTGAATGTATTAGGACGGGTGATATAGTTCATAGTATCCATTGAAGCACTTAGCACTTTAGACGTTCATAAATACATTGTTAAATTTTTTGTCTGAGAGAGCTTTTCTTGTGTACCTATCAGCTGTGCCAGAAGCAGGTCCTGGCAGGCATGCCAGAGCATCACCGAATCAACAGCGTAAGCACTCTCTGGAACTCCACCCATGCCATGCTTGAGAGTTTGGCGGAGCAGCAGGCTGACCTCGTAATGTGGCTCTCAGACAGCGACTCTGAGAGGGGAGAGTCAGAGCCAAGCTACAAGTGATGCCTGACACAGTTTGGACACTTGTCAGCTTCCCTCAAGTTTTGATGGGAAATGTAGGCGTCCTGGTCTTGCAGCTGTAATGGAGAGCCAAGCTGTAAAACCAGGACGCCTACATTTCCCATCAAAACTTGAGGTAAGCTGACAAGTGTCCAACCTGTGTCAGGCGTCACTTGTAGTTTGGCTCTCAGTTAAGCCAAGAGGAGTGGCTGACCATCTCCCAGACGGTGGGAGTCTTTAAGCCCTTTAAGGAATTCCCCTTCCTGGTCTCATCTGACACGGCAACCTTGAGTCTGAGGGAACTCCCTGCCAGTGGAGGTTGTGCTGGCCACGAGCACAGATACCTTTAAAAGGGAGCTAGACAGAAACACTGAGGAGAAGTCCATCAATGGCTACTAACCACAGTGACTGAAGGGAGCCTCTGTCGACAGAGGCAGCACACCTCTGAATACCAGTGCTAGGAGGCTGCAGCACTGGGGCCTTAGCCTCTATGTTTGGTTTGTGTCAGCCACTGCGTGAACTGAATCAGTAAGCTGGACTAGCTGGACCACTTGTCCGATCCAGCAGGATCTTCTGTTTTTTTTTTATTCCTATCTTCTTTCCTCCCTAACTTTAAACAAGTCTCATTCTTTATTCCTTGGTTTCTTCCCTTATCTGTTCTTCGAGAAATTGGCCCTGCGTGCATCAGAATTCTTTGAATCTGCTGATGAGTAAGGCTGCAATCCAGATCTCACTGAGCACGATGCATCTGGGAAATAATTATTTAGAGAGAGCCAGGGGAAAACCTGCCAAGTCATTTTAATATCTATCTGGCATTTCTATTAATCTAGGACTCTGTGTAGCCTATATATTGTGCTTTGGGAAGGTCGCTTTTAGCAACATCCCATGACTTCCGTAATGCGTGCTTCCAACTCTATTTGAACACTGAAGGTAAAGAGACATCTTTGTATTTTGGCTTATATCTTCCATTCAAAGTGAGGAGGCTGTCAGGAATCTCATTGCCACTGGTACTCAGCTCAGTCCCTTTCGCTCGCTGCTGCCAGCTCTGCGGCTGCACTAAGTCACCAAGGAGATGGAATTTATGGGGAAAACTTTATCCAGTTTGGGCTTCTTCCATCCAAATTAGATCGGGCCCAGAGGAGTTCCAGTTATTTGAATTTGCCCATTATAACATTGGAAGAGATGTTTTCTGGTCCACCTCAGTGTGTGTATGTAGGAAACAGGGTGTTGATCTCATCCTTACCAGCTGCTTGCTCTCAGCTTCCTTCCTTCTGGGACTCCCTGTCAGCTAGACATGGAACTGTCTGTTAGCATAACCTGAACCAGGGGACCTCAGCATGCCCACTGACAGCTTTCTTGGTGCCCACCAAGGGTTGTTAGAAAATGGGTGGGGCCAAGTGGGGCTCTTACCCAGCAAGAATTCTGATTGGCCATTGAAGATCCAATTAGTTAGGCAGATTAAAATATTGTTTCAGTGACAACTACCACCACAGTGTTTGTTTTATTCTCTCACTCCTCTTTCCCAGTGCATTTTAAAAAAAATTATTCCTTCCCCCCTGCAGTTGGACTTCCTCCATGTATGTGGCTCAAGCTCCTGTGGCAGCCATTTTGTGGTTGTGTGCCCACCATCCATTATCAGAATTCCAAAGGTGCCCACAGGCTCAAGAGGTTGGCCCTTGGCCTGAACAATCTGTGGGCACAAGTGGGCTTGAATGGTTTATCTAAAGGACTCTTGCTCCCCCAAAGATTAGGCATTGGTTTCTAAAAAAGCTTTATTCCACAAAACATTTAATTAAAGAGGAGATACAGATCATTATGAAGCAGCTTACCAAACAAGGAAATATAGCAGGGTTGGCTAT
The DNA here is from genome assembly GCF_028583425.1 of Eublepharis macularius. Lineage (NCBI taxonomy): Eukaryota > Metazoa > Chordata > Lepidosauria > Squamata > Eublepharidae > Eublepharis > Eublepharis macularius. The sequence goes on along the minus strand of NC_072792.1, from coordinate 156,199,743 downwards.
AGAAAGCAAACATAAAACAGGGTTAGCTAGAGTTAACTGCTGAACATTCTCTCACCTGCCTTTTTTGAGAAATAGATCAGTCTCCGATTCTTTAACTTGAGAAAAAAGGACTGGACTTGGGAACTTCACAGTGCATACATTAATTGCTCTCCACCAATACGAGGCAATCTTTCCCCTCTCCAGAAACATGTAGGAACAAACAGAGCACCCACAAAGACTTGAGGGCTTTTTATTTCCCCTGTATCCCCCCATTTCCTCTTTTCCTTCCCTGAAAGCCCCCATAGCCTCTCCTGCTGCCTTTCCTTCTTCCCATCCACCAGCCAACCTATCCTTATCTGCTCCCCTTTCTTAAGCTTTCCTTCCTTCCTTCCCCTTGGCAGTCTCTTCACAGGAAAGTCAGGTTCAGCTGTGCAGTAGCTGTTGGCACAAGGCCATGCCCAATCACATGGTGGCTACTGGTGCCAGGCCAGGTTCAGTTGTGCTGCAGCTGATGTCGGTGGCAAGGAACAGTTGTGTAGTGGCTGCACCAGTTCCCAGGCCCAGTTGCGCAGTAGGCCAGGCCCAATTGCATGGTGGCCAGAACTACTAAGACAAGTGGTGTGAGTAATGTGTCTCCAATGTTCACTGTCCCCCACAAGTCCTCCTCCATCAGGGAATATGTCAGGGGAGAAGAATGAGACCATTTCAAGGACTATTTTGTCCAAACCTACCCCTGCTCCTCCCCATGGCTTTGCATTACACAAACCAAAGTTTGGAAGGCTTGGCAATATTGTTGCAGTTGCCTAGCAACCTCCATAATGACAACTGAGAGCTCAGTGGGCATTCTTTTCTTAAACCTACAAGCACTCAGGGGCGGCGCTAGGGTTTGCCGCGCTCGCGGCTGGCCGGCCAAGCGCGTCCCCCCCGCGCACACGAGCACGCGCGCACCTGCCTGCGTGATGACATCATGCGTGACGTCATCACGGGAGCGCACGCGCCACCGCCGGCCTGATCGCTGCGGCGGGCGGCCTCCGAGCTCTCCCGCTCAGTTGCCTCCGCCGCAGCAGATGCCTGCCCGCCGTGGCTGCGCCCGGCTGGGGGCTTGTGCTGGCGGCGGTGGTGGCGCGGGGTGGGAGGAATAGGAGGCTTCTGCTTTGGGGGGCGCGCTCTCCCCCCCCCACGCCTCTTCCAGCACTCCCTCCGGCACCCCGCGCCTGCGGCTACCGCCTGCCTGGCCTCAATAGGTGCGCCGCCCCTGCAAGCACTGAGCCTGTTATTTGGGGGAGTTTTAATACAACAGCGTATTTTAAATATCAAATTTTTCTTCAAACTTGGAACTTCCTTTAGATTTGTAAAGAAATCCCCCCTTTCTGTCCTTAGCTCCATTTTGCTGATCTATTAATCAACACTGAAAACTGTACCCCATTTAAAGATGCTAGTTTAACATCTTAATCAATGCGATTACTGTCAGAAATCTGTGTGTAAAGCAGTTCTGGGTTGGTGAGAATGGATGGGGTTGTCTTTAACTACCAAACTGTCTTTGCTGGAGATCTCAGAATCTGCACAGATTGAAGCCATGTGGGCTGTTTTAGTAAGGAAGAGAATTGGGTGAGAGGGAGTGAAAACGTTAGCTGATAGGGGTGTGCACCGGGAAAGTTTCCATTTCATTTTCGGTTCCAAGGGTTCTGGAATCATCCCATTTCATTACTAGTTTATTTCAGTTCAGCCACTCCCAACTCAGAACTGATCCATTTGTTTTTTTCCATTTTGGTCTGTTGCATGCGCATATGTGCAAATGCACGTTCTTCTTTTCGGGTTGAGTGGGTAAACAAGGCTCTGGGGCAGCTGTTTTCATGCTTAACCAAAAGCAGTATCCACCATCAGTCCCCCTCCTAGTCTAAACAATTGATCCACTGAGTTTTTCCTCAAGCACAATAACACACACAACAACAACAATCATCAATCCATAGAAGGTGAGCGTTGGCGGGTGGAGCAAAGGGGTGTTCCCAAGTAGGAAAATGCTGCAACAAGTGCAAAAGACTATCCTGCTCCATTTTCATTTTTTTCTTTTACTGTAGTCCCAATAACTTACTCTCTTTGTATTCTGCTGCTGCCTGTTGGTTTCTCGTTTCCTTGTGCTTTGCTCCCACAATGAGGGGTGAATCCAAATCCATCCTTTTGATGTTCAGCATTCCGCTGTCAAATGGAGTGTTCTTGCTGCAGATCTTCTCCATCACCCAAGTGCAGGCAGGCAGGCAGAATGATTTGCTGAATTCCCCTCTCTCCTCTGGCCCAAGCAAATCTGTTTTCCTTTTCCTGCGGGGGCAGGCAGGATTGTTTTTGAAAGGGGGGAGTTGCATGTTTGCCGATTGACTCAGAAAAAGAGAGCCCTGAAAGACTGTGGAAGCAATCCTAAACAGGTCTACTCAGATGTAAGTCCCTTGTTATTCAGTAGGGTTTACTCACAGGGAAGTCTCTTTAGAATTGCAATGTGTGATTGAAGTCTTCCTGGGCTTTTATCCAATTTGATTGAACAGAACCCCCCACCCTGCAGCACTTTTCCTCACAATGAATCTAAGTGCCCTGACTGGAGAGAGGGGAGACAGATCAGTGCCCAGGTAGTGATGCAAAACAAACCAAGCTGCACCCCAGCATGTCTACTCAGATGTAAGTCCCATGTTATTCAACAGTACTTACTCCCAGGGATATGTCTTTCCAAATACAGCCTATAATTGAAGTCTCCCTTCCAAACGTTTCCAAAGCAGATAAGAGGGGAGGAGGGGTCTCCCCTTGCAAGGACTGGATTGGCAGGAAGGGAGACCCACTTCCCAGGTAGCTATGGGGTGGGGGGTGGGGAGATGCACTCATGCTGTTTGCATTGATTTTATTCCCCCCTCCAGCCAACAGAGTTAATTAATAACATAAGGTCTCTCTCCCCTTGAGATCTGATTGATGCTGTTCAGGAAAACAGTGGTGGAAGGCATGAACCAAAACGGGACACACAAACTTTTTAGCGAGAGAGACTCGTTTCAATTTCATTTCCCAGATTTGGTTCAATGTTCCAGAAGCTGCTTTAACAAGCCAAGCCAATGAGTTGTGTGTGTAATTTCAGCTTGTTTTTTCCCCATTCTGCACACCCTTGCCATCTGGATCCAAATGAACATTTTCACTTTCCACCAAAAAAAGACATTTCTTTACTTCTCCATAATACAGGAAATAGGTATTAAGAATGTGCACTAACACTGTCATGATGAGGAGTAGACCCAGGGCTTTTTTTCAGGGGGGACGCGAGGGAATGGAGTTCCAGCACCTCTTGAAAATACTCGGCAATAGTGCTTGAAAATAATATGATTTCAAAGAATCCCGTGTGTTTCTTCCTCATTTCCCTCTTGAGAGTTCTGCCACCTTTTCCCAGAAAAAAACCCTGAGTACACCACATACCCTGTGGACATTTGGAACAGCAAGAAGTGCATATACAGAACAAGTTTTAGCCAACTGCTTAAACTAGTCTTACAATAAAAGTCATTTGTAGTCTTGCTGCAAACAGGCCAATTTGTTGGTCTACTATAGTTCTGCACCACATACCTGGGTGTTTGATAAGTATACACACCAGTGTTATTTCATAAGCAGAATAAACACTGGTGTGTATACCTATTTCATATACTTCCCCAAAAGGAGGATCTCTATGAAATCTTATTAGCACACTGTGTTTAACTAACATTGACTTTTCGACATGCCTTTTCCTCTGGTTCCCTTTGGGATGTACCTGTACACAACATAAATTAATATTTTGAAATACAAATATTTGTGATAACTCCTCCCAGATCAAGCAGGGGATTAATTTTATGGCTATCATTTGCAATACTCCAAAGCAAAAGCTGACAGAAATTGCTTATTAATAATCCTGGGCCTCAGCTCACATAGGTTCTCCCTTGCTTATCCTCTGCTGCAGCCTTTGACTACGCCCCACCATCCGTACAAAATACCCAAGTGAATTTATTTTCCACTTGGTAAGTGAAAGGTCTGTGATTCAATGGTAGAGCAAAGCAGGATGGGTCCCTTAAAAGGTTGAAAGTACATTAAAAACATGGTAGTCATCATATTAAGGTATCATTATAGACTAATGAGTTCATAGCGGCAGAAGCTTTCTCCAGTGAGAGATGCCTGTAACATTTCAGGCATTTGACAAAGTGGGCTTTGCCTGAAAAATGCCACAATACATTTGTTAGCCTTTAGCCAAGAGATACTTTGTTGTTTTTTAGTCATGGACTAGCCCTGGCTCCCGCTTTGGGCCAAACTCATTCATATTATCAGACATCAAACCCACAACGGTGGAAATAAGGAACTACTTTACAGTGTTCTGAGACTGAACATTAACCATGCTCTACACACATACTGCAAGAACAACATTTTCAATGCAGTTTCAGGCAGAGATAAAAATATGCCCGTCTGACAAGTTTTTTTCTGTAATACTAGGGTGTTTATCAGTGCCGGCGCAACCTCCTTATTTTAACAACTGGTAGCAAATGGAACACACAACAATGGGATAAGTATAAGAAACAAATTTGGATTGGGTCCTAAACAAAAATCCAGCTCTCGACTTGGATAAATGTTGGATCCAACAGAAGATTTCCACGTATGCAACAGTCCATTTACAACTAGAAGAGCTAAAGCAACTCCATACTATCAGCTTGTACTAAGTGGAAAAAATTTGTAACTGTCTTTTCTGCATGTGCAAGATGCAGACCTGATATTTCTTTAGATTCAATTTCAAAATCAAATCAAATCATGTGAGCCATCTGTCGTACATTCTTTGGTTTCGTATGAATATTGTCAGGGCTTTTTTTCAGGTAGAACAGAGTTCCGGAACCTCTTGAAAATGGTCACATGGCTGGTGGCCCCACCCCCTGATCTCCAGACAGAGGGGAGTTGAGATTGCCCTCTGCACCACGGCGCGGAGGGCAATCTCAACTCCCCTCTGTCTGGAGATCAGGGGTCGGGGCCACCAGCCATGTGACTATTTTCTCTGGGGGCAACCTACTGAGTTCCAGCACCTCTTTTCCCAGAAAAAAAGCCCTGAATATTGTTACTTTGTTAACAATTGAAGTGCTGCATATTGCTGCGGCTGTTGTGCTAGAGCTTGCGCAAATGGGGCTGCACTTTAGTACATTTTTCTTTCTGCTCCTGCCTTGCTAGATCTAACCCATTGTTTGATGACTTTCTTCCGGCCACTCACAACAAACTATACAGCACTGGGAGCTGGGGCTGCCACTTTTTAATTAAATAGCTGCTCCTCCTCTTCCCTAGACTATGGTCAATAGAGCGAGTCCGTAAAACCAATTAAACCTTTGCTGTGCTTACAAGTGAGTTAAATTCTGCGCATATTGAAAAAGTCCACTGCTGCAACCCTGGCGAAAGAGCAAGAAGAGTCCAGTGCTCAATGAAAAGGTTCATTCTCTTTATGCACCAGTTAATAAGCCAGTTGGGAAACATCAACAAGAAGTATGACACATTTCATAAACTAGGACATATTTCAGTTTTATCACTGAGGCAGATTTCATAGAGAAATCCTGCAACAATGTTTCCCTCTAAACTCAGGTAGAATGAGGTCACTTGAAAGTTATAAAGAAGTATCATTTCCCATATTTCTCCAAATCCAAAGTTAATTGAAAGAAAAATCAAGATATGCGTTTAAGGCCCAGTGTTTCTCAAATTAGCCCATAAACATTACCAATAAGAGAGCAGGGCATATTCCCACCTTATTGCTTAGAACAATTTCTTGAACTTATCTGAACTGGAGTCCCACCTTACAAATTGCCTTCATTGTGATGTCATCATGTAGTCAAATCTAATTGGTTGTGTCATCCAGGGCTTTTTTTCTGGGAAAAGAGGTGGCGGAACTCAGTGGGTTGCCTAAGGGGAAAATGGTCGCATGGCTGGTGGCCCCACCCCCTGATCTCCAGACAGAGAGGAGTTTAGATTGCCCTCTGCGCCACGGTGCGGAAGGCAATCTAAACTCCCCTCTGTCTGGAGATCAGGGGGTGGGGCCACCAGCCACGTGACCATTTTCAAGAGGTTCTGGAACTCCGTTCCACCGCATTTCAGCTGAAAAAAAGCCCTGGTGTCATCTGACATTGTATTAATGCTGAGTGAAAACATCACATCTGCTACGACTGATCATCCACAGTGACTGAGAGTGCTATCTTAAGTCTCTTGAAACCCTGCTTAGGATGGCACAGTCATTTAATAAAGAAGAAAGCATGCTAGCCAAGGAAAACAATCTCGCTAAGCTGTACCAAAAAACATAAATAGTCATGCAATTGGTGAGCAGCTGTTTATTTAATTATTTATTTAGCCCTACCGAAACAACTAATTTTAACTCATAAATCAAAATTTGCAAATATTTAGCAAAGCAAGTTGTCATGTATGTCTTGTCTACATATCTGCCATGAGTATTCTCTGCGTTCTGTATTGTGTGCTGATCCTCTGAGAGTATGTGAAGTTGCATATTGGGGCCGGTTAGCTGGGAGTTGTTTATCTTACAGAGACCTGCTGCGATTTCTAATTTCGTTTTCACAGCCGTTTGAGAATGTGTCCTTGAGTACCGGCTTCTCCCTGGGAACCGAAAATAACTTCATCTCTCCTACAGTTCTTCTCACCTCCTGTCTCAAACCTCCCCCCCCCCTTTCTGGCTCCTTCGCGCCAGAAGGCTAACCGTCCATATCCTAAAGGCGGGAACTTTCCCTATAACTAACCTTACACACGTCACTTCTGCCAATACCCTTGCCTGTGTATGCTGATACTGATGGATCTCTAATAAAGTAACTTTAACTCATACATTGGAGTGTGTGCAGTGGAGTACTATGGGGATCTAACTGCCAGAACCTGACTCCAGTTTTCTATGACATATGTATGCCAATTTGTAGTAGCCCTGTTTACATGTAACACTAAATGTATGTACATCCTTGTCAGTGGAGCTTACAGTTAAATACTGCCGTTGTTGTTGTTAAGTTTCAGTCTACATAAAGTTTGCCCTTCAGAAAGTGAATGGTACTGCAAGGAAAACACTTCAGTATGCTTGTTTGGTGGCAGGAGAAATACATTACATTTGTTTGGCAGTGATTCCTGTAAAAATGCAAAAAGGAGAAATCACACACTGGCCATATATATTTTTTGCCATTAAATTGCAGCTGATTTATGGCAATGCTGTTGGATTTTCAAGGCAAGAGACATTCAGTGGTGGTTTGCCATTGCCTGCCTCTGCGTAGCAACCCTGGACTTCCTCAGGTTCTGGTCTGTCATCAAAATACTAACCCGGGTTGACCCTGCTTAGCTTCCAAGTTCTGGCTATCAAGGTAAAGGCCCCCAAGAGTTAAAGGTACAACAATGGAATCCAAATGTCGAAAGACGGCTGTTTCAAGGAAACAAGGGTCAAAACTGCAAATGCCAGCTTGTTGCAAGAATAATATTGAAGAGGGGAGAACCATGTATATTGATGAGTACTTTAGAGGAAGGGTGACCTAAGTAAATAAATGCAGTCAACAGCAGTGAAGGTAGGGTTGCCAGCTCCAAGTTGGGAAATTCCTGGAGATCTGGGGGGTGAAATCTGGAAAAACCTGGGTGAAGTGGGGTTTGGGGAGGGAAAGGACCTTGGCATGGCATAATTCCATAGAATACAGCCCCCAAAGTAGCCATTTTCTCCAGGTGAATTGATCTCTGTGTCCTGGAGACCAGTTGTAATTCCGGGAGATCTCCAGCCACTACCTGGAGGCTGGCAACCCTAAGTGAAGGCAATGGCTGTCTTCTAGAAAATGGAGCTCAGACTTTTTGAAAGCCACCATTTTGAAGTCCACAACAGAAGGATTTTAAAGCTACCTTTTAGAGGCAAGCAGACGTGTTAGCAGAGAACAAGGGAAGGGGGAATTATATAGGAACAAACAGGGATTACAGAGCCTAAACGGTAATTTGAATAACTGCAAAAACCACTTAAATCTCTTATCAGATCTAATCAAACCATTCTCTGAGAGGCTAGTGAGGCTCATTCATTAGGAATCAACCCATTTGGAACTTCTCTGGGCCTTTGAAGTAGCTGTCCCTCTTACTCAAATTACGTTTTAGCATTCTTCCACATGGCCTGTGGTAATTTACAAGCCTTGGCTCCAGCCTTCTCCTTTTTCATGTAGTGTGTACATCTCTGACATTAACATCAGATTATTTCAGAGACACCCAACAGAGATGTGTCAATTGTGCTTAAAATAACATGGACGCCAGGTCCCCCAGGTCATTCACTTTCCACCTCCTCCTCTTCTAGGGCTGAGCAGATAGAGATGTTTCCAGAACCACTCCTTTTAGGACAAACCTGTATTAAATTATATGGCTGGCTTCTACTATTGCTATTGGCTATTTTCTTCTGGCACAAACGATCCCAGCCCTATGTAGAATAAAAGAGTGGTCCCTTAAAGACTAACAGAATTTGTTCTAGCATAAAAGCAGAACCACAAGTGACAAAAGGCACAGGTTGGACACTTGTCAGCTTCCCTCAAGTTTTGATGGGAAATGTAGGCGTCCTGGTCTTGCAGCTTGGCTCTCCGACTGCTGTCCAATGGACTTTTCAACTGTCACTTGTCCAACATTCCACCAAGCTGCCTACATTTCCCATCAAAACTTGAGGGAAGATGACAAGTGTCCAATCTGTGCCTTTTGTCACTTGTGGTTCTGCTCTAAGTCTCTGCACAGAGGGAAGGTGGCAAGGTATAGCATGATCTTGTCAAATCTCAGAAGCTAAGCAAGGTCGGTACTTGGATAGGGGACTACCATGGAAAACTCTGCAGGGGAAGGCAACGACAGACCACCTCTGCTTCTCACTTGCCTTGAAAGCCCCTTGCTGGAGTCATCCTAAATCAGTAGTGACTTGACAGCACATATACACAAGCTTTTTTGAGTGAGAGCTCACTTTTATCAGCTGCACTAGAGTATAAATCAATCAGGCTGATTCACACACACAATAGAAAGGGAGCTGTGTGACAAAGAGAGGCTGTTCAAAACAAGATCCAATCCCAAAAATAATCTGACCACTGAAAATGGGTGTGACTCTCCCCACTTTTGTTAGAAAGGCAAAATGTAAAACCTAGTTGAGATTTGACATCTGAAACACCCATTTAGAATTGTCAACCTCACATGTAATTCATAGTCTAGAATACAATAGTATAAATGTGAGACTCACAAAGATTTGGGGGGGGGATTGCATAATCACCTCCGCCTACAATTGCCAGCCTCCAGGGTGGGCATGGAGATCTCCAAGAATTATAACTGAACTCCCAGCGGGAGAAAGTGGAGGAAAAGTTCTCAATCTATCTCCCACCCCAGGGAAGAACATGATGGAGGGGGCAGGGCTGTAAATCCTCATTCTCTAATGCTGGACTCTCAAGAGAGAAAAGAAAGTTGCCAGGTGGTTGCTCAGAAGGAGCATCAGGAACAACAAAATACAGATCTGTGTCTCAAAAGCAGTGGGAATTTAGGGTTGCCAGATGACCAAGAAAGAGACTTGGTTTGCTCCTCTGGCTTTCATAGAAGCCTGAGCTACAGAAATCAGCAAGTGGAACTTTTGACAAAGCACGGTAACCACTTATTACCGGCTCATTCCTGCAGTTCAAGTTGCTGTGAGAGGCACAGTAGGAGCCACTAAGAACAAAAAGTTGACAACCCCTAGATCTTGGTTAGGATACTTGCAAGGGGTTGTGGGAGGAGCAATTGGTGCTGGTGAATGGAAAGGGGATGGATGCAGGATGGTTTGGGGGAGGATCGGGGAGAAGCAGCACAGGGTGGGGAAGGCTGCGATGATCTCTCGAGATCACTCGTCTCTTCTCCATGGAGGATAAGATGGACTTTTTATAAGTCCCCCTGTAGAATAGACTTTGCACTGTTTTGCTGCAAGCATGCTCCTACTGGGTACCTTCAGCATTGTTTAATATGTCATTTTAAATTTCTTAGATTTTGTTTCACCATTGTTTCAACTTTGTATTAGATTTCTGCTTATTTTCAAATTTCTGTAACCGGAACCCTATTGCATTGTTTATTGAATGTCTCAGCCATTGATTAATCCACCTTGAACGTCAGCGAGAAAGGCAGACTATAAATAATGTAAATAAAGCAATCATGTTCTCCCTTCTTTTCCTAAGAGAGAGAGAGAGAGAGAGAGAGAGAGAGAGAGAGACTGCAATACAGACTGAATGGGGCCAAAAGAATGGCTCACCACCACAAATGCCTTATTGCAATGTGCTCTGTGTAAATAAATAAAGTCTGTTTTCTTAATAAACCTGCTCTCTTTCCTTGAACAATCCTTACCTAATGAACGATTATTATTCTAATCATAGTAACAGCAAACCAAGGGTACTTGGTTTTGATTAAAATCAGCTGCGGAGGGGGAGGCGCAGCTCTCTGTAGCCCTGCCTGCCTGTGAATGTCACCGTGGCTAGTAGCCAATGATAGACCTCTCCTCCATGCATCTGTCTAATCCCTTTTTAAAGCTGTCTGTGCCTGTGGCTGTCCTTTGGCAGAAAATTCTACATTTTAATCACTTGTCGTATAAAGAAATATTTCCTTTTGTCCATCCTGAATGTACTGCCCATCAACTTCATTGGATGTCCCAAAGTTCTAGTGTTTTGGGAAAGCGGGGGGGGGGGGGACTCTCTGTCCACCGTCTCTAATTTACACACCTCTAATGTGTCCTTCCCTTAGCTGACTCTTTTTCTAAACTGAAAAAATCCTAGGTTCTTCAGCCGTTCCTCATAGGGTAGCTGCTGCACCCCCTAAATCATCTTGGTTGCCTTTTTCTTTACTTTTTCCAGCTCTGCAGTTTTCTCTTAGAGATATGGTGACCAGAACTGCGTACAGTATTCCAAATGAGGCCACACCACAGATCTATATAGGGGCATTAGGATATTGGCCATTTTATCTTCAGTTCTTTCCTAATAGATTTTGCATTTTTCACTGCTGCAGTACTCTGGGTTGACACTTTCATTGAGCTATCCAGTATGATTCAAGGTCTCTTTCCCTCTTAGCCTCAGCAAGCTCAGACCACATTAGCATATAAATTATATCTTCAGTCTCTAGATTTAAGTATCCACATATAAGGCGGTGTTGAGAATCAGATATATAAATAGAAACAATACCAGAAAAACAAACAGAAGTGACCAATGGAGCTTCATAGTATCCTACTATATAAAGGCTAACGTGTTCTTGAAAACTCACTTCCTACCTTGGTGCATCTCCAGAGGGCGCTGCTGTAGAGGGATGCCCAGATGAGGCAGCTCCAGAGAGCGCACCACAGTGGGATGCCCAGGACAGGATCAGGCACGGAGCAGGCGGCAATGCTTGCCCTCCACCTTCACCCAGCTGGGATAAGAAAAGCCGGTTTGATCACCAAGTTGGAATGCCAAGCAAGATTATGTAATGTTAATTTTTCTTCCTTCGACATATTGCTCCATCTCCCCCCCCCCACACACACATTCTAACATCGTTATATCTTTAAGAACTACCTTCTCAGGAGCAAAGCTAAATGGCAATGCCTGTCCCCCACCTTCACCCAGCTGAGATCAGGAGCAGAGCAGGTGGCAATGCCTGTCCCCTGCCTTCACCCAGCTGGGATCAGGAGCTGAGCACACGGCAATGCCCACCTCCCCTTCACCAAGCTGGGGTCAGGAGCGGAGCAGATAGCCATGCCCACCCCCTGCCTTCACCCGACGGGGATCAGGCACGGAGCAGGAGGCAACGCCCACTGTCATAGCCCAGTCTGAGAGTGAGGTCTCCTCTGGAGGAGAGGAGCCTCGTGTAGCCAGCCAGGACTCCTCAGGAGAAGAAGAGTTCTGTGTAGCCAGCCCTAGCCCTGACTCAGCAGAAGCCAGCAATCATGAGCAGCAGCTGCTGGCTGATCAAGGCTCACAGCTAGCAGCTGAGACACCAGCACCCTCTAGCCCCAATACCACAGGGGAAGCTCAGCCAGGAACTTCCACAGGGGAGGCTCAGTCAGGGACTGCCAGCACCACAGGGGAAGCCCAGCCAGGGGCTTCCACCCCCCCCAGGCTCACCCACACCTAGAGAGTGCCGCAGGCAGCGCCAGAGACTGGAACTGCAGGAGAGACGGCGCAGTGCTCGTCTCCTGAGCCAACGCCAGCTGCTGGAGAGTGATGATGAGTAGCATCAGGATGGAGCCCCAGCAGCTGGCTGAAAATCACGCCTGGCTATAAAAGCCAGTCAGGAGCAACTGCCAGGCGTGGAAGCAACGTGTCAACTACCTGCAACCACTCCCTGGTACCTTGTGTCTTGCGCTTGCCTGCACCTTGACTTGATACCCTCGTGCTCTGACTTACGGACTGGACTTGGCTTGGCTTTTTGGATCCTGGAGGCAACCCTGGCATTAACCTTGTGCTCTGACTACGGACTGGACCTGGCTTGTGACTTTTGAACACCCCTTGGCTTCGTGCTAGTACCTGGACTCCCAGCTTGGGTAAGCAGCACAGTGTGCCCAAGTTTCCTATGGCAATGATAGAGGCAATGTCTTGGCCTAGAAAATGTGCCTACAAGAGGGAGATGCTGGAGAGGAGACCAAAAGATTAGGGTCCAGGGACAATGTAGAGTAGACACAAATAATTATAGCCCTCAAGCTGTGTCAACGTTTGTCACCTACAGGCAGTTGTCCACCCTGCCTTGGAATTCACCCAGACTTGACTACTGTTCATTTCAACCGGGCACATGCATATCCCTGGGAGATTTAACCCATCATTCCTTCCCACCACCACAGCCTATCTCAAAAGACCTTATTTTCCTCCAGACGTTTAATCTATGATGTATGTAAAGGAGGCAACCCTGAGCTACACTATAGTGCAATGTTATAAATAGTTGCTCTGTTTGTGTCCGTGTATGTGTATGTGCGTGCATACATGGGGTGGGGGGAATCTGCAACAGGAATAATCTGTAGAAATTCCATGGCATGATTTGGAAGGACGACAGCAACGAAGCCTTGCCATCTTGGCTCTATTCCCTCTCTTGATAAAGCAGCTGTGGGAGCCTTTGTTAAAGGCATAATGGAGGGGTCTGCCTCTTTTTACAATGTAGCAGTATCAGAGTATCGCCTTCTCTCAGCTCTTGCCAGATGTGCTGTGTTACTGCAGGAGTGTGATAAAAAGGTCTTTGGAAAGAAAATAACAGTTCCAGAAGGGAAGGCATAATACCATTTCCTAGAAGGAAATTCTTCCATGCTAGCCAAGAACAGGGTCCTACTGTATTTGCATGATGTATCTTTTCTAATTTCAACCCGTCTTCCGAAGCGCACGGCAAGAGAATTGTTTTTATTAGAGAATGCGAATGTGGGGGGAGACCAGGCAACTGGTAGGGATGCTTCTGCTTCTCTTTACGTCTCTATGCATTTTGGCTGCCGTGTTCCTACATTCAGGTCACCAGTAATTGGATACTTATAGAAAATGCACAAGCTCAGCAAAGCCTTCCTTCATTTACTAGTATGCCCATTTGGCAGCTGTCCTACAAAACCAAGTGGCTGGCACTTTAAAGCTCTAATTAAACAAAAGGGATCCCGACACGCAATTAGCTCTCTCCCATGCAGCTCGTAACAGAATGGTACCTATATGCAGCCGGAGGGAAAGCTCAAAAAATGGGACAAGCTCTCAGTAACAAAGCGGTTCCCCCCCCCCCCCAATCGGACACTGTGTTTCATTAATTTATAGATCAAACTGAGAATACCCCCTTTATCTTCAAAGGACAGTCAGGTTTCAGCAGCAGAATAAGGACTCCTTGTATAACAGCTGTGAAACTCAAAAATGAACCTCTTTGAATACCTAAAGGAAAGGCACCAATCTCAGTAGAGACTAAGCTTGCGCTATCTAGAAAAACATGGTATGCCTGCCTCCTGACCGCAGTACCCCAGAGCAGCCTTTTTCATCACACACCACAGCATTTTCTCCTCCCTAGCCCCCACCTCCCACTCTGCTGGTTTTTGAGGACACCCACCAGGCTCCAGGCTCCTGGGAGGACTGTAAGGCAGATCTAGGCACTTAACTGTGTTTGCATCAGATCTCAGGCACTTTACGTGAGCTTGGCATACAAGCAACATGGTGGGAAGAAAGTGCAACAGCTGCTTCCCTGCATAAATTATTCATTGTTAGCCAAGGGAGGGGGCAGCTGGAAAGAAAAAGACTCAATCGAGCTGAGCAAGTCAGCTCCAGTTGAATGGAACTGTCTGTTCCAGATGCACAGAGCCACGTTATCTGTGGATGGAAGGCGGGGCTACTGTATGCACAGAAGTATCCACCATTTGTGGACCCTCTTTAGAAGAGGAATTCTACCTGGTGAGTTTTTACTATCATCCTGTGGATCTTAAGTTGTGAGAAAGAACCTAATTCTGATAGCAGTCATTGGAATGGCAGCACAGGAACTGAACAGCTACTAGATCTTGACTAAAGCCAGATGCATGATTTTAAAACCGCAGGCCCTTCTGCCACAAGAGTAGGGAGTGTCCCTGGCTTTACTATGTGCCTGACACACTTCCATCAATTCAACCATCAGCTTTGGCTCCTCTCTTCGTGTTTCAATAGCACAAGATGGTCTTTTAAAGTTATTTTTAAGTGACCTACGTATGTCACACACTCTTATATATTCATTCTACACTCTACAAACATTTAACAGAGGGTGCCAAATTGGTTTAGCAGTGGGGGGAGCAGAGACGTATTGCAAGCTTGTTAGCAGTCAGAACCACCCCCGTAATATTAGAAGGCGTATGGTTATGGATATGCCATGAACCCCTTCTCTGAATGTACTTCCAGCACTAAAGCTACTGCCCAAGAAGGCAGAGTACATGGAAGCCACTGCCCAAGCAGTGCCTGGAGATGGAATGTGCAAACACGGGGAGAATAGGTGATGCCAGCTCACCCCCTCCCATGCCTTGGAGGTGCACTAAGGATCCTGATACAACAGGGCCTTCCTGGAGTTCCGGCACTAATCAACGCTCCCTGCTCTATCGATCTCACTTTAACCACTATCCTATTATTAGGTGATTCAGCAAACTGATAGCTTCACCCATCCATCCCGTGGGTCATCAATCATAATTTGATAACTTTAGTTCAGTCTGGGAAGACTTAATCCAACCTTCCTAGTTCTTTGTTACACCCGAGACAGTTTACTGGCTTATTGCCCCACTTTGGAGACAGTTCATCAGCTCTTTGTCTCGCCCCCCGAGACAACTTTGCGATCCTTTGTTCCACCCCAGGACCAACCACTCAGCCCTTTGTTTTTGGAGTAGAAGATGCAATCTTGCCCCGGGGTAGGATCCATGGTATAAAGTAGGCTGCCCTTCAGCCCATACTGTGTGCATGCTTTGGATCCAGCATCCACCCTCAAACCTCTGTTCGAGGCCTTCCTGCTTTGCAGTGCAGGCCATTCAGTGCTGCTGCTCTCTCTCTCCTGGATGTCTGGATAGGTAAATATCAGCCAATCCCTCAAACTCTGTCCAACTTTCATTCTTTCTAGTTAGCTCTGATTGTGTGTTGTGTGTGCTGTATATTTCCTGTGCAATTATTCTTTATTTTAAATAACCCCCCCCCCTTTTAATTGAACATCAGTCTGTTTATTGGAAGGAGTTCTCTAGCTGGGACCATATACATAGGCTAAAAGATCCCTAAGTCACCCCTCCTCTCGCTGGATTCTCCTTGTTACTAATTCCCCCCAACTCTAAGGAGATTTCATTGTGTAACAAGCTTGCCCCCTCCTTCACAACCAGCTTTGCCTTACTTCAAAACTCGCAGAAGCAATTTTCCAGAGCTTGCCCCAGCCAGGAAAATAATGGCTTTGATGTACCAATACCCAAGAGGAAGCAAGCAGACGTAGTGCAGCTCTACTTGAGCAAGTCCCACAACGCGGAGTGCTTTCCTCCTTATATAGTTTAGTGCCCAAAACTGGTTCCACAAGATTGTGTGCAAGCGCAAATGCATGTGGGGAGAAACTAAGTTTTCTTGGCGCAAGTGACTACGATGGTCTTTTCCTTCAGCTCCGCTTGTTCAAGAGCTCGACTGCAAGTGGAAACTCAATGTTGGATCTAACCTAAGGAATGGAACAAAGGCACCTTCAAATTTCCGGTACCTTTCTGATAACATGGCATCTGCCTTCACCCAAAATTTCTCTTATGATGGTCCTGAAAGTTATCGGACTACTTCTGTTTAAAGACAAAACTGACAACCCTACACACAGTAAGTTGTGTAGTTGTAGCAAGTTTAGGACCTGCTATAAAACATGCATTCCACAACGCTTGAAGTTCCATTGCTTCAAAGGACTCACTTAAAAAGACAAATCCATCACACCACATTAAGTGTATTATTCAGTGATAACTTTCACTGGGATGTAAAAAGAGAAGAGATGAATGAGGCACAATATTCAGCCTTGTATTTTCAGTGTTTCGGGTAACAAAGGAGATTATTTATTCCCAGCTGAAAACAAGATGCAGAAATAACCAAAGGCACATTTCTGTATCACATTTTCCAAAGTATTTGTAAATGCAAAATCTGTATCAAAAGATGAGAAGGTACAACTGAACAGAATCAGATTCTCTGAATGATGGACCACTTTTCCTTTTCACCCTTGACTTCTGCGGAAAAATGACAAGCATTACTGTGATAATGGTGAAAAACACAAGGATTTCCTTTTGCTCCCTCTTTAAACATATGACAAAGCAAACTAGGTAGCCGCCTAAAATGCTCTAACTAGATACAGCTACAGTTATGGTCTCTGCCCCCCCACCCCCCAGCTGTGTCAAGTTCTGTGTGTTATATTGGCAGTTCTGATCAAACAGCCTTCAGGGATGAGAATGAGCCTAAACTAATTTTCGCTTTGAGCCAAATAAGAATTTGATCCCTCAGGTACAAATTAGTGCACCGCACCACCTAGGGAGCTTAATACCCCTCGGCATACATGTTTGTAATCTCGGCTCGCAAAACCTATTTCCTTTCTTCATTTGGACAATAAAAACAAATTGGAAACAGCAAACAGAGGGAGGACCATAAGTTGAAAACAAAGTCATTTTCTTCCCCAGTGAAGTACAAAAAAAGACACTGAGGGTACAATTGATTTACCTATAGGAGTTGCACGGTTTAATCCTCCTAATCAGGCCTTCTTGTTAACTAGAGATCAGTTCAGTCCCAGGTGGTATGCTGCATCCTGACAATGCGAACATTAACAAGGTTTTAAAGCACATGGCATTATAGATTTCTGAAGCCTGTTGGCCTGGGTCTCTCCCACTTTGATTCCTAAGGGGAAGAGTCACCTAACAGGATTTAAATATAGTTCCCCGATGTAGTTTTTCAACAGATTAAAAGAATTTTAAAGAACTACACAGCTTCTTTTAAAAACAGAAATGAAAGCTCTGCAGACAACTAATCTGGTCAAAAACTGAAATGGCCTCTGCTAATATTTCTCTTCTCATCTGATGCAAATGCTTCACTTTTGTTCAGTACCAACATTACAATGAACACCCTTGTTCAAAATACTTTAATCATTCTCACGGACACGAAAATTACAAGTCTCACCCTAAATTAGCTTTCACTTTGTCATACTCAGAATTGCGCAGAAGAATACGAGATTCAAGGATACAATTTCAGACCATTAACTATCTTGGAAACCAAGAATTTGTAAAAAGACTTTTAAAGAAATGGAGTGGAATTTGATAGTTACTGCCGTCAATGAACATATCTATAGATGGAATTTGCTGAGTGCCTCAGCACCTCTCTCTCTCTCTCTCTCGCGCACGCGCACACACACACACACACACACAAAATTAACGCTCTTTCTAGTTTGGTATACAGTACTTTTCATGGCATCTAAGACAACAAAAATTAATAACAGATTAAGTAAGAGTACACACACACTTTACCCTATTTATATATATACTTTCAGCTGTCCCAGTAGTAGTTTGTTGATTCTTAGAAGGAGAATTACAAAAAATCATTAACAATTTGGCAATGGACATATTAAGTAATAACATTCTGAATTATCCAGTGCAATCTATAAATTTATTATACTGCGAAGACATACCACTTTCATTCCTCAGTCAGTTCTCCATGTTTCCTTCAAGATGGCTATATTCAATTACACCTCAAAAAAAAAAAAAGAGCAAACATTGCTTGAACAACTAGTGTGCTACTCTAACTCTATGTTGACGAGTCTCTCTGATTACACAAGTTCGTTTTTGGTCATGCACCAAGAGATCCCTCTCACAAGGCCTGGTCGTGAGCAAATCTTTTCAGAAAGGACGAGACAGCAGTGCTCCAGGGGACACCTAACAAGTCATCCTGGCCACCCCATACTCCAAGCTGACAACGCCAGGCTCCGCTTTGGAGAGCTCTTCCATATACTCGCTGTACCGGTTGTCTGCTGCGTTGGAGCCCTCTATCGTCCGGAGGCAGTCAGTTGCAAGCAGCAAAGGCTGCTCTTTCTTGTAGCACGGGGATGTTCTATGCACCGGCGACAAGGAACGAACTGACTGCAAAGGTTCCTTGGTAAAGGATGCATCTGTCTCCTTGTTTACATGATGCCCCAATTTCTGAAATTAAAGAGGAATTATTCAAAGTTAGTAGTTTAATCATTTTCCTTCTGAACCGTTCCCCCCTGATTACCTGTTGCTCACATGCAGTCCTCAACACACTGGACCCTGAGTCCTTCCCCATGAACACATGGGGCCGGATCCAATTATGTGCAAATGGTAAAAAGAAATCTAAATGCTGTTCTGCTTGCGGAGGGGACGGCGCAAATTTTTTCGCAAATCTCTCACTCCTGTTCTAGTTTGCTCTTATACATAATGACATACCGATGCAAGATCTTGCACAACAATTTCCTTCCTCTCCCACACTGTACCCCAGAGAGCCTTTCTGGGCATGAAGAAGCTTCAGGAAAGGGACTGAAAATAAAGTGGCCAATATCAGCTTATCTCAAAGAGAGAACTGCAGAGCTGGAAAAAGTAAAGAAAAGGGCGCCCAGAATGATTAAGAGACTGCAGCAGGTTTCTTAGGGAGATTGGACAGAAAGAGCGTTTTCTCCCTCTCCCTAAATATTAGAACTCAAGGGCACCCAATGAAGCTGATGGGCAATAAATTTAGGACGCACAAAAGGAAATACTTCTTTATACGATGAGTGACTACAATTCAGAATTCGCTGCCAGAACATGTAGTGACGGCCACAGGCACAGACGGCTTTAAAAGGGGATTAGACAGATTCATGCAGGAGAGGTCTATCATTTGCTACTAGCGGTGGTGACTAAAGTGAACCTCCACATTCAGAGGCAGTAAACCTCTGAATGTTAATGCCAGGAAAGGCACATTCGGGAAAGGCCTCAGCCTCCGTGGCCTGTTGTTGGCCCTCCAGAGTAGCTGGTTGGCCACTGTGTGAGACAGGGTGCTGGACTAGGACTAGACCGACCACCGGTCTGATCCAGCAGGGCTTTCCTTCTGTAGTCCGCAACCCCAGAGAGCTGTCTAGTGCCAGCTCTGGAGCCTCATTACGTAAGTCACCGCAAGAGTTGCCTAGAGACAAAGGAGTTCAAGACAAACGGATTGGAGCCTTGGGCAAGTCTCCTTCAGGGCATACGCCTTAATTCAGTTTATTCTGGTCTGCAGATCCTCAAATGGGTCAGGAGGCAGAACGCTACCCTTTCCTCCCAATCACAAAAAGTATGACCAGAAAAGCAACAGAAATACGTTCTCACTTAAAAGCAACACATGGGTTAAAGACTGCATCTTCAAGGACAGAGATAATATTTTTAGGGAAAAAACAGGCCTCACAGAGCCAGAAAGAAAACCAGCTATTTCTTAATACTCACCAACTCCAATTCCTTAATGTCTTTCTCTAGTAGCTTATTTTGTTCACTCATGTTCATGACATAGCTGAGTAAAGACTGCCTGGGATGCATTGTATGATCAAACTGATGATACATGTTCCTCCAAAACCTGCATGTATCAACCATAAAAATATTTTAATACACTAGACAGATGCAGAAATGTAAAAACAAACCTCTAATTAAAACTTACTTAAAGTTAAAGGACACTGTGTCAGGCTCCAGAACTGGAAAGGACTGAGAAAAAAGCTCACTGTAGATGGGGTTTCGATATTTCTTTTGTTCATCCAGGAGGAAAGGCCAAAGGGAATAAGTCTTCTCTTTCAACCTTAAAATAAGGAGAGCTTAAAGTCAAGCACTGTTGAGTGGCTGACAAACTTCAATACTGTATTGCAGACTGGCACTTCTTGTTAGATTTTTAAAAAGCAAACAAAAGCAACATAAATTGCAGATTACTCAGATCAGACTAATTTTCAGGCCATTGTGTAAAAGTGCCGCTATAACATAGGAGGAGACGGAGGACCCACAAGTGCAAAATATAAGGTGCCTCACCATTAATCTACCATTCATGAAATAAGAAAGAGTATGCCAACTAGTTAATATTTTTAGTATTACTATTCTTACAGTAGGACAATTAATCAGAAACCAGTCTGCTATCCATTAGGTGTGACACTGTAAAAACAGATGACTACACCTTTTTTTAAGAAGTTTTACCAGCTTCCCTGACTATGTATCACACTTTTTGAAGGACATGCCATAACCTGTCACTTATTTTTTTTTTATTACAAAAGCCCTATGACACAAGTTTAGACAGTGAGTCAACCAACAGTCCTAAATTAAAGAAGCAGGAAACCCCATGAAAAACCACAATATGGGTCCCTGCCCCTTTCTGCCCCCAAAGCATCTTTCTGCACACAAAAGGGGCCCCTTCCTTTATCGCAATGATCTGACCAGCTTATTCTCAGATGCTGTACTGTACAGCTTGAGTCTCTTCTGCTCCCTTTGCCAAGTAGGCCATTAGCAGGCATAGTTAATGTGTAGCTGGGAATACAGCCACTGTTCTGCTGTTCTGCAATGCTGAGACAGCTGTGATTCCAGAAAAAAGGAGCAGGATAAATCTACACAGATCTGCAGCAGAGACTCTACTCTAGTCCAATGGCTAACCCAGTCCTGCACAAATTTATTCAGCAAGCAGAGTTGCAATATTCGATTTTTCCCACAAGAAACATGATATTGAACATCACCAGGATGGGGAATTGTTGCTGCTTTGCAGTTCAGCAAAGCATGACCCATCACCAAACACAGATCATGCCTGACTACTATTAGCATCCAAGAAAGATTTTTTCATTTCCTCTTATGGGGAAGGAAAAGAAAAGATTCACTTCTAGGCAAAAAAATTTGTAACAAGTCCTACTTGAGTTCCTCTCGCTCTTTTTGGCAGTTTCCAATGAAGTTTCCAAATTGGCAGGAATGGACGTGCTCATGGATCTGGAGGAGAAAAGCCTCATTGTACTCAAAAGCTTGCGGAAATTGCTCTGTCAGATGCCAGACACTTTCTAAAAATTGGGCGAACACTGGTGAGATTTCCTTTGGGTCTCCGTCCAATTGGCCGCATCTATAAAATATATTCCACATCAGTAACATCAACATAATCCTATGCAGTATGAAAAAGGCTATCACTAAAGCAATCTCTCTTGATACATATATTGGTATGACAATAAAGCCACTGGGGTTTCTACTTGTTGGTTTTATTAGCAAAAAAAAGTTGCCTGCAATCCTATTCTACAAATTATAAGAGCTGCAAGAAAAATGTAAGGATAAAACACAAGGGGTTGGATCTGGATTAAATTTTCCGCTACCAGAAAGAGAGGTGTAATTTCTGACAATTCCCTCTTCCTGTAGACCCCCCGACTTGCTGCACGTGCCATTTCTGAGGGCCCCCTTGTCTCCCATGAACAGCATTTCAGGGAGATAGATCAGCTGCAGTGGCAGAGTAGCAGCAGGAAAGTTCTGTTCTGCTGTTAGAAGTGCCTTCCATTACCGGAAAACTTAGTCTGGATCCAATCAATGGAAATACTGGACAACAACTAGTCCTGTACAGCCACATTATAACACACATGCTGAGTTTGGTCTCATTTAGGAGACAATAATTAGTAGATATGTACAAAGAAAAATAATATTGGCCAGGATCCAGTTTAATTCAGGAAGAAATAGCCCATTGGTCATGTCTGAACAGCAACCTCCCAGTTTCAAAAAGTGTTTGCTACAGGACTTGGGGGGGGGGGAGAGTGCTGCTGTTTGAAAAATGCAATTCCAAAGCCTTTCTTGGGCCCGCTTTTGAAACCTGGCTGATGAGTACTTAGGTGCTGCTAAACACCCCAGAGAAACATATGCAAGTCAAATAAAACCCATTGAGTTGCCAAAAAACAAAAAATAGAGCTGAAGTCTTGCCAAAAACATCAAAATGAGTAAGATTTTTCTTTAAAAATTGTATTAGAAATTTATCAGTTTTACAAGCTTATCAAAAGTTGCCTCAGGCAGATGCTGGAGAGTGCAGGATATAAATATTTTTTTAAAAAATCAATCAATACAAAATATATATTCCAAGCAAGACAAGTGGCCAGATTACAATGCATTCTTGTGTTTTCTGGGATCAATTCAAGATACCTATGTATGAATACATATTCATGGAAGAGGCAGCATGAGCAAGCACGCACATGGTCTACCGTTCTAAAAGGGCAATCGGGACTAGCACTGAGTACCTCCATGGGAGGTACAAGTCTCACATTAATAAGTTGATAAGCAAGAGATGCACCACATATAGAAGGCAGGGCTTTTAAAAACTCAAGTGCTCTGAACCTTCCCCAGCATCTTGGGTTGGGAAACTCAGTGGGAAAATTCCATTCTTAAAATGTCCCAGCCAAACAAGAATTCTAAAGCTAGATGAAACCTTCTGCTAGGCTAACAGAATGCACCTTCCTATAAGATTACAAATATGCAGGCATAGAAACGAAATATTAACATAAAAATTTAACAGTATACACTGAAAAACACAACATCTTTGAAGCACTCAGTTCTAGAGACCATTACCTGTCTGAAAACTTGTGTCCAAAAGCAATCCAATCTTTTTCTACCAAAACCTGGAAAACAACTAGGCATTAGTCCTGTAGAAACAAACTCTGCTCCCAGAAATGCTATCCCTGTTTTTATGCTGCAGGAACGTCACATCACGACGTTTTCTTGGCAGACTTTTTACAGGGTGGTTTGCCATTGCCTTCCCCAGTCATCTACACTTTACCCCCAGGAACCTGGGTACTCATTTTACCGACCTCGGAAGGATGGAAGGCTGAGTCAAGCTTGAGCCGGCTACCTGAACCCGGCTTTTGCCAGGATCGAACTCAGGTCGTGAGCAGAGCTTGGGCTGCAGTACTGCTGCTTACTACTCTGCGCCACGGGGCTCTTTTTAAATATCGGGGTAGTTCTCTGAAAAGTCCCATCTTCAGTATATATTAGTTTTAAAGTTAAGTGCGAAAAATAATAACTGTCATGTCTCTGTATATCCATGCCATGTTTGTTTGTTTGTTTGTTCTGTCACTGATGCCACAGTATATTGAATGTCTAATGTCTACCCTGCTGTATTCTCTCAGTAGCCATGTTCTTTTCATATTATAACCGTTATTCCTCCAGCCAGGATGGGCCTCCTGTTATCTTACAGAACTATGCATCTCCAAGCTAGAAACTACCTTGGAGACTCCAAGCGCTTGCCTTTGTTACTTTGCCCAGATGCTGAGAATTCAGTATTGTGTACTCACTGCTTAGCCATAACTATAATGGGTTCTCACAGAAACAGTGTACCCCTGCGCGCCAAAACGTAACTGTTGCTGGAACGCGGGAAAACTGAAGTATAATATTGACCTGTTGTTTGAATTGTCACTTCTACCAAGCTCTGTGATGGAGATCAGGCCTGAACTGTAAAATCCTGAATAAAGCCTTTTCTACTGGAACCAGTGTGTGTTCCCTGGAGAGGGACTGAGGGATCTACCTTCCAGGAACTGACAATAACATTAATAATAATATTTGATTTATATACCGCCCTTCAGGACAACTTAAAACCTACTCAGAGCTGTTTACAAAGTATGTTATTATCATCCCCACAACAATCACCCTGTGAGGTGAGTGGGGCTGAGAGCCATAGAAAAGCTGTGACTGACCCAAGGTCACCCGGCTGGCTTCAGGTGCAGGAGTGGGGAATCAAACCTGGCTCTCCAGATTAGAGTCCTGCTGCTCTTAACCACTATACCAAACTGGCTCTCAAATGTTGAAGAACATAATCAATCCAATACAACTAAGATTAAGGAAGACTTAAAACCAACATAGCAAGTAAATGGGCTTTTTCCAGCACAGCAGAACCTGTAGTACATACTCATTATAGGAAATTACTAGTGGCTAATTTTCCTTATGGGTTTGGAAACCAAATTCATTTAAATTGTTTTAAAAGCAGGTGTTGGCTGCAATCCTGTGTCCTACCGATTAAAAATTCATTTGCATTTGGATCTTAAGCTTGTCTATAAATGTAGAGATAAGCATCTTCAACAAGATTCGGGTCCAGTAGCATCTTAACAACCAACAAGATTTTCAAGGTAAAAGTTTTCGAGAGTCAAAGCTCCCTTCGTCAAAAACCTGGTATCCGACTAGAGGTGCTTTGACTCACGAAAATCTTATTGGCCTTTGAGGTGCTACTAGACTCACATCTTGCTGTTCTACGGCAGAACAACATCTCTACTGTCTGAAACTACCTTTAGCAAGGAGAGTCAGGTGTGGACTCACAACATCCATCCTTGCGAGGGAATCTGTCTTTAGGACAGTTTACAAAAAAGTTTCAAGCATGTGCCAACTACAAAGACAAACAAGTTTGACTTGACTTAAGTACTTACCATGAATCCTTTAATTGTTCTATAAAAGGGATCCAGCAATAGAGAACCCAGGGAACACACCTGAGATGTCCGGTCCCAGCCGTCAGAACAATGTACAAGCACGCTTGCGCTTTCAAAAGCTATTGCCTGTAAGAGGACAACAAACCTCACTTATGTCTGTGTGACAAAGAGGAAAAACGCATCCCACTAATTCAGTCTGTTTCAAATGTACAGTCTGTGCCATTTGCAGAAACGGGCCTTGATCACCACCTGCAGCTTCCCTGCTACGGCAAGAGAGATCTTGGCTTGGATCTGCTCCACCACCAGCACAACAGGCTGCAGGGAATTCGGAACGCACTTACAGCTCTGACTGTCCAAAGACGAAGGGAGAGAAAGTCAGTCGAATCCACCCCCCACCCCATAACAACAGATGGTCGGGCACCATTACAGCTGACAACACTGTCAACATGGAGCAGGCGTGGAGGTCCTATGAACATAATCACAAGAAACTGAACTCCTGTTGGATTTCTGTTTTCCTAAACTTAGGCAAGAAATCATTTATTTACTCGGGACTGCTGGGAACTTTTAGGATTCTGGCAGTTCTGTCACATCGCCAGGATTGTAACTGCTTGTCAAACACGAACTGTATCTTCCCACCATCCAAAAATTAAAATATGCAAATTACTTTGGCTAAGAAGATAGCGGCCTCCAAAACAGCTTTGATGTGACGCAGCCACCCAGAGCTCTCCAAACCAGATAGAAAGTCGTTGACAGAAAGCCCTCTCGTACCACAGACTAGAACGGAAAGAGACCCAGAGGTTAAGTTCAAACAGTAGCAGTTTCTTCTGCTATGAGTAAAAGTTCCTCTAATTGTTCGAAGTGTCTGAATCATTAAAAAAAAAACAGAAATCCAGGCCTGCTAACTACATGAGCAAACTTTTCCTTTGACTACACCAGTGTTGTTAGAAATATGACAATGTTACATGAAACAAAAAAGATATGATTACGTGTTGTTCGGTATAATACATGTTTGTTGGAAGTAGAAGGCTAAGGTCCTGTTCACACTGCTCACAACAATTACATGCAAAGCAAATGGGTACATCCCTCCCCACCCAAGCCTTAATTCTCCTGTATGCTTGCTCAACCCATGGCAGCAAGCTGGTCTAAACTGTTTCTTTGCAACATAGGTGTGAGTGGAATTCTTCTGCTAATGAAACACCTCTTTAAATAGATGCATTGATCGTGGAAGCTGGACGTGGTTCCCTACTAGTGTACGTTCTTGTGTTTTTAGAGAATCACATCGGCCTTTACCCTTTAAGTACGTAACGATGAAAATCAGCACTGCAGCTGTGGCAATCACAATGACTATGAGAACTGGCTCCTCCTTTGGCATAATGAATCCATTATCCCAGGGTAACAAGGGTAACAGGGTAACAAAGTACTCAAGTTAAAGAAATATGTTCATGAGACTTGCATAAACTCAAGGTAGCTTTTCATGTGCAGCATTTAAGAGACTGGCTTACTGCGATGCCAAGACAAGCTTGATTTGTTGTTATGATAAACGCTTGTTCGCACATCAGAGAAAACCAAAAGGTTTAGTCTAAATGAAATTTCATTAAGTTTAAAAGGGCTTTAATGGGGAAACACTGATGGATATTCCCCACAACAAGCCAATTTCCTCAAATCAGACAGATTGCAGGAGTTCACAACTCTTCTTGCTCACACGTGCCCATAGAATTAGATACTAACTTCAGTATTTTATGTAATATGTTTTCTTCATATATTACATTTTTAAAAAGAGACCTCTAGCCTTTTCTATTCATCAGCTTTTTTATGCCAGTTAGCAACACGTATATACACCTACCTTCCAAAAGTTTCTGCAGGCTGGATCTCATTACATGGATGTTTTCAATACCAACGAACTGGAATCTAATATTAGAATAGTTGTCTTCATTTTCATAACCTTTACCTGCTGCTCTGTTTGCTATTGCATTCAGCTGAAAGACAAGGAAGGTAAAAGTATCGTAAGGCAGGAAAAAAAACAACCTTTTTCTATTTTATTGTGTTTGCGAAGGACACAATATGGAGAAGTAGGACCATTTGGTTTCCAAATTTTAGAATGATTTTGCAGTTCTTCATGAACTTTTTGCTGCTAAGTCAGGTCTCGAACCACACTGAATTTTGGGAACAGGAAGTGCCAGAAACCGTCCTCTGTGTAGTCAATGACAGGCCACAGGTTACACAATACAGGGATGGAGATTGCCCCACTTATCAAAGCTACATATCCTAGAAGTGTAGGAAACAACAGCCAGGATCCAAAGAGTTACTCAGAGCAGGGAATGATCTGGATGCAAGTGATCCAACAACCTCCTGAAACGAAGAAGATCTAGGTCAATACCTGCAAGGGATGTCACTTGGGAACCCTACATATGCTGCTCTGGTTTCCAGGGCGGGGAGGAGGGGAATACAGTTAGAAATGGATAAAACCTCTGGTGTACAAAAGGGTTTAGGGCATGCTCAGTGAGGATTTTTCCTTGAAACAAAGGCCCCTAACACATCACCAAGTGCTTCTGAGCCCCGCCTCACGGTTTCAAGAGTGGTTTGATCTGTGGCATGGAGGACTACTGTCTTGAGAAGCATAACAGCAAGCTGCACAGTCCTCTGGATCCTGGCCAACAAGCTTAAATGAGTAGGCAAATTCCTCCAAAAGGGATCAAGCATCAATTACCACCCCCTACACCTACTTTAATGCAACAGTAACTCCTCTCCTCCCTATCCTAGAACCTCAGTACTAACATTGAAAAAGCTGAATACTGAAAAAATCAGCATCTAGACACATACCTTAGGTCTGGTGTCCACAACATACATATAACAATTAGAACGATTGGCTTTGCTGATTGCTTGCAACATGTGCTCATCCTCCAAGCATCTGGCACTGAACCCAGAAAGAGGTTGACTACATCTGCAAATGGCGGCCTAGCAAGAAGATGGAGAGGCAAAAATAAGACGCAGGCAGCAACGGACCTAAGCAAGCACTTTAGCAGCATCCTGAGATTATTCCACGGGTTGCACAAGAGAAGCTAAAACCAGTGCTGTGATGCTCCGTCTCTGAACACACAACACTGGACTCTGGAAATGCACGCTTTCACACAGTTTATGGTTTGTACTTTCTATAAAGACAGAGCATTTCTCTAATTTTAGGGATAAATCTAAGATGACAGATCCAGATTAGTATCTAAAAAAGGCAGTATGAATTATAAATAAGAACATACATAGCGGACACAGGCCAGTTTCAACTCCCAAGACACAACATTTTGTTTTTTAACATTCCATACAAGATATTAGTTATAGAATCAACTCCTCTCCTCTACTGCTGGGGGGGTGGGTGTTGAACTTTTGAAAACTTAACGCCCCTCCCAGTATAGATAACTGTTACATGAAAAACTTAAAAGTTCTAAATCTTAAAACTTAACCCAGCATTAGCGCACCATATTGTTATGTGCCACTAGCACTCATTTTTGCAGAACTACCATAGATCAAACAGCCCAGGTTCCTACACTAACCCTCTTGTCTTTTCCCAGGTTGGAAAACAGCCTTTAGCCCACTTGCACTGAAAGGAAATCAGACTATACCTCATTATCTTTATGGTAATATGACAACACAGGGAACCTTCCTTTGCTTCGGAACTTAGAACTGCCAACAATTATGGGCTTGCTTGCACTCCTAGGAACATAAAGTTCTCTGGGATAAGTTTCACAGATCTGAGAGAGAAGGGAATAAAAGGAATTGTAATGAACACCCACAAACCCAAGATGAGGCATCCATTGAAATCAACTGGGTGGGCCTGGTTGGTGAAGCGCCAGCAGATCCCTCTTTCATTAGAAACTGACAGGCTATCCAGCCTCTAGAAAATGTCTTGACAAATGGGAACAGAGGACAGCCCCACACGAAGGAAGGTGCACCGGCTTATGCTCTACCTTAAGAAAGGGGGTTATGGAAAAGGACATATGGAAAAGGAAAAGGTTATGGAAAAGACGACAGTAGCAAAGCAGCATTGTTCATGATGCTGCGTTATTAGGGACATCATGTGCAACAGGGCCCACTTGCCTAGCACATAAAGTGAAAAAAAAACCCCACATCTTTATAGAGGCTTGTTGCTACTGAGCAGGAGTTTAGCTGCTTGGCAATGACCTCACTCCACACCCAGCTTTCTCAGCCCCTCACAGGAAAACTTTTTCTCTCTTCAGGCCTGAAAAAATGTCAGTGGCAACAAGCAAAATGAGGACTTATGAAACAGTAAAACGTGTCCTTCCCTACACATTTCTTGAGGGGCCGAGTGCTTTTTTGTACAGAAAAAAATAATGTGACATTTTCTATTAAACACTAACAAGGAGGAGAGACAAAAAATGGGAACGTGTTACAAAGGCACATAAAATTAGTCACCTCAGACCTCAAATTTTTAAAATTATAGTTTTGAAGCTGACAATTAACAGAAGGAACCAAAGGGTGTAAACGGCTTGGATGCTGCCGAGATTTCCGTGGGTGCAAGCAGCATGTGTGCCATCTTTACCGATTCCTCCCTTGCATGGAAACGGAACCCTGTCCCCCTCGCCCAAAGGCTATTCCTGGGAAGGAAGGGACACGGACACGGACACGGACACGGACACACTCTTACAGAAATCTAGGTGTGATCCAAGCCATTTTGTAATAAAATACTACACCGAAGTACAGCCCCTGCCCCCAGGGGGGGGAAAGAACCAAAATGCTGGATAACAGATGAGATACTGCTCAGTTATCATTTTAGGAAAACCAATAAAAATATCCAGTAAGCAGCTCAACACACCCCTGGAGTAAAATTCTCCTGACATGTAAGAAGTGCACAGTACTGCCAAGGGAAGAGGCAAAGCAGTTCATTAAGATACAGGAGGAAAATTAGGGAATTGGGGCGATAGAGTCGCCAAAAGGAGCCTTCAATAAAATCAACTTCTGCCACTGAAAACAAAACAAAAATGCCCGTTTACGTTCTTTTCTTTAGTTAGGGAGAGAAAAATGTAAAATGCAGCTAATGAAACCCACAACTATAAGAGA
Source organism: Eublepharis macularius (assembly GCF_028583425.1). Lineage (NCBI taxonomy): Eukaryota > Metazoa > Chordata > Lepidosauria > Squamata > Eublepharidae > Eublepharis > Eublepharis macularius. Next base: position 156,169,878 of record NC_072792.1, on the reverse strand, counting down.
TCTGAAGGTTATTTGCAGCCCTCCCTCACTGCTGGTGTGAGCCCTGTAATAGCAGGGAAGGGGGTCTAACTAAATTCCTCTAGATTATCTACCCACTGATCAGCTAGGGTCATCCATCACCTGTGCACACAATGGGGCACGAACTCACTCAAGAGCTATGGAAAGGCTGAAAAAAAACAAGGCACCCAGAAGCCTTTTAAAACAGAGTTTTTTCATGGGAAGAAAGAATAAACCAAACTTCTGACAATTATGTCAGTGCCAAAGGAAAACATCCACCAATTTAACCATCATTTCAAACACCCCCAATTTACAGAAAGAATGCAAGCTTTCAGAACTTTTCCTCCATAGGGGCAGGTAATCTCTTACCTTATAATCACGGTTTGCATCTGACAATTGCCAGTTAGAGTTGGGCACACCCATCCGATTGTACTCTTCTGCAAGATCAATAAGCTGCCAGCCTCGAGCTCGCACCGCCTCGCTTTGCTTTGGATTGTATGAGAAGGCATAAAGTTCATCGTATCTTGCTGAACAATTCAAGAAAAGGGGGGGAAAGAGAAAGAAGTCTGACCCCTGGTGGTTAATTTTGGGAGAACAACCAAAGGCATATGTTAGTCCAAGGCACTCCAGAGATGGAGGCAGCCAGTCAATTACCTGGTCTAGACAGCTGAAGCAAGGAATTATAAATATCATGGCAGTCTCTCTCCCTGGGAACAATGAAATGAACTATCCTGAAGTTTTTGCACTGGATCACCAGAGGGCACCCTGATGTTGTCAAGGCAAGTTTCTCCACGGCAGCAATGTGGTGGTGCAGTATCTGTAACACACAAGACCCAGAAAGGATGACTGACAGCTCTGAACAGATCCACCAAACTTAAATGACAACATCATAAAATCAACACCTCAACATGTCATGTCCAATTTGTTTTTGATCATATTGTGTTACCTGAATCTATCCTGAACACAGAACTTCACTGGGTTCTCATGAGTAACAGCATTAAAATTCTTTCTATTCATTTTCTCTACTCCGTAATTAATTTTACCAACTTTTGTCACGTGCCATTTTGTAACCCTTTCTGTAAACTAAAAAGCCTCCTTCGCCTTAATCCCAGGGAAGGTGCTCTACCACAGGATCATTTTGATGACCCTTTTCCATGACTCTTTCAGGCCTTCAGTATCCTTTTTGAGATTCAGCAACTAGAACCGTATTCTGAAATGGCACCCTTATATTCCTACACAAGGCCTTTTCTCCTCAATCCCTTTTCTACTAACACCTAGCTTAACATTGAGTTTTTTCACTGGAGCCTCACACTGAACCATTTTCATCAATCTATCCTCCAGGCCCTCATTATCTCTTTCCTTGGTCCGTCACCAGCCATTTAAATCTATATTTCAATTGAAGATTTTTGCCCCAATATGCACCACTGTACTCATTCAAACTGAACCTCATCTGCCATATTAAGTAGCAAGTTTGGAAGAAATCTTTTTCCAGCTCTTCACACACTGATTTAGTTTTTACCATCCTGAGTAATCTGGCATCATCTGCAAATGTTGCCACCTTGATGTTCACCACCAACTGCTGACTGTTTATGAACAAATTAAATAGCATCGGTCCCAACAGTAACCTTTTGTGGAACCTCAAGGCTTACTTCTCTCCATTGCAAGAACTGCTATTCTCCGCTGCCTCTTGCCCTAGTCCACAAAAGAACCTGTTCTCTGAACCCACAACTCAGGATCCACTTTGGTGAGGGACTTTGCCAAAAGCTTTTGATAAAGTCCCTCTATAGCCTAGTACATAATGTCTACCAGATCACTGTTGTTCATGTGTTTGATAACTCCCTCAAAGAACAAGTGGAGCCTTTTTTTACTAGAAGGTCAGCACACAGAGGCCGGATATCCACTTTTCTAGTGGGATCGATTGCAGAATAGGCAGCATTTCTGAGAATGCAGCCTTGGAGACTCTGTGGACTTTAACCTCCTGCCTAGTAACCTAAGTTGTACTTCCCAGACCATAGAGCTATGCCGATTCCAGACGGCCCTCCCCGTCCCGAAACGTTGCGCATCGTCGCGCGGAAAACACGGTATTTTGCGTTTTCCGCGCGATGACGCGCGACGTTTCGGAATGGGGAGGGCCGTCTGGAATCGGCCCTACACTTTCTTCTCTGCGGTATGGCCTCTGAGTTTCCATTTGTGCTGTGGATACTGACATGCACCATGGCTATTGGCTTCTCCCCCGCACTACAACCCCCCTATCTAGACTGCGCTTCATGCCTGCAACCTTTGCCTCAGACAGTTTAAGACATTCACCTTCTGGTCAATATGCTCATCACAGACCCATATCTCTACTTCCCTAAGGATCAATATCGTGCTCATGACAAGCCAGGACACTAACTTTGGGGAGTCATGTGCCTCAGTCTATTTTGCCCTCAGAAGATGCACAACGCCAAGGAACAAAATGTAATTGAAGGAACGAGATGGTACGTTCAGAATCCTTACCCATGTTTCTTTCTGGTTGGCATCTATAAATAAGAGATGAGTGGCTGTAAGGTAAAGTGTTCCAGTTTGTGACTTGCTGCTTGTACTGAATCTGTCTAGCAATTTCACCTGTTCAACCTGTGAGTGAAAAGGTGGGGGGGGGGGAGATTCTCATGAGGAACATACAAGATACAGCTCTGACATAGCAAAACTCCCATTGCTTGGTACCCTTAAAGCTATCCAGTTCAGAACCATGTAAAAAAAAGTCCAAGGCAACAACTTTGTTCATTTCCTCTATTTGAAGAAAAGCTGAAACTAAGCCTATGGGCAAAGTGCCCCAAGCACATGCAAAGCACATTTTTCCTTTTGAGGAGAATCATTTTGCGTTTGCCTAGAATCTGACTGGTTACACTGTTGAATCTGCTGTCCTACGTCTCAAACCAGAGTGGGGACCCCCAAGGATGCTTCCACTCTGTAAAGGACAGCCCGGCAGGCGCTTGGCTGAGAACAAGCTCAGGTTCTACTCTGGCTCATCTACACAGCACCTGGGAGACTGACATTCTGGAACACTCTCCCTGAATAGCAACTCTCACAATGTATTGTCGAAGGCTTCCACAGCCGGAGAACGATGGTGGTTGTGGGTTTTCCGGGCTGTATTGCCGTGGTCTTGGCATTGTAGTTCCTGACGTTTCGCCAGCAGCTGTGGCTGGCATCTTCAGAGGTGTAGCACCAAAGACAAGAGATCTCTCAGTCTTTTGGTGCTACACCTCTGAAGATGCCAGCCACAGCTGCTGGCGAAACGTCAGGAACTACAATGCCAAGACCACGGCAATACAGCCCGGAAAACCCACAACCACCATAACTCTCACAATCCTTTAAAGCTGTGGTTCTCAAAATGGATTGGGACTAAAAGTGAGTTGTCGCTTTCTCACAGCAGGGTCAGAAAGCCTGGAGGGAGAAGGCAGGACAGGGCAAGCTGGGAGGAGGCAGCTCTGGAAAGTTGCTTGGAGTTTACTGCACCATAACATGCAAAAAGGCCATGAAATATGGCCTGTGTGGCTCACACAGGGAGCTTTGACTCTTGAAAGCTCATACCTTGAAAATCTTATTGGTCTCCAAGGTGCCACTAGACTCAAATCCTGCTGTTCTACTGCAGACACTAACTTGTGTACATGTGTGTTATGACACCTCATTCATGCACAGTAACGGCAAGTATGGCTCAGCTAGGACATTTTTCTGGTTTTGCAACTTCTTATTCTAGCAGCCAGCTGAGAGGATAAAATCCAGTAATAGTCTGTGTAGGAAGCAACTCTAATGCTACTGATTCCAGAGTCCACATTAGCAAAAGTTCGTCTGGCAGGAACACTTCAGTAATATTGGAAAAGGTTCAGATAATATGCCATCAATATATTCTTCTGCATTTACAAGCTACATTTTCATGTACTTTTTTGGTAGAGATGAGGTAGCCCCTTGTACTCCATCTCCCACTTCAGTTTCGCCATCACAGGCTTTCCATTCAGCCCATTGAGGAAGGAATTTAGACTGAGAAGAAAACTCATGGCACCCCAACCAAGCAGGAGGTGGCTGCAACAACAACAAAAAATCACCCACTGGGCAGCATATGTACCCCTCAGAGGTGCAAAAGAAAAGGCTAGGAAATGTTCCTGATACAGGCAGAAGGGACATGGCTTCAAAATACTGCAAACATCAATCCAATTAGCATTGGGTAGCCTAAATCTATACTGCTTAAAAGTGGCATCCCCTTGGCTCCTGCGTTTCTCCTTCTGGTAACGTCCAGTAAAACAGAACGTGCATGTTATCATGTCCCAGGCTTCTCGGCCTCTCTTTCGCTTCACTGGCTGCCACTTCCAAGGAGGGAAACTATATCATGTATTTTTATTTACTACATGTTAGGGGAAGAGAAAGAAGGGAAGATGCAGGGCTGCTGCTGCTGCTTATGGTAAGGGCCATGTCCAGTCCTGGCCTAAGACTGAGGGAATAGGTTTCTGTCTCAAACCTATGAAAGCTATTCCAAACACAAAGCCAGAAGCCCATTCCCAAGAATGGACGTGATGTCAGAAAAGCAGCTCCTGAGCGGGTAACAGCAGTACGGACCAACTACCTCAAGGGCACTGTAAAGAGAAGCTGCTGGGCTGAGCAGAGCTGGTGCACTGGCTGATGCAAGGATAAAGGTGGCTGCCAGGGCTTTAAAGTTAAGAACCAGTATCATGAATTGAGCCCAGAAGCATGCTGACAGCTACAGTGTTTCTGTGATAGGAACATAATGAACAGTCCCAGTTGAAACACCACCACATTCTGAATCAAGCCAAACTTTGGGGCTGTCTTTAAGGGTGGCCCCACAAGGAGTATGTTACAGTCATCCAGTCTACAGGTTTCAGAAGCATGGACCAGCATGGCTAGAAAGGACAACTTACAAATAAGACGAAGATGAGAGAAAGCGCTCCTACTCCTACTCTACTACTCCATCAGCAAGGCTGAGTCCAGGACCACCCTCAAACCCTTCCTGTGATTATCTCAAGTCAGCCAAACACAGCCTCAAATGGGCAAATCAACCACCATCCCACTCTTCTGTCCAACATCACCACTGTCTGGGGTTTTAACTGCATCTTGCTCACCCCTCGTCCACTTGAGCACAGGACTCCAAACGCTAGCCCAAAACATAGCTGCTTCTGGAAGGTTGATTCATTACAACTTTAGATGGATGTCATCAGCATATTAATGGCATCTCATCCCAAATTCAAGATTATGTCCTTCATCAGCTGAACTAAAGTATCAAAAAGCATTGGAGAGAGAACAGAGACCCGGGACGCATCACATTTCAGGTCCAGCAATCTATCTGACAGACGCTCTTAATTACACTCTGTCAAAAAAAATAATGAAACCATCAGAGTGTGGCCCCTGTAATCCATACATTCTAGTAGTATTTGACGGAGCATGGTGTTAAAAGCAGCCACAAACCTAAACAGGAGGCATTGCCTCTACCCATTTGTATTCAGAAATCATTTATTAGAGAAAACAAAGCTGCTGGACCCAAATTAGAGCAGGCTAAAGGCAGATTTTAAAAGCTATGCTAAAAAGTTCACAGTCATTTTTAAGCCCATTTGAAATTCATTTGTCATATTCTAAAGTTTGCTTACCTGAATCCTATCATTAAGCCAAAAATACCCAACCACGAAAGAAGCCCTGAAAGCTTCAGCAAGGATGCATTCCTCTTACTTTCTTGGCAGAACTGCCTCATTAGTGCTTACTCAGAAGCCTGCTGCTAGATTTCCAGCCAGGGTTCTGCCATTAGATTCAGGGAAAGCTCCATATACAGCAGAATTGAAATTCAAGATAGATACAGCAACAAAAGAACCTCTTACATCAGCAGTGCAAATGTTTGCAATTCTCATTGTTAATGCTTTACTTGGCTGAGTTATGTTGTATGATCAGGCCTTTGCTTTTTAAAAACGTCAACAGCATAAATCAGTAAACACTAAGTATGTATTTTCAAAATATATCAACTGAATGAAAGTTCATTTGTAGCAAATGAGAAAGCAGACTTTCAATCAGGAGTTTCAACCAATTTGGAACCAAAGTAGCCTGCTAACTAGAATCAGCTACATGGACAAACAAGTCTTATGATTAGACTGTAGCTAGGAAGCCCTTCAGGTACAGATTTGTCAATTTATTAACAATTGCACCCTACCTTGTCACTCTGTGCCTTTTTGATATGCACAGGCTGTACATCAATGAATAAATAAGTATGACTGTCCACAGGAATGAAGGTCAGCAGTACAGGTATCATTTATCCTCTAGCAGACAGGAGCCAACATTTTAAAAGATTAACCTTCTTGAAAGCAATTTTTTAAAAATGTGCAACATAATTCCTTTTCTCCTAATCAAGTTTATGGTTCAATTGTGGGGTTATTAAAAATGTGGCCACTGGGATCTCAGTTTTTGGGAAAACAGTAACCTAGCAGCAGGCAGCCGAGAGCCTGAAGAACTGTTAAACTATTTGCATTGCGCTGCACGTTAAAACAGAGAAGACACAAATATATATAGACTTAAGGAGTGGCAACCAAAGGCTAATTTGGTATAAAGGTAAACAGCTGACCTCCAAGCCAGTTTGGTGTGAGAGCCAGTTTGTTGTAGTGGTTAAGGGTGGCAGGACTCTAATCTGGAGAACTGGGTTTGATTCCCTACTCCTCCACTTGAAACCAGCTGGATAAAGGAAAGCTTCTAACCACTATGTTTCTTTACATGGTGATCTCAATTTTCCTTTTAAGTTCTGCACAAATTATTCAACTACACCTAGCTTGGGCATTTAACAAATTCTTCATTCTTTCAACAGATCACCATTTTAAATCCCATACAATTGTTTAAGTGTACTTTTTTCAACCTTAGTTTATGATTTTCGTTATTTTCATGACTGTATGTGTGTAAAGTGACATCAAGCTGCAGCAGTCTTATGGCGACCCATATAGGATTTTCAAAACAAGAGATGAACAGAGGTGGTTGGCCATTGCCTTCCTCTGTGTAGCAACCCTGGACTTCACCCAGGGCTGACCCTGTTTAGCTTCCAAGATCTAATGAGATCAAGCTAACCTGGGTCATCTCTCTATAAACAAGATACATTTTTCTTCAAACTCTTCCAGCATTAGAAAAGCCATTAATTTCAGTTTATTCTTTGAAACTTTTGCATTTAAACAGTCGATCAACCACCAATTTTTTCCTTCCTTCTGCCACTTCATATACATTTTGATAGAAATTAATCTGAAGATGCTGCATGTCAGTACAGAACACCAACAAAACTTCAGTGATATATCATCGTTTATCATACACTTCACTGAAAGTGGACAGTCCATATAGCTTAGAGATTACTGGCACTTACATCATATTTCAGGGAAAGATCAATGATCTTCTGCAATACAACTGAGCTGTTGCTGAAATAAAGAAGGTAAATGGAAGCAGAGCAAGATTTATCTTTCTATAGTTAAAGAGCTCAACCCTAATCCTTTTTAAAAATCCCCATTACTTTAAAAATAATTTCTAGCCAGAGCTTTCCTTCCATTCATATAAACAAACAGAGCCACAGATTTAAGACTGAAGGGGAGTGGGGGAGCAAGAAAGGAAGCTTTCAAATTGCTTCAGTACTCTTTTCCACATTAGTATCATTCCATTAATTGCATGAGAACTTAAGTTGCCTTGAAGAGCTAAATCAGATGGGAAGTGTGCAGCAGCATAACCAACAAGAATCCCTTGCTCAGGTTTCCACTGCAAAGAGGTGGTAGAATCTGGAAAGTGTTTTCCATCCCCAAATGCTATGATCTCAGAAAAAATGGAGCCTCCCTTGGCTGCAGCCTCATCAGAAAATATTGTCATGCACACTACATGAAAATAGACACACCCAATCATGCAAGACATGAATCTATTGGGGTATTTCTACATTATAGTGAAGAACACCAGCTGCTGCACTGCCCTAAAATTCTGAAGACGGCATCCCCTTAAAAGACACAAGACTCCACTGATGTGTGAAGTGAATTACACACAAAAAATGGGATCAAGCCAACAGCACAGTTTCACTGGGGCTTCATTTGCCAATTTAATTGTCTTTCTCCTCTGAGCAGTTAATGATAAATATAATACAGCTTGGGGAGTGGGGTAGAATACAAGGCAATACGTTCAACAAGGAAACACTATGGGGTGAGCTGTAGCACAATGGGCTCTCATTTTGCACGCCCCTCACAAACACTGAATTATAGTATTCTTATGGCATATACAGGGGTGAGAAGAGGTCCTAATAGTATCCTCCTTTCCTTTTTGTATCAACCAAGGATGCATCAGCAACCTAACCCAATTTTCCCCACACAAACCTATGAAATAGTAAAGAGTCCAGTAGCACCTTTAAGACTAACCAACTTTATTGTAGCATAAGCTTTCGAGAACCATAGCTCTCTTCGTCAGACTTGCATCTGATGAAGAGAGCTGTGGTTCTCAAAAGCTTATGCTACAATAAAGTTGGTTAGTCTTAAAGGTGCTACTGGACTCTTTAATATTTTGCAGCTACGGACTAAGATGGCTAACTCCTCTGGGTCTAAAACATGAAATTGTGCACTGCAGCCTAAGCCAAAGTGTAAACATGTTTACACAAAATAAAAAACAGGGCATTGCTTACCAGTGCAGCAATTCAGGCAAGGAACACCAAAAGAACAGCATATACATAATATCATTTGCAGATCCCCTCATGCCTTGGATGGGAGGTGGGATTTGTCTTCTAGATCAGCTCAGGCCCCCAGACTGCTAATTACAAAAACAACACAGGAGGCAAGACTCTCCCAATTCAGTGACAGCTATTTCCAATTAAGTGTGTTTATGCACCCTTCCTACATTTTCAATTGGAAGTGAAGCCCCACAGATGTCAGCGGGACAGGACAAAGTCATCACGCACAGACACTGCACCTAAAAATGTCACGGAAAGATCCTAAGGACAGCACGAAACTATTCTGCTTTGCCACACAAGTCCGTGCGACTTGTTAAATGATTTCTAACCCTCTTCTCCCAGCTAGGGTAGGGGTGCTTTTAAAGGCTGCGCGCGGGCTCCCAATGGGGCTTTCTCCCGAGCAGGCGTACGTCAGACCGGGCTGCTCCAGCTACATTACGGGCACAACCTTTTGCGGATTAGCAGGATTTGAGTCCAGCGGCACTTTAGCGACCCGCAAGATTTTTAGGACATGAACTTTCGAGAGTCACAGCTCCTTTCGTCAGATTCCTTGTACCGTCTTCAGCGACAGCTAAGATATTACCAGATTGCATCGGACGAAGGGAGCTGTGACTCTCCAAAGCTTACACTCTGAAAATCTTGGGGGTCTCTCAGGTGCCACGGGACTCAAATCCTGCTGTTCTACTGCAGACCAACCCGGCTACCTACCTGACACTACCTTTTGTAGATTAGGGGCCGCTTCGCTGGTAGCCCGCAAAAGCGCCAACCACGTTACAAACTTCCCTTACAAACCCCGGAGGCTCCCGTATGCACCACTGTTGTTGACACGGCCGCTTGTGTCCTCCCCCCCCCCCGGTCCTCTTGCAACACAAGCCAGGCAGCCCTCAGACGGCGCAGAGGAAACACCAGCCCGGAGGAGAGCCGCTAGACGAGCCAGGGCAGGGAAGGGCCACCGAGGCACAGAAGGCCGCCAGCTAGGCCCGGCCCCGTTCAGTTACCTTCGTGGTACGGATGTGCTCCATGATGCCGCCGCGCCCAACCCCAGCGCCGCCAGCTGCCGCCCCTTTCCAGCAGGCCGCGCAGCCCACCCGGCGTCTCCAGGAGACACTTCCTGGCCATCGAGAGAAAGGGAAAGCGCGGCTAGGAAGAGGCAGAAATGGGCCCACAGCGACCCCTACGGCGTGGAGGGCAGAGAAGGGGCGAGGCTGGCAGAGCGGCTTTCTTCTGCGCATGCCTCTGCCTTGACGGGCGGTAGAATGAGATGATGTGGTCGTGCCCGAAAAGCACGTTTTTATTGTCCTTCCAAGTACGCGCTTCTTGAAAATTTATTTATTGCTGATAGCGAAAGGCCCTTGCAATCTTAACTTAAGAAATAACAGAAATCGAAAAGAAAAAAAATACAAGTCCACTGTACAGAATTTAAAAATAGCAATTTTGTAATCCGCTAATTCGCAAAAGAACCTCCTCAGGATACAGTGAAGCCTCCCGCCATTAGCATTCCACACCCTGGGAAACTCCTACAGGATGACTCAGCTCAACCCCACCCCTCCTGAGTAGATACAAATGACCTGCCAACATCTTTTCCACACTGACGCTGAGAGATCTCTGTCTTTTGGTGCTATACCTCTGAAGATGCCAGCCACAGCTGCTGGCAAAACGTCAGGAACTACAATGCCAAGACCACGGCAATACAGCCCGGAAAACCCACAACAACCATCGTTCTCCGGCCCTGAAAGCCTTCAACAATACAATTTTGTAATTGTTGTTCCTACGGTTTTGTATGTATATTTTAGCTTTAGTTTTGTTTTAATCGTTTTAATGCTGTGTTTGTGTTTGGATTCCTGATTTTTTATTTTTAAACCTGGCATATTAAGGAAGAAGAGTCTACACCTGATATTAATTTTTTGTTCACAGAAATGAACGTTGGGGAACTGACGAATACTCCTATCCTGTAGTTAGGGTTGCCAAGTTCCAGGTATGTACAGCAAAAAAGAATAGAAGCTCTCCTGGAGAACCAGACCAAAATAGAAGTGGAAACCCACAACCGGGAGTAAATTTCAAAAGTATGAAATTTTTGTAAGTGCAAAGTGCTACATGCTATTTCAATTATTATATATAAATACAGTTTCATACACAATAAATATCTAAAAGACCTACAAAATATCCACCATCCAATATGATAATTAATTAATTAACAGATGGCCAATAAAGTCCATGAATGGTGATATGAAGCTGAAATCCAAAAAAGGCTTGTCTTTGGTTCTTTATCACTGTAGGTGTGCGGAGGAAACAAGAACTTCAGCAGGTAAGTGTCCACATAAATGTCATAAAGTATTCAAAATTATATCTTTCTTCCCCACTGCAGGTGGAGCCGGATCCAGAGGAAAAGGAGTTCCAAGATCCAACAAGTGGCCAGCTAATGTGTATCTTGTTTCATGTATATAACTTCATCGGAGAATATGAAACAAATCCACCATGCATCCACTGGCACACGCACAATCTCCTGTGTGTCAGTATTTGGCACACTCCATGCTCTGGCCGTGTACCTATAAAAATTTCATACGTTTGATATTTACTCCTGGTTATGGGTTTCCACTTCTATTTTGGTCAAGTTCCAGATATGACCTGGAGTTCTCCTGGAATTACAACTGATCTCCAGACTACAGTGATCAGTTCCCACAGATAAAATGGCAGCTTTGGTGGGGTGGACTCTATGGCATTACATCTCTGCTGACTCTGCTGACTCTAAGGCATTACATCTCTCCTGCCCTTTCTCAGACTCTGCCTCCAGATCTCCAAGAATTTCACAATCTGGAGTTGGCAACCCTACTTGAAGCCTGGAGCGGCACACAGCCTATTCTACCACCTCAGCACTGTGGCACCTCATTCTGCTGCTTGTTTAAGCCAGACCAGATGTGAGGAACGTGTGGAGGTCACAGGAGGGCCCAGTGGGAGCAATTCCTGATCCCCTCCACTTCCATGCATTGACCTAATTTTTGGCAGGGCCAGCCAGTAAATAAGAGCCTAACTAGATTACAGACCGTAAACCATGATTATGAAGTGGTTTTCTCAGAAGAATTCAGTTCCTCCGAGTTGAATAGGAGCTAGTAATAACATCCTATAAATGATTACTTGGCAGTAAATCCTACTGAGTTGAATCAGACTTCTTCCCAAATCAATGTGCATTGAACTAGAACCATGTAGCCCACTCCTGTGCACTCTCAGTGGGAAGCAATTTCCCTGTAGGTTCACTGGACATATTCCCAAGTAAATATGCATAGAATTACAGCCCAATTTTTTTCAGAAAATAAGCAGCCCGGACAATCTTTGTTTGGCTTCATGCTGATTGCCAAGAGAAGAAGGCAATTTTTACCCCACCGTTTGGTTTTTATTTTTTTAGCTATGTATCTCATAAGTGGACACTTTTGTGCTCCAGGCTTGGCTAAAACTTCTGGGTTCTATCCCAGAATTTATGATTTCAGGACTTGGCATGTTAGAATGCCTACTGCAATGAATTCTGGGGATTTTAGTTGTTTGTGGGTGCAAAGAATTATCATTTAGAGATTTAAGACCTTTGACTTTTTAAAAGATTAAGCCATTTGTTCTTACAAATGATTTTGAATGTTTACTTAGTAGTTCAATGAGACTAAGAAGGAAGTGTGTATAGGATTGCAGCCTAAGTCTACCTATTACCTGTATTTTACCTCATTTGTGATAATCTATGGCTGTGTAACTTGCACTAAAAGAACTATCTCAAATAGAGTTATTAATATGTATTGTCTTTGAACATAAGAACATAAGAACATAAGCAAAGCCATGTTGGATCAGGCCAGTGGCCCATCCAGTCCAACATTCTGTCACACACAGTGGCTAGAAATCCAGTGCCATCTAAAGGACTGTCAGTGAGGCCAGGACACCAGAAGCCCTCCCACTGCCTTCCTTCCAGCACCAAGACAACAGAGCACCACCTCCCCACAAAGAGAATACCATCTATCTCCTGTGGCTAATAGCCACTGATGGACCTCTGCTCCATATATTTGTCCAGTCCCCTCTTGAAGCTGGCAATGCTTGTAGCTGCCACCACCTCCTGTGGCAACGAATTCCATGTGTTTATCACCCTTTGTGTAAAGTAGTATTTTCTTCTATCTGTTCTAACCCGACTGCTCAATAATTTCATAGAGTGCCCACGAGTTCTTGTATTGTGAGAAAGGGAGAAAAACACATCTTTCTCTACCTTCTCTAACCCGTGCATTATCTTGTAAACCTCTATCATGTCTCCCCTCAGTCGTCTTTTCTCCAGGCTAAAGAGCCCCAAGCGCCTCAATCTTTCCTCATAGGGAAAGTGTTCCAACCCTTTAATCATTTTAGTTGCCCTTCTCTGTACTTTTTCCAGTGCTATGATATCTTTTTTAAGGTGTGGCGACCAGAACTGTACACAGTACTCCAAATGAGGCCTCACCATCGATTTATACAGAGGCATTATGATACCGGCTGATTTGTTTTCAATCCCTTTCCTAATAACCCCTAGCATAGCATTAGCTTTTTTTATGGCAGTCGCACACTGTGCTGACGTTTTTAGTGAGTTATCTATCATGACTCCAAGATCTCTCTCTTGGTCAGTCTCCGCCAGTTCAGACCCCATCAACTTGTATTTATATTTTGGATTTTTGGTTCCAATGTGCATTACTTTGCACTTGGCTACATTGAACCTCATTTGCCACATGGATGCCCACTCTTCTAGCCTCGACAGATCCCTTTGGAGTGCCTCACAATCCTCTCTGGCTTTCACCACCCTGAACAATTTAGTGTCATCTGCAAATTTAGCCACTTCACTGCTTAATCCCAATTCCAAATCCTTAATAAACAAGTTAAAAAGCATTGGACCCAATACCGACCCCTGTGGCACCCCACTGCTCACCACCCTCCACTGTGAGAAGTGCCCGTTTATACTCACTCTCTGTTTCCTATTAATTAGCCAGTTTTCGATCCACAAGAGGACTTGGCCCTTTATCCCATAGCTACTGAGCTTACTTAGGAGCCTTTGATGAGGAACTTTGTCAAAAGCTTTCTGGAAGTCAAGATAAACAATATCTATCGGGTCTCCCTTGTCCACTTGTTTGTTCACTCCCTCAAAGAACTCTAACAGATTGGTGAGACAAGATCTTCCCTTACAGAACCCATGCTGAGTTTTCCTCATCAGCTTTTGGTCATCAATGTGCCCACTAATTTTATTTTTGATAATAGTTTCCACCAACTTACCCGGTATTGACGTCAGGCTGACTGGCCTGTAATTTCCCGGATCTCCCCTGGAACCTTTTTTAAAGATGGGGACAACATTAGCTACCTTCCAGTCCTCAGGAACAGATGCAGAGTTTGATTTCAAGCAGCCCTTGTGGAGGGGCTAACCCATTTAGTTTCACTGATCTGAGGTTGTGATATCATCACTGATAGGCTAACTGATATATTTGTGACATCGTGATACACCTGGCCAACCAGTGAATTTCAAACAACAATGGAATGCGGCCTAGGCTGTGCCAACGAAGGGTTAAATGACTCTGTTTGCCCTGTCTGCTTACTTTTTACAGTAAGAACCCAAACTGTAGGGAGATGACACTACCTGTAGAAGAGAAAGCATTTTGTTAGCAGTCATGGCAAGAAAAAATGACCTTGCTAATCTGGGGCTTTTCTGGAGGGGTGGCGCTAAAACCAAAGGTGTATCCAGGTAGGAAGCTTTTTGTCCTAATTGTTTCCTTGTTATGAGGTTGTTTCCCCACCTCAGATCCTCCCCAAGCCTTCCCCTGGTTGAACTCTCCCTTCAAGTTCCCTGTTTGGCTACACTATAGCATAGAGCTGTTTTTTAATTGGTAGCAGCAGAGTTATAAAAAGCCCTCTCCGAGGAGGTATATTGGGCCCCTATGCTATCAGCCTTCTGTAAGAAATCTAAGACAATTCTTTGTAGGAGGGCATTTGGCAGTTAATTTTATAGGCTGGTAATACTTTGAAGGAAAGGTGCCTAGCTGTGTTTTTTCTAGTCTGTTTTTAAATTCTCTGCAACCTACACGTGAGGTTCTTTGTGGGAAACATGGCGTTATCGATATGCTAATAAATGTGGGGGGCATTCAGTAATAATGTTCTATACCTGGGGGAGTTGATTGCATCATTGTCTCCTTTTTTAAGCATTACAGTGCAATCCCGCTCTGGTCTAGAGTTTACTCCCAGGCATGTGTTCATAGGATTGCACTATTAGATATACATTTTAGTTGTCTTCTGTATTTTGGAGGGGAGTCTTATAGTTGTGTTTTGCTGACTTTTAATACTTATTTTTATTTATTTACCTGCCCCTAAATTGGGTGCTGAAATTCCACTTGGCTGTTCAGCTTCTGTGGAGGACAGTTCAGTTTATTCATTTACTTTACTTACAGTCCACTTTTCTTGATGACTGAATGAAGGTTACAGGATATAACAACATAGATGCAATCAGACAGCATAAAACAACCAACAAACAGTACAATAGGACTAGGATTACAAAAAAGAACAACGTAATTGGGTGATAGCTGCAATGACCATTGCAGTGGAATATAATCATATTCCATTATAAAGGTATCCTCTTGGGCTGTTTCATTTGATTACAGTTTTAATCTCTCCATTTTGCACATTCTGGAGAATGACAGAAATGTGGGAGCCTTCCTGACCTCATCAAATTGCCTTGAGGACAGGGTTTTGAACTCAGGAAATTCCTGGATATTTAAGGGTGGAGCCTGGAAAAGGCATAGTTTGGAGAAGGAGCTCAGTAGCGTATAATGCCAGAGTATTAAAGCAGCCATTTTCTCCAGGGAAAGTTATCTCTGTAGTTTGGAGATCAGTTGTAATTCCAGGTCCCATCTGGAAGACGATGATTGAAAGAATGGTGTTACAGCCCCTATATGAGAGGGCAAGACCCTACACTCCCAATCTTCTTGGCTATATATCCTTCAGACCTGCCACCACCAAACTGATTTTCAGGCTTCCCTTTCACGAGCAGTTTGGCAGTGGTGAACCTCTGAGCACATTAGATTACCAAACATGAATGAACATCTAGGCCATGGGGAAGAACCTTGACAGAGAATCCCCTGATCAATATAATCACGTGTCCTGAAATGTGTGTCTGCCTTTCAAAGTTTTGGAAACACTTGACAGCTGAGGGACATTGCCTGTTGGTTCACACTAGGGTTGCCAGGTTTCCTGCTATGGCGGGAAACCTCCTGGCAAAATCTCAGCTGCCTGCCACAACTTTGTCAGCCAGTGAAAGAAAAATAATTTTTTAAAAAATCCATGCTGCTGTAACCTAGTGGTTAAGTGGTTGGGCTGTGAATCAACACTCTGCTGATTCAAGTCCTGCAACTGCTGAGTCTCAGCACCATTCCCCCAACTGTATTTTGGGGACAATAATAATAATAATACACCGCTCTATGTAGGGAAATAATCTGTCTAGAAGAGTGGAATATGAGCAGTTATTATTATAAATCACCATTGGTGTGACAGCATTATGTTGCTTCCTGGTTTTCCAGAAACTATGGTTTTACCATACTTCCCAGCAATTTATGACATCACCTCAGAGTTTTTCCTGGAAATCATAGAACTGGAAGGGATCCCAAGGGTTATCTAGTATTCCGACGCGAGGAGGGAATCCCAACCCTTCGTCGTCAAGTGTCAACGCACACGCATGGGTTACAAACTTAAATAGTTTTATTTAACTTCTTCATACATGTAAGGAATCTCTACTCACAATTCTTCTAAATAATGAAAGGAGAGAGTGCATCTTTCATGCATAAAGGCTTTGTAGACCCAATGAATGTGGTGAAAAAAGAGAGATGACTTGCTCCTCTCCCTGCTGAGGTGCGAACGAACAAGAGAGGAAATGGCCTTAACAAGTTTTGGCAGGCTTTGAATGCCCCAGGAACTGAACCTGTAGGGTAAGGCACTACAACTCCCAAGATGCACTTCTCAAAACTATAAGCATACAATCTAGTCTGGTACATATTGATTAATATAGTCAGCTTGCTGCTGGAACAGTACATCTAGCGAAACCCCCTGCACAATGCAGGAAATTCACAGCTATCCTTCCACTTCGTGACCCCTGTACAATGCATTTTATGGCCTTTTAACATTTTTTAAACACTACACTCACATTTTTTGCATATGTACATACTCATTAAGAATAATTGCGCTTATATACTGCTTTTCTAGACAGATTAGTGCCCTACTCAGAGTGGTGAACAGTGTTATGATTAGTCCCACAATACAGCTGGGGCTGAGAGAAGTGACTTATCTGCTTCAGACCAAGAGTTCCCTTCATGCATCTGATGAAATGACTACCACCACCCCTCAAAAGCTTGCACTACATGAAGTACTTTGCAGTTCAGTCCGATGCAAAGTTGCTTCAGTCTAGCTATTTGCATAGGATCACATTGTTAGGCTTTAAGATGCATCTGGATGGGTACTGGGGGGGGGGAAGGCTACTGGATTTGGGTGCCATCTCCTGGTTGGGAAACTCCTGGGGATTTTGAGGGCAGGTTTGTGGAGGAGAAGGACATCAGACAGGTATAATGCAATATAGTCCACCCTCCAGAGCAACCATTTCCTCCTGGGGACCGGATGTGATTCCAGGAGATCTTCAGGCCCCACCTGGAAGTTGGGAAGCCGAATAGATAGGTATTGTGTAGTGGTCCTTCGTTGCATGGTAAGCACTGCCAAGGATCGGGTTGCGTTTTCCCTGCAATACTGAAAATAAAGTTACCAATCCCGGATTGGGAAATTCCTGGAGAATTGGGGGGTGGACCCTGGGGAAGGATCTCAGCCAGGCATAATGCCAGAGTCCACATCTATTTTCTCCATGGGAACTGATCTCTGTCGCCTGGAGATTAGCTGAAATTCCGGGAGATCTCCAGCCGCCACCTGGAGGCTGGCAACCCCAGCCGAGAAGCCTCCAAGAGGCCGAGAACGCAGGCTGAGCGCCTCCGTTCTCCTAGGGTTTGCTGCGGCGCATGCGCAGGAAGGAAGGGTTTCCGAGGCGACATTTCCTTTTCCTTCAGGCGCGGCGCTTCTGACGCCGCAGCGGAACCTCCGGGGTTGATTCAAAGTTTCCGCCCGGGAGAAGTGCGGGGACCGGACGGCCCCCTCCCGCCTGTGGAGGGGGAGCCCGCGCCTGAGGAGCAAGGCCTCGTGCCGTGCGGAGCCCGCGCTCGCCTGACGGGGCTTCCTTCGCCGCCGCCATCGCCATGTCGACGGGCTTCTCCTTCGGAGCCGGCACTCTGGTGACGGCTGCAGCGGCCGCTGCTGGGACCGGAGGAGGGGGCGGCGGAGGCGGTTTCTCCTTCGGGGCCGCCGCTCCGAGGTGAGCGAAGAATGGCGGCGGGGCGGTATTTCACGTAGGAAGGTGCTGTACAGTGGCCGATCGGCTGTAATGTCCCCGCTTTCTAATCCCCTTCGAGTTCAGTGGATTTGGAAGCGTGCGACTTTGTTTAGGATTGCGTTGTGAGCAGGGGCGGGCGGAGTGGGCATCTTGGGCGGGGCGGGGGGGTCCCCTCCTGCTCAAAAAGGAGGAGAGGAACGCAGCAGTACAACCTGTAGCAAAATAAAATGTGAATATTTAAAATGTCCTGGCAGCGGTGCAATCCTATGGAAACTTACAGTGGGGAGAGTTACTCCGGTCTTCTCTGATTTCAGTGGGCTTAGATTGAAGTAACTGTGCTTAGGATCAAACGGGCAATATGTAAGGCTTTTGTTTATTATAAAGAGCCTAGGACCCCGCAGCACGCTCTAAAGTGCCCCCCCTTCCTTTGCAAAATGTTAGCCAGGTTTTTTACTGGCTTTGCTCTGATGAGGTGGGGCAGCAGGGTTTGAGTCCAGGGGCACTTTGGCGACCAACAAGATTTTCAGGGTGTAAACTTTTAAGAGTCAAAACTCCCTTCTTTGAATATAAGTAGGAATGGAGATTCCTGAGCCTTTATATCCCATCCAAAAGGTGGGATGGGTGTTAAAAGGAAAAGCATCTAGATGCAAAGGTACAATGCAGCTTGATTAGATGGCAGGGATATAAAGGCTGAGGGTTCTTTGTCTTGCTCGCATCTGAAGAAGGGTGCTCTAACTTTCAAAAGCTTACACCTTGAAAATTTTGTTGGTCTCTAAGGTGCCACTGGACTGTTGTACTGCAGACCAACATAGCTACCCATCTAAAACTATCCTGATGAGATAGAGAAATGGTACTTGGATTTAATGTACAGCTCTGAAGTAACAAGATTTCTTAACTTTTATGTGTGGTGGTGGATAGTGCCCTCAAGTCAGAGTTGACTTATGGTAACCCCTGGTGGGGTTTTCATGGCAAGAGACTAAGAGAGGTAGTTTGCCATTGCCTGCCTCTGCAACCCTGGTCTTCATTGGAGGTCTTCCATCCAGTTACTAACCAAGGCCGACCCTGCTTAGCTTCTGAGATGAGATCAGTCTAAAATTAAGTAGTATATATTCAATTTGGGACAATGAGACCATAATACTTGTATAGATTTGAAGCATATACTTGAGAGTGTGATTAAGGAATATGCTTTTGTGAAGTTGTTTAGTTTTGCTGTCAATCTGTTTTTGAAACTGAAATTTCAGCTTTGAGACTCTAACTGGAAAGACTTATGTGGTCTTAGAGAGAGATTGTCAGGTATAACTTGAAGGCTAGCAGATAATGTTTGGTTTTAATGGATTGAAATTGCTGTTCAGATGCTTTTGGTATATGATAGTTCTTCAAAATGGGAATAATAGTGACTTATTGTACAGGATTATGAAAAGTATGATCAGTAACTTTATAATATTATTGTGTTACACTACTGGGCACTTTGGTTTTTCTTTTATCATAAAAGGATACTTAAAAGTCAGCTCATACCCTGGTTTAGATAACAACAAAACATTTCCTACTTGTATTTTAAACTTATCCAAAAGGAAACAACTAATGGTTGTTTACCTTGACTTTCAGAATGTTTTGTAGAAATATAATGAAGATGGGAATAAATTTAGCTCTTTTTGCTTGTTGTGATTTAGTTCGACGGGAGGACTTAATTTTGGGACCCTGGGCTCAACAGCTGGCCCAGCTGCTACAACAACAGGTTCTTCTGTAGGCTTTGGAACTGGACTCTTTAGCACAAAACCTGCCACTAGTTTTACACTGGGAGGAACAAATGCAGGTAATATATACTTATTCTGGCAGGATATAAATAAATCACATTAATGCTGATGTGAGCTGAGAATTAATGACAAAAAGCAAAGCTAATAAAACATGAACTGTCCTTCAATGATGCTTTGCAGAACAGTACTGTTAATTTCATTTATTGTTCATATTATACGAAAAGCAGGTCATCTTATTATGTAAAATATAATTATTTGTATTCTATGTGCCAAGTAGTGTTATTAGATGAGGTAAATACTTACAGGTCTTTTTACTAATATAAGTGAACCCAAGAAATTAGTATATAATCAGTGTTTGTGTTGATAAAACTGAAATATCACAATAATATTATGTAAATTGAACTTATCAAAATGTTATGCCATAGGTGTTCAGAGTTTGTTGCAGGTAAGAAGGGCTTGTGGCCCTGGCTTTGATAGGCAGATCAACATTGCTGCCTTCTTCCTAGCTTAGGACTACAGAAAGAAACTACACAGAGGTATTAGAAGCTATGTATGTACTGCACCATAGTGGCATTTAGTAATTTACTTTACTTTACTTTAATTGAATTTTTATACCGCCCATCTCCCGAAGGACTCAGGGCGGTGTACAGCAAAAGTAAAACATACAAATATAAAACACTAAGAATATAAAATAAACATATTAAATAATTTAACTCAAAACAGGACAGTTCAGTTAAAACACATTTAGGCCAGCCCCGCTTGTTGGAATAATAACGTCTTAAGGGCACGGCGAAAGGTGTGTAGGTCAGGGACCATGCGTATCTCCGGGGGCAATTCATTCCAGAGGGCAGGTGCCCCGACAGAGAAGGCTCTCCCCCTGGGGGTCACCAGCCGACATTGTTTGACCGACGGCACCCTGAGGAGGCCCTCTCTGTGGGAGCGTACCGGCCTGTGGGAGGCTATCGGTAGCAGCAAGCGGTCTCGCAAATACCTAGGCCCTAAGCCATGGAACGCTCTAAAGATGGTAACCAGCACCTTGAAGCGCACCCGGAAGACCACCGGAAGCCAGTGTAGCTCGCGCAGGAGAGGTGTTACATGGGCACGCCGTGTCGCTCCCATAATCACCCGCGCGGCCGCATTCTGCACTAATTGCAGCCTCCGGGAGGTCCTCAGGGGGAGCCCCATATAGAGAGCATTACAGTAGTCCAGACGGGAGGAAACGAGGGCATGGGTGACTGTGCGCAAGGCGTCCTGATCCAGAAAAGGACGCAACTGGTGAACCAGGCGAACCTGATAAAAAGCCCCCCTGGCCACGGCCGACACATGATCTTCTAACGACAGCCGTGCATCCAGGAGGACACCCAAGTTGCGAACCCTCTCTGTGGGGGCCAAAATCTCGCCCCCAATAGACAGCGATGGAACCAGCTGGCTATAACGGGGCGCCGGAAACCACAGCCACTCAGTCTTGGAAGGGTTGAGTCTGAGCCTGCTTCTCCCCATCCAGATCCGCACGGCCTCCAGGCACCGGGACATCACGTTAAGGGCATCATTGGGGTGGTCCAGGGTAGAGATGTACAACTGAGTATCATCAGCATACTGATGGTACTTTACCCCAAAACCACGGATGATCTCACCCAGCGGCTTCACATAGATGTTAAACAGACTTGTAGGCCTTTTGGAGGGGGAGGCTATACTGAAGTTTTTGCTCCTCAAGTATTTTAAGCATAAATACTCTGTTAGCATAGCATTGCGAGTGGGCTTCTAGAGGATTTTAATAAGCAGTGATAAATTTTAACCTTACTTTGTACTACTTTACAGGAACAGCAACAACCATTGCTACTGGATTGTCACTCGGTAAGTGCTGTATATTTAACATGAGCTTTCCTTTTCCTTAAAAGCAATGTAACTGTTCACAGCTTCCATATGAGTTTTGTATGTGGCTGTTGTTTAGGAATCTTGGGTAGACCCTAATCGAGTCTGCAAGTTATAACTGTTAACATCTGTCAAAAGCTGGTGCTGGGGACTGTGCCAAATATAGGCTACTTAGATATGTGCAGTTACCTGTGAGTTACTCTCTTTCCCCCTCTAGCAATGTCCTTATTCATTATTTATTTTCGTTAATATTTTATATCCCACTTTTCTCCCCCGTGGCAAACCAAAATGGCTTACAATATTCTTCACTTCTCCATATTATCCTTGCAAGAAATTTGTGTAGTAGGTTAGGCTGATAATTATATGACTGTCCCCAGGTAACTCAGGGAGGTTCAGTGGCAGAGGAGATTCAAACCTAGGTGTTCCAGGTCCTAGTCCAACACTTATCCACTACACCATGCTGGCTTTCTTCTATTCTTGTGGCCCCGGTACATTGTAAAGAGCAAATGCATCCAAGCTGGTTTGGGTGAGACTCATGGTGATATGGTCTGTTCAAATTTTCTTCATTTGCCCAGACAACGTGCAGGTTTAACTAACTACCTTAAGAGTTCAGTGATTTGTTTTATTTGCTGTAGAAAGGAGCCCAGCGTTCACTTGTGCGATCCCTGAGTAGCAGGCACACACACACCACCTCACCAGTAATAATTATTTCTATTTTGTAAGCCATATAGTTTACCTTTGTATTTGAATTGATAAACCATGGTTTGCACTTGCCTTATAGTGGTTTATTCCTTCTTTATATTCCTGGTTTCCAGGACAAGTATATGGTTTGCTCACTGAACCAAGCCTTTATTGGAACTACTAAACATGCTCAGTTTGAGTGGGGTGGTGAGAACAGACTTCAAATATAGAATTAAGATGGAATTGTTCCTTTACAGGTACACCTGCTACTACTTCTGCCTCTACTGCAGGCTTTAGTTTAGGATTTAACAAACCTGCAGGATCAGCCACACCATTTGCTTTGCCTGTCACTTCTACCTCTGCTGGCCTTTCACTTTCTTCTGCTCTAACATCAACTCCTGCAGCAGGTAAGAGATTAATAGTTTTATTTTCAGAGCACCTGTCTTTCTGTTCTGGCATCTCTGTATGTGTTCACAAATGCAAAGGCATAAGCTTTACACTTCAGAAATAAGTAACCTGAGAGAAGTGTGTCAGTACAGTTCTCATAATGATGGCAAAGGAGGATTTGTATTAAATGAATTGGAATGTGTTTGATGGTACGAATACCAGTGCTGCTAAAGTGAAAATGGCCCATGTAATATAGTCTTTGTGGTATATTGCCACAAAGAGTGCTGTATGTTGCACTAATAATCTCACAAAGCCTCCACCTCCTTTAGTTTTCTTTCAGTTTCAGTGGCAGATTTATTAGAAAAGTGTTATTGTTACATGAGAAAATGGCCCAAGATAATAGATTTGTCAGTTGGTCAAGAAAATTTCTTGTTTCTGCTACACCTAAAAGCTGCGTCCTGTGCTTAGTAGGTAGAGGATGAATAGAAAGCCAGCAGGCTCTACTATTTTGCCATTAAAATCACTTTAATAGCTCATAAAGGGGATGCAATGTTGGGTTTCACTCAGCAAACTCCATGCACTGTGCATTAAGGACTTGTTATTTGTCATGTCCCTCCCAACAGATTTTCAGTTCATTTATGCACCTAGGATTAAGTGCAGCATGTTGCATTGGGACTTTCAGGCACACTTCTGTGAGACATTGTACTTATGCAGTGGCTCATGAGTTCAGGTCACAAGGCCATGTTCTGAAGTCTCCTAGTTGGTTCCAGCACAGTTATGAAACTCCTGGAAGCATGTCTGGATCTCTTGCAGAATGTTTTATGTTATAAGAACATATTTGTGCCATCTAGATTGTTTTAAGGGGCTTGTATGCAGCAAGCGTAAAGTTAGGTATCTTTCTTTTAATTATTTTTGTTTACAAGTCCCCTATTCTGAGTTCTTAGGATGACTCATATTGAATAGTGTCACATATTCAGTGAATAAACTTTAAAAGTAATTTCAGATGGAATCTGTGGAAAAGACTGTCCTTGTGCTTGTAACCAAATGGAAGTAGATTGAGCATGTGGTGGATGGTGGCTCTTTGTAAAATAAAAATCAAGGTCATGTCTTCAAATTATTACATTATGGGTTTTTTTTTATTCAGGGTCCTCTGGTTTTACATTGAACTTGGGAGGCACAGCTGCTCCCACCTCAACTGTATCTACAGGCCTTTCTCTAGGAGGAGCCTTAGCTGGATTAGGAGGGACACTCTTTCCAAATGCAAGCACAGCGGCAACAGGTGAGATCCCTCTATTGTTGTGTGATTTAGCCCTTTCGTAGTGGAAAGTAGTAGTAATTTTTGCAGGCCTCACGTTCTGGCATGCTTGAGTTGCTAAACTCTCGAGCAACGTTTGCTGGCACCTCTGTTCAGTAACAGGTCTTCAGAGCTTGAGCACATAGGATTTGAACACTTATCAAACTTAAGGCCCTGTTATATAAGTAACTACATAATATGGGGGGGGGGGAATCTTTGGTCTAGCTGCTATGGTCAGATAATCTTAGGCTGACTGTTGAACAAAAATAAGGTTTTTTTGAAAAAGATTAATGCATATTTATATAACACAGGTGCTTTCTTGAATCTGATCCGGTACTCCACTGGCAACCAATGCAGCTCGCGTAAGAATGGTGTTATATGCGCCTTATTTGGCACTCTCGTAATAACACGCGCCGCTGCATTTTGTACCAGCTGTAATCTCCAGGTCAGGCTCAAGGGCAGCCCTGCGTAGAGCGAGTTACAGTAATCTAGCCTAGAGGTAACCATTGCTTGGATCACTGTAGTTAAGTTACGGGTTGACAGTTAAGGGACAAGTTGCCTGGTCTGCCACATATGGAAAAAAGAGGACCTGATAACCGCTGTGACCTGTGCCTCCATTTTCAGGGAGGCATCCAAGATCACCCCCAGGCTCTTAACCCTTGGAACTGGCACTAACAGTGCCCCATCAAGGGCCGGGAGCCAGAGTCCCAAACCTAATCCCAAGTACAGGAACTCTGCCTTCATTGGGTTCAGTTTCAGCTGATTCTGCTTCAACCAACCAGTCACGGCTGCAAAAGCATGTTCCAGGACATCTGGGGCTGAGTCAGGCTGGCCATCCATCATCAGATACAACTGGGTGTCATCTGCATATTGATGACACCCAAGTCTGAAACTTCGTACCAACTGGGCAAGGGGGCGCATATAGATGTTAAACAACAATGGGGAGAGTATTGCCCCCTGTGGGACCCCGCACACTAAAGGGTGGCAGGATGACAATTTCTCCCCAAGCGCCACCCTCTGTCCCCGACCATGGAGAAAAGAGACAAGCCACTGCAAGGCGGTCCCTTGTATTCCCACATCGGCGAGGCAGTGAGTCAGAAGATCATAATTGACTGTATCGAACGCTGCCGACAGATCCAATAATAAATACCAGCAGTGCCGAGCCACTTCGATCCAGATGTCTATGAAGATCGTCTGTGAGGGCGACCAGCAACGTCTCCATCCCATGTCCCAGACGGAACCCAGACTGGAAGGGGTCTAGGGCTGAGACATCCTTCAGGAAGCCCCGCAGCTGTTCCACCACCGCCTGCTCAATCACCTTTCCCAGAAACAGGAGGTTCGTAACTGGGCGGTAATTGACCAGGTCAGTGGGGTCCAGCGATGGTTTCTTTAAAAGAGGCTTCACCACAGCTTTGTTTAATGGCCCAGGAAAAACCTCGGAGCCTAAGGATAGGTTAACAATGGCCTCCATTCTCTGTGGAGTTAGCACTTTTTAAAAAAAGTATATTCTACTTAATGCTGATGTCTGAAGACCACAAGATGTCTGTGATACAGTTGTTGGATTATTTGCAGGTCTTGGACAGAATGCTTTGGGTTTGACTTTGGGGGCAGCTGCAGCACCAGCCACTACCATTAATGAAGGTCTTGGTGGCATAGATTTCAGCAGTTCTTCAGATAAAAAGAGTAAGTATGTGTATATGAAAGAAAGTATAAGTTTAAATAATATATATTTTTAGAAAGTATAAGCTAAAGAATATATTTTTTAAAAAAAAATTAAATCTTTTTAATCGAATTTTTATGTAGGGGAGATATGTTAAAATCACTGGAAGTCTATTTGAAAATTATCAAGTGATATGAATATGATACAAATACATTCCTCTATGCTTAAACTGAATTTGAACCATCTATCAAACAAATGGCATTAAAGGCTGCATTCCTACTTAAAAAGGACAAAATATCTAACATCTGAGCTTAGGAGTTATAAATATATTTTGGTCTTGCTACAGAGCCTAGTGGCTAGGAAGTGACAGGTTCTAGGACCTAAGAGATACTCTCCTTACCAAGATCCTCCCCAAACACCCTCTGTATGGTGTTGTGCTCGTCCTGTATACAGAGCTGTATTGAGCTCTGCAATGTGGAAGTAATCTTCAAATAATGACTGCTTAGGCCTCTTCTAATCTGATGGCATGGACATTTACTTATGTCAATGAGAAATGCTATTTCCCAAGTTACCGTTAGCTCTTCTTGATTACAGAACTTTCTGTACACTTGAAACTTGATCCTCTGCTTGGTAGCATATTTTGCTTTGTCCACTGAGGCTTGCTTCCAGTTAAATGTGCATAGAATTGTAATCTTTGGGTCAAATTATGTGGTGTGAGTTTGTTTTGAGGTTAAGGGCTCAGTTTAGATCCAGAGCATGGCATGGGCTGGAGGATGATTTTGGCTGACTCTAGTCCCCCACCTCCCCCGGCAACTGCTTACCTTGTAAAGGGATACAGGTACCTTTCAGTACCCATACAGTATAACTCAAAGAAACTTACTGACATTTTCATACATAAAATTAAGAAGCTACTTTATTTTAAAATCTTCATAAAATATTTTGTCCCCCCCCCTCCTTTTTCCCCCCAGGTGACAAAACAGGAATTAGGCCAGAGTAAGTATGTCAGTTATTTCCTAATCAAAGAAATATCCTTTAGAACTTGTGTTTTAAAATGAACTGAATTGTTTGAAGAATACATTGACAAGATCTTATCTGGGTGCTAAAAGATAAGGTAATTAAGATGGTATGGTTTCCTAGGATGAAGGTTCTTGGATTTCTGAGTTGGGGAAGGTAATAGCAGGTGGTAGGATGAAATACTGAAAATATGACAAGGAATTTTGAAAGCTTCCTAACTTTGCTGCTTGTTATGATTTGTTAGTTTTAAGATGGAACATGTAGACAATTCACTCTTAATGTAATTCTTTGCTACTGCAGTGGTAAAAGCTGAGGCTCCTAATAAAGCACTTATTGTCTGTTGGCAGGGATAGTAAGGCACTTAAAGATGAAAATCTACCTCCAGTAATCTGCCAAGATGTGGAAAATCTCCAGTAAGTATATTCTCATTGAAAGTCCAAATACTTCAACAACACTAGTCAGAAAATTGTGTTGCAAGTGACTGAATGGGTTTGTCTGGATCAAAGATTGGGCATCTTGATTTGAGTTTTTCATCTCGGTAGTTTCATCTCAGCAGATATAATTAAAGTAAACTAAGATGAGAATTTGAGCTGCTTGTGCTGGCAGAGGAGAGAAAGATCTGCTTTGAAAGCTCCTTCCATGAGCTCTTTCGGCTGGGCAAAGTCCATTATGAATGCTGGAATAAGTTGTTGTAAATACTCCTTCTTATAGTTAATCCTAGCATATTATTCTGATTGCCACTAATTTTGTATACGTTTTTATTACTAATTTTTTAAAAGATAGTGAGTGATCAGTAAAAGCATGAGCTGTTTTTGCAGTTCTGAAATGCTGAGTGCTGCCTTCATGGTATTTGGTACCTTGAATCCTGTGTGGGTTTAGTCACTTTTTAAGTAAAACAGTAGATCTAAGGAGGAACCTTGTCTATTTGCTTTGGTGTGGATAAATGGTCTTTTCTCTCCCCCCACCCCCCTTTCTCCAGGAAGTTTGTAAAAGAACAAAAACAAGTCCAGGAGGAAATCAGTCGAATGTCTTCCAAAGCAATGCTTAAAGTGCAGGAGGATATTAAAGCTTTGAAACAGCTTTTATCAGTGGCTGCCAGTGGATTACAGAGGAACACTCTTAACATTGATAAACTGAAAGTGGAAACTGCTCAGGTATGACAGCCAGTGAAGACAGCTTGTTGTCTTGAAGCCCTATATAGACGTCCTCATAACCTGCTTTCTTAGAAACATTGCTTGCATGTGTGTTTACTTGACCAACAGCCATTTGTTCCGGGCAGTCCTTGCACCCATTATCAGCTGAGAATTACACATTTATGTTGGAATAGAGTATCAGTGTAAAGACACCGTTTTAGACTAGAATAGCCAGGCTGTGTGACCATTGGGGGAAATAAGGCTACTTGGTTATAGTTTTATCTATGCATTTACTTTATAGCTCGTCTTTGTCACATTGATTCAAGGCAGATTTGAAAATATAAACACGATGCAGTCAGACACTATAAGATACCCGATAAATAATGCAATTGAACTAGGATTACAAAAATAGAAAACAGTGCAAACAGTCTAAAACATGACATACAAGAAATAATCCAGAAAATGGATTACAAAAATAGAAGATAATGCAGTAGGAACAAGATTATATGTAAGATAACGGAACAATAGAGTGTACGATGTCTGCCTTACCTCCTCCTGCCCCCAACAGACAAACTGGAGGACCTGGGCTATCAGTTTTGGTTTTCTGTTGTATCTATAATTTCAGGTTGTAGTAATAAAAGACTGTTGGCTAGTTCCCATCCTGTGGCAAGGGCTGCAGCACTGAGATACAGACTTCCATGAACATCATGTGTATTATGTATCATGACTGTTGTAGTGAATACAAATTGGAGATATAGTCGATGATTACCAAGGGGCTTCATCTAAGGCAGAAAAAGGCAGTCTTTCTGACTTCCTTTCTTAGCAGTCACAGTCATAGGAAAGCTCAGTTCAGGGGGAAACTTTTCAGGACATCACTTTATGATAAAGTATTACTATTAATTGCATTTTAAAACGAGAGCCACTCTTTTTCTGTCCTGCTTTTTTAGGAACTTAAAAATGCTGAAATAGCATTAAGAACGCAAAAAACACCTCCTGGTCTTCAGCATGAAAACACAGCACCAGCCGAGTAAGTACAGGGTTAGAAGTTACGACTTTTTTGCATTGTCTGCTGTAGCTTGCTAGTATGAATAAGTGAAGGAGCCCCCAGCTACCTCCAATCTTCATTATCCTTTATGGGGAAAGCTATGGGGGCTATCCAGGGGGCTGTGGGTGGTACTTTGCAAGCAAAATCCACCAAATTTTCTGCAGACCTACTCCTAACTGTCCTCTAAAGATTCCCTAAGTTTCAGGGGTATTGAACTCCAAGGTCCAAGCCAGTGGGCCCTTTAAAAAGGTGCCCCCAGCCACTCCATTTGTTCCTGTTGTGGGGGAAAAAATTCCAAGTTGACTCCCACTACGGAAACATCTGGACCAAGCACCCCAACAACCCCCCCCCCCGAAGGACACCAACAACAGTTGAACACCAGACCAATCTACGCCAACAGAAAACAGAATCCAGCAAAAAACACCAACAAAACTTCTGTAAAGAAAAGGCAAGTCCCAACAACAAGGGGAAACAGTCCCCCCCCCCCAAGAACAACTAGCAAAAATTTACAGCGACAAAGAAAGCACCCACAACAGGGGAAAGCAGCCCCCTCACGGAAGAACAAGTGAATTTAATAAAATTAACAGGAACTATAAAACTCCAAACAACAAATTAACCACAAAAGGATAAACACCCCAAAGAACAAGCAGCAAAATGAACAGTAAATATAACTTCAAAAGCCAGAAATTAAAGCCCCCCAGACAAAACCCCAACCAAAACACCCTCCACATACAGCAAAAAAGCAGTTTTTAAAATGCAAAGTAAAAAACCCTTCCCTGCCTCCCCTCTCTCCAAAGAGAGAAGAAACCTAGTGAGTCTACAACTCTCGAACCAGGCACCAGCAGAAGTCCTCAATGCAGAAGGTCTCAGTGCAGGCAGCAACAGCCAGGAATCCACTTAGGTCATAGTCCAAGGCAGTACGAGGTCACAGGCTAGACAGAGTCAGGTTCAGTGGTGGCAAGGTCGAGAGTGATTCAACTAATTGCTTCCACAACCAGTCCCCCCCACCTTCCGTCTTTTATTGCCAAGGAGCACTTTTTGCTGCCAATTTGCACCGGGCCAGTGCATGCACTCTTTGGGTCTTCAAGTGACTCCATGTGCCTCTGAGTTGCTAATTGCGCACTTCGCCTCCTCTCCAGTAGTTTTCACTAGACCCTCTTCCGTCTGCGTTCCAGCAGAGGCAAGATGGGTTGTAGGGAGCTAGTTGGTTTGTCCTGGGCTGAGACAGACAGGGCACTGCTAACCAGCAGTGGGTAGCTCATAGGAGATGGCAGATAGAGCCCTGCTGTGGTTGTTTCATCCTCTTCCCCTGAGCTGTCTTCTTTTTTGGAACTGGCTATGCCTGACTGACTCATGACACAGGTAGTGTCTCTCAATCTTCCAGTGAGAGCAAGGAGACTGACTGAGGCAAGCTTCCTAATTTAACTCCTTGCAACAGTTTTAAAAAGGCACTCTCCTTGAGAATCCCATTGGCCAGAGAAGGAGAGCTGCTGCAAGGATTGGCCACTCACTCCTCTCTCTATTCCCCCCATCTTTCCTTTGACTCTGCCTCACTGCCGCCTCCCATCTGGTTAAAAAAGACAGGAAGCAGTGTTTCTTTGCTGTTCCTTAGCAAAGCAGGAGCAAGTAACAGCCTGGCTGCAATTCCTGAAGTTTACTGAATTTTACCGAATTAATTCAGTAAGTTTGAGTTCAGGATTACCAAATTTATTTGGGAATACAGATTTAAGCTAGATAATACTGATTTTTACCAAATCAGGTAACATTCGGTAATTTTTACCAAATACCAAACCTGAGTTTCACACTCCTAAATATAACTGTTCACTTGTATCCAGAGGTATTCTGCTCATTAAAGGGCTGACTTTTGTTTGTTTGCTCCCTGTTACTAACTGTATGAAAAGTGTAATTAAATTCAAGGACTTGTGCAAGCTGTTATACAAACAGAATAATGGGAATTGCTGTAGCACCAGGCAGGAAAACTTCTGCAAGTCTTGTACAAAAATTTGCGAACCAGTCCTAGCCACTGTTTCCCTTCTGCTCACAGTTGTTTGGATCGAACCAATCCTTTCTAGGGGTATGCATCCTGAAAAGATTCAGAAACACCATAATTCCGAAGTGGCAAGCCGCTTTGGAATTAGGTTATTTTACTCACTTGGTTAGGAAATTTACTCATTAGGTTATTTTACTCACTTTACTCATACTCTGTAAATATTCGGAGCATACTGAAGTGAGGGGGAGCAACTCCCCCCCCCCCACTTACCTGGCCGGAGGGGGAGGGGGAGGGTGATCAGCTGTGCGGTGGGCTGTCACCGCCACAGCAGCATGCACGGCAGCACGAGGCTGCGACAGCCTGGAGCCAGCCGGCTCCTCTGCCGCCGCACCGCCTCCTGAGCCTGCAGGGCGGTGGGGAAGGCTAGAGCCACGTCCTCCGGCCCTTCCTGCCCCTCATGGCTGCGGCGCCACAGCAGCCATTTGAGGGGCAGGAAGGGCTTTCTCCTCTGCCGCTCTGTGGCCCCGCGGGCAGCAGGGATGGCCCAAGCCACTGCTGCCGCCGACATTCTAAAGGTAAGTAGGGGTGGGGGTGGGTGGGGGGCTGGGGTGATGTTTAAAGGGCCCTGCCGCTGCTTGCAAGCAGCAGCAGGGCCCTTTAAACTCAGCACTGAAGCCTTACGAATGCTTTGGAAAGGTTTGATTTGGGATTTCCGAATCGGGGCCAGCATGCTGGCCCAATTCAGAAATCCCAAATCTTTACAGCTCGGGTCCGATTCTGGATTTTTTTCCGAATCGGATTCCTGAACCGCACATGCCTAATCCTTTCAGTTTGTTTCTAATTAGTAGCAGAAGGTATGATTAGATCATGGTCCATCTTGATAACTGACTTCTTGTAGTTAGTGATTTCTTCTTCCTCA
Organism: Eublepharis macularius; assembly: GCF_028583425.1. Taxonomy (NCBI): domain Eukaryota; kingdom Metazoa; phylum Chordata; class Lepidosauria; order Squamata; family Eublepharidae; genus Eublepharis; species Eublepharis macularius. The sequence continues at coordinate 156,138,043 of NC_072792.1, read as the reverse complement.
TCTTTCCCTCAGTATGTTTATGGTGTATGATTTTTTAAAAGTTGTATGTTTAAAAAATAAAATAAAACTAAGTTCTAGAGAAATGATGAGGTTTTCTTGTCAACAAATACTGTATTATGCTAGTGCTTGAAAGTGACTGTATGTAAATTGGTCATTGCTGTCATTAACCCCTTTAAAGCACATGCAGTTATTGTATGGTTAATAAAAGAGGGCAATTAAAATGTTCTAAAATATGCTTAATCCTAGTTACTTCAGGAGCTTGGTCGAACAATTTGAAGTACAACTGCAACAGTACAGACAACAGATTGAAGAGCTGGAAAATCATCTTGCTACTCAGGCAAATAATTCACATATAACTCCACAAGGTAAAAGCTGGTGTATTAACAAGGGCCTTCAGTTTCTACTCATACACTGCCATTACTACTTGCAAGGATTTCTGTTCAGATGTCATGGATAGGTGCCAATTGCAGTTATTTTAACACTAAATGTTGGGTCTGTACGTTACCAGAGCATTACAGTCTCTTAAAACTGATTGACATTCTCTATGTTCCAGGGAATGCAACATCCCCGCCCCCCGCCCCCCACCAAGACAGAGCTGCCTCCAAATCTCTCTCATTTTTCATGCAGATAGCCATTTGAAATGATTAGCATGGAAAATGGGTAGTGCATGGATTACATTGTGTTCACATGATTTGGGTTACTTTTTGGTAAATTGACCAGTTCAGGTTCACTTACAAGGTTTTACTGCAGCTTGTTTCATTCAGATAGCTACTTGTCAATGTCTTGAGTTCATTGAAGAATACTTACAGCACAATCCTCTGCAGAATTACTCCAAGCCCACTAAAATCGATATGCTGAGACAGGAGTAATTTTGTTTAGGATTGCACTGTTGGTGTTACAAATTAATTGAAATGATGGCTTCAAAATTATGTCAATTCAAATGATAGCTTAGCATCTTATATTAAAGAATTATGATATTTCACCAAGAAAGCATCAGAAAGATCATTTCTCCCTCAATTTGGAGTCTTTTTCAAAAGAATAGTTTCACAATCCCACAGCTTCTGTAATGTGGTAGAATGCATATTAAAGCTCAAAAGCAGTTGAAATTATCAGAACAATTGTTTTACTATCATAGAATCATTGGGTTGGAAGGGATCTCCAGGGTCATCTAGTCCAACCCCATCATAATGCAGGAAATTCACAACTACCTCCACCCCACACTTTCATTGGGACTAAGATAATTTATGTTGCAACATAATTTGTTCATGTCTTGCAGACTTATCTATGGCTATGCAGAAAATTTATCAAACATTTGTAGCTCTAGCTGCACAACTTCAGTCAGTACACGAAAATGTGAAGGTAAGTGACAGTTCTAGATATGTTCCTGTGATTTATAAGAATAAAACTATAGCATGTATGTGTCATTGTTCTTACATAACTAAAGTTTCTTTGTTTACAGTTGTCTTTCTGATTTTTTGTAAAGCATGCTGATAGCATGTTTCTGACTGCTTGTTAAACTTCTAGTGACAGTTTGACTTCTTTGCTTTTTGTGTTCTTCTTGGTCTGTTTTATTTTGAAAACAGGAATAGGCTGTTCATGTTCCTAGAAAAGCTTTTAAGCTAAGAAGACCTACATACATTTTATATAGTCCTCCTTTTTTCTTTTAGCGCATGTTTCAGTGTCCAGGTCACATGATGAGGCTAGCAAAAGATGGAACAAAGTTAACTTTTCCATTTTAATTTGCCATATTCATACTTTGTTACACCCTGGCTTATAAGATGAAATGTTTGTTTTTGTTTAGCAGTTCATCATACAGAAGGTGTCCCACATACCAGATGTTTCCTTTTGTAATGCTGTTTAATAGGTAGAAAACTCAAATCTTGAACAGGTTCAGTCTCAACAGAGCTGGTAAATTAACTTTGACCTTTTCACATGAGGTGTACAGTTGTATCTGATGTACAGGAATAGACAGCCACTAACCCCCCTGCCCCCCCGGCAAGTTGGGATAGTGTTGGTATTTCTATTGCTGGTGTCCTCTGATATTCTTTGTTTCATTGATGGATCACATTTTACTGCTGTGTTTTGCAAAGTGTCCCCAGTTACATTAGGAAGAGCAATCCTTAGTTGTCTTTGTGATTTTAATGTTGTGTGAGTCCATAGAAATGCTGAATATTAAGATGTTTTAACTCTTGATACCTCAGATCTTGAGATTTGTTCTCCAGCTTGTATGATGCAGTGGAAGCTGTCAAAAACTCTTAAATGTGTACGGTTGCTTGTGGTGAACTAGAATAGATGTTCTTGTCTTTCTTTAGATGCTCAAAGACCAGTATCTTGGTTATAGAAAAACCTTTCTGGGAGATGCTGTGGATGTTTTTGAGGCAAGGCGAGCAGAAGCCAAGAAGTGGCAGACCGCCCCACGTGTTACAACTGGACCTACTCCTTTCAGCAACCTACCAAATGCAGCAGCTGTTGCCATGGCTGCAACACTTACACAGCAGCAACAGCCTGCTACAGGTCTGAGTGCATTCAAGTTATAGCTTTTAGTGTTGCAAAAATAGTAAACTTGTACCATGTTTTTATATAAGGTCTTCCTTTGTGTTGGAAATCTAAAAATTGTGAGTAAGAATTATCAAAATAGAAAAATGCAGGATAGACTTAGCAATAATTATACACACAGTATTTACTCTTGTGACTTTACTTGTAATAGCTTGTTACTGTATTACTTAACCCCTTGGAATGTGAGTCTTTGTCACTTCTGAATAAGCATAGGATAATGTCTTTCCAAAACTGAGACACTATTGTGTACATTTTTCTAATAGTTGAAAATACCCAAATTGAATTAATCATTTTCCCATGAAAAAAATACAGCTTTTTTGTTTTTACATTGCGCTCTGTAATTTTGAAATGTGGCTTAAAAAGGTAGGAAAATATAAGGGCCACTATTTCTTAACATCTTGAAAAAGGGGGGGGGGGTACTCATAAATAGATGCTGGTGTCTGGAATGGAGACAAGTTAGAAGGATCAAAGCGTTATTTTGAGGTCATGCTCATTTAGAAGTAAACTTGGGTAGAAAAGAAACAGCTGTGGGCACAGATGTTGACTTTCATTTATCAAACAAATTTTTTGTAATGTACCAGTCTAGGTGTTTGAAATTAAGCGCTAGTGCCATTTTGGCTACTTCTCTTAAAGTGCCAACCTTTCCATAGATACTCCCAGAGTTAGTTGTAAGTCACATGTACAGAGAGAGCAAGAGAGACTTAGAAGAGTAGGCCACTTTGATGCCTGAAGTCAGAGCCTGACTTCAAGCACCTGGTTAGAGATTTGTGTACAGTTTTACACTCATTCTGTGGTCTAAATCTCCATACATCTCCATGGTTCTTTCTGTCCTCTTTAATCTTATTGTGGTGTTTGTGGAGCCTAGGGAAAAAGCAACATGCTATGTACATAACTCACTACCTACAGAGCCATTAAATGAAGTACTGCTGTTAAGTAATGAGGTCTACAGGGTATTTTCAGCTTTGACCTATGCTAGGTGTTGGCAGCTGTATCCTATAATAGACAAGTCCAGAAAGATTGCAGCTTGAAAGGAAGGACTGTCACATCCTTCTAGTTCGCAGTCGCAGCATAACTTAGTCATGTTTTTAAGTATCTTTTACTATAGCATACTTTAAGTATGTGACTTAATAACCTACATTAAATCCTTTTTGCAGTTTTTATATAGAAGGTGGTATAAATTAGATGGTCCTTGATGACCAAAACCATAGTCCTGTTAAGATCTTTTCCCCAAAATTATTAAAGTAAGCGTGCGTAGCACCATATCAGGTAGTGGAACAGCGCTTTACCTGAAGCCTCATGAATCTCAATGGAAACTTTTTTTCTTACCTAAATGCCCATTTGCAGAAGCAAGACCCATTGATTTCATTGGAATTTGCTTCCAAGAAAGTATGTGGTAGATTACTACCAATGTGTTGGGTACAAAGGACCACAAGCAAAATAAAAACGTTAGCGTGCGCTCTTCTACCAGCTCTGTGAGAAGCATTCTAATTCTAAAGCAGCTTGCAAGAATGACATCAATTCTTGAGCAGTTTTGTAGCACAAAGTATAAACCCACTCTTCCGTGAGTGGATGACACTTTTATGTACTTAAGTGTTCCTTTGGGTCCTGTGCTTTTTTTTCTTATTGTAAAGTGAGAAGAGTAGCTAAGCTAATACTTTTATTAGCTTATGCCACAGTTAAAAACAGGCTACAAAAATTGGAATTGCAATGTGAGGCTATTAATTTGGCCTTTGTAATGAATATGACTCTGTTGCCATGAAAAATTGTTTAGTTGTAGATATATGAATATCAAGTTTCAAAAATTACTGGATGGAGGAGCCGTAATTCAGTGGTAAAGCACATCCATGGCTTTGATTCGGTCCCTGGCACTTCCAGTTTGTGAATTTAGGTGGGTAGGCTGGTAAGAGACCTCTGCCTAAGTATTTGGAAAGTTAATTGGAATAGATAATACCAGGCTCGATGGACCAGTGGTCCGGCTCATAATGCAGTAAGTGTAGTGTGGGCCCTTCTGCCCCTAGTTAATCATGCATAGGCTACCAAAGAGTAACCAGGAAAGGACAGAAGAGGTATTGCATATTCTTGAAGGAGGCCAGCTAGTATCTTCCTTTTTAATTTGTTTTGAAGCAACAATATACTGTAACTAGTTATTAGGGATATTGTTTTAGTATATATAAGAACTGGTGTTCATGACATAGAGTGGAAAAATAACTCGTGGTCTGAAGTATGGCAGAGGTCATAATTTAAAGATTCAGAAGTCAAGTGTTCAGAGTTAATATAACATGAATTTTGCCTACTCGAAAACATTTGATTAATTGTGAACCTGTGGAACAGATCAATGGCTTGAAATAATGGTGGTTTGCATTTCTGTAGACCAACATCTAGAGTTATAGTCTACGTAGACTGCATGTCTGGCTTAAGCAGCTTCGGGTGACTTTTATTGTGCAATTCTAAGCAGAGTTACACCCTTACAAGTCAGTGGGTTCAGAAGAGTGTAACTCTGCTCAGAACTGCACTGTAAAGATACTATTCTTGCTTGCTGCTTTTCTGCCTTGAATGCTGTGCTGTCAAGTCCCATTAAAAGCAAAAAGAGTTCTGTAATGATAGCCTTAAGCATAGGTCCACAATCAAGATCGGGTTAGCTCGCTTAAAGCACTTTGCTCTTATACCTTCTAGCATTTAAAGCTTTATTGCATGTCATTGATTTTGCTAAGCATACAATGTATAAACTTTTCTGCCTGAACTAACACCTGTCCAAATAGTGACACTAAATTGGATCTTGTGCTTGAGCCAGTTCCATGGTTAAAATCCAGTGTCTTGCCAAGCACGTGAAGTTAAACGAAGGTTCAGCTTTTTTTATTAGGAAATATATTTGCCAGATAACTGGTTAGACCTGAACAATCTGTGTTTGCACCTTTATTATCACTACAAGACAGTCTCGAGTAATAATTTGGCAAGCCTCATAGGAATCCTTGTTGGGCTCTTTAAAGCGAGTCTTTATTTATTAAACTAAAACTGCTCTGTAGGGCAAATATATATATATATTTATATAGAGAGAGATTTTAAGTCACTGCAAGTAATTATAGTTTAAATGGCATGTTATCCAAAGGTGACAATGTTTACTAATGTTTTTTGGGTTAGACGATCTTGGCGTTATCTAAATTATTATGTATGCACAACTAAATTTTAAATGAGAGATTCGTTTGGTTTTCTGGTACAGAGCCACACTGATAAGGGAGTGCTGTTCAGTTGAAAACTTTGTCAGCTTTAAGTATGAAATCCTATGTTTATGTATTTGAATATAGGTCTGTTGTGAACTACTTTAAAAAGTGTGTTTAAATGCCAACATGGCTTGGAGGACTGTGGTGTCATCAAACTATTTAAAGGTCTTCCACCAACAGTGCCTCCCCCTAGATGGAAAACTGATAACACTTCTGTTAGAACACTGGACACTTTTGTTGTTGTTAGACATTTAACTGACTCATACTGGAAATCTTTTTGAGGAGCTGCTAGATAGTCTTATTAATTTGTTTACATCCAATTTAACTTGAAATGCAACACTTGTTCTACAAAAGAAAAAAAGTCTTTTAATTGTTATATGGTACATAATCAGAATGCAGATAGAACCTCAACTTGCCAAATAAGCGTTAAGGACAAGTGTCAAGCTCGTAGCTCTTGTTGTCCTTCATAACAACTTAATGCAACCTTAACTATAGAATAACCTTACTTTTGCATTGGATTGCCTAAAGTGTGAAGATGTTCCTTGCAAAAGTCATAATGCAGAACAGTGCCTTTGGCTTGTTTTTTTAATTGGCTCTCTGTTTAATTAGCTCCATTACGACAAGATGAAAACCTCAAGTATTTATATATTTGTAAGGCCAGAAGGGGACCATGAACACTTTGTCTGACCTATACAACCCAGGCTAAAAAAATGTTTCGCTGGTATTTTCTTTGTGCGAGTTGTTGCTACAGACACACGGTAGAGGAGAGCTAAGTACTGTAATGCAATAATGGAATCTTTACCAGAAATTATCAATACCTAGAAAAAGTTGAGAGCCCAAAGATTTCAAAAGGACGACTTTTGTGAAATAATGACAGGCAGAGTATTCCTTTTAAATGTGTTCTGCATTCTTTGTGTTTATCAAGGCTGTTGTTTTGGGAAGCAGTTGTTGTGCTTTCTGAACTCTTCATTTTTGATGAGTTTTACCTGAGAGCAGCATTTGTGGGATTGCATCCCTGGGTGTCAGCATAGCAGGAATATATAAATATGAAGGCACGGGCACAGTATTTGAACTTGACCAACCTTTCAGGTTTAACTAATGCACTGATTGCTGTGCTTAAAGGTAGGAGTACAGATTGTACTGTGAAACTATCAGCTGGCTTTTATAAGCTGCTAAATTAACCTCTAGATCTTTGTTGCAGCTTATTTATCACAAGAACCTAGTAAGTAAGTAAGTTGTCAACCTCTGTCCCCCACACCACACACACAGGAAAAATGGGCTAAGGCTGTAAATTCTGTCTCTGTATAGTATAAATGGCTTTTGACTGTCTATATGAAGGGAAGCCACTATTTCCAATCTTCTAAATGATGCTAGAAATTTATGGATCTGAACCTTTTGAATGTATTGGGTAAGGTGTGCAACTGTGCCTTTTTTGTAAATGTTTATTTAAACAGGCATAAATTTGTTGTAAATGTAGGAAAGTTCTAACAACTCAGTATCATTTTTGTGTGAACCAGTATGAATTGTCATGTTACTGTGTAATTGACTTGCTCTAAATGAATAATAAATTTATAAAACAAAGCCATTGTCTTGTTTTTTATCCACTTGTTTTTTTTTTTAATACAATGCTCAAATGAGTATTTAAAATCAGACACTGGTAACATGATGATTTTAGTCATGTTGATATTTAAACTTTTTTTAAAGAGCCATGACTAACAGTTTGTAAGGCATTCAAACGTAGTTCCCTCAAGGAACGGAAATTCTAACTTACATGTTGTGCTGCTGTAAATACTTTACTCTTACACTTTGGCATAACTTGCTAAATTTATCAGGTGTTTCACCTTATATTGCATTCCAAATGTTAGATGTAGTCATTTAAACACTCAGGTAGCTTGGAGAGGAATTCTAATGGAAGTCTTGGTGCTTTAGGAAGCATTTGCTAAGCTGTAATGTTTTACTTCTTTAATGAAAGGGTTTACGTAACGGATCTCTGTTGCGCAAGAGTAAGGCAAGCTTTGTTTTCATTTTTTTTTTAACCAGGGCCACAGCCGTCTCTGGGAGTTAGTTTTGGAACACCATTCGGTTCAGGTATTGGCACTGGCTTGCAATCAAGTGGCTTAGGCTCTTCAAGCCTTGGAGGTACACTTTAACTTTTCTAATGTTTCACTGAATTACTATACAGCACTTACTGGATTGAACTAGGCAGCACACGTCTCTGGCAGAACTTCTAACCCCCAATGTGTATTTATGCCAAATATACAAGACCTCAAGATCCTGTACTCCATTTTAATTGATTTGAAATCATTACCAGTTTCTGGTTCTGTACCCCTGCCCTAGCCTCCATTGAAATAGCCAAGCATGCATTGTAAGAATGGGCAATCTATCCTTCTGCCACTATTAATATCTTGCTTGTGAACAATAAAGAGCATTAAGGGGTTCATCTGCATTGACATATTTATTATGCACCCTTAAAAGTCTTTCCCCCCCACCTATTCCATCACGGTCTCCAGTCTGTTGGGAGGGGCACCTTTTTGATTGCATGAAGTCACAGTCTCATCTTTCCAGGAATACATCTGAGTTATTATCTGCTTCTATTTAAACGTGCATTCTACAGTTAGTGTTAATTAGTTGCCAGAAGTATCTTTTTTTAGCTCTATGTACATAAGTTATATTTTGGTATCTACTTTGATCTTAAGTGGTGGGGCATGTCCGGAAATGAAATCTGTGCTTGATTCAGATAAGAGATTTCAAATGGTTCAGGATATTAGTATCAATTTGAGGGGTAACATGTATTAGGATCCATTGCGAGAGAAAGCACACATGCACTGGGTACAATACATGCTTCAAAGGCAGTAAAAGTTTGAGCTACTTACAAGGAATGCTGCTAACTTCCCTATAGTATCTAGACAGACATAAGGAGCATTGGCCTCCTACTTTGTATGTTGCATTGCTGTGGCTAGTCTGGCAACAATACACCATGTCAAATGCCTGGCAAAGCATATCATACCCCTTGCAAAACAGCCAGTTTGCCTCTTCCTGTTTTAAAAGTCTAACTATGCACACAGACATTCCTAGCACATACTTGGCCTGTTTGTGTATAAATCCTATGGAGCTTTTTTTTTTTGGTATGTATGTATGTGTATAAAAATGCATGGATGAGTAGGAACAAGCTCAAACTGGAGTGCAGCTAGGAGGATGGGTGTGGAAGTTTTGAAAGATGCAAGACAAAAAATAGTAAAGGTTTTGAAACATTAAAGTTGAATGTCATCTGGGCTGCAAAACGTGCACTTCCTTGCTTCTTCCTCTACTGTGGATTCCCGCAAATGAAGAAGCAATCCCAAATTTCCATAGTTCTTGAGCACTCCTGTTCTCATTGCTCCATTGCAGTGAGATACTCGCATAAGCCTCTTTTTAAGGTGGGGGAGGGGGGCGGTAAGTGCAGAGGCAGATTTCTGTTTCAGGATATGAGAGATTGTGCGCTGCACCCATTTATTACCTTAAATAGAGGTCCTGAACATCCAGCATGCACATACTCTCTTCCACCTATATTTGAGGAAGAAAAAAATTGCACACTTATTCCCATGAGGGCCTTGCAAGAAGTCAGAAGGTGCAGTCCTATGCCTGCTTGCTTGGAAGTACCTCTAAGATGGTGCAATAATGGCAGAAGAACTGTCTCTCTCAAAGCAGTTCTCTGGCATGTCTATTTCAAGAATAGGAACTACATTTTTGTACTCTCTAAGTCTTCTGCTTAAATAGAGTTCCTTAGTGTATTGGCAGATGTCTAGTTCATCCATAAATCTTCTGCAGCTGCATGTACATTAGCAAGCTTAGTCCTTCAACCTTATTGGCATATGTTCCCATCCTGTCTGTAGACATTCCAGTTGAATATTTGAGTTTTAACAATGGACTGTCCTACTGAAATACAGCCAAAGGGGTTCATTTTTCTGCATCTTATTCAGGAGCAGTGCTGCCCCTTGGTGGCTGACAGGGACTTTTAAGGGAGCCCGAGTCCTCCGACTCAAGCCAGCCCTGTGTGTGTGTTGTTTTAATTTGTCTTCCATGTCTTCACTACTGTTCCATTAGGGTTTGGAAGTAGCTCTGGTTTTGGAAGCAGTGCTACAGGTGCATCGTCTTTTGGATTTGGAACGGCAAATAAGCCTTCAGGAAGCCTTAGTGCAGGTTTGTCTTTTTATTTTTGAATGTTGCCCTAAGTCCCTAACTCCTGGCATTCATTCCTGTTATTGAAAGCAAATATTTTGTCACGTACAGTAGTGTCTTTTAGAATAATATTAGAAATACCCACCTGTGGAAGGATGACAAGTATGTTTGAATTTCAAAGAGACCCTCTTTACAGGCCTAATAACCTAGATCAGCAGAACAAGTTCTGCTTGCTTAAGAAACTTAACCGTTGCATCCTAAGCAGAGCGACACTCTTCTAAGTCGACTCTGCTTGGGAAAGCTGTGTCAGACTTGTTTGCAAAGAGCAGTCCCCCAAGATGAATGGCAAGACGCCTGTGAAACTGAAGGAAGTCTGAAAAGCAGACTTTCCTAGTGAAAAAGTAAAAGTAAAAATCCTGCTGGTTCCTACATACCCTGGACCATACCCTGGTCCTTGGGTTAACTCTTGGGTTAACATACCCTGGTCCTTGAGTTAACTCCTAAAGTTAACTCTTCAGATCCCAGCCAGTGTCTTTGTAAGCAAATAATGGAGCCTTGAGTTTTGCCACCTAAAATGGCCTGAATTTATCAACCCTTTAACCATATACAGTATTATTTATTTAAAACATTTATAGCCTCCTTTCTCCCAACTCTAGCAGAGGCTTTCAGCTTTACAGTTATGTTAAAACTTTCATTTGCAAGATTAAATTGGGTACTCTAATCTCTTGAACTAGTAACTCAAAATATCAGATGTAATGTTTTAAAATTTTATTGCTTCTGATGTAACTTCTTATAAGATTTTTCCTTAATTTTCTAAAAATGGACATGACAAACCACAATTGTTGGTGGTATAAACAATTCTGGAATTCTTGGGCTTCCATGCTCAATCCTCCCTCATCATCCAAGTGAAGCTAAAGACTTGTCAATTTAGGAATTCTTCATTCTAACCACATTTAATGTCTAGATTTGGGCACTCTAACAAATCAAGGTTTGTTTGTTTGCCTACAAAATTGGATTCTATAAAATATAGCTTAATCCTGTTTTGAGGGCAAGCAACAAACCTCAATTTGTTTGTGCATCAAAATTCAGAGGAGCTGACAAACTAGCTAGTTTGAAGACTTCCTAGTTTACATACTGTGACACACACTTAAGGGAAGAGACATATGTGAGCATTTCAGATTCACCACAATCAAATTGCTGTTTGTTATATCTAAATGTAGCTATGGTGAACTAACCATACTTAAATTGCCATGCTAGGATGGATGCAATTTCACTTGCTAGTTTTTTGAGTTGGGCAAAAGACTTGCTGCTAACTGAACTGCAATTGTGACACACACTTTTTCTGCCCAAGAAACGTTTCTCTCCTGCCGCTCTGGTAAACCTGTTACTCAGCTGCTTTAAGGCATTTCCTCTTAAGCAGACAGGCTGCTTAGCAATATATCTTTGAGAGAGAGAAATCTTTGTGTGCATGGTAGCAGCTTTGCCTTTCTCCCTTTTGTCTTCAGTGATTTGAGGCTATCTATACTGTGCTTTTTGCAGCTGCAGATTTCAGCTGTGGCCATTCTCATACATCTCGTTTAGAAAGTAGATTAAATTCATTTTCCAAGTTCAGCATTTCTTAGAATAGGCAAGTAAGCCCTTTTGCAAGGTGCTGGGTTATACAGCTCTCCTCCTGGAAACTACTGGAGCATAAAAATAGCTGTGTGTTTTAAAGGATTTGCAGTGTTGGGGAACAGCTCCACTGCACCTGTAGAACCAACTGTCCTCTCTGCAGAGCCCCATTGTAAGAACAATGGCCAATAAGAGATACCATCTTGCCTTCAAGGTTACACAAAACTAATTGCTAATGACCTTTGACTCCTGTGGTCTCTGCAGGAATCTTCTCCTTCAATAATGAACCTCTCCCTGAGGTGAGGGAAGCAAGGGAGGGAATCTAGGGCTCATTCTGGATCTCAGTCCTAGGGTAGGATGGAGGTTAGCATCTGAGAAGGACTCTAATAATGTATGGATATATTTTAAAGAAACTAACTTCAGCAATTGGTGCAAAAGACTTGGTGTGGTTTTTGTTGTTTTGTTTTGTAGCCTTACAGCTCTGCTTTCCACTGTGCTTTGTTTGTGTTAAGATTTTCAGTTTGTCTGGACATGCTTGTGTTTGTGTGTGATTGGGCATATCTGTGCAGTAGGGAGCTTCTCTTCATTCTTACATAGCACTTTATCTAACACCCAGTTCTCTCGCAGCTAACACAACATGTACATCTGGCTTGAATTTTCTTTTAGCATGATACCTACTTGAAACATCATATTCAGGACTCTAGTCTGTACCAGTATCCTGTGCACATACGAGATTTGTCTGCCATCTTTCTAGATCACCCCCCAATACACACACGCACAGAGATACAGTTTATTAGGAGATACGCACACTTACGCCTTCTCTTAAATAGGCAATTTATGCTAGCTTGTAGGGCAAACGTTTCACTGGATAAAGATTAATCAAACCACATTGTATATTGAAATGTATGGGGGGGTGCTAAGTAGAATGTATTCATCTGCCAGTTGCACCAAAGAGTGGGCCAAAGAGCAATAGACTAGTTGGGAACCTCTCTTGGTGTTCCTGGTGGTGAAATCAAAAGTTAATGCAAAATATTAACCTTCGGGCATTCCGATTGTAGTTGGGCAACTTGTCGGTTTTCATTGCCGTACAGTGACAGCACATCCTGGCCTAGTTCTTTTTGCAGATTTTTTTTTGATGAAGTGACTCACTACACTTGGGTGCATGAGTCATGCCAACAAGTTATCTCATTGGATTTATGTTAGCGCCGACCACCACGGGATCTCATTTGTAGCCTGTAGTACAACCGGAAACGAGACGTTTTTCCATTACAAATGTTACATATGTTGTGAAGTGTAACCCTTAAAGCAAATGATCTTTTATTCTGTACACTTAAGATAGCTGTAACTTTATGATGAGTTTCTTAAATGGCAGTGCCACGCACAGCTGCTCTTTCACACTTAAAAAGTAAGTTTGACCTGAATTGTATTAGATGGAAGAAATAACTGAGTCTTGCCATCTTCTCACCCTCCCCTCCAAGGCTTTGGCAGTTCAAGCACATCTGGGTTTAACTTCAGCAATCCTGGCATCACAGCATCTGCTGGCCTGACATTTGGGGTGTCCAATCCAGCCTCCGCAAGCTTTGGTACAGGAGGACAACTTCTTCAACTGAAGAAACCCCCAGCTGGAAACAAGAGGGGGAAAAGATAAACGTGAAGGGCGATGCAAGGGAGGGCTGGGGCAGAGAGAAGGGGCGCTGCGTTCACATGGCTCGTTGTGAGAAAATCTATTTTTTTAAGCTGATAAAATAGATGCTCCGCATCTTGGAGATTTATAACATTTTGCTACTTCTCCCTGTCCTGGATTATAAAACGTAATTGTAATAAACAGCTATTTTCTTGTGAATCGAAGCCCAATTTTTTGTCTTAGATTTAGATATGTATTTCATGATTAAAGAATCCTGTAAATTCATATATTTAACCTCATATTAGTAGCAGAATATTTTGTCAAGCTTTAAACCATATAGAAAAATACGTATTTGGAGGGTTTTTTAATAGATTAAAGTATATTCTAGTAGAATTGCTTGAGCCCATATCTTCTGTTTCTTGATATGGCCTTTTAAAATCATCAGGATGGTTTTGTGTATATGTATGTAAATATATACAGTACAAATACACAGTTGCGTGCACATACTGATTCATAGAATGCATTTCAACCTTTTCTCATAAGGCAAAGGATTATCTCAGATGCGATGCCCACAGATCGTTCCACTGTGTGTGGAGGAGAGCGAGATCAATGCTTTGCTGCCCTGCCTAGTCATTTCCACTGCCCCACCTCCATTATCACGGGGTATAATGTTTTGGTGCAGCTACATGTCTACAACCAATGCACCTAGACTCAGAATGCATATCCAGTTACCTGGTTTTATATGGCTGCTAGCCCCTTTGAAATTGCGCCTGCATGAGTGGGCCCTTTGGGACGTTATTCCCTCAAGTGAATGTCAAAGGTGTGGCAGGAATGCTGCGTGAAGAGGGAAGTATGATTTGCTCTTCTTATCCCTGTACCCTATCGTGAACAAGAGTGGTCCGTGGGCATATCCTAAATAAATGTTTCCAAGTTTAGTTTTGGTTCTCAGTGGTTCTCTCTCTCTTTCTCTCTCTCTCTCTCTCTCACACACACACACTCAACTGTGTTAGCTTATCAAACTCCAGTTGTTAAATTCATTAATGCATGTGTTTTCAGATCATACGACATAGCAAGTTGTCTTATCTATCATTTTCCCATTTCTGTTTTGTTCCCATTCAGTGCGTTAGACTGTGTGTTCACAGTTAACGTACTCAAAGTAATTGGTGAGCTGTGACGGTGTGTTTTCAGCTGCAAGGTTTCAAAAAGAAACCATGGTTTTGGAGAGCAGACAGCTGATTTGTGCATTCGGAAATAGCCCCAATCTGCACAAATAACGCACAGGAGTGGCTATGCTTGTGTCATCAGCATAACAGAAGAGTACTGCGGAAAGGGCATAGTGGAAGCTTTTAGAAGCAGAGTGCACTGAGAATGAGGAAACCTCTGCTCATGAAAATCTTTTCCAACCTTGTACTATGCACATAAAACAGTGCACAAAATAAATTAGTTCAGACGGAGGTTATTTCAGAACAAATTATAATCTGCTTTGTTTTAGAGCTTTCATTTCCAGTATAGAGGAAGAAGCTTGTGCTATTCTGAGATAACTATCAACTCCAAAACGTGGTGCTTGCTGATGCTCAAAAGACAGCAGACACAATAAGTAGCTACAAAGTGTAGAACGAGGCCATATACTAAGAGTGAATTATGGGACCCAGTTGTAATTACAGTCTTGCATGAGAGTTCAAGTGACGGTGCCCTTGAATGTTGAAACTCTGTCTCCTGGTCAGTAAAACAAGCAATGGGAACGTTTGTTTCTTTAAACTAGGGGCTGCTGTCGACACCGATCCCATTAATTTCAGCGGGGCTTTTGCTAGGCTGTCTTTCAGGGGTAGGCTGTTAATCAGCTTATCTCATTACTGCCGCATGTCTCTTTGTGGAACTACACTGAGGTCTAATCTCTTTATGTAGAAACTATTTTGTACATAGTCCAAGGAAATATTTGCAGTTCTCATGTAGGCACCTTTAAAAACAAATAGTGTAATGTACATATTTTGGTTTTGCAGTTGTCTGGTTTCAGTTGTTGAGAATTATTTTTGTAAGTTCTGGCTGTTTATATCTTCATATGTAATGAATAATCTGGCAGATGTGAGAGCCTTGAATGTGATATGTTCAGAAACAAGGTGGAAATAGCTTACTTTAGTACAAGACTTTTCACCTTTTGACACATGTATTAGCAGAGTACGAAGAATAATCCATTTTCTTTTTTTAAAGGAAGAATGTAGAGTTTTTAAGCCTAATGATATTAAGAAAAGCTTAACACCCAATTTTGTTTTGAATTAGTGTTGGGCTTGTGTTAGGCTTCAGTTTAAAGAAACACCTGGCATATGCGTGTTTCTGCTTTTTTACAAAATTACATTGTTGAACCACTGAATTTCCTTGCTGTATATAATTTGTGAACCTATTTTTTTAACTGTTGCTGTCTTTGTCCATATGTGCTGCTTTCTGTTCCATAAATAAAAAAAGTGATTGAAGTGAGCCTTGTCACAAAATTTGTCTTTATTTCTGCATTGTGGGTCCCCTGAAGACCTAGGCAGTAATCCTGCTGCTCACTGTGAATTGGAGACTATGCTCAGCGGGACCAAAAGCTGATGTACATAAGCTATGCACGTCAGCTGCTTTGGATCCTTATTGCGGAGAAAGGTAGCGTATAAATGAACTTACAGACATGTTCTACATAGGGAGCTTCCTGACTTGTCTCCCATATACATTTGTAGAGACAATGTAATGTGAGAATCTGGCATCCTCTGCATGTAGCCCTTAGCAAGTTCTCTTTGTCCCACTGGCTGGGAAATATATTGTTATGCTAATAGGAATTGCTGCTGCATGTTGTCCATTTTATCTTTGTTCATGAGCTGCATTTATCTGCATTACTGTGTGCTGAAGGAGGTCAGACTGCTTGCACACTGAGTAGGATATCTTGCATTCTTCCAGAAAAATTGTAATCTTTCTTGTGTTTGACAAATATATTTTCTGGTGGGTAACGTTGGTCTACAAGACCAAGATTTGAGTCCAGTAGCACCTTAAAGATTGCTAAGATTTCTAGTGTATAAGTTTCAAGAGTCAAGCTCCAAGGTACTTTCAAGAACGTATACCTTGGAAATCTTGTAAGTCTTTAAGGTGCTACTGAACTCAAATCTTGACAAAAATATATTTAATCTACTGTTTGGGTCAGATTAACACACTTTAAAATTTTATTCGAGGATGACTGCAGTTTAAGAAATGATATATTAAGACCTATTGTTTTTAAAAGGGATATTGAGAGATTACCTAGGGTCAGTGATTGTTAGCATTTCTATAGGGTAGTTGTTGGTATGGTGACCTGCTTTTTAAAAAAAAACACACAGCGTGTTTAAATCAGTACAACTGCAACAGCTTGGGGCCTGCTGGCACAGCCCTCTCAGCCCCTTTTGAGTTAGGTGTTAGGTGTTTTAGACTCTTGATAGTTCGTGGTTTTTTCCTTTCCACCTCCAAACCTGGTGCAAATACATTTGTTTTTCCTGTCAAGTTGCAGCCCACTTGGCGACCCCATATAGGAGTTAATTTGCCATTGCCTGCCTCTGCATAGCAATTCTACTTCCGTAGTGGGGTCCCATCCAAGTACTAGCCAGGGTTGACCCTGCTTAGCTTCTGAGCTCTTACAAGATCGGGCTAGCCTGGGCTATCCAGAGCAGGGCACGAATATGAATATTCCCTTAACTGCTGCATGACCATAAAGTAGCCAAGTAAAGTTTCTAGCATGTTAGACCAACAGTTTAAACCCCTCCCATCTCTTTATTTGGGTTTGTTACTGACCACAAGTGCCTTCTAATTAAATCCTTTTTAAAAGAAATATGGGTTTAAACTGGGACGCTAGAGCAACTGACTGTAGGAGTAGAACAAAATTTGAATCCTGTCCCGTGACACCTTAAAGATGCAACATTTTTTCAGAGTATAAGCTTTTGTGAGTCAACGCTCGCTCAAAATTTGTATTCTGGAAGATTTTGTTGTTCTTTAAAGTGCCACTAGACTCAAATTTTGTGGTAATTGATAACAGCCTTTAGTGTAGCAGAACACATAGAGCTGAAAGGGGCACAAAACGGGAGAAAAACAGTTTTTTGTACGGGGGGGGTGGTTGTCAGGTTCAAGAATAGAATACCAGATTTATTACGCCACTTCTGATCGAAGGTGTAATGCAAACACATTGGTTGGGATCCAAAATGATGTTTAGGCTAACTGAAGAGCCTTTTTTTGGTGAGTTTTTTTGCTTACTTTTTTCTCTTTGAACAACAGAAAAGAACCCTCAGCTTCAAAAGCCGTTTATCCTTAGCCCTAGATCCAGAGGAGTTAGCCGTGTTAGTCTGTAGTAGCAAAATAGCAAAGAGTCCAGTAGCACCTTTAAGACTAACCAACTTTACTGTAGCATAAGCTTTCGAGAACCACAGTTCAAGGAGGAGGCAAGGAAGCTGCTGTTTCAAGACAGCAATTCCTCTTACAGTCATAGAACAAGTTCAACAGTTCTCTATATCCTGGCCACTGGGGATTCATTGTTTTTCCTATGCAGTTTTTAAAAAGCCTTCTGAAAAGCATTTGTGCCAATGAAAAACAAAGCCAATCTACTCGGGGCTGTAAGTCGTGCACAGACTGTTGGAAACTGGATTCTAAGTCCGCTGTTCCAATATGGCTTGTTGGCTCCTGTTAAATGGTGTGTTCTTACTTTATTCCAAAGGCATAACAATTTCATGTCCTTCTCTTGCAGAGGTTCTTTGCTCCCTCTCCGCTTTTTAGGTAATGCATGCAATAAGAGAATAGTTTGTGTTGTGAAGTGTAAATTTTTAAGTGTTGCTTACCGTCTGCTTGAAATCTTCGGTCCCTGAAGCACTGGTAGGACGCAACCAGTAATGAAGGCTGCAATATCAAATGAGTTCCATAGTTGGATCATGCCAGTTTCCCCTCTAGATCTCATCTGATTTCCCCTCCTTTCTGCATCTGCAGTCTGTCCAGTTTGGCTTATGGCTGCTTGAGCCCACACAATCTCTGTTATAGCCAGGGCTTTTTTTCTGGGAAAAGAGGTGGTGGAACTCAGTGGATTGCCCTCAGAGAAAATGGTCACATGGCTGGTGGCCCCGCCCCCTGATCTCCAGACACGGGAGAATAGATTGCCCTCCGCACCGCTCAGCGGCGCGGAGGGCAATCTAAACTTCCCTCTGAAGATCAGGGGGCGGGGCCACCAGCCATGTGACCATTTTCAAGAGGTTCCGGAACTCCGTTCCCCCGCGTTCCCCCTGAAAAAAAGCCCTGGGTATAGCCTTTTCAGTCATCCAAAGAGGGTCAGCAGGAAAGCTGCAAAGATCCAACCTGAAATTACTAACATGAATAAAAATCAGATTTTTGTTCTTTTTCAATGGATCTTATGCAGAAATTCCTGGTGGATCAGACGTTCATCCAGTTGTACCAGAAATTGTTACAGAAGATTCTGCGATCTACCATGCCCCAGGTTAGCTACTTTCTGTGAAATTGATGTTTTGATCCTTGCCCTGGTCAAAGTTAGAGCGTAATGACAATATCTGAAGTTCTAGTTGTACCAAGTGCATTGCAAATTTCACGTAATCTTGTAACAAAGCTGAACGAACATGAAAGCCAGCATGGTGTAGTGAGTTAGTGTCAGACTAGGATCTGGGAGATCCAGGTTCAAATCACCTCTCTGCCCTGGAAGCTTGCTGGTTGTCCTTTGGCCAGTTGCTTTCTCTCAGCCTAACTTACCTCACAGGTTTGTTAGGATAAAATGGAGACGGGGAGAATGCTGGATGCTGTTCTGAGTGTCAGGAAGGAGAGAATAAAAACGTCCTGAATGGGATCTCCTGCAATGCTGTTCCATTTTCAGATTCCTAGGCCTGCCTCTACACAATGGGCACCCAAAGCAGCTTATAATGTCCTTTCCTCCTCTTCCATTTATCTTCAAAACTCCTCTAAGGAAGGTTAGGCTGATAGAGAGTTACAGGCCCAAAGTCAGTCACTGAGAGTTACCTTGGATTAGGGTGGGGATTCAAACCCAGATTTCACAGATTTGAGCCCAAACTCGTAACTGTTATACCACGCTGGAAGTAGACCAGTCTAGAGCCTATTTCTTGTTATCAGAGGCAGATCTATCCCTGCCATGACAGGCTTTTGATTCTAAACGAGAGCCAGTTTTTTACAGTGGTTAAGAGTGTGGGACTCTAATCTGGAGAACTGGGTTTGATTCCCCACTCCTCCACTTGAAGCCAGCTGGGTGGCCTTGGGTCAATCACAGCTCTTCTAGAGCTCTCTCAGCCCCACCCACCTCACAGGGGGATTATTGTTGTGCGGATAATAACATACTTTGTAAACTGCTCTGAGTGGCTGTTAAGGGTCCTGAAGGACGGTATATAAATCAAATGTTGTTGTTGTTAAGCAGGATGTGCTTCACAGCAAAACCAACATGCTTTAAACCACAAACATACAAAAAGCTACTATTCAAATAGTCTAATTTGTGTAAATCTTATCTTTGAATCCCTTTGGCTGCACATGCTTCAATATTGAATATTGTCATATATAAGCATCCCCACAAGGGGGCAATAAGAGGCTGGAATTCTGTTTCAGCAGCAAAAATATAAAAAAGCACTGAAAAGCCGTACATCTACTTGTTTGAGGTAACTCAATTCAGGTTCTGAATTTCTGCTATTTTCCACTCTTCATTTCTAAGCACAAGTCCACACTCCTGTTGTAAAAGAGACTGGTGAGTCAAAAAACCTTATTGTTGCATTGATTTCCTAGGCACACACATTGGGGTGAAACAATGGCCAGCTTTAGAGTTCCCACTTTACAAAGTGTACCTTTGTACACAAGATATTAAAATCTAACAGTGGTAACTGCTTCCTAGTTATAGAGAGCAAAGGAGCCCAAAAGGGTTTCTGTACACTAACAGGATAAGCAGAAATTCTGGAGGTGAAGCTTATGCTGGAATTAAAATGCAATGTTTGTGTCTGTCTGTCTGTCTAGGCATTTTTACCTCACCCTTCTTCCCCAAAGAAGGCCCAAGTATTACAAAAATACCAAAATACAATTTAAACAAAATAGATGGGGAAGAACAACAACAAAACATTAAATTACAAGATCCTGAATCCACTGGGTCAGTTCACATAAGCCTACAGTCGGAGAGCCAAAGAGCCCTTTGATGCTTTCCAAACAGCTTGTGCCTACGGCCATGCCTGGGCTTCAATACCTGTAACAGGATGGGAAAACAGAAGCCCAGCCGTTATACATCTGGCAGAAACACCCCTCTCTACTACTAGAAGTATCTCTGCCCATGCCAAGTGTTTAATACCATTTAAGAAAGTGCAGCTCTTATCCTGCTTTGCTGGGTATGGTTTAATAACAGTAACAACAACCGTGCGCAGTAGCTCATCTAGACAGACTAGTGCCCCATTCAGAGCAGTGAACAAAGTCAGTGTTATCATTATCCCTACAATACAGCTTGGAAGCTGGGGCTGAGAGGAGTGGCTTACCCAAGGCCATCTGCTGAGCTCATGGCAGGAATGAGATTCAAACCAGCAGAGTGCTGACTCACAACCCACCCACTTAACTACTATGCTACAGCAGCATAGTTAGCTCTCCTTTTCTTTCCAGTGATGGGAATATGGATAAGATGGAGTCCCCAACCTTTTTGAGCCTGCAGGCACCCTTGGAATTCTGGCACAGGGTGGAAGGTACATCACAAAATGGCTGCCACAAGAGGTAGGGCCAACCAAAGAATATCAGGGAATAGGATCACGCTTAAATCTAATAACACTTCAACATTTCAGGCAGAAGTTCTGTTTAACAGGATGCCTTTTAAATGAACGCATGGTTTAAAAATATTTTCTTGCATATACAGAGAGACATTTTAATCTCACCCTACCTCAAAGAAGATCAGGCAGTATAGTGTTCTCTTTCCTCTTTTTTCCCTCACAAAGTGTTTACTGAATTTCTGCATTTCACCTACCTAAGAAATGCAGAGAATATCTGTCGCATTAAAGAGGGCCATGCTAAGAACTCAAGGAAAACGTCTGGTTGGAGGATGCTGGTTACAAATAGCTACCAGGATTGGTTGTGTATATATGTTTAGAAGCTCTTCCTTTTTCTCCCCCTTCCCAAAGTGGCATACAGACACAGATTTGTAAGTTGTAACTGATATGCAGCTTGGAAATAAAGCAAGTTCAGTGCCTTTATATAATTGGTACTTGTTCTGTGACGATTTCTTTGTTAAGCTAATTGCCTAGAATGGGCTAAAGACATTTCATCAATGGGAAGTAATGACAGGAGATGGTCTCCCAAATGCTTAAGATTGCTCTTGAATGTTTCTGTAGGATGTGTTCAGAGCTTGGAGAAGGTGACATCTCTCCAGGGGCGGGGGGGGGGGGGATGGGTGTGAAGAAGATGCAGTTTGGAAGGGACACTGAGAGCTGGCTGGGAATGAAGCACCTGGTGCCACAGGTTCTGGCTCTGGGCATCAGCTGTGGGGTCATGGATATGTTGGCTTGTCAGGGTCTCTCTTTTCCTTCGCTTACACTGGGCAAGTCAATAAGATAAGTATTGCAAAAATGCCACCTCATCCAAAGGTAGTGAAACATCTCACCACTTTGAGAAGTTGGAATGTGTCTATCAACAGGTTCTATTTCCTGCTCAGCCCCCACCACCACAGCCTTGGACGGAAACTGCCAGCAACTGTCAATCTTTGGTGTGCGGCCCTATGATTTAAAGATTCTCCTCTTCCTTGCAGAAGACCTCAACACATTTTGGTCACTTCTGTAGTCTAGTGCCAGGATCCAAAGAGCATCTTTGGTGCTCCCAGTTGCTTTTTCATGTGAAGTGGAATTTTTGATACCCTCCCCCCCTTCAACAGCGGATCCTCTGGCACCAGCCATATCACTGACTGAGTTGGACGCCCTCTCCGTTTCAAAGCAGTGTATTAAGTTATGAGACAAAGTTGCAGTGCTGTTTGGAGGTCAAACTACATGTGACCAGGGGGAGGGATGGTGATAAAGGCTCTGGAAATATTTATTTTCACTTAGAGTAGTTGCCAGGGCCCCAAAACAGCTGCTGTTGGCTGCCAGGAGGGACGGCAGCTATAGGTGGAGAAAACAGTGCCAGGGACAAGAATTAAACGCCTGTGGGGTGGGGGGAGGAGATAAGGGGATAGCCCTGCCCAGGGTAACATTTCGTACTGGGCTCTGTCTAAATTGTCCTTTTTCTCTCCATCCCAGGCATCTGTAAACGGCGTTCACCAGTCCAACCGAGGCTTAGCATCATCCTAGAACTGAGTGATGATGATGCACCGAAACGCCAACTCTGACTAGGGACAGAAATTTAAACGGGTCATCATCTCCTGGCAAGAAATACCCTGCCTTCCGCCCCTGCTCGTTTCAATATAACACTGTGCAATCGAGCAAGACAAACGTTTCAAAGTTAGTGCCAACACGGGCTCAGTTTGTGATATTATATCATTAATCTACAAATACACAAAGCTGCCATATATGGAGTCAGAGACTATTAGTCTATCGAGGTCAGAACTGCCTCTTCTGACTGGCAGCAGCTGCCTAAGATCTCTAGCAGAGGACTTTCACATCCCCTAACATCTGATCCAGAGAGCCAATTTGGTGTAGTGGTTAAGAGCGGCAGGACTCTAATCTGGAGAGCCAGGTTTGATTCCCCACTCCTCTGCTTGAAGCCAGCTGGGTGACCTTGGGTCAGTCACAGCTCCCAGGAGCTCTCTCAGTCCCACCCAACTCACAGGGTGATTGTTGTGAGGATAATAATACACTTTTTAAACCGTTCTGTGTGGGCATTACGTTGTCCTGAAGGGAGCTATATAAATCGAATGTTGTTGTTATTAATTGGAGGTGCCAGAGATTGGACCTGGTGTTCTGCCCCGTAAAGGCACTATGAATGGTTCAGCAGAACTAGAGCCATCCCTACTCTGCCATGGAAGCTCACTGGGTAACCTTGGACCAGTCACATTCTCTCAACCAAGCCTACCTCACAGGGTTGTTGTGAGAAAATGAAGGTGGAAAGAATGGTGGCAAGCTGTTTTTGCTCCCCATTGGGAGGAACAGTGAAATATAAATAAATGAATAAAATAAAAATAAATAAGTAGCATTCCTCAAGGGAGGTCTCCCATTGAAACATTAACAAGATGCAGCTTAGCTGTGTCTTATGCCTTCCCAGCAGATCATGTGACCCCATCCGTGAGCTTAATGCCCAGCAACTAGCAAGTCGTTTGTGTTTTACTCTGTGCCACACAAAAATTCCTGTATTCTATACATCAAGCATCTGTTCAAAGCATAGCTACAGAGGCCATTTGTACAATGTCATTCCTCAATGGAGTCACTTGCACAGGTGAGTTGTCTTCCGATGGCAGCTACTAAAGTTAAGCAGTGAAAAGAGAATCTTATGGGGCATTCTTCATGTTCTGGAAGCTTCAAACAATCAGGTTGCCATACAATAACTGGAGTAAGGGTAGGAGTATCATGGCTGCTTGAACCAAGCCTCTCTCTGGGCCACTTGGGCATAACGAGTGGCAATTGGAATAGCCTCTGTGTATTGATTTATTTATAATGTATATATAGACCTGCTCAAGGCATCTTACTATTTAGTATCTCTGTTTATTTAGAACCTTTCTACGCCACGTCTCCAGAGAACCTGCTCCAGAGAACTAAGTAAAATATAACAGTCACAAAACAGCATGAAAATCATTAAAACTAATAAGCCGTTAAAAACCCAGTCAGAGAATGAAACATGTAGTGGTATAAAATGATCCTCGGGCTAGAAGTAATTTTAAAAGATCAGACCCCTTAGTTAAAAGTCTGAGTAAAAAGAAAGCTAAAAGAGTAGAGCAGGTGCCAGGTGAGCCTCAAGAGGAAGGACATTGCACACACAAGGGGCCATCACTGAAAAAGCCCTGTCTCTGGTCACCACCCACCTCACCTCTCCAAGTAAGAGCATGGAGACCAAGGCTTGTAAGGAGGGTCATAACTAGTGGGCTCCATATAGTAATTGTAACATGAAACTCTTCTTGCCCTTAGCCTCGACTTTATCACATCACGAGACTTTATGTTGCTCCTGAAGGTTCATGATGGAGTAGGGCACGGAGACTATATACTACAATGCAGAAGAGATAAGCCGTCAGTGATTTAAAAGTGGCCCATCTCTCTGGCTGAACTGGCATAGCAAAAACAGGCAAGCAGAGTTTCTGCTGTGTGCACCGTCCTCTCTTGAACATGCATGTCCCACTTACGGATCTTTTCTATCTATAATAAAAGAAGAATGGTAGATCTGTGACTTTTCTTTTTGGAATATTTGTGGGTTTTTAAAAAAAAAAATCAAGATAGCTGTTACTTTATTTAATAATTGCATATGACATAGTTTTTGAATTTGCCAAAGGGTGGATTAAATTTCCATGATGTTAATTTCAAACATTAAGGCACTGCTGAAATTAATTTTAAATTGCAGCTGGGGTTATATTAGTTTAACTCTCGGCCCATCCTGCATCTCCTCTGTGGATAAACAGATGACCTCATTTCCAAGTGCCCTCAATTTTACACCTTCCGTAAGCTCTTGTGACTGCTTAATAAAACAAAACTGAGGTCTTATTATATTTTTTCTCCCTGTCCCTCCTTTCAAATAAATTCGCAAATGGAATGGCGGCATCAGCTTACCGATGGTCTCTTAAACAATTACCCATGAAATTCACTTAGTATTCTGAATCTGTATACAATGATTTGCTGTCTTAGGAGCAACCACAACTAATTACCATAATGAATTATAGTCCCCCCCTCCACAAAAAAAAATCCTGAAAGAAGAATTAGAAAAGTTAATAGGAATATTTAAAGCATATTTCCTGGGGGCTGGGGGAATCAAGCCATTATAAGGTCATAAACTGGTGTTATCAGATGGTATCTTTTTACAACTTATCTGTTAGTACACATGAGTCTTGATGAGATTTCAGTCTGTAAAGTGAGGCATAGCATTTGTGAGCCAATGTGATGTGGTGATTATAGTGTTGACTGAATCAGAGCTCAGCAGCTGACGGTTCAAATCTGTGGCACTCATTGGCAGTGCCATTCAAAAATGTTCATTGATTTCAGTGGGCAATTGCATTGCATGCGACCTTGGGCCACTCACTTGCCGCCTAGCCTACCTCACAGGGTTGTTATGAAGATAAAATGACATCCCCCCCCACCTACCTTGAGCTTCTTAGAGGAAGGGTGAAATAAAAATATACTGTATAGAGTTATAAGGCATTATTCAGAATCTTTTACTCATCTATCTTCACAGCTTCTCAGTATGTTAGATTACAGAGTAAGGGCCAGTACCTGTATGATACTTTTTTATTTCCAGATAATTAAAATATACACAAACCACATACAAAAGCTCCATATATGTATTTCAAAATATGTATGTATGTATTTATGTGTCTGTTTGTCTATAAGATATATGCCCAGATTTTCTACTATGAAAACAGTAGTTACATAAAGTTAGAAACTGAAAACAATAAACAGTATGATACCTAATTTACAGTACAATCCTGTGTAGACTTATTACAGTCTAAGCTTATTGATTTCAATGGAATTAGACTGGTGTAAGTCTGCATAGGACTGCACTGTAAGAAATCTAAAACCAGCAACCAGCAGCAGCACAAAACACACAACACTTAAAAACAGTAATGTTAGCAGAGAACAGAAAAATCATTAATAAAATAGTTGTTCTCAGGGCTTTTTTTCAGGGGGAACGCGGGGGAACGGAGTTCCGGAACCTCTTGAAAATGGTCACATGGCTGGTGGCCCCGCCCCCTGATCTCCAGACAGAGGGGAGTTGAGATTGCGAGGGAAATCTAAACTCCCCTCTGTCTGGAGATCAGGGGGCGGGGCCAGCAGCCATGTGACCATTTTCTCTGAGGGCAACCCACTGAGTTCCACCACCTCTTTTCCCAGAAAAAAAGCCCTGGTTGTTCTACTGTCCATCCAACTAAAACAGCATCTATTCAGCAGGTAAACCACTCTGGAATCTTTTAGGTAAAAAGTGAAACAAAAAATTGATTAAATAAAATACAAAAAACCCTTTGGAATAAAATAGTTTTGATTAATAAATTTTGGCAGGGTATGGAATTTCCCTGTCTGGAGGCTACAACTGAAAAAGAGGCACGCCTGCCGGTGAAGGCTACAACTGAAAAAGAGGCATGCCTGCTGGCGAAGGCTGACAAAGGCCAGCCCCCGGGCTCGTCGGGAGCCTCTCCCTGGAGGCGATCATGAGCGGGAGGCGTCCCGGGCCCTTGGGGCCTCTGCTTCCGAGCAGCCCACAGGGGGCTGTGAAGTGGCCTTGGGCTGCCCAGCTGTCCTGAGTGACAACCCCGGATGAAGGGCTAACCTGCTTCCTCCAGTGCTCAAAGCCCCAAATTATTATGGATTTTATGTTTTTGTAATTTTAATGTATTTTAATGTTGTTAGCTGCCCTGAGCCCATCTGTGGGGAGGGCGGGGTATAAATCGAATAAATAAATAAAGTCCTGCCCTATGTTCCCACCAACCATACCTCTGTTAATGCAGGCAATGGTGGCGAATCTCAAGCCATGGGCAGGCTCATAGGAGGGGAAGTGATACCTTCGAAAGACTTCAGGTCATTAAATCAAATATCAATTAATCTGAGAATAAATACTGTAGGTCGCTATGTTGGTTCATAGAAAAATTTCCCAGAAGAGTAAGATTTTTTTTTTATTAGCACCAATCAGAATATTACAACACAGTGAGTTCTCCAGAACTGCTCACAACAAGAGCATGACGGAGAAATCCCAAGCCATTTTGAAATGGAGGCTAGGAGGTATTACAGACATCAAGAGATAATATGGAGCCAT
Source organism: Eublepharis macularius (assembly GCF_028583425.1). Taxonomy (NCBI): domain Eukaryota; kingdom Metazoa; phylum Chordata; class Lepidosauria; order Squamata; family Eublepharidae; genus Eublepharis; species Eublepharis macularius. The sequence goes on along the minus strand of NC_072792.1, from coordinate 156,110,998 downwards.
GTGCAAACAGACACTATTGGGCAGGGCTTTTTTTTTGGGAAAAGAGGTGGTGGAACTCACTGGGTTGCACTCGGCGAAAATGGTCACATCGCTGGTAGGCCCGCCCCCTGATCTCCAGACAGAGGGGAGTTGAGATTGCCCTCCGCGCCACTTGGCGCAGAGGGCAATCTCAACTCCCCTCTGTCTGGAGATCAGGAGGCGGGCCCACCAGCCATGTGACCATTTTCAAGAGGTTCCGGAACTCCGTTCCACCGTGTTCCAGCTGAAAAAAAGCCCTGCTATTAGGGATGGATGCTACTGGGAGGGAGAAGATTCTTCAAACAATGGGCTTCCTCATCATTCTCTGAGCTCTGCTGAACATCCAGCCTGAAAGTTTTCACTCAGTGGGCTGAATCTTCCACAAGAGTTTGTGGAAGAAGTTGGTTGGGTGGCTTTCCCCCCGTTTTCCTGAAAAGCCCCAAACTCCTCTCTGAGACCTGGGAAGCAAGTAAAATGTACCACAGGATGAGACACAATCACCTTTCTCCCTTCTCTGCTGATGCAAATAGAAGAGAAAGAGGCAATTTTACCCAATGCCCATGAGTCACTGCAGTGCCCTATCCTGTAGCTCATTTTGCTTGACCTGAGCAGTTTTCAACAGTTTGGGGGGGAGTGGGGAAAGAGCCATTCCACCGACTCCTTCTGAGAATCTTCCACTATTTTTTAATATTCTGGTTGGTCCCCCCTTCAAAAGATATTGCATTACTATTTTCCTTTTGAAAAAGTCTGTATGAGGCCATTAACCCTGCTATCCTCAGCAGCATTATACCCTCCTAAATCCATCGAAGCCAATAAGCTTAGCACAATGTCACTGCTAGGATTGCGCTGAAAATCTCTCAAGTTTTTGCCCTTTTACATACACTCTTTTCAATTCAAGAATAAAGTGCCCAATATAGAATGAAGGAAAGGAAGCCGTCTGTTAAAGCCATTTTAAGAGTTACAGCTGCTTTAGTAATAAATGTCCATTGAGCTACTGAAAAAGGATGCTGGTCTATATCACAAGACCTGCTCTTGAAAATTATAAAAGCAAGGCATTAACATGCTTTTAAAGCGCAGACCAAAAAAGGAAAGATTAGCATGTGCAACCACAAAGTAGAAAGGAAGGTACACTCTTAAGGAGTGACCACATGGAACTCTGCCATCACTCCACCTCTTTGGAATCCCTTTGGAAGGCTCATCTTCAGGAGTGATTGTGAATGGAACAGACGGGCTCACTGAAGAACCAGTGGGACCAAAGGAGGGCAAGAGCCCTGCTGGTTGGATCTTCCATTTCAGACGCCACACTGCTTATGGACTGACCTGGTAAAGAATAAATAAACTGAAGTTTACTTACAACATTTATGAAAACAACACAAAATCGACGTATCTTATGCACGAATGTGTCCCACCTCAAAAAAATATATCTGAAAGCTGGAAAGAAATACAGGGAAAGCACCATTAAAATGGTCAAAGCATTGGAGCACCTTTGCTATGATCAAAGGCCTGGACATTCTGGAGGAGACTGTTATGGATATTGGTGAAGTTATGGTTCATGCAGAACCAGTGGGGTTTGCCAGTTAGTGCTGGACTGGGGAGACACAGGTTTGATTCCCCATTCTGCCACGGAAGCTCACTGGATGATCTTGAGTTAGTCATTCACTCTGTTTAAATGACCTCACAGAGTTGTTGTAAGGACAACATGGAGGAGGGGAGAAGGAGGTAAGCACTCTGTGTTCCTTGGAAGAAGGGCAGGATAAAACTGTAATGGGCTGGATCCCACAGAACATTCCTGCTCATCCAAGAGCGTTTGAGCAAACAGAAACACTAGAAAGTCATGGCAAATAGTCTTTCTGCCAAGTCTACTTGCCTGTATCCCATGTTGTACTTCTACTTACGCATGACACAGTGTAAAGTGTATTGCAGTAACTCCTCTTCCGATAATGATCTTCAATCAAACCATATTGCAAATCAGACTGTAATCACGGTATCAGACAGCCTTTTGTCTTTTGATTTTTGTACACAGCAGCACTGTTCAGAAGTGAAGAATCAGTGATTGGTTTTACAATAGCTCTTGGGCGAATGGAGCTGCATTAAATAAAACATCTCTTCCACGGTACCATTGTGGGATTCAATCCAACAGACAGATATAGGCCTCTCTCTCTATCATAACACTAGAATTCAGAACCATCCACTGAGCAGTAGGTTGCTCACTGAAAAAAACAGAAGTATTTCTTCACAGAGCAATTGACATTTAGCTCATGGAATTAATTGCCATGACATGTGGTAAGAGTCACTCATTCAGCAGGGCTTTTTCATGGAAGAGATGATAGCTAAATGGAACTTCTATGTACAGAGGTAGTGCATCTCTGAATATTAGATTACTAAAATAAATAGATTAATAAAAGGTAACTTTTATTAGCGATGAAGTTTTTCCTGCACTGATTATCTTGTGCCCTTAAAGATAAATGTTTTTATGCATTCTTCTGTTTTCCTCCCCCATTCTACAGTCCCAAACCAACTGCACTATTTTGTCTTTCTAGGAATCTGCTGTTAGAATCAAATGTTATCATGTTTTGTAATCTAGTTACTGATTGAAAAGTGTTTATCATATCTGCCTTGAGTCCCAGTGAGAAAGGTGGATTGTAAATTAGGAGGATGTCTTGCTTGTGAGCTTCTCAGAGTCATCTGGTGGATTAGATGGTCCTTGGTTTTAACTACAATTATGTGCATGGACATGTTATGTGGGTTCCTGTGATTTGGGTTTATGTTTCATATATATGCCCTTTGCACATAGCAGTTTCTCTCCAGGGGAAACGAGAATGCTATCACTGTCAGAAACTCTTAGCCAAGCAACTGGTGTGATGTGACATCTAATAACACCCCCTGTAGCACCAGATTTGTGTGTGCCTGTGTAAGTCTTTGGAGGCATCTAATACACTGGTTGTGCAGAGCAATGGTTGTTGCAGACAAAACGGTTGGAGATCAGGGTGGGTTTTAGAAGTGTGTCTTAAGATAGCCAGCTGGCAGCCTTGGTTTTTTCCCCAGTCCTCTTAAGGAACAGCAAAGGATGAGTCAGGGAAAGAATATGCATTTTATTGAGATGTAAATTACTTTGGGGCTCGATGTATTATTAAAATCTGTTGCAAAGGGGAGGAAAGGCCCTTACTGTCTAGTTGCATATTTACCAATCTTCAGTTGCTGCTAACTAGGGGAACTGGGGAGGGGAAGAGAGAAAATCTGCTTCAACATAAATCTTTTATAGAACCAGTGTCAGGATAGTTATTATGCTTTAACCGCTTTAACGGATACATATTATGCCTACTGAGGTGGACATCAAGGTGCTGGATCATAGAGGTCTGTGTGGCATCTGTACCACCCATCTGTACCCGCAAGAAACACAGGCAAAGAGTGGCCCTTGGTCCTCCGAAGCCTCCCTTAGATCATCACCTGCTTCTGCGTATAAGCAACACCTTCCCTTAGGGCTGAAAATCCAAAGGAGTGGCAAAAGGAAGCTAGTGGTGAAGGCAGACAAAAATTTCTTGCAGGTGCTGATGTTCTTAAAGTGCCACCCTAAGCGGAGTTACAAACTTCTAAGTCCATTATGGAGGCCCATTGACATCTATGAGGGAATCTACTGTCTTGTAGCCCCGCCCCTTCCTCCTCTTTTTGCTAAGCCTGTTTATCACCACCACCCTCTTCCATTTCTAAGTCAAGCCTTTTCTTTAAAGACACAGATAGGCATACGATCGTATACTGAGTGCCTTTTATTTTCACCACTGGCAATGAGCAGCTACATTTGGGAGTTCACAATCCCCCCACCTCAAAGGTTTTTTTTAAAAAAGCTTATAATATTAACAACGGTAGTTCTGTATCACTGCCAAGCTGTCGGCTGGCTGCAATGAGCCATACCCATTTATTATTGCCACTGCAGAATAAACATTTGGCAGGTTCCACGAGGCCTGGTTCACATATGCAGTAGAATGAGGTGATAGTGAGGCAGTGGAGCCCTAAGGGAACTACTACTTGAGAGGACAGATCCTTTGCATTAAAAATTAAATTCCTCTCAAACAGAAAGCTAGCACAGCAGGGTGAAAATTTTTATCTCCCCTTTATTAGATATGCCAGTTTTCAGGGAGTGTGTAACATAGGTGATCGTTCCAAAATTTGTTCCTTGGTAGACATGAAGTGGTCCAGGTGCTACCTCATGGCCATTTCATTCCCTTGCATGTTTGAAGAAGGCCTGGCAGTACACGGTAGCTAGTGCTGCCCTGATGGGACCCTTGTAGACACATGTGGCCATGAAGAACATTTGAGCGCTGCCCTTGTGGCATTTTTCTATGTAGCAACTTCAGTGGAGATGGGAGAGGTCCAAGTGGAACAAGCATACCTACAGCAGGCTTGTAATTTAATTTATTTATGCATTTAATTGGATTTTTATACTTTACTTTTCTTCCCAATGGAGAACTAAGGTAGCCTAGTTATAATAACACTGTCTCTCTGGCATCATTTTATTATCACAGCAAACTTATGAGTTAGGGTAGGCTGAGAAAAAGTGACTGGCCCAAGGTCACTGAGAGAGCTTCCATGGCAGAGTAGAGATGTGAACTAAAGCCTCCTAAATTCTAGCCGGACACTCTAACTGCTACCACATGCTGGCTGTCATTTCCATGCTTGTGAGAGTCAGTGTTTAAGTGACACAGTGCAAGCCAGTGTGGCTGGATCACCAACAGAGAAAAAAGCAGGATATAAATACCTAAATAATGAATAGTTGGTTGCGATACATGAACTGACCTTTCTAAGTAAATTGTCATGATCTTGGGGCTGTGCTATGTAAGTAATTGCTGTGAGTAGGTCTATTGTTATGGACTCCTGCTCACCTAATGGGAGCCAGGGCCTATAACAATAGAATGCTCACGTTTCTCAATGGGTGCTGATTGTTAGGCGATGGTTCCCTGATAGCTGACTTCCAGCACTCACCAGAGTTTGGACAAGTTGTCTCTTCCCAGCCGAAGAGAGGGAAGAGATGCCTGCCTGCAAATAAAGTAAGAAACAACCTCCCTGTATAATTAATGAATTTATTTATTTGGTTTATAGTCCACCTTTCTTGCTGAGATTCAATAAGCGATGCCATGAGCTCTATAAAACATTTTCACAGACAATAAAACCAAAGCCTTATTCCCTGTTATAAAAATGCCCCCCTGAACAGTTCCATTTTCCACATTCCGTGACACCCCACCTCCCAAATACAAGAGTTAAGGTTGCCAACCTCCAGGTGGGGCCTTGAGTTCTGCCAGAATTACAGCAGATGTCCAGACTACAGCGATCAGTTCCCTGGAGCAAATGGCAACTTTATAGGCTGGACTCTCTATGGCAACACATCTCCACTGATGCAGAGGAGTTAGACGAAGAGAACTGTGATTCTCAAAAGCTTATGCTACAATAAAATTGGTTAGTCTTAAAGGTGCTACTGGACTCTTTTTGATTTTACATCTCCACTGAGCTCCCTCCCCTCCTCAAAGTCCGCCTTCTCCAGGCTCTGTCCTCAAATCTCCAGGAATTTTCCAAGCTGGACTTGGAATGCTCAGGCGCCGGCAGCTTTCAATCTTACCCACTTGCAGGGCGGTACGGTCAAAGGTGTTTGCTTCTACCTGTGCTCTGCTAGTATACAAAATAAATAAGACGTAAATAAACCCAATGTTACCAAAAAATTATGCCACAAGTTTCCAATGATCTCTCATCAGAAGGAATGAACCCAGGTAAGAGCTGCAGCTGGAATTTCTCACTGCTCTGGTAAGCAGGGAATGTGAAACAGTATACTCCCTCACTGTATTTATCTGCGAGAGTAAATTCCCAACATGATATATTTGTGTGTCTTCTTTCGCCCTTCCGGATTGGGTGATCTAGCAATTGATGTCATAAGCTGCAAAGAAGGGTAGCGGTCCTGCTTCATTGAAAGCAGAGGATAAAAGAAGCATGGTTCATTATAGAGCTCAGTACACAATCCAGCTCATCTATGAAGCTCAATGGTTCCTTTGGACCAGCCACAATCCCCTAGCCTGCCCACAGGACCCAGCATAACAAATCCTATGTTTGGTGGAAACAAAGCATACCTTTGCCCTGTTCCTGAGAGTCTGCTGATTTCCAGAAACAAAATTCGGGAGGAGGGAGTCAGTTAGCTTTTCCAGCTTCCAAGTGGGCTTTGGCCTTCTTCCAGAATTCCAACTGATCTGACTACAGAGATCAGTTTCCTTGGAGGAAATGGCAACTTTTAGCAAGCAAAACTCTATAGTATACCATAAAGTCTAGGAGAAATGAAAATTCTAGAGTGACATCACATGCATCCTGAGCTTCCTCCTCTCTCTAAACTCTGCCCACCCCAATCACCACCCCCAAAATCTCCAAGAATTTTACAAGCTGGAGTTGGCAACCCTAGGCTCAATGGGCTGCTTTGATGGAGCGAATTGGCAAACATTGCCAACCGCTGTTAAGTAAACTTAAATACCATTAAGTCTTCAAAACTGTGTCATCAAATACAGGCTACTATGCATATAGTGAAGAGATTATACTTTGGAAAATATATATATAAATTCAGAGGTGTTCCTATTTGTTTAAGGCTAAAAACAGAAAAAAGACTAATCATACTAATCTTTAGAATCATGAGTTGCTTCAGATAAAATGACTTCTTGCTCCTTGTTCTTAAGTGTTTCCATGTGTGATATAACAGACTCCATCAGTTTATTATGCAATTGTTAGTGGCCCCCTGCCCAGAAAATAATAATTCCAGGTTTTGCTTCTGTATTTTTGTTTTTACCATATTACACATCTTGTGTGTCCTCCAGTCCCAGGAGTCCCTACATCAATGAGCCCAGACTCTACATTGAGACATATAACTAGGAAGTTTATTGATCATGTCTGCTCTGCACTGCCTCCATGAGAATTCACACAATGAACTCCTGAAAGCTTTCCCAGCATGCAATATGCTCCATGTAAATATTGAAAAGCAACCTCTGGAGAAGGGGAATCTGTCCTACGGTTCTATGCAGTCATCACTTGCTGTCTAGATGGAAATGTCCCTGGGAATATCATGGGGCCTGTTATTTTTTTTATAGCACACAGTTCACATCACTTTACATTTGCCTCCCTAGCAGATTCTGGTGCATTTCACACAGATGTTTAAATCTAGAAGAAAGATTCTCATTGGTTTCCTGTGGCGGCATCTCCATTCTGGAAGTGCCGTAGCAAAATTTTATCTCTAGTCCTTTCCTTGTGCCTTGATTTGGCATGCACACCCTGAGTACATTTGATCACCATATTAATCCATAAGGAGCTTCTTTCCAGTTCAGACAGGCTAATGATTTGGGGAACTGGGAGGGGCAGATGGCATGTCCTTTCCCTATATAGACTCTCTCTGACTGAGCTGGTTCTTGTCTTACACATGACTGAGCAATGGCATCAACATCTCTTCTTGCATATATCTTGAAGAACAAAAGAATTGCTCCTGTCCAGGCAAATTCTTACTTTGAAAGCAACCTAGTCTGTTTTCCAGTGCAGTGTTATTCGCTTTGTACTGTTGCACTACTTTTTCCATCACCAGATGCCATAACATTATCTTTAGGATCACAGCCATTTTCTCCCTTGTGAAACAACTATATGTGGAGTTTCTGTAGGGTGTTTTAAAATCAGTTGTTACCTCATCCTCAAAAGTGAGTAATCCGTAAACAGATAACATTCCTACACCTCTGTGAAATCTTGTAGGGAGGCAGGAAAATATATTTTGCCTAGGAGTTCAGGAAGTCCAATAGTGGTGTTTGACAGCTACTATTACCAACAGGCAGGGCTTTTTTTCTGGGAAAAGAGGTGGTGGAACTTAGTGGGTTGCCCTCGGAGAAAATGGTCACATGGCTGGTGGCCCCGCCCCCTGATCTCCAGACAGAGGGGAGTTGAGATTGCCCTCCACGCCACTGAGCGGTGCAGAGGGCACTCTCAACTCCCCTCTGTCTGGAGATCAGGGGGCGGGGCCACCAGCCATGTGACCATTTTCAAGAGGTTCCGGAACTCTGTTCCCCCGCGTTCCCCCTGAAAAAAAGCCCTGCCAACAGGGAAATGAAGATAAAAGATTTGGCTGGATGTTTCAATCACTGGGTTGTATTCTGTCACTTCTCTAACCAAAGTCCTTCAGCCCAAGGAGCCTTCCTGTGTCTTTCTCCAATGGATGGGTCATTTAAGCGGAAGGAAGTTTTGAACACTCTTAATCAGAAAGTTTGTCCACTAGGGGCAGAATTGTCTACTCAGCAGGCAGCAGCTCTCCAGGGTCTTAGGCAGAGGTCTTTCACATCACCTACCACCTGATCCTTCCAGCTGGCGATGCCAGGATGGAACCTGGGACCTTGTGCATGCCAAGCAGATGCTCTGCTGCGGAGACACAACTTTTCCAAGCTTCTTAGGCTGGAAGAAATCCTGAATATGAAATCCAACTTGTATCTTCCCTCCTTGCTTTTCTGTCACTTGATTTCCCAGCCTCTGTACCTCTCCGCTGCTGCCCTGAGACATGACTCTGAAAAGCTACATCTCACTGCATGGTTCTCCAATCTAGTAACGATACTTCACTGCATTCCCTGATTTTTGTTTGGTTCTATGTATTTCATTGTTATTAGTTTTTAGTTGTGAATCCACTTTGAGTCTCAGCTAGAAAGGCAGACTATAAGTGAAGTAAATGAATACATATTTATTTATGAGTCAGCATGGTACAGTAGGATTTCAGTCCAGTGGCACCATAGAGACCAATAAGGTTTTCAAGATGTCAGCTTTTGAGCATCAGGCTATGGATGACAGGATACGGCAGACAGGTCCCTGGACCATTGCAGCAAGACACAGGTTCTTGGTTAAATGGTTTTTATTCAGACATCAGATCATTTCCATATATATGTCCACAGGACTACTCAGAAGCAAGGTAAGCATCTAAGCAGCAAGAGTAAACGTTGATAGGAATGACATCATGTGAGAGACTTCTCTTTTAACATTCAAGTCTGCTCTTTTCCCCCCTCCCAATCATAAACAAGATTTTAGCGCTTTTCTTGTGTGAGAACATTTCACATATTTGTAATAGCAAGTTGAGTCACTAGGAAGCAAGACATAGCAAAGTCTGAGAGGGAGTACAAGGTCAGAAACACTGGAAGCTGTTACAGTCTATTAGATAAACACCTGTGGAAGCCTGTGAAAGAAATAGTTATGACATTGGTAAAATGACATCGAGTTACAGCAAGGTACATTAGTTCAGCACAAAAGGATAATTAAAATTGGCATGGATGGGGCTCAGACATGACACAGGGCTCCCTTCTTCAAACACGAGTAGGAATGGAGATCCCTGAGCTTTTATATCCCAGACAAAGTTGGGTGGGGTGTTACAAGGGAGAGCATCAGGATGTAAAGGTGCAATGCAGCATGATTCGGTGGGGGAGCCATGTAGCAAACGATTTTTTACATCCTGAGGTAAATATGCTGTGATGGTTAAGAGTGCAGCTAGAAAATTAGCATGATGGAGGAGCCGTGGGGTGCACTGAAGCCCAATTCAGTAAAAGTCACCTCCAAATGGCAATTTTTACCAAACTGGGTTTCAGCAGGCCCTGTGGCTCCTCCGTCATGATGGGGGAGCATGAGAGTGTGGCTGGTAGGGGGACCCTGTCCCAGGGATTGGCAAGCCTATTCCATGACTCCAATCTCTGGATTTAAGTATCAAAGATGGGGCTGTGATGATAGATATACTGATGTCTGTGTTAAGACTCTACCTCCTTGCTGTCACTTAGTCAATTGTAATTTCTAGGGTTGAGATGTTGGATTCTAGCAACCAATCAGCATGTCTTCTGGCTCCTGCTCTGAGGTGACTGGAAGCTAGAAGATTATTAGCTCTTGCCATTCAGGAGGATGGTAGATGACACAAGATGGCAGCGATTCACAGTGGATTATTCCTTTCTCTAATCAAACTCACCTTGACCAGTAAAATCACTGGACTAGTTGGTCTCTTCTCCCTACTTTGACAAAATAACATTCAGGGCTCACTTGACAGAAAGGAATGCTTCTATTACTCCCTTACTCCAGAGATGTGTTTATTCCTGGTTCTGGCTCTTCACAAAGCAGTGAGGGAAACGTTGGGGGGAGGGTAACACACACACACACGCACACACGCACACGCGCGCGCGCGCAAAAATGTGCGGTGCTCACCTTACAGCAAGGCTTATTTTGAATCTTAACAGTAACTCAGAAGGGAGGTTTAAAAACTGAGAGTAAAGCACTTTCTACTTGAGTGGAAACTTCTCTCAGTTGGTATGTGTTGTAGGCTGGGAGTCAGCTGAGGCTCTTGAATTGCATCAAGAGACTAATTCGCATAAGGGAGAATCTGACCAAATGAAGCCTGTAGAGACACGGGCAGGCAGCAGCTGGTTAAAGAGAGCTCCTACCTGGGGATATAACAAGGATGGATTTGGACAGAGTAAACAAAGCCATGTACAGCTAGAGACTACAGTCCCCTTCAACAAGGGACATATCCATGGGCAGATGTTTTTTTATTTATCATTTTATTTATTTTCCATTTTTCTCCTCAGCAGGGGCTCAAAACATTTACATCTCGTTTCTCCTTGTCCATTTGATCCTCACAACAACAATCGCCAGACTGAGAGGTAGGTCAGGTTGATACTCACAGGTCCAGGGACACTCAGTGAGCTTCTGTAGCAGTGTGGGGATTGGAACTTGGTTCTCCCAGATCCTGGTCTGACACTCTTAACCATTACACCCAGGGCTTTTTTCAGTGGGAATGCAGTGGAACGGAGTTCTGGCACCTCTTGAAAATGGTCACATGGATGGTGGCCCCGCCCCCTGATCTCCAGACAGAGGGGAGTTGAGATTGCCCTGACTGTGCTGAGCGGCGCAGAGGGCAATCTCAACTCCCCTCTGTCTGGAGATCAGGGGGCGGGGCCACCAGCCATGTGACCATTTTCTCCGATAGCAACCCACTGAGTTCCACCACCTCTTTTCCCAGAAAAAAAGCCCTGATTACACCACACTTATTGTCTATCAGACGTGATGGAGAAATCCAGGCAAAGAGCATGGGTGCATGCATGTTTGAATAGAGGCAGGACAGTCCAAATAATGGCCACCTCCGGAACCTTCTAAAACAGTTGCTAAAGGTACCCATGACAAGAAGTTAGGGGCCTGGTCCAGGCATTTATTGTACATTAATTCAAGCTATCGTACTGAAAGCTAGTGGTTTTATCCCCACCCCCACCCCGCCCCAAAACTTAGTAAATATTTTAGTGCAGTCTTGGAGAGAGAGGGGATACCCTATGCCAGTTTCTACCAAGCAATGCACTACATTTTATGAATTTTCATTTGTTCTCAGTCAAAAGCCTTTCAGAAAATGTACAAAATCTGTTTAAACATTGTAGATGGACAGATTCACCTTCCCTGGATCTGCCCCAAGGCTAGTTATCTAGCATGAATTTCTCTTTAATTTTTTTGACATTATTTGTAATGCTTCATTCTGTCTGATGCGAACTCCCTGCATTATGAAAGGATAATACCTCTAGGTGGAGATGGCAAAACACTACATGTAGAGCACTATGTGACTGCAAGAGCTAATAACAGATGCACATTATTTCTTTGTCTTACCTTACATTTGGAAAGTAACATTGTACTTAGTGCACATAACTAGAAAAATTGTCCAGCTGTCTATAAAAGACAGAGGCAAAATCAAGGCAGACACTTTTAAGCCCCATTGATCTCAATGAGAGATTAAAGCATGTTCTCAGTGATCTGCCATTGAAATCAATGAACACAAAAGGGCTTAAAAGCACAATGTAAGAACGCTGATGGGTCAGATCAGTTATCTATCTAATAGATTCTCAAGTCTTGTTGAACCTGCAGGTGCTATACACCAGTGGCTATCATCATATATTGTAGCAGTGAATTCCATAGGCGAACTATACATGGTGTGAAGAAATGCTCCCCTTTTTCCTGTCCTAAATGTGACAACCAATTTCACAAGGTAACACTGAGTTCTAGTTTTAGGAGATGTTTGCTTAATTTTGGCTAGATTATGCCCAGGGACTGCTATGCTGCAGGCGGCCTTCTACTGACCTGCCCTCATAGTGCTCGCTACTCTGAACTAATATTTAAACTCTGCTTGGCAATGTATTTCTTTTTTATTTGCTACTAATATTTAAATTCAGGTTATATCATACATATAGTGGACACAGTACACAGGCTTCTTGTCATATGTACTTGCAATGAAACAAGTATATGTGCTTGTTGCAGTGTACATGCACAATACAAAAATCCCACCAAGAAATTGTTTTGGGAGTGCTGCCCTCACTCTTGAATTAGACCCCCCAAAAAGCAGCACCCCCCAGTTTATTTGCTCTGGAACATCTGACCGTGTTACTGTTCCTGTGTTACATGTTCTTGTCTTTTGAAGGATGGCGTGATTAGAGGAGTGAGATTTGGTTCCAGTAGCACCTTAAAGACCAACTAGGGTCTTCCAGGGTATGAGCCTTTGAGTCAAAGCTTCCTTCTTCTGTGTACCACTCTAGCTTTTAAAGTAACAAAAGGAGTACTTGTTTGTAGTACAGTGATTAAGTGGTTAGGATGTGTAGCAGCACTCTGTTGGTTTGAATCCTGGTACTGCCATGAGCTCAGCAGGTGGCCTTGGGTAAGCCACTCCTCTCAGCCTCAGCTCCCCAGCTATGTTGTGGGGATAATAATACACTGACTATTCACCCCTCTGAGTGGGGCGCTAATCTGTCTAAAAGAGTGGTATATACGCACAGTTATTACTATTATCATTACCTATTTTCTTGCATAAGATGTTGGAAGTATATAAACATGCATTAACAGACCAGCCCGTCACTATTCTCTACGCTGAGGCTCAGCCAGACACCTTTTCCCTCCCCGCTGGTCGCCGCCTTCCTCCCTTTCTTAACCGATCGATCCTTTCTCCCCGCTCCCCGAATGGAAGAAAATCTAAAGCTCTCCATTCATGGAGCACGGGAGGGTGGGAGTGCCTAAGACGCATGCGCGCCTGGAGGGTGTAGGGTGCCTATAATAACACAGCAAGCAAGTCGGCGGAGGAGCAGTGAAGGGAGCCCGCGCGCCCCGGTAGCTCCTCTTGGCGGCCCCCTCCGGCAGGCAACTGAGCCAAGGAGTTTCCCAGGCGCCGGCGGCGTTCACAGAAGGGCTGGCGGCAAGTTGTAGGAGTTGCGTGCGGCGCCTCCTTCCAAGGGAGTGCGAGAGCCAGGCCGCCAGGGGCTCCTGCCCGCCTCTCCGTAGGAGCGGGGAGAAGCAGACGAACGAGCGGCCAAAAGGGAAAACTCCAGGCGGAGCGGAGAGGGCAGCGAGGCACAGCGCTGTGCGCTCCAGGCCGCCTCGTGCTTCCTGCCCCGGATGAAAGCCTGAGGCTTCGTGCGCGGGACTCGCTGCCTGGCAGGGATCGAGCCGCCTGGGGCGAACGGGAATGGCGACTTTTGGAGAGGCGACCTGACTCCCTTCCTGCGCCGGCGAGGCGGCCACGAGGGCGGCCAAGCGCCCGCACGGCGCCCCTTGACTGACGATGGACGCCGTTTGAAAGCGACGCGCGCGCAGCGGGCGAGCCTCGCCACGCCTGCCGGGATCGCCCTTGGAGGCTCCCAGCGGTTTCGTCCTGCCCGCCACTTGGCTCACAGACGCCGGCCCAGGGACCTGCCGGCCGGAGTGTTATGGTTCCCGGAGCCCTTCGTTCCGTCCCGGCTGCCTGGTGGCGCTCTCCACCCCCCGCGGACCCGCCTCTCCTGCCCGACCCTCTCCGGCGAGTGGCCTGCGCTTGTCCCCGCGGCGGGGGACTCTGGTGCGTCGCCCGCCCTCGGCAGCTTGAGAAGCCTCCCTGCACTTTGGCCTCGGACCCCCGGGAAGGGAAGCCCCGCGCGCAACGCGGAAGCTCCTCGCTAGCCCCGGAGGCAGCTGATTGCCCGGCGAGGAAGGCGCCGCCGACGAATGACTCCGCTGCGGAGCTTGTCAGTGGGATTCGCTTCTTTGGCGGCGAGGCTGTTCCTGCTTGGCGGGCTCTAACACGCGACGCCTCTGCGGGGACCTGCTGTTGCGCGCAGCTCCCCAGCCTGCCCTCCGCCTTGCCTTGCGGCGCATCGCGCCCCTCACGAGCTGGAGAATAAGACGTTGGTCTTTAAGGTGCTGCTGAACCTGGATCTTGCCGTTCGACTGCAGACCAACGGGACCGCCCACCCGAAACTGCCTTACAGTCCGAGTCACCCAAAGCCGGCAAGCAGCCGCTAGGAACTCAGCGCGCACTTTTAAAACCCCCTTCTTCCACATCCACGCGCAGGTTGCCATCCGCAAGCCGAAGTGGCGCAGCAGCTGAGGGCACGCCGGGCTGTCCCATCCTAGCCAGTTTCAACAGGGTTCCACCGTTGGCTCCCCTTGTCCCCCAAACACTCCGGCTTTTTAGACAGTGGGACTCGCTGTCCCCGTCCCACACGCTCTCAGACAGCCCCCCCCCCTGCCCAACCAAAGCCTTAAGAACAGTCGCAGGCAGAAGTTCACGCACACAACTGCAGCCCCCCACCCCACCCGCGGCGCCTCCCGTTCCTGCCCGCTTCGCCTGAGAACCAGAGGAGACTCGCACGCGCCTGTCCGGGCGGCGGCGCCTCCGAACGGGCCCGAGCTTGGGCGCTGCTGCTGCTGCCGCCCCCTCGCGGTGCCATGTGGAGGGGGCGCTGCTGTCTGCGGCGGGCGGCGCTGGGAGGGTGGCTGGGCTTGCCGCTCTTGCTGCTGCTCGGGCTGGCGGCCAGGACGCGGGCCAGCGGCGAGTACTGCCACGGCTGGCTGGACGGGACTGCTTGGCGGGACGGCTTCCAGTGCCCGGAGCACTTCGACGACGGCGACGCCACCATTTGCTGCGGCACCTGCGCCCTCCGCTACTGCTGCTCCCGCGCCGAGGCCCGGCTGGACCAGGGCGTGTGTGACAACGACAGGCAACAGGGGGGAGCCGAGCATGGCCGGCCCGACAAGGACGCTCCCGACGGCGCAGCAGGTACGACGACCCTCGAGCAGGGCCTGAGCTTCCGACCACTGGCTTACTCGGGAAGGCAGAGCTTGCCTCGCCTGACCCGAAAGGCCCGGGCCTGCGTTTGTGTGTTATAATTGCATCCCAGGGAAGGAAGAGGCGTGCGAGCCACAGCGCAGGACGCGCTTCCTCCTTATGCATGCCCATCTGCTGCGTTGCGTTTGGCTTACCAGGTGTGTCCATTTAGCTGCCACCACGGGAGGGACCCACGGGGCACTCTGGGCGTGCTACCAAGAGGAACTAACAACGACTGGAATGTGCGCCTTATCAGTAATTGCTTTTAGCATTTGTAGAGCACATGATAAATGTTACTTTACTGAAATTCTTACAGCAGCCCTCTAAGGTATACTGATGTTACCCCCGTTTTTTCAAAGGCTGAGGCCAATGCATGGTTGAGATGACCCTTGAACTGGGTTCTGCCCAAATCACAGCTTCTTCTGTTAGACACCTTGTCAGCACATTTGAGTCCAGCAGCACCTTAGAGATCAACGAGATTTGAAAATCTTGTTAAGTCTCCAGGGTGCCACCTACAGTAACCCTACTGTTCTACTGCAGACTAACATGGCTACCCACCCCCAAACTATCTTTGGCACATGAGGCTGCTGCTGCCCATTTGGCTGGCACGCAGTGGTATAAACAGTATAACTTTAAAATTGGGGGCAAATTTTTGGCCAGTATAAGACCTTTGTAAGTGGTCTGTGGGCACATGACATTAAAGGTCATGCGCTCTCATTAAAGGTCATGTGCTTTTTTAATTGTTAAAAAGGTACTCATGTGAAAGTTGTTGATGCGGTATCAAAAGCAGCCCCTTTGAAGTCCTCATGGTTATTCTGGCCTGTGAAGGTAAGTTGCTCAGATTGCTTAACTTCCAGCACTCATCCATGTACCAATAGAAGTTTGAAACAAAATGACAAAAGTGTAGTAAATAACTTTCAAATCAGAACTTTGCCCTCAAAAGCGTGGGATAGTGGTTAGAATGCCCTATTAGGACTGGGGAGGCGTGGGTACAAATGCCTGCTCAGCCATGAAGCTCGCTGGTGACCTAGGGCCACTCACTCTTTCAGCCTTCAGCTTCCCTCTCAAGATTGTTGTGAGAATAAAACAGTGGAGAAGACTGTTATGTAGGGCTCCTTAGCTCCATGCACAAAAGACAGGATATAGATGTTCAGATGCAGTCTTAAAAGCTATTTATATTGAACTTAGTTGGCTTTAAAAGGGGTCTTCTGCTGCTCTGGTCCAAAAGGCCATTTGGGATCCTCAGTGGATCACCATTTACATTAAAGTGCCATTTAATTGTAAAACTAAATAGAAAGTTTTATATATTAGAAACCTTTAAATCCTTTCCCATTTGCTTTATTAGTGTGTACACAGAAAATAAACAATACCTGGTGGTGGAAGAAAGTGCCATCAAGTCATTGCTGACTTATGGTGCTCCTGCTGAGGTTTTCAAGGGAAGAGACTATCCGAGGTGGTTTGCCATTGTCTGCCTCTGCATACTAGCAACCCTAGTGTTCTTTGGAAGTCTACCATTCAATTACTAATCAGGGCCAGCTTAGCTTCTGAGATCTAATGAGATCAGGCTTGCCTGGGCTATCCAGATTCGGGATAAGCAATATGTAGCCATCTAGATTTGTGCCTGTTTAAGCAATGAGTTGGATCCCATCTAAAATTTCCCTGCAGAGAAGCACAATTCCTCAGCTTCCCTCTCTTGCTGTAACCTGCAGTACCTCCCTGAAATTCTGCTTGTAGTAAACAGGGAACCTAGAGTAGCAGCATGAAGGGGGAGTTGGAGGGCTCCTGTGGAGTGGGGAGCATTGGTGAAAATTGCCTCCACTTGCGTATGTGGATATTTTCAAGAGGATCCAGCCCTGTTTTTCTACCATCCACAAAGCATGTGTTGCCAAAAACCCCTCTTTCCCCCAAAAAACCCATCATAGGAAGCAGAGAAAGGTCTTTCTTTCCCTAACAGCTACTTACCTGCAGTCATTTTACCTGGAGATGCTGGGGGTCTTCTGCAATGCAAAACATGCAATTTGCCACTGAAGCTTCCCTTATTTGGGAGAGGAATGACAGAGAAATGGGTGGACTTTGGTTGGGCTGCCCCTTCTCAGTCTTCTGCATCACTTCCTTGCAAATAAACATGAAACCCCCTCCCACCAGTGTATTCTGCCTCCTTTCCTTAGATTGTGTGTGCGCATGGTGATGGGTTACTGCAGTTTTATGCTTGTGTAGCAAGAGGCTGCACACTGTCTAGCTTTGACAGATTTGGTGGGCTTGGGGTCTTCCTCGCCAGACTTCTTTGCTATTTCCAGGAACAGATCCCAGTGCTTTCCTTTCCAAAACATCCTTTTTACTGCTTTGATGCTATGGCATCATTATCCTTTTATTCCTTATTCCATAACCTTTGTGACCGAATGATCTGGGAGTGATGTCTGCTTCTGCTGCCACAAGTCCAAAAAGTGGCACTTAAACTGGAGCAGTCCCTAAAATCACCATTGTGAATGATTTTATAGACTGTAGCCAACTACATGTTAAGGGCATAATAATAAGGGCCATAGTTGTATCTCTCTAATATGTTTTTTATCTCGGCCTACCTCCAAAGAGCTCCAAGCAATGCACATGATTTCTTTCCCTTCTTCATTTTATCCTCACAACAATCCTGTGAGGTGTAGGTTAGGCTGAGGGGAGGAGTGACAGGCCCAAGATCACCCAGCAAGATTATTGGCAGAGTTTGGATCTGAACCCAGGTGTCTCAGATTATAACCCAGCTCTCAAACCATTACATTACACTGGTTCTCTGGTTCAGTAGTTAACTTTTGAAGTCTCAGTGAAATAAAAGATACATATAAGGTAAGCACACTTTGGTGGATCTTAAAAGCTCTTAATTTCAGCTCTACAGTTCCTGAACTTTACTTAACAATAAAAATATTTTCATGGACTTTGACAGCCAGTAAACATTTAAAACTGAATTAATACAGTCAAGGACTACAGCTTTGTAGTCCCTCTTTCTGCTGATGACTTTGGCATACATTTTGGTATCAAGGCAATGAGGCTCTGTATTTTTGAGAGCGTGTGACAAGTGTACTAGTCATAGTGGCAGCTATAATCATATGCACTTATACCTTGGATTTTGATGGGATTAAGTGCCTGTGGCACAGAGTGGTAAGCGGCAGTACTGCAGCCCAAACTCTGCTCGCAACCCGAGTTTGATCCTGGCGGAAGCTGGGTTCAGGTAGCCGGCTCAAGGTTGACTCAGCCTTCCATCCTTCCTATGTAGGTAAAATGAGTACCCAGGTTCCTGGGGGTAAAGTGTAGATGACTGGGGAAGGCAACGGCAAACCATCCCGTAACAAAAAGTCTGCCAAGGAAATGTCGTGATGAAGCACCCCCCCCCATGGGTCAGTAATGACTCTGCACAGGGGGCTACCTTTACCTCTCACACAGTAGCCAGCCAGCAATGTCGCTCCCCATATGGGTCAGTAATGACTCAGTGCTTGCACAGGGGACTACCTTTACCTTAAGTGCACCTCTGCTGTATTGTAAACTACATATACATTAATGGTTCTGCATTTGGGATTTTGATTAAACGAGTCTCTCCTCCCCCCCCCCCCCCGCCCCATCTCCAACCAGGGAGTGACTATTCAGTTTATGGATAGTCTACGTGTGCTACTTTTGCTACAGGTGGTACAGGTGGCAGGAATGGGTGGTCCTCCCAGGCAACAGCAGGAGATTCCATGGGCCTGACTGTAGCATAAAGTTGGATTTATATTTTTGCTAGCCTCTCCAGCCCTGCGCTGTTTCCTGCTTTTCGGCAAAAAGTCCAACATACAACCTGCGTGCTACTACTATGTTGTGCTACTAACATGGCCACTTTGCTTATTGAAGCTTGAGGCCTTTCTCCAACCTAAGGAGCCTAGAAGGAGCTGTTGATGGTGGGAGGGAAGGCTCCTTAGGATGGAGGGAGGCTCCAGATTTTCCTGAATGGAGTGGTAGGATATAGGCTACCTGTGTCAGTCAAGCAATAGGTGCAAGGCTGGCTAGGCTTACAAGCTTTGTTTTTAGTAACTTCTGTACAGAAAGGGGGATTTTGCTATGAGTCTCAATTCAGTTGTCTTTTCCTCTAATGGCAAATCCACATTTACTTATGTAGATGATTTAAATTAAGCCTTAGAGCAGACATTTTATTACGGTGCTTTATCATTTTATTGTTGTGGTTTACAGGATGATCTTCCATAAATTGGTGGTGTTTGATGTCACCCCTACTAGAACTTACTTATTTAGCAGTGCAACCCCTATTGAGAGTGGCATTCTTCTATGACAAAACTTCTGTGATATGTATAATTGGGAAACCGAGACTTCCAGAGATTCATGATTGTGCTAGGATTGGAGCAGAGGCCCACTGCTTCCAAACAAACGTTACTAGATATTCTGCCCAAAAGATGCACAATTGCTTCAGTCCAGGGAGGTTTTTGGATTGTTGTGTTTGGGTCTGCATCTGTTTCCAGGATGTTTTGCATACAAAACCTCTTAACAGAATGCCCATATCCAGCATTTGGGGCTGTGACCGCTCAAAAGGAAACTTTGCTTGCAGCGTCCAATACTTGACCAGCATAGACAAGATGTGGACGCACTGCAGAAACCTGACATTTAGAATAACTCCTCTGGAGAGTAACAAGCCAGAGAAAACTGGTTTTTGCCAGGTTTAGATAAAGACATGCCTGAGAGGCAGCTGGGCTGGAGACCCGCTAAAACCCAGTCTCCGTGCTAGGACAGTTCTGTGATAGAGGACTGTGTGAGAGTCTTCTGAGAGAGGACATCTTGATGCATTGAGGGCTTGCAAGGACTGGCCTCCAAGTCGTGTGTAAGGGCATCCTGGTCAGCTATAGAGAACAGCTCCTCTTCATGGATCAGTAGAGGAACAATAAAGGATAGCACAAAGAGAGGAGTTCTTAGAACTTCCAGGTTGGAAGAGTGGAGAGTCCAGTAGGTTCCATGAGACAGGATCGTATCTTGTTAGGGAAGGATTCCATTGCCTGAGCTCTATTTCGTGTATGGTCCCAGCATTTTCTTTTGTTTGCAGCCTCTCCCCCCAGGTAGTTGTGTTTGTTTATAAAACAGTTAAAACAGCAGCTTGGGGTAGGAAGGGGAAGTAACTGGGAGCCAATGTGATGCAGTGGCTAGAGTATTGGGCTAGGATCCGGGAGACCCAGGTTCAAATTCCCTCCCTGCCATGGAAACTTGCTGGGTGACCTTGGGGCAGTCTGAGGAAAGGAGCTCCGACTCTAGAAAACTCACGCCCTGGAAATCTTGCTGGTCTCTGAGGTGCCACTGGACTCCAGTCCTGCAGTTTGAACCAGTCATACACTCTCACCCTAACCTCTAACTCGCAGGGTTGTCGTGAGAACATAATTCTTTTCCCAGGGTGGGAGGAAGGAAGGTCACCCCACTGATCTGCTGACATTCACATTTATATGGCATTTTATAGTGTTCAAAACCCTTTGCTTATGTTAGCCAGTAATCTTTACAGGTCAGCTCTTTAAGGTAAGTTAGTGTTATTCCATATCTTGTGGATGGGATTTAGAAACCGAGGAAAAGAGGGAGTATCCCATGAAACTTATTTTTTTCTGAGTCAGACCATTGGTTTGTCAAGTATTGTGTACTTTGACTGGCAATAGCTTTCCAGCCTCTCAGGTACTTTTCTATCACATAGTACCTGATTCTTTTAGTTAGAGGTGATTAGGGTTAGAACTTGGGACCCACTGCATGTGAAGCAGATGCTGTGCCACTGAGCCACAGCCCTTGATTCATTTGCCTATGGTCACCTAATAGCATCATCGCAGGGGCAGGATTTGAACCAGGGCCTTTCTGTTTCAGACCTCCTTCTTAATGTACTGTCTTCTCTCTGAACTCATTCCACAAATCTCCGGATAGCTCCCAGTAAGTGTGTTGCCAAAAGAAACTTTAAATAGGATACAGCAAAAAAGCGGTAGAAGCAGAGATGTTCTCAGATAGGCATATGTTATTCTTTACTTCTTGTTTAGGGGAAAGGAAGTAAAATGCTTCTGAAACAGAAAAACAAGATTTTCTTCTTCTTTCTTCCATAACCAGTTGAAAGGGGGAGAAGCCAGACACTAGTGACTGTGTATGCACCTGTAATTCGATTCAGCATCTCATTTAGACCTAAGAAATATCAGTATTGCACTGATAACCCTTTTTTAGCATTGATTTTTGCATCCAGTTAATAAAAATGAGAAACGCACACACACTCACAAAATACCCTAAGCAATGAGGCACTTCACTTGACTAACCTACCTGTTGCTTGCTAAACCATAAATAAATAAAGCACACCACCTCTTAATCATGTCTTGATGTGAATGGATTTCAAGGGTAAATGTCAGTCTTTTGACATCTCTTTGGAAAAGCCTTGGTTGATGCCCAGCCCTTGTCCTGCCGTTGATGAGTCCTGAGCTTACCAGAACTAGCCTGAAGTGATGTTATAATTAGAGATGGTTTTACTCCTGAAAAGCACACCTGCTGCAGAGCATGCATTAGTTTCAGTGCGGCTTGGAACAAGGTTTTTGCAAGGCCCCATTGAAATCAGCAGTGCTTGATGGATTGCGTAAAGAGAAGATCTACATCATGCAGCTTTTTCTGAACAGGTTAATTGCCTGGCTTACTCATTGCTGTTTTTGCTAATGGCTTGTTGAGCTTAAAGAAATATGGCCGTGATTTCAATGGGCTTAGACTGGAGTAACTCTGTTGAGGATTGCACTGTTAGTTTTGTGGTCAACAATAGCCTAGTTCCCTTTACAGTTCTAGTTAGAAAGCACCGTATCAGCAGTTCTGAATGTTGATGCTGCCAGTGTTGTTTTATTTAATTATATTTTTATATTTTACTCAAACAAATTTCAGTTCCATCCCATGAACTTGTCAAAAAGCAGCCCTAAGATAATTTTGTTCTATTAAATATAAAAAGATTACTCCCAAGATGTTTTTGTTCTGTTAAATATAAGAAGAAAAGTAGCTAGGAAAATGCATACTTCTACAAATGTTCCCTTCCATTACAGTTTAAGCATATGCATTAATACTTCTTTAAAAAACGCACACGCACACACAAGCTTTGTGTTGCATAGTTTTATTTAAACACATGTTTTTGTTTCCTGTTGTCAGTGCCTATCTACGTGCCATTCCTTATTGTTGGATCAGTTTTTGTTGCGTTCATCATCTTGGGCTCTCTGGTTGCGGCTTGCTGTTGCCGGTGCCTGCGACCTAAGCAAGAGCCTCAGCAGAGCAGAGCACCTGGAGGGAATCGGATGATGGAGACTATTCCCATGATTCCAAGCGCCAGCACCTCTCGAGGATCCTCCTCTCGTCAATCAAGTACTGCTGCCAGCTCCAGTTCCAGTGCCAACTCAGGTGCCAGGCCCCCCCCTACTAGGTCACAAACCAACTGCTGTTTACCAGAAGGGACCATGAATAATGTATACGTCAACATGCCTACAAATTTCTCGGTACTGAACTGCCAGCAGGCTACGCAGATAGTGCCGCACCAAGGACAGTATTTGCACCCACAGTATGTCGGCTATGCTGTGCAACATGACTCCATGCCCCCTGTCCCACCTTTTCTGGATGGTCTACAAAGTGGATACAGGCCAATTCAGTCTCCTTATCCCCACAGCAATAGTGAACAGAAGATGTACCCATCAGTGACTGTGTAACTTTGGTAAGGGGCGGGGGAATAAACCACACAAGCAAAAAAAATATATTGCTGCAACTGACTGTGAACAGAGGAGAAATACTTTTGGAAAGAAGTTTGCTGAACATCATTTGTAAATAATTTTGAACGGCTCATGCATGTCAGACTGTGTTTATAAATGGTTTTCTTTTCATTGGATTCGTTTGCCAAAAAGAAGAAAGAACATCCTGTATGAAGGTATCTTTTAATTAAAGTTTCCAGATAATGCTTCCATTCCAATGCATGATTTACAGAGGCAAAGGATTACCGAGGCAAAAGATTATGCTGGAGGGGCATCAACATTTCAGTTCTCCAGTGTGTATGAGAGTGATTAGATGCCTCAGCCAACAAGTGCCCTTCAGGTGTGACAGTCGGAGGTATTTGCCTAGATAATTGCAAGCATCCTGTTAACACTGTACAAGATCATATTTTAAAAGCATCTTTTCTTACCCTTTCCCCCCTAAGTCCCCCAACTACACTTCATATTTGCTGTATTGACAATCACACTGGTGACAGAAGGCGATACAGTGCAATCCTTGTTAGTCACAGAGTCCTTGAAACTTAATCTGAAATCACCATATTTATGAAGAATAATTTCCTGTAGAGGAAGCATGCAAACAATTTCGTTTCCAGAGGGGCCTGAAATTATCTGACTTTTGAGGGGTCTTTTCATCCATTGGTTGGGATCCAAAGAGCTTCTCTAGTCCCCTCCCCACCCCACTCCTTTTTTCTTTCAATAGCAGTGCCTCATTGCTATAGCTGCTTTCAAAAGTCCCTTTAGTGGTATTCAGGAGTGTTAGAACCCCCAAACCCCTTGTTTCTTGGACCTAGTTGTGAAGGAAGTTTTTTGGTTTCTGTTATGGTCAAGAACTTCTAACATTTTGCAGAAGTGTTGCTTACCTCGACAATTTTTCAAATCAGACATGGAAAAGGTTTTTTTCCAGCCTGAAATAACCACAAAAACGAAGGTTTTGACTTTTTGTCCTGCACATTTCAATTTTGATTGCATTTGCAGACAAAGTTTGCACAAGCTACTGCAGTCCTCAAAACACACTTGCCTTATAATTTAACTTCAGTGGCATGTGATGGATTGCATCCAGGGGTTGCTCCAGCAGGACCCTGTTTCTGTTTAAACGGAATCCAAATATGAAATCCAGGCCCAGGTGGTATTGTGTGGGCCAGAGAAAGTGGTATTAATTTCTGAGATCCATCTCACTGACCATCTGTATGTGTGTGTGTTTTGTTTGGGTATGTGTACGCATATATGAAGTCAGTCCAAACAGCTGAATATAAAAGGCTTGCACAGACATAATGATACAACTGTAGAAAGAGTACTAGAAGGTAAATATTAATGGCACCTAAATACTTTGGGGAGGGGAGCGGCAGACAACATCTTCATAGCTTTCCACTGTGTAAAAATGACTTTATTAACAAAGCAGTTCTGTATCATGTAAACACTTTGGGAAAGTTAAAATCTTCCAAGTGGATGGCATCATCTGAAAGGATGTTATTGCACTAATTTTGATGAATTCGAACATCAGCTACGTTTCTGGCAGTTTCAGGTTGGTAGCTGTGTTGGTCTGTAGTAGGAGAGGAAGATTTAGGTCCAGTAACACCCACTGGCAATTGTTCTAAAAGAGATGCAAGCCTTTACATCCATTTGCTTTATGCTTTGAGGGGCCCAGTGCTTATAGGGCTGCTGCAATCCTGTGCAAAACGTACGTAAGTGTAAGCTGCATAGGATTCAGTGGGGTTTTCATCTAAGTAAACATGCATCAGCTTGTGCGGCAAGGTTTGCTTTCATGTTTAGTAGTAGCAATAAATGAAACATTCAGTACGTTTCTTTTTACAGAAGCCAGACGTGTTGACACTGTGCTAAGTTCAATGGCTCTAAAATTTTATTTTACATGCACAAGCTAAAATGATAAAAAAAGAAAAGTTTCTTAACTGATGGAATACTTCAGTGAGTACACAGATTCTGTCAGTGCTCTGATCCAAAGAACTGTGTGCGCTCTAATTCACCGTTTGCACGTGTGACTCTTGCATCTTGTAAGAAGCACCGGACTGATGATTACCCCACACAAAGTACTGCAGTGCAGTGTGAAAAAAAGGTTTCTTTGCAGCTGCCTTATTGTGTTGGATTACAAAAGGCCTTTGAGAAGTACTGCTGGAACTTCATGGAGAGCAAAGGATATTCTCCAAGTGTTTTTAGCTTGAAATTATACTGAAGAGGCTCAATGCCCCACTGTTCCTCTTCAGGGAAATGGGCTCGGGTTAGCTCTTTTTCCAACTGTGAATGAACGAATTTAGCAACTTTGTTCTCTCTTTCCCAGAGCTTCATGGCTTTCATTGCACACCCCCTTTTGGTTATATGAACAATCAGGTGAATCTCTTTGTTTACTTGCTTATGATTAAGTTAAATTGAAACTATTTAGAAATTAATTTACAACAGATGGGGAATATGCTCTGAGTTGTAATTAAACAAAAGTTTGTGACGTGGTGTTTTATATGTCTTGTATAATAATGTAAAACAATGTTAATGTTTGGTATAATTTTTTAAACAAAATTCTTAAAGGGCACTTGATGAAGTGATTCTTACAAGTGAAGACAAAAGATCTTTTGTTTCATAATAAATATTTTATGGTGTGATTTTGTTCTTCATTTCAGTTTAGTTGACACTTTTTTGTTGCTTGTTTGGGTATGCTTTGAGATTAAACATATGAAGCATGATCCAACTAGCATTCAGCATATTTAAGTTCTATTGATTTCAATGGGAAACTTTAGTACTTATTTAAAATTTCCCACTGAAATCAATCAGAATTATTAAGATTTGATTATTTTAAAACAAAGTAGGTAAAGTCATGCCTAGGGGATTTCCTGTACCTGTGGTACTTCAGAAGGAGAATATTTTAACAGATGTACCTTTCTCATGTGTTAGTTAAGCTGCACCTGCTAAAATGACCTCTTCTACACAACTCTCGAAGACAGAGGAGCCTTGGTTTTGTTTTCTTCAGATCAGTGGTGATTGGCAGCAGTTGCTAAGTGGAACTTCCATGCTGAGAGGAACTATATCTTGGGTTACTCATGGCCATGGCTCTAGAGCATAGCGTATATTTTGCATGCACAAGTCTCTTGCTTATTGGGCTAAGTAGTAGATAAAGATTTCTGCATGAGACCCCGGGGAGCCAGTGTCAGTCAGATGAGACAATACTGTGAGGGCTACAGGTTGATCACCCAAGTCAACCCAACGTGGTGTAGTGGTTAGAGAGTTGGACTAGGATCTGAGTGATCCAGGTTCAACTCCCCACTCTTCTATGGAAGCTCACGAGGTTACCCTGAGCCATTCACATGCTCTCAGCCTAACTTACCTCACAGGATTGTTGTGAGGAGAAAGTGAAGAAAGGAAGAATGTTGTAAACCACTTTGGGGTCCCCATTGGGGAGGAAAAGTGGGGGACAAATGAAGTAAGATAAAATCAGCCTAGCTTGTGGTTCCCTTGAAGGATCTGGAGAAATGATAAAAAAGAGAAAGGTATGTACATCATAGAAACTCTGAACTGAAAATAGTACAGAGTCCAGTAGCACCTTTAAGACTAACCAACTTTATTGTAGCATAAGCTTTCGAGAACTACAGCTTTCTTCGTCAGATGCATCTTAAAGGTGCCACTGGACTTGTGATGATTTTAAGTGTGTGTGTGTGTGTATCTTTAAATGCTTGGTGTGGTACAGATGAAGAGTAGGGGGGGTGAAAGAGGAATGAAAGTGATATGATTGGTTGTTGACTAAGTGTGGGCGGAGTGAATGCAGTTTTTAGACTGAGAAAAAAGATTTGAGTCTGGGGAAAGCAGGCAAGCTCTGTGCAGTCTGAGCGTGTTTTAAGCATTTCTGAGAGAAATATAACCTGTGTGGAAATCTGAACCTTGTGTGCCTGAGAGAAAACCCATTCATTCTATCTAAAGCAGGCAAACTGTGTGTGCAGCCTGAGAGTGAGTTTTTGAAGATCTGAGTGTGTCTAAGTAACGTAATTTTAAGAACAGCTAACACTTTGAAACCATCAAGCTTAAGAAATAATATGAAACCGATACACTTCTTGTAAAAATAAAAGTTTATTTTGTTTATCCCAGAGTATTTATTATCCCCATATCCCATTCCTATTCTCAGGGCCACATAGTACCACGAAGGAGCCTGACACTTGGGCATGTTATTAAAGGGGAAATTTAAATTCTTTTGGAATATACTGACTGTTGGCAGCAATCTACCCAGAGGGGGCAAGAAGAAAAGGATTAAAAGCAAAATCTTAACAGAGAAAGAAAGGGGTCGTAACATGACTTCTTGCTATTTAGCAACTACAGATTAACACGGCTGACTCCTCTGGATCTATGAACTGAAAATGCTACTCTTCACATTTCTTATTTATTTACTTCATTTATATTTCACTTTTCACCCTAATGGGAACCCAAAGTGGCTTACAATATTCTGCCCTTTACCATTTTATCGTCACAAAAGCCCTATGAGAGCCAGTATGGTGTAGTGGTTAAGAGCGTGAGACTGAAATCTGGAGAACTGGGTTTGATTCCCCACTCCTCCACTTGAAGCCAGCTGGGTGACCTTGGGTCAGTCACAGCTTCTAGCTCTCTCAGCCCCACCCACCTCACAGGGTGTTTTGTTGTGGGGATAATAATGACATACTTTGTAAACTGCTCTGAGTGGGTGTTAAGTCATCCTGAAGGGCGGTATATAAATTGAACGTTATTGTTATTGTTCAGGGCTTTTTTCAGCAGGAACTCGGTGGAACGGAGTTCTGGAACCTCTTGAAAATGGTCACATGGCTGTTGGCCCCGCCCTCTGATCTCCAGACAGAGGGGAGTTTAGATTGCCCTCTGTGCCACGCAGAGGGCAATCTAAACTCCCCTCTGTCTGGAGATCAGGGGGCGGGGCCAACAGCCATGTGACCATTTTCTCCGAGGGCAACCCACTGAGTTCCACCACCTCTTTCCCCAGAAAAAAACCATGATGATGATGATGATGATGATGATGATGATAGGCCAAGAGGGTGTGACTGGCCCATCATCTCTTAGCAAGTTTCCATGGCAGAGTGGGGATTCAAACCTGGGTCGCCCAGATCCTAGCCTGGTGCTCTCAACTGTTATACCATGCTTTCCCCTCACCCTTCCTCTAGGAGCTCAGGGTGGTTTTCCTCTTTTCCATTTTATCCTCACAGCAACCCTGTGAGGTAGATTTTGGGAGAGCCATGGCTCAAGAGATAAAGCACCAGGTTCAATTGCTGTTAACTGCAGTAGAAGGATCAGATAATAGGTGATGTGAAAGATTTCTGCCTGAGACTCTGAAAAGTTGCTGCCGGTCCAGGTAGACAATACTAGACCAATTGTCTGACTCGGTATAAGACACCTTCAGTTGTTAAGGTTAGGCAGAGAGTGAGTGACTGAGCTGAGGTTACCCAGCTAGTTTAGTGTTCCTTTGAACTATTACCTCTCCATTCCTATTGTGCAGAGCATTAGCTTTAACCCACTTAAACTATATTCTTCAGCAGGCACCAGTAATCTAAAGGGTTCTTCAAAAAGTAATTTCACTGGAGAGCAATTTTGTTGTCATCGTCCAATATTCCCTACGTCCACTATTTCCATATTTTACTCTGTGTCCGCTATACTCTGTGATCTGCTATATACTGTTATAACATGTTCTCCAGGATCTCCATGTAGCTTTTCTACTGCTAAGAACAAGTGGATTATATGCTGCAGCCTCAAAAACTGCGTAATCAAGAATACACTTCAGAAATCCTACACAAAGCTGGAAACAAGCTACAGCTTTTTGGGACACAGGATCTTTTTTCCCCCTCTGAAGGAAGTGTTTCCACCTGGATCTCAGTTCACCAAGGTATTCAAGCATGTGTCTAACTTAAAGCATGCAATTAAGCCCTTGATTACAGTGGTGCTGGTCTCCTTGCAGAATGAATGTCTAAACGGTTTCTCATGGAGAGCTGCTGTGTTGTAACTCCCAACTGCATCCAAATCATTTATGGTCTTGCACATTACAGCTTACACCTGGCAGTATCGTATAAAGTACCCAAATCCCGCTCCTATTGAAGTCTTGTGGGCATTTTGCCATTCCCTGCAACTGGAGCCGAAGCACGTACAATCTTTCCTCTCAGCAGGGGAAAAGGTGGTATAAAATGATACCATTCACTGAATGGCTGCCAGACTGTTAAATTTGTATTCTTAAATTTAAGACATTTTTGGGACCCAGGAATGGTTGAGAGGGGTGGGGGGACAATGTTGGTTTTTAGTACTAATTTCCATAGTAATCTGTCTGGTTAATGACTTTAGCAAGTGTTAAGAAACCTCAATATTTTCATGAAAGATGTATTAAGTGCATGTCCACAAGGCTATATTTTTTCCACATGAGAATCGTACCCATAACAGGATGATCAGGCTATGAGAAAGACCTTCAGTTGCTTGTTGGCAAATGCAAAGAGCAGGTCCCACCAGCAGTGTATGGACAATATATTTGGAAGAAGAGGCGTGTGCATCACATGACCATTCCTGTGTGATTTGCTTTCAGGATCCATTCTCTTGACAACCTTGCATTACTCAAGGCCCAAGCATAGAGGAGGGAGGAAGGACACAGGTACAATTTGTCAGGGCCCCAGGGGACAAGCCCATGCTGCAAGACCATCATCTTAATCTGGTCTATTCATGATGGGTAGCAGAGTTAGTCTGTCTGTAGTAGTGGAAAAGAGCAAGAGTCCAGTAGCATCTATAAGACTAACAACATTTGTGGTAGGGTATGAGCTTCTGTGAGTCACAGCTCACTTCTTCAGAGCTGGTCTATTCATGCCATTTTGGAAATGAAATAGAAAGGATCCATTCATCACAAGTGACACTGTGGTGCTGGGGGAGGGAGCATGTTACATGTTTATGCAAGGTCCTGGGGAATTTTGCTTAGGAACTAGTATCATATTACAAAACTCATCTCTGATAAGCCATTTTGCACAACCAAACTGTTATAGGAAAACAGCAATTAAACTTAATTTGTACCACATGTAATTTACATATCATGAAACTGATCCAGAACATCTACTAATGCTGATTTAAAAAAAAATAACAATTAACTTGTTCTTCAAAAATAAATGGAAGCATAAGAGTAAATGCCTTGCTAGGAAGATGGAGGAGGGCAGCTGGAACAAAGAAATAATGGGCCAGAGCCAGAAAAAGGTACGCCTAAGAAAGTGGATACCAACTAACTCAGCTCCCATTGATTACAATAGGATCTAGATGCGACTACATTTCTCTAGACTGAAGTCAATTGTTTAAACAGCCATTAGCTTCCCATTAAATGGTAATAGAAACCTAATGTTTTCCCTTTCCTCTAATCACACATCCCTGGGAATGAACGCCACTGAAAAAACATACATCTGAGTATATGCTGGATTAAGCTCCATGAGCCCAGTTCAACATTTTGCAACAACAGACTACAAAAGCAGGCACAGGACT
Source organism: Eublepharis macularius (assembly GCF_028583425.1). NCBI lineage: Eukaryota > Metazoa > Chordata > Lepidosauria > Squamata > Eublepharidae > Eublepharis > Eublepharis macularius. Next base: position 156,080,632 of record NC_072792.1, on the reverse strand, counting down.
TCAAGGAAACAATTGCAATGCTTCCTTGCTCCAGCGCTGGAAGATATACAACAGCCATGGAACTGGACCAGCTTGGGGGAAGCATCAATGTAACAGTTGTGTAAAAGCAGAGAAGGGAGAGGCCAGACATGCTTTCAACTCTCTAGTACAGCCAGGGCCGGCACGCCCATTGAGGCAGGTCCGTCCCCTGCCTCGAGCACTGAAGCGTTGAAGGGGGTGCCGGGTGCAGGGGCACACATCGCGGAGCCCACAGCTGCTGCAGCCTGCCAGCCCTCCTGCGCTGCTGCCAACACACGCCCCTGTCCGGGCACAGCAGCCATGGGCCAGGCGTGGCAGGTGTCTGGGGAGGTGTGCGGAACCTCCCAAGCCACCCGCTGCGCTTGACTGGGAGTGCGGGCAGCCTCAGCTCGCCATCCCAGCTGCCTGCCGGCAAATGGGGCTGGCTGGCTGCGTGATGACATCACATGCAGTGATGTCATCATGCAGTCCGGGGGGGCGTGCACGTTTAGGGGCAGCCGCGGGCACCAGAAACCCAGGTGCCACCCCTTACAGCATATTTTTGCTCTGGGGAAAAGGACAGGTAGATTGACTCAAGTGCTCCATCCAGGTGCCAGCATCTAGCAAGACTAGGAATTGTCTGGGGTCAGTTGATATTTAAAGAACTGACTGACTTCAGTCTCAGATTTGACAGTCCTCATCCATCTTTTTCTCTACTTGGAACATTTTCTGTAAGGGTAGACTGAAGGGTTTCAGAAGTAAGGAAGGGAGCAGTATGTTTTAACTGGAGGAGGAGAGGTCTCTTGCCTAGGGTGGAGTTCTCTATGAAGATCTATTTCTGGAGGTGTGTTAAAGAAATCTAGAATCATCCAATTGCAGTAGCCCTTTTTTTTGTCTTGAAACAGCTTCATTTCAGCAAAGTTTTGCCACGACTTTGCAGATAACTCTTTTCAAACATCTGGGATCCATGGTAAAGAAGAGTGCTTTGATTTTTGCACCGAGGGTAGTTTCCTCACCTTCTACAGATAGGCCTTCTCCTGGTATCTGGTTTAGGAGGAACAGCTTCCAGGGTAGGCAACTCCTAGGAAAGCTAGGGAAATGTCATTTTAGAAATTAAACAATGGCTGAAACCTTTACAACTGGGCATAGGATTCAGTTTCCTGTTTAAAACATTCCTCTTCAAGAAAGTAGGCTTGGGATTGGGGTGGATTTTAGCACACTGCCACAAAAGCAGTTGGCTCACAAAATTTCTGGGTTTGTTTCTCTGGAGAACCAATATAGTAGACAGAATATTGGACATGGAGTGAGAACACCTGGTTTTTCAACTCAACTTTCATCTGCAAAGGTCACTAACAGTGAAAACGGATTTCACTGTAAATGTCCAAAAAGCCAGTCCCCACTCTCAGTCTAATCTATCTCACAGGATTGTTGACAGAAGTCCTTCTTTTTCTGGCGGAATGTGCCAGAATGCTGTACCAGCACCTCTTTCCACAGTGCTAGCACTTCTTCCAGCCATTGGGCTCAGGCCCTCAAGGTAGCAAAGATCATCATTCATGACTACTGGCATCTCCTTTTTTTAAAAAGGGGGGGAAGCACTGGTTGTGAGTGGCAAATATTGGGTTTTAGTTAAGGCACGTTAACTAAACCAACTGCACGTTGAAAGCATCTCATCCAAGTTAGAGAACCAATAACTGTTTATTTATCTAAAGAAATACATATACTTAAGATTAGTGGAGAAATAGAACAAATAACTGATCTAACTAGCTAGAATGGCTTTAGATTGAAGTAGGGTTGCCAGGCCCCCTCAACCTCCTGGTGAGGGGATTGGGCCCTGGCACTCACCTTTCTGGGGGGGAGGGTACAGGCGTGCCAAGCGCGCGCATGCTCCCGCAAGCCTAATGACATCACTTCCAGGCCTGTTTTGGTGCAGATTGGGCCCGTTTTGAGCCACTGCAGAGCACAGGAGCACTCCTGCCCTCCGCAGCGGCCCAAAACAGGCCCGATTCGTGCCAAAACAGGCTAGTTTCGGGCCCATTTTGGCTCGGATTAGGCCTGTTTTGAGCCGCTACGGAGCGCAGGAGCTCTCCCACGTGCCACAACGACCCCGATCCAGGCCAAATTGGGACAATTCAGGTGGCTGCTGTACACGGGAGCACACAGCGCCACAAGGGAGCACACACAGAAGGTGCGCCCCCCCCACCAGCCAGGTAAGTGGGGGCAGGGTATGAGGGGTATGGTAAGTGGGGGCAGGGTGTGAGGCAGGGTGTGAGGGGGAATGGTATCTCTAAATTGAAGGTAGGCCATCTCTCTTAGGAGGAGACACCATGCTGCCTCTCCTGGTGCATGCAGAGAAGAAGGAAGAAGAGGAGGAGAGAAGGGAAGGAAGGATGTTCCCCTGGCAGGAAGAAGACTGATAGCAGCCTATCTATCTAAATGACTATGGTTGTTTCCTTCAAGAAATATATTGTAAATCTGCTTCATTTCTGAAGATATTATTATCGCTAGTTACAATTTACATCCCTTTTTTCACAAGACATCAGGTACAATTCACATTTGGCAGCTGCAGGAATATTAGCTTTGTAACTAAATAATGTGTGAAGGAAAGATGCGTGTCTGTAAACACCCAGAGATGCGCAGAAGGGATTTCCAGTATAGATCTTACATGGAAACGTCTCTGATTGGCAGGTTTTCTACACAAATATTACTTCTTTCTTCCACATGTACCCTCAATAGTGAAACACCTCCACAGTTTTAAATATGGATATAGTAAATTGTTGGCATTTTGAAAAAAGATACTTGTGATGGAGTAAATGGCTTCTGTCCTGCATGTTGAGTATAAACGTTGTAGCTGCTTATACATATCATTTGAATCTCAGACTGGTAAAGCTCAGTCTGTGGCCTCATGTTTTGTATATAATGAAGCCTGGTTCACCTGGTGGTGTTTTCACTCTGATATTATATGATATGCATACAAACTGTGTTGCATGCTATTTAGTCATTTATTTGGAAAGGGTGTGTGAGAGTGATTGCCCTTTAAATGGATTGTTTTTGTTTTGACTGCAGAACACTCATTTTATGATAATAAATAGAAATAACTGTACATACTGGCAGAGAGCTGGCAGAGTTATTTCTCCTGAATTATAAACACATTTGATACAGACAAGCACCACGGAGATCCATTTCATGTTTCAAGTAATGTGCACTTCAGGATGCTAGTTAGAAAATGAATAGTCCAACAAGACACTGACAAGACATTAAAATTCTTGCAGTGCAATCCTAGGCACTGTTACTCCAGTGATTTCAGTGGGCTTAGGGTAGAGTAGCTCTACATAGGATTGCATTGGCAAGGTACTTCCACTGCAAGCCACTGAAATTTGGTACAAGTCTAGGGGAAACGGCAGGAAATCTATTACTGGCTATCCTGCCTTTTTCAAAAGACCATATGAGCAACTGCCTGCTTTCTCCTGTGGGACAAATAGCTTCTTTAGGGATGTGATTTACACTGGGAAAATGGCACAAGGGAAAGGGATAAAACTCCCCTTCTTCAGCATTGTGGCCACCAATACGAATTGGGCTTCTCAACAGCTGCTTCTAAGTTTTTTAAAACCCACAAGAGAGCCAGTTATGGATCTCCCATGATCTCATTGAGTTTAACCCTAGTATTTCTTTGCCTCTCTCTCTCAAAGCTGAAGGCCCAGACTATAATTTAACTTTTTAAAAGCCTGTATCTGCCAAATCTTTGATTTACATTAAAGTTTTAAAAAAAAAACTGAGGACCCAAAGTCTGTTTCATATTCATAACAGTGACCACAACACTCCAAACAAGTCCTAGTCAAAGCACAAATGAAACAGAAAAGTGGGCCTCACATAAATGAAGCCGGATTGGATCAAGGAACAGTGGGTTTGTAACGGCAACCCTTCTAGAAACGGAACAAGGCACACGTGAAGGACTTCACACTATTGTTTGTTTTAATAACCCTCAGTCTTCAAGGTGGCAGGTTTTCCAGCAAAGGATCAGGTCACAGCAGCTTGGGGCTGAAGAAGCAGTCTTACAAATGCTTTAGACTGTTATTCTCTTGGTCGAACTTTAAAGTAGTTTGGGAAACATAGCACCTTTTGAAGGTTCCACCACGCCCATTTGTTACACATTCTAGGTAGGGTAAAGGTAAAAGTAGTCCCCTGTGCAAGCTCCAAGTCATTACTAACCCATAGGGGGATGTCACATCACAACGTTTTCTTGGCAGACTTTTTGTTACGGGGTGGTTTGTCATTGCCTTCCCCAGTCATCTACGCTTTACCCCCAGGAAACTGGGCACTCATTTTACCAATCTTGAAAGGATGGAAGGTTGAGTCAACCTTGAGCCGGCTACCTGAACCTGGCTTCTGCCTGGATCGAACTCAGGTTGTGAGCAGAACTTGGATTGCAGTACTGCATCTTACCACTATGTGCCACGGGGCTCTTTTACATTCTACGTAATGGCAACTTTTAAAGGCCCCCTTATCTGAATTTATCTGGTCTCAGAAACCACTGCCACCATCTCCTTGTGGTAGAATTTCTCCCTGCAGCACGAGCCTTCCAGTGACTCACTGTGCGGGAAATGGAAGGCAGCCACTGTTTTAATTTGGTCTATTTCATCCCAATCCCATTACTCACTGTTGCTCTCTTGGACCACCCTAAACAATTTCTCTTTTTCCCTTGGTGTTTTTAAACGCCCTTTAGATTTATATCTCCCCTTAGTCATACTTCAACACCACCGCAAAGGCTTAAATCTGTTGTCTATATAAATAAACGGCTACTTAGCTAATTCCATTTCACTCTTCCTCTCTGCAATTTGGTATATTTTAGAAGTTTATGGAAATGTCCAGAACTGTACATAGTGTTCTAGACTTGACACAGCCAAGTTTGTACAGGGAAGGATTTACTGTCGGAGCATTCCATGGTGTCATATTTGCAACTTCATCTCATCGTAATTTCTCTCCCACCCAGGAAAATATGTGATATGGATAACTTACAGCCTATTAAATTCTATACTCCATGGCTTCTATGGGAATAAGTTGTCTATACTAATAGACAATTCATTCCATTTTCATAAAAAGTTGTTGGTTATTCTCTGATTAGAAAATTTCCTTGAAAAAGTTTAATCTTATATATGGGATTTTTGATTGCAGTAAATTGAAATGCCCTTCTTCAGCAACAATAGTGTATATGTTCTTTCCTAATTCTCAATTTCCTTTTCTCTTTCAGAGCGGCACAGGCAGAAGTTTGTGGATGATGATTTTTTCTTAAGCCCTTTTTATGCATGAAAAGTTTTTCACATTCAGAGATGCGTGGAAATTTCAACAGGTAGAACTGATTTGTGTTAGATTTGTGTGTCTTCTTTTTTGTGTTACCTCGACCTTTTTTTTGCTGCAGGTTGTCACCTGTTCAAAAACAATATAATACATCTTGTTTTCTGAAGTTGCTAGAAGTTGGGGGAAAGGAAGAGGGGAGAAAATGAGAAATAGAATGTTTATTTTGGAGAAAAGAAGTTGAGGGCTCAGCTCTTACATTTGAAAATCCTGCCTATTTCTATGCCCAGAAGCATCTGAATTCTTAAGTGTATAATGATTCACACAATCAGTAGTTAGGGAAAGGCACTTTGTGCCTGCTCGGAGGTACTTTTTCTTCTAGGACCTAACCCTAGTACTGAAAACAAACAAAACCCTGGTGAGTTCTTGGAAAAATATATATAATTAAGTTCATGAAATGTAAGAGGTACAGTTTGTGACATTTTTGCAAAACTCTGAGGCACATGACATAGTGACTGCAAAATTCAAAAGTACAATAAAAGTAAGCCCCGAGACCAGTTGCAAAAGCAATAATGGTGTCAGCATAAGCTCTTGTTAATACACTTAAATTTAATGTTAAATTCTAATTCAGCAATAATTTATGGTACAATGACTGTCTTTGAGGTGTTTATGAGGAAAAAATAGGGTTGTTGACTCTGGCTGGGAAAGTCCTGGCGATTGGTGGGCGGTGTCTGGGGTGGGCAGAGTTTGGGGAGGGGAGGGAGCTCACTGGGGGGGGCATAATGCCATAGAGTCCACCCTCCAATTATGCTGTTTCCTCCAGAGGAACTGATCTCTATAGTCTGGAGATCAGTTTTAATTTCAGGATTGCCTGTTGTGGCTACCCTGGTTGAGGACATCAGGAAGGCCGCCAAATTTCTGTCATTCTGCTAACAACGTAAAACAGTACTGTTCATGAGGCCATTTTTATAAAGGGAACAAAGGTTTAGCATAAAGGACTGGAGGGCACTTTTACAAAGGGAACATGATTGTAATCTATTTCACTGTTTATTGTATGTATTATCTTGCTTTTGCTGTATTACTTCCCACTTTTCTTTCCACTTTTTTGCATTGTCCATGACATCTCAATGTTTGATATTTTCTCCCCTCAATGTTCCTAATTTTTGTGATCCTGGTCCTATTTAGGGTTGGTTTGGGGGTGGAGGCTGATGAAATGTTGCTGAATATGGCAACATTACTTCTGGGTGGAGACCTGGAAGTGAAGTCACTGCATCATGCAATGCTCTAGTAATTTCCCTGATCTCCATGGTAAAAAACACAGAGATTGGAGTGATTCCTAGAGTGCTCCTTGCTGCATCCCTGCCCCACCCAACCTGCCCCATAAGAAAGATTCTAAGTTTGATTTCCACATCTGAAGAAGTGAGCACTGACTCACAAAAGCTCATACTGAAAGAAAAGTTAAGTCTTTAAGGTGCCACTGGACGTTTGTTTACCAGTGCTTGTAGAGAGAGTGTTAGAAAGGCTAAAGCTCAATATGAGCTTAGGCTAAAAGGGTTATTTGTTTATGTTTGGAGCAGGAAAAAGGATAAGAAGTGTTAGGCCCACTGCAGGGAGAGGAAAGTGAGATTTTAACAGGTGATAAAAAGAGGGCAGAGTTGCTCAATTCCTACTTTGCCTTTGTCTTTGCTTGCAAGGGGAACTGTTCCCACCCTGGCAAAAAGGGAACACATGAGGAAGAAATGGAATTGCAGCCTAGGATAGATGTTGCAGTGGTACATAAACACCTAGCACCTTTAAATGAAACCAAGTCTTAAGGCCAGATGAATTGTACCTTAGGGTACTAAAGGAACTTGCTGATGTAATTGTGGAGACTCTGAGTCTCTCTACACGAGACCTCTTACACGAGGATGCTCAAGTGAAGAGAGATACAATGTTAGCCGGAAAGCATAGTTTAAAAAGACAGGGGTGAAGGCTCTGTCAACTTCCCATCTCTACAGAGCCAGCAAACATTGCTGTTCAGAGGGTTTGTTAATTTCCTCTTTGCCTCCAGAAGGCTCTGTCAATTTCACCTCCCTTCTGGGAGATGAAGAGAAATTAACAAACCCTCTGAGGAGGGATCTATGCCAGCTCTGAAGAAAGGGTAAATTGACAGGGCCTTCACCTCTGTCTTTTAAAACTATGCTTCCCGACTAACATTACATCCCCCTTCACTTGAGCGTCCTTGTATAAGAGGTCTCATGTACAGAGACTCTTTGTCTGTCATCTTTGAGAATTCTTGGATTACAGGTGAGGTGCCAGAAGATTGGAGGCAGCAAATATTGCCCCCATCTTCAAGAAGGGGCAAAAGGAGGATTCAGGTAATTATCGACCCGTCAGCTTGATGTCCATACCTGGAAAGGTCCTGGAAAAAATAATCAGTCCCTGAGCATTTAGAAAAGATTTCAACAGAGATAAATGTAAAGTTCTGCATTTAGGTAGGAAAAATCAAAGGCACACTTATAGGATGGGGGAGACCAGTCTTGGCAGAGTACATGTGAAAAGGATCTAGGGGTCTTGGTAGATCATACGCTGAACATGAGTCAGCAGTGTGATGCTGTAGCTAAAAAGGGGAATGCAATTTTAGGATGTCACTGAAGGAAGTAAGGGGAGGAGGTAGATGTGAATTTCCTGCATTGTGCAGGGGGCTGGACTAGATGACTCTTGGGGCCCCTTCCAGCTCTATGTTCATATGCTTTTATGTTATTTGATTGCATAGTTCTACACTATGTGATCTACCATGAGTCTAAGCAAGAAAGATGGACTATAAATAAAATAAAATAAAAATACTTGGAGTTTGGTATCCCTAGGAAGAAGAGCAAACGTAACACCTATTAACAGAGCCATCCTTAAGAATGTTAACACTCTTCTAAGTCAATTGAAGTTAATTTGAGTAACACCGCTTCTGGCCGGACTATAAAATGCATTCTGCCTCAGAGTTATGATCCCTTGCAATGAATTAATAAATGTTATATATTTAATGTTAAATAAATTTAAAAATAAAAGAGGGCTATTTCTTATGATACTGTACGTTGTTTCCCACAAATCAATATGTCATTTGTGAAAGGGTCCAAAACGGTACCTTTCTCAGGATGATAAAATACTTGAAGCTGGCTCTGGGTCCTTTATCTAAGTCAGCTGTTCATGCCACAGAAGTTGCAATCCTAGATGTCTGTTCCTGCTTCAGGATTTTCCATTTCCAGGATTAGCTAGGTATTACTTCACACCTGCTGTGCTGTGTGCTGCCAGCACTGAATAATCTTGCCATTTGATAGTAAAAATAAAGAAAGAAACTGGTCACATCTTCTTCCTCAGTTTGTTCTTCATTTCTTGAAAGTCCCATGTAGGGTTGCCAGGTCTGGGTTGGGAAATTTCTGGAGATTTTGTTGGCGGACCCTGGGATGGCAGAGTTTGGGGAGGCAAAGGATCTCAGAGTGTACAATGAAGTAAAGTTCACCTTCTAAAACAGCCATTTTCTCCAGGGGAACTGATGTCTATAGCATAGAGGAGAGTTGTAGTTCTAGGAGATATTCAACCACTTCCTGGAGGGTGGCTACCCTACCCGCAATCTAAGCTTGGACCCCTTCTGTGTTGCTTGTTAGAGATGCCCAAGGACATTTTGTGTATTTGGATTAGGGCTCTTTGCCTGACAAATAGAGACTAGATGGGTGGTGAATTACCTCTGGTGAATTACCTCTGAGGTCCCAAACCTGGGAAGAGAGGTTTTGGTTGGTGGCAGTCTGAAAGAAAGCCACAAACGTGTGTTAGCCTGAAACCTAAAAGAAAGTAAAGTAGGTTGCCAGGTAAGCTTTATGGGGGCATTCAAGAAAGCCAGTTTGGTGTAGTGGTTAAGAGCACGTGACTCTAATCTGGAGAACTGGGTCTGATTCCCCACTCCTCCACTTGAAGCCAGCTGGGTGACCTTGGGTCAGTGACAGCTTCTAGGAGCTCTCTCAGCCCCACCTACCCCACAGGGTGTTTGTTGTTGGGGGGATAATAATAACATACTTTGTAAATTGCTCTGAGTGGGTGTTGTCATCCTGAAGGCCGGTATATAAATCGAATGTTGTTGTTATTAGGTGAGATCTCACCACAGAAAATGCCTCTCTAGTCTTTAATCGCCACCCACCTGTGTCTAGTCCTCACCTCGGAAGGCAAGGGCATGGGCAGCAGGGGCAGATCTTAACTAGTGGGGTGGATAATATGGGAGAAAATGTTCCTTTAGGTATCCTGGCCCTAAGCCATTTAGGGCCTTATAGGTAAGAACCAGCACTTTGAATTGTGCCTATAAACAGACAGGTAACCAGGGCAGATCTCTTCAGTGTGGGTGATACAGTCCTTGTAACCAACCCTGACAGTAGCCTGGCGGCTGCATTTTGAAGCAATTGCAGTTTCCAAACCATTTTCAAAGGCAGCCCCACATACAGTGCATTATAGTACTCTAACTTGGATGCGATCAGATCACATCTTTTGAGGAATGACCATAGCTGGTGAACCAGTCAGAGCTGCTAAAAGGCACTACATGCCATGGAGGAGACCTGAGACTCCAACCATAGGCCTGAGACTCCAACCTGTAGTGCACCCCGCCTCCTTGAGCTACGAATCTGCTCTTTCAGGGGAAATGCAACCCCCTCCAAGACAGGCTGGCTCCACAGCCACCTAAGGCTTGTCTGAGCTGAGCTGCAGTTGATTGGCCTTCATTCATCCCCTCAATTCCCTAGGCAGCTATTCAGGACTTCCACGGACCCATCCTCTTAGGTGTTAAAATAGAAACAGAGCTGCATTTCATCTGCACATTGGTGGCACCTCACTTCAGATCCCCAAATGGCTCCTCCCAGTGGTTTCATGTAGATGTTAAATAGCATGGGGGATAACCCTGTAGGGCCCCATAGCATAAATATCAAGGCCCCAGCACCGCCTTCTGGAAGCAGTTGGTCAAGTAACAGTGGAACCACCAAAGTCCAGCAGGATACCTTGGTCAATGATATTGAAAGCCCCTGAGAGTCCACAGAAAATTGACAGGGATGCACTTCCTCTGTCACTCTCTTAGTGAACATCATCAGGGTATCCAAGGCTGTCTCCATCCCAAAGATAGACCTGAGTCCAAATGGAAATGAGTATAGATAATCCAGCTCCTCCAAGACCACCTGAAACTGTGAAGCCACCGCCCACTGAAGCACCATGCCTAAGAATGGAATATTAGCCCCTGGGTGGTAGTCGTTTAGGTCATTTGGGTCCAGGGTAGGGCTGCCACGTCACCTGGTGGGGGCAGGGGGTCCCCTGCTCCCACCCTCCACCCACTGCCACCATTCACTTGGCCAGGGGAAGAGGGGGGGAAACAGGCCTCCCGGGCATGCTCCCGGGGTGGCACGAGGTCATTCTCAGGAGTCATGTCATCGTGCTGCCCCTGAAGTGCTCCCATGCTTCACAGAGGGCCAATTTTGGCCCTAATTGGGCCCATTTGGTGCCCAAATTGGCCTGTTGCAAAGCATGGGAGTGCTCCTGGCCCCCTGCACAATAACATCACTTCCTGGAAGTGACATCATCACACATGCAAAGTGCGCATGCAAAGACAACAAGAAATGTGAGGGCTTGGGTGTTGGCTCCCCCCACCACTGGGAGGGTAAGGGGACCTGGCAACCCTAGTCCAAGGATGCCTTCTTCAGGAGGGGTCTCACAACTGTCTCTTTTTCAAAGCAGTTGGAACTTCACTTTCCCACAGAGAAGCATTCATTGCCTCCTGGACCCACAAAACCAACCTGGCTCAGCATGATACCATTAGCCATGAGGGGCAAGGGGCTAGACCAAACATGGTGGGCCTCTCTCTCTGAAGCACTTTGGCCACTGCATCAGGCCTCACCAACTGAAAGTTAGCCATACAACTAGGACCAGGGCATGCTCCAATAACACTCTGAGTCTCAACCAGTCCAACTGTGGTGTCTAATTCATGGTAGATGTGAGCAATTTTATCTGCAAAATCCATTGCAAACGAATCCTAGCAGGCTTATATTTTGCCTGGGTCAACAACATCCTCTGGGGCTTGAGATAAAAACCCCTTCGCAATCTGGAAAAGTTTTGCCAGATGGCATTGTACAGACACAATAGTGGCAGAAAAGTGAGCTCACTTCACTGTCATCAGTGCCGCAGAGTAGGCATGATAGTGTACTCTACTCTGTACTCGGTCACATTCGCTTTGAATTTTTGTCCATTTTTGCTCTAACCGTCTCTCTTTGAGTATAAGGGGTTATATCCAGGATACCATTTAGATGGAACACTGCTTGAGGAACAACCCCATAAATTCTCCTTGGAACGCTTTGGGGAAAAGCCACAGGGGGGTTTCAAATGTAATTTTTTTTTAAAGTAAGCATAAAGCCCTTAATTGTCACCTTTCCAGTGGAGTTTGGAGCATTCCTGCAGCTTGCCTTATCAGCTGCATTCTGATATTGGTCTGTATGCCTAAATTAATTAAGAAGCAGGATCACATTATTATTATTTTTACCAGCTAAAAATATTAAATTAATTTGCTTGGAGGTGTTCTTCCCTTTCAAGATTAGCAGAGACGCCCCCCCCCCCGTTATAAATCCAATATGTTTTTTACTTTTCTTCTTTTAAAAAAGAGAAGTTCCTTTTTCTGATGTCAGCTTCCTCCCTGTAAAGAGATTTTGAAGGCAGCTGCTGTTATCCCTGCTGAGCAACAGAAGGAATAATAGTTAGCGCACCAGCTTTGTTCAAGACTAATGCACTGTTCTCATTCTCCTGACAGCAGCAGCCCAGACCCACCCAGTCAAACTTCATTTGTAAACCGATTCCAGACGTTCCTTGCGATTGCAGGTTGCCACTCAGCAGCACCACAGGCAGTACATGTTGTGTGAGTGTGTGTGTGTTGCAAAAGAATTTTTAATCAAAACAATGGGAGAGTATAATGTATGCACAAAAGGGTGTTTTGGAAAGAGAAGGAAAACGCTCGACGTCAGGGGTGAGACGGAAGGTTCCTCTTTATTATTTAAACAGTCTGTTTGAACTTCAGAAACTAGGCCCCCAAAGTTATCTGCTCTGACCTTTCAACTAAAGGAGACCAGAATTTTGGCCAAAAATTATTTAGTTCAATGTTTCTCAAAGTGGGTGCGCTGCTAACGTTCCCCAGCAGGGAGAAGTTCTAGAGGGCACTGCTTCTGGGTTGGGTCCTCCTTTGGATAAGGAAGCACCAGAGAATTATGGCTAATTCTATAATGAGCCAACCTGAGTTGCATTAGGCATAGTGTTCCTAACACTGCCTAGGCAGATGTCAAGAAATTTGGGGGGTGGCACCTGGGGAGGGTGGAGTTTGGGGAGGATATATGATGTCTCTTCTGGGCAATACTCTAGGAATTCCCCCTAATCTATATAGTAAGGATTATAAAGACTAGTACAAATTCCTAGATCATCTTCTTTCGAGGAGCTCTCTTTGGAGGTTTTAAAGCAGAGGCTAGATGGCCATCTGACAGCAATGTTTATTCTGTGAACCTAGGCAGATCATGAGAGGGAGGGCAGGAAGGGTGACATCAGTGCTTGGTTCTTGTGGCCCCTTCGTACAGGCCAATCACAACCTTGGAGTCAGGTAGCAATTTTCCCTAGGCCAGTTTGGCTAGGGATCTTTACAGTGTTTTGCCATCTTCTGGGCATGCAGTAAGGGTCACTGGGTGTGTGGGTGGGTGGGTGGGGGGAGGTAACTGAATTTCCTGCATTGCGCAGGGAGTTGGACTAGATTACCCTAGAAGTCCCTTCCACCCCATGATGCTATGATTCACCATGAAGGCCATTTTTTATTCCTGCTCAATTTTTCAAGGGCTGGAGATTGGGTTGGGGAATTCCTTGCTGGGCACAACTGGGTACCTTACTCAGGCATCAGATAATGGCGAGCCTCTGTTCCACCTGCTGCCAGCTTTCTATCACCACCCTACCTGATCGTTTGTCACTCACCTGCCTGATTTCTCCATCCAGGAGCCTTAGGAGATCTCCTTATCTCCTTGATCACTCAGTGAAGCAAACTGCACACCCCAGTTCCTGAACTTCTGTAAAGTTCTGCTTCTCAACAGACCCTGAAGAAGGTATCAGTGGTGCACACTTTGGTGAGAAATTGTCTGGCAAATTTTTCTTTTTCTACAGTGCCAATAAATTACCTTTGGTGCCATGCTTCCTTGTGTTTAGTCCCAGAGAAATGTCTTTAGGATTGCAGCCTATAACTGAGGTCTTCCAGGGCCTTGATCAAGGTTGATTGATTGAACAGACCACTTGCACCTGCACCGCCCCCACCCACAGCACATTTTCTGACAGCTGAACTAAATGTGACGAGTTACTAGAGTTCTACACGTGTCTGCTTAGCTCAAGGTTTGATGGGAAGTGTAGGTCCTTGCAGCTTTAAGTTTAAGGTTTACAGAGCGGCAGGGAGGGAAGTGTAGGCGTGGGGCTCTTCCTGGGTGCTCCCCTTCCCCTCTGCTGTGTGTGTGGGTTTCAGGCCCCCTCTCTTCCCCTCCTTCCCCACACAGCAGACAGGGCGCCTGGCTGCTGCTAGTGGAGCTTCGGGTGGGACTGGGCAAAGAGATCAGCAGCAGACAGGGTGCCCGGAGCATCTCTGCATCCCCCCCCCCCACTCATCCAACTCCCGCCTGAAGTCGCGCAGCCCAGAGCTGCATAGCTCGGCATTGCTCTGCGGGGGCCAAGTGAGTGGGGGAAAAAAATGTAGCGACGCTCTGGGCGAGCAGGGAGAAAGGCGCCCGGAGCATCACTGCATCTTCCTCCTGCTCACCCAGCTCCTGCCTGAAGCGGCACGGCCCAGAGCTGCATAGCCCAGCATCGCTGTGCGGGGGCTGGGCGAGCAGTGGGGAGAAGATGAAGCGATGCTCCAGGCTAGCAGGGGAAAGGCAGAGTGACGCCAGGCTATGCAGCCCCGGGCTGCGTGGCTTCGGGCAGGGGCCAGGCGAGTGGGGGGAGGAGAGATGCAGCAACGCTCTGGGCACCCTATCTGCTGACCTCTTCACCTGGTCCTGCCTGAAGCCCCGCTAGCAGCAGCCAGGCACCCTACCTGCTGTGCAGGGAAGGGGGAGAAGAGAGGGGCCCTGAAACCCCCCCCCCCCACACACACACACAGCAGAGGGGAAGGGGGGCGCCCAGCAAGAGCCCCATGCCTGCACTTCCCTCCCTGCCGCTCTGTAAACCTTAAAGGACCTACACTTCCTACACTTCCCATCAAACCTTGAGCTAAGCAGACACATGTAGAACTCTAGCAATTCATCATGTTTAGTTCAGCTCTCACTGTGACAATCCAAGTGCCCTGATGGGGGTGGAGGAGACAGACAGTCCCTGCATCCCCCCAAACAGGTCTTCTCAGATGTAAATCTCATGTTATTCATTAGTGCTTACTCCCAGGGAAGTGTATTTCAAATTGCAGCCTATGAGTGAAGTATGCACATTCCTCTTTACAAATGTTTCCAAAGCTGATAGGCAGGGCGTGGGTCTACCCTTGCAAGGACCCAATTGGCAAGGAGACAAGGCCATTGTCCAAGTAGCGACAGAAAAAAAAGATACGCTCATTGTGCACATCCCCCCTCCCCGCCGAGTTAATTAATAACAAAAAGGTTCTCTCTCCTTGGGTTCCGATTTGTGAATGTTGTCAAGGAAAGCAAGATGTTGTTGTCGTGCAAGCCAAATACCTGCCTGCTGCAAAATACAAGCTGAAATGAAGCACAGAAACTTTTTGGTGAGAGCATGCTATTATAACTTAGTTTCCTGGATTTGGTTCACCGTTCCAGAAGCTGCTTTAATAAAACGAAACAGCGATCTCTGGGTGCATTTCCAGCTCATTTGTTTTGTTTTGCACACCCCTACTAAATAGACACTATCCTGTGCTGGCTCTCGTAAATTTTGCCTTGTATCTTCCAAATCTGTTGGGTTGTTTTTTTTTGGAGGGGGAGGGGCGGGAAGAGCCAGAGATGTCAATGATGCGGCCTTGAAATCTTCCTTCCCAAGTAATTAGAAATAACAACCTAATTTACTGGCAACTCCCTCAAATGCATTTGATGTAAAACTGCCTGTATATCCTCAATAAAACCTAAAAGACAACATTGAAGGGTCTCATTCTATGAGATGTCTGACCAGTCAGGTTGGGAAACCTGGACGCTCAGGCACTCCCCCAGCCATATTTGACTCTCCAAAAAGGTGCTGCTTGGAATGGAGGGAAGGTGATGAGGGAGCCCACTCAGGGCAGTATGTACTTTTAAAGGTGAGACCTCAGTCAGACGTCTAACGCAAAACTGGTTGGGGATTTCCCCAACCCATCTCATGTCAGAGGACTTGTGTAATGAGACCTGTTGGTGTGACCGATCAGTGGACTTGGACATACCCCTCCAATAATTAAAAACAAAAAGATCCGACAAAATATCTCACCACTCAAATAGCTAAAACTTGACCTCTGTTAACTGTAGGCTACATTTAGGGCACCGGAGTAATAGGATGTGCTTTTGAACGCGAAGGCAGGCCTCTCCACCTCCTGCCACCCACCCTGTTTAAGTCTTATGAAGCTTAAATGCCTGATTGCTTAATTTGATCTGGAACCCAGTTTTTGCAAATGAAGTATGGGGATGTTTCAATATTGACGGAAGTGCCCTGGCCAGTGAGAGGAGAGTGGCAAGACCTCACAGCCATTTCCTGCAAGAAGAAGACCAAAGTGGGAAGCCAAGACGTGGACACAACAGCTGTTTGACTGTGCATTTAAAGCGACCAGCAGATGTTTTCTGTAGAGATTAATTAATGCCAAAATTACATCTGGGAGATCTTCTAACTGAAACCACCCAGCAAGGTAGTCAATCCACAATACAACTGGCTCCTGCCATCAAATTTAGCCTCTCTGGGCCTTCCATACTCAGTAGTGGAATTTGCTTTTAAATTTCCAGTAATCTCAGCTGGGTTAGCAGTATTAATTGGACTGCAGCCTAGCTGTGTTGGTCAAGAAGGGAATGTTTGCATCAGTGGGATGAGGTATCTTGAGGTAATTCCCCAAGACATTTTTAAAAATCCACAAAACACAGTAAGGATTTGGGGGAAACACTTAACCTTTTAATAAAGATCGCTGTGATTTCACTGCTGAAATTCACATATACTGTTTGAACAGCACAAGGTGATATATGGGAGCAACTCCTGAACAGCAATTTATTTCTTCACTTCATTAGATTATTTAGGATAGTTCAGGGACAGCCAATCTGAGGCATGGATGCTGAATGTGGTCCAGGCAACCGCCGACTTGTGACTTTTCCTTCAGGGATGAACCACTTAAGGTTCCTTAGACTGGAGGAAGACTAAGAGCTGGAAGAACTCAATGATACGTCTGAACAATACCAGCTGGGATTGTGCCCCCATTACATCAAGCCTGTTCTTGCATTTTAAAAACTTACTTATATCCCGCTTTTATCCTCAATCAGGTATTCAAAGCAGCTTGAGAACATTGTTCTCCCTTCCTCCATTTTCCCACAATGACCCTGTGAGGTAGGCCAGGCTGAGTTTTTGATGGGCCCAAGGTTGCCCAGCGAGCTTCCATGGTAGAAACAGGATTTCGAACCCGATCCTCACCCAACAATCTATGCTTGCTGTAGATATTTCCCACCCTCACTTATCCCTTCCTCCATTGCACCTGCTGCTAAAACACAGATGAATGGCTCAGAATCGACTTTCTTCTTCCCTTTTGGTTTCCCTGCTGAGTTGTTCTGTAAGGCTCAGTTCAACAAGGAAAGGGAACAGAATCCCTTTAAGAGGCTAAGGGGCGGTGTTGGACATATGCCAGCAAGCTGCCTGGCACCATTTTAAAAGCAGTGCTTAGCTCTGCTCCCCTCCCCCTATTGGCTGTGGGTGGAGAATCCATATGGACAAGTCCCCCTGCAGTTTCTGCTCTGAGCTGGAGAAAATTAGGTATTTATTTTCTCAGGCTCAAATGGGAAAAAACAGGAAGGAGATGAATCATGTCCACATTGGGTATGACATTATGCAGAACTCCTTTTGACCATGGGGGTGTTTCATCTCCCGTGTGGTGAAAAATCCCTGTGTGGATGCAGCCATGTTATCAGACTGTTAAGGTGAGCTACATGTATACTGTAGCATATGCTCTTTTATGTTTTGGATTGGATTTGTATCATGTTTGCCAAGAAGGTTGGCCCTCAATGTGTTAGAAAATCCTTTTCTTTCTTTCCTTCTTGACTGCTGGAGTGGAATTCTTTGGGGATCCAAGAAGGCCAAACTCCACAGCTGTTCTCTACTACTACTTATATATTTTTAAGCTGAATGTTTCTCTGGTATGGCTGAAGATTCTCTGGTAACAGAGGGAAAAATGAGTTAAATATCTTCCTTTCAGTTCTCTGCCCCTATTACATAACTATTAGGTAGCCTCATGAAACATCCAGGATTTAAATTTTTTATTTTTTGCTACTGCTTCCAAGACCTCTACAGAATCCAGAGACAGAGAATCAGCTTGAGGATTCAAAATGAGGGCAAAACATATGTAGGAATTTTCCTGAAGCTTTTAGAACAAGATAGAATTCAGAACAATATGTATTCAATGTAAGTTTCAAGGTATATGGGCCTTCAACGGAGAGAAAAGACACTATTTTTTTTAAAATAAATGTAAGGCTTTTTATTTACATGAACGCTCAGTAAGATAAAGCCATGACCATATGGCTATTTTACAGCAGGCTCTTGCTTCTTTACACAGAAACATTACAAATTATTACAGTTTGTGAGAGTATACAACAGCAGAGTTTTCCAAGTATTTTCATACTGTTATTGCCTCCCTAAATGTAAGAGGGACCATTTTTTGTTCACGCATGACTGTATAAACACCTTTCACGTCTGGTGAAATCACTTGTGTGAGAATGTTGCTCACGTGGAAAGAAATGAAAAATATATGTTGTAATTAATGTTTCTTGGATGTTGGCAGGCAGATGAGGATCAAAAATAGACTGAGGATGAATCCAGAGAAAATGGATGTGCTGTTGATGAAGGCTGAGTGTGTGGCGAGAGGTGGACATACTAATCTCTGTCTCGGCTTCTCTGAATGCAGGCACATCTAAGACTTCTCCTGGACCCAGCACTGCCAGTACAAACTATCTAATTAATACAGAATTCATTTTTACAAAATCCACCAATTTAAATTCAACCCAGTTTAACCCTGGCATGTGAAACTGGGAGCTAGCACTGCACTATAGATTTTTTTTTAATGTTATAACCAGGGCTTTTTTTCTGGGAAAAGAGGTGGTGGAATTCAGTGGGATGCCCGCGGAGAAAGTGGTCACATGGCTGGTGGCCCCGCCCCCTGATCTCCAGACAGAGGGGAGTTTAGATTGCCCTCTGTGCCACTCAGCGGCGCAGAGGGCAATCTAAACTCCCCTCTGTCTGGAGATCAGGGGGCGGGGCCACCAGCCATGTGACCATTTTCAAGAGGTTCCAGGACTCCGTTCCACCGCGTTCCCGCTGAAAAAAAGCCCTGGTTATAAACTTCTAAGGAAACCTGGGTATTGAAAATAAGGGAATTAGGGATCTGTGACAGAAGATTCATCCTTCTCAGGAAAGGAATTGTTTCCTGACAGCGTTGACCCATTTGTCACAAGAACACTAGGATACTTTTTTTCATTGTGTGAAGCAATTCAAGTCAGTATTATAGATGAATGTAAAGATTCGGAAATTATATTTGTTGAGATTTCAGACAACTAACAATTCTTGATAACTGACAGAAGGTCAGATGAAGTTTTTACTTGTTTTCTGTAACCAAAATAAGTGAAAGATGTAAGAAAGGGCATGTCTTCATACAGGGCCTCTCTTGTGATATTTTTGGGCCGTGATACTTTCTGTTGGGTGGGATGGGGAGGCACGTTCGGAAGATCTACACTTAGTTCCCACATATGCATGGATCCAGACTGAGACTGCAGAGTATGGAGAAAGGGGGCTTACACCTCCCTCCATGCCATTTTCCTGCCCTGAAATAGCCTTGGGGAGGTGCTATTTGTCTCCTTTGGAGCCATAATGAGCAACAGCTCATGCCCCCAATGGGGCAATTATTTTTATTTTTATTTTACTTCATTTATAACCCACCTTTCTCTCCAATGAGGACCCAAGGTGTCTTACGGGGCCAGGGCGGGTCAGCATATGCTTGGGAAGTCACACCTCTCCACCTGATCCAGAAATGTCCCCAGGAAAACATATATATAGTTGGGCCCTATACAGACTATAATACAGCACAGAGTTATTTTGGAAAGAGTTGTTTGCAGTTGGAACCAACTATGCCTAAATATTTCCTGGACTGAGGCCCCAAATTGGTGTATGGCTTCTCTTCAAAGACCGCTGGGAAGGTATGTAAAAGTTTCTAAGAGAGTTGTTTAGCACAAAACTGTAATTCACAGAATTTATTAAAGGAATTAATGTCAGTTAAATCAGGAAAAAAACCATTCATCTTAATGTGTTGATATGGCTTTTTTCTACCACATTTTGACTACTGAGTTGTGGAAAGGCTCTCTGTAAGTTTCAAAAATAAATAAATACAGTTCGCTCACTTTTGCGGTGATAAGAGCATAACAGGGTTGAATGTAGGGAACAAAAGCCCTGATTTCTGGGTGAGGCAAAAACAATCAAACTCCAACCCTGAAATTTTATGGTATCTGTGTGAAGCATTAATGCCTGCCACGTTTGTGCTTTGCAAGTGTTGCAGCTCAGTTTACCCAAGATGTTGTGTGGCCGTAAAGGTAACAGGGGTGAGTGTTTTTGCCTTATCAGCATCACATTTAATCAGGCCTAATATTTGGGGGATGTAGTGGCAATTTTAAATCAGAAGACTTTCAGAACTCTTCCTCTGAAGCCTTTTGCCCCCATTTCAGGTTTTCATTTGTGTTTTAAGCACTGACTCTCCCCCAGTTCCCCCTTTCCTTCTTTATACACAAGTCTTTGTCTTCTGCTCTCTCTTCCTTAGCAAAAAATCCATCAACTGTGGGGAGTTCGACTTCATAGTTTAAGAAACCCAAAAGTAAAACACAATTTTTGCAAGGAGAGGCCCTGTGATATTGTGCTAGCTTTGCACATAGCAGAGCATATTGTTTGAAGAGCCACAAATAATGCAAGACAAACACACCATTTTGTCAACCTTAGTTTGGTTTTAATTATTTAGGATAACAATTAATAGTCTCTTGGTAAACACAGTCTTGCTTATTCTAAAAATAATGTAATTGGAAACTGTGGCCCAGTGTCTGCTAACTGTTGGCCGCAAACTGGAAAGAAAGTATAGATTTTTTTGGCATGCATTAAAAAGTGTGTGGTCTAGCAAAGTGGAGATTAGCAAGGCTAGACTGTTATCTTAATTTACAACCCATAGAGTTCATGTTTGCTCACACATGTTTTCCTTTTAGGTATGTTAGCAACAGGCCTTGACTCTGATAGTGTTATTAGCAATTCACGGTTTCTTCTTTGACAAGTTATTATGACTTCCCTGGTAGCTCCCTACAGCAGCACCTGAAGCCCTGTCAGGGAACAGAAAATGTCGACAGATTTCTTAGAGGCGCTTGACTCAAACCCTAGTTCATGTTTGAAATCTGTGACTAGATGCTTGTTAAAGAAATGGTGTCTTTTGTGTGTCAGATCTAGGCAGGCATCATATGGACCCAAAGGGACAAGTTGTAGCTGTTTTTTTTCTAACAAGCCAACAGAGACATTAGCTTCTCCTCAGAATTTTTTTTTAAATCTGGTAAAGCGGCCCATGAAGAGAGCTGCCAAGAGACTTCACCTTCACAACACTTAAAAATCAGTATGGAATTGTTAATCAAACAGATTTTCATTCTGCTCTAGTACCCAGTCGACTTGATAACATTGTCAAACTATGCTTTCAAAGCTATCACTTTTGGCTACATGGACACAACATTTGTTTATAAAAGGGATGATTTCCTTTCAGCTGATAATACGGTCAGGATATGCCTCCTTGTTCACTATTAGTCTATTCACTAAGATGAGGAGTTCAAAAAACGTCAAGGTATACTTCGCTATAATAGATTAGTGTTTGTAATGATTCCAGAGAACATGAAGAATGCCAGGTCTTGACCTGGGTGGGTTCTATAGGATTAACCCAGAGTCAGATCCTGTTCTGTCAGTCCCGACAAAAGTTTAACCCACAATGTCACATACTATATCGCTGTGTGACAAGCCTTGTGTGTAATTTCTGTTGAGCTGACACCTAACACATGTATCTCAGCTCATGCTGTCTAGTCACTCCGGGGAGAGTTTGAATGTGACACCGGCTGACCTCAATTTAGAGAGAGGTCAAAACTACGCTACACCCCAGAGCCTTTTTTAGTAAAATAAATCATGTCACTTGACAGCCATCCCTCCCCAACTTTGCTCACTTGGCTGTATTAACCAAATAACGGAGGCTGGAGACACATTGTTTTTAAGAGAGAGGGAAATGGTTTGAGAGAGGCTGCATTACTGACCTTGGTGTACACGCATATATTTTCTCCCTCACCACCACCGTCACTCTGGCGAGCAACGAATGCAGTTAAATGGTTCTGAAACTGACAGTGGCCTCCTAAGCAGAGTTACATACTTCTAATCCCATTGGCTTCAATGGACTTAGAAGGGCATATAACTACACTTAGGATGGCACTGCGGGTTATGAATCAGAACTCAGGATCAGCCCCCACCCCTTGGGCAACATGAAGAAAATAACACTAATTTATTTCACAGTGTCAGCCCTGGGTTTGAAAGGTATTGTTGTGAACAGGCCTGTCCCTTTAAGAAAGTCTTAAGGGGTGTTACTGACTGGCCTCCATGCCATGAAAAGCTTCAGCTGCCCTTGTCCACCCAGTATGCCTGTATTAAAGGGACAGGGCATTTTCCTCTAGGCCTGTTGGCAACCTTAATGTAAAGTGCTTGAAAGTTCAGCAGTGTTATATAAATATGAAGCATTATTATAACTATTATGAAATATTTTTGAAACAAAATACAGAGAGCCACCAACTATTTACCGGAGGTAAAGTGGGGTCATTGTGGTGATCCCTGTTCCAGCTTATTTTCTTTCAATTATTGTATGGCTGCATTATGCTGTACTTACTAGTCATGTTGGTGTGAGAATGACTCCTTGAGTTCATCTCTTCCTTTCCCAACACATGTGGCTCAGGAACTTAAAACTTCCTAATTCACAACAAGCCATAGTTTGTTGTTATATGCAAACTTCAAAGGATGGTTTTACTTCTTACCTACAAACCCTTTCACTTATACAGAGCATGGGATTGCAAGACCTCATGGTTCACCTCAAGCCATCATTTTTGTTGTATCTGAATCACAAATGATGATACAGTTCTTTTCTGACAAATCAGGATTGCGCACAATGTAAACAGTGATTTAATCCTGTTTGCAATCCTGATTTATAGGAAAGAAATGAATAATTTGTGGTTCTCACATAACAAAAACAAAGGTTTAATTCTGGGGTCTCCAACCTTTTGGAGTCTTTGGGCACCTTTGGAATTCTGGCACAGGTGGTGAACACAACTTCAAAATGGCTGCCACCAGAGATGGATCAAACCACAAAATGGCAGGGAGTGTGATAGCTCTTTAACATTTCAGACAGAAGCTCTGTTTAACAGATGATCTGTACAGCCAATCAGGTCTCCAGTGGCCAATCAGAAGCCATGCTATGCAAAAGCCCCACACAGCTCCACCCACCTTCTAAAAATATTTGGCAGGCATCAGGAAAGGTGTCCTGGGCACCATAGTGCCTGCAGGCACCACACGGGGGACTCCTAGTTTAATGTCTTCCAGATGGAGCACTGCAAACAAGGGGAGGGCCTCTGGGAGTCCAAGATCTTCCTAGCTTTGATTTTGTAATTGCAAATGATATGTCTTTTAAAAGCGAATTAAAAATTTAGTAGGGTTTTTTCATCTCCCTTCCTCCCCAGCACAACCCATTTCTTTGCAGGAGTGTGTAATGGTCAGGAGAACCTCTCCATTTTTTTAAAAAAGGGGGGGGGGTCCTAAATATGCTTGGAATTATTGTCTGAAAAGAGTTGAAAAGTGTGAAATAGCTCACCTGAACTCCTTCGTGCCTTGGTGGGAACTTGGTGGTACTAACAAGAAGAACAACAGCAAATCTTTGTTTTTTAAAGTGAATCGCATCCTGTGTTTTCCAAGCAAACTTTGAGGATGGTCCAGCTACAGAGTTATATGAAAGAATTAAAATGTTTTTTCACGCTTTCCTATTGTAATTATTGACACTTGAATTAACTTCATGCTCCTAATTTAAAAAAAAATAAGATGATTTAAAGAAAGAGGAAAAACTCCACTACTAGAAAGGTCCTTTATTAACTGATTCAATTTCTTCCTTGGCTTGATTATTCTTCTACTTGCAATCTTCAATATGCTACCTGCTCTGCTATAGATGTACGCACATACATGAAAACATACACAAACATTTGGCCCCTTGACATCCATGGCTATTGGCAAAGTGTTTCCAATTCTTACTTCCTAATTGTTCCCCGCTCCCATTAGCAATTCCAATAGGGAGATGGACATATTTTCAACGCTGCAATGAGGATCCAAGAGAAACTCAACAGGATCAGAACATTCCAGAGATCTAAAGGTGGCATCAAGACCTGAATGGTGTTACTCATGCCCTGGAATTAATCTGAGACCTTTAGGAAGATTGGTCTAGGGTGGCAGCCAGATGACTATTTTCTTTTTGGTTTGACTAGCATAAATATTCATATGCGAATTGCTTTCGGATACACTTAAATCAAGTAAAGTTCCACAGGGCGGTCAGCAAAAGGGCAAAAAACAGTGATGGCATTAGAAGGGCCTGGGCAGGGCATGCATGATAAATGAAAGAGTTAGTTGAAGACAAGTTATGGAGCAGTGTTTACCTTCTGCTATTCAAAAATGTAGTCTGACTACTAAAATTAATAGGGCACGTCTGAAGAACAGTGTTAGGTGAATCTAAGGGATCCATTCACCTTTTTCCCACAAAATTATGCATGATTTCAAGGCATGTATGGGGCATGCTTGTTGCATTGGGGAAATCAACTGCTTAGCAGAACAAGATTTTTCTTCCTTTCTCATTATTTCACTGGAAAATAAAATGAGAAGTGAATAAGAGCTAAATTAACAGATGCTTTTCTCGCTGCTATGCCAACTAAGGGTCAAACTAGATGTGCATGATTTTACAGAGTGGGGTTCAGGTTCTCCAGACCCAACTTGGATTCCCCGCAGCCACATAGCAGCTGTGGAGAACAGCTGTTAAAAAATAAAGGGGAGTCCAAACAGCCTCGGAATGCCACCTGGAAGAAGGAAGGGCTCCTGCTCCCTGCCCCAAGCCATTTCCCTGTATCAAGACAACACAGGGGGAGGGTATTTCCCTGTTTTTATTGCTCCTCATGCACAGAATACTCCATGTGGAGCAACAGAAACAGAGACACCCCCCCCTTTGCTATTATGGCAAATGGCTTGGGGGAGAAGTCAGAAGCCCTTCTTCCCCCTGCCCTGGTGGTATTCTGAGGGCCAAGCTACAAGTGATGAATGACACTTGAATGGCAAGTGGATTGAGTGGAGGGCAAGTGAACAGGGAGAAATTCACTTGCCGTTCAAGTGTCATTCGTCACTTGTATCTTGGCCCACAGGCTGTGTGGGCTCGGCTGTATTTTTTAAAACAGCCATTTAAATGCTGTGTAGCTGCCTGGAACCCAACCTGCAAGTCTAGTTTGACATTAGGATTGCTAAGGTTTTCTGATATGGCTCTTGTACTGTTAACGACTACATAGCAAGCAAAAATCCAGCAAATGAAGTTTTTTGACCCCATTACTCTGTATAGAGAAAAGCTTCATCTGCTGACTGAATTTCTCCTCGTCGCGCAACTGTAAAAAGTGCAGGAGAAAACCCCCAAAGGTCGGTAACCCAACAGCCAGCCTACTTTTAAAATATAATATCTGCATATTTGTGAAACTTTGCCTCACAGGAAACATTGCCTAGAACTCACAATGATGGGACAGGGGGCCTGGGGTTTTGTTTTTGAGGTCTAAAACATTCTTATGCCATTTCTCTAAGGAGTTGAGTAGAAACAGGCAACGCTTCGTCGGCACTGAGATCATTCTGTGTGGAATTTCCTGGTCCCTTGAACATTTTCTCAGTGAAGAGGCTGAAGTCTGAAATTTGTTTGTTTGGTAGGAGGTGCTCTTTTTGGTTGTTGTTTTGGACTCCACTTTAGAATAAAGGATTTGTAATGTTTACTGGTCTGGCAGAGAAAACCACCTACCTCAAGGACACGATAATCTCCAGTAGACTTGGCCAGGGATAAATGGATTTTTCTCACTCCATTTCTTTATTGTTTCAGTCTACCTGAATTGCTCCTGAATTCCAGTTTAACTAGGACAAAATGTAAAATGAATCCTGGAACTGGGGCAGGCGCACTTTGTCACTGCTTAAGGTCCCTTATCTCTCCCTCTGCTTTACTGATCCACACACATGTACTAATAAAACATTGGAATAAAACAAACAATTCTGATTTATGTATGACTTCATCAAGATTCTTCTTGTTTGATGTTTTAACTTGCACAGTGCACATCTGCACATTGTTAAATCACCACACAAACAAGACAACTGACACAATTGTATATACAACCATATCAAGGCTATTTTTCTGTAGTGTTTTATCAAAATTACGAATGTACACAGGTAATGGAGAGGGAGGCAGCAATGCCACTGAGTGTTGTGAAAAACTGTGCACTCAGTGCAAAATTCAGAAATAAAAAAAATGGAAGAATAAAGGATGCCTGACGAATTAGTCCCAGTTTGGAAACAAGAGCAGGTAATTCAGAACTCCAGGAAGAAATCTGGATAAAGAGAATTTCTGAGGTAAAAGTGATATGAACTCTTACTCTGTTCTGCATGCAGGTCCCAGTTTTAACCCCTGGCATCTCCAGTTAAAAGGATCAGATTGTAGGTGATGTGAAAGACCTCTGCCCGAGACCCTGGAAAGCTGCTGCCAGTCTGACCAGACAGTACTGACCTTGACAGACCAATAGTCCGAATCAGTATAAGGCAGCTTTCATACGTTCATGTGTTTTGTCTCCTAAAATTCTTATTGGTTCCAAAAGGTATCATGGCACCATCTTTTCAAACTTTACAAGAAAGGCCAATAGGAAAAAGAAGGGCTGGGAGACAAAATACCGAAACCCAGGGCTTTTTTTCAGGAGGAACGTGGGGGGAATGGGTTCCGGAACCTCTTGAAAATGGTCACATGGCTGGTGGCCCCGCCCCCTGATCTCCAGACAGAAGGGAGTTGAGATTGCGAGGGTAATCTAAACTCCCCTCTGTCTGGAGATCAGGGGGCAGGGCCACCAGCCATGTGACCATTTTCTCCGAGGGCAACCCACTGAGTTCCACCACCTCTTTTCCCAGAAAAAAAGCCCTGCTGAAACCCATTTTAACACCCTCTCTCCTTTGAAACTGGAGAGTTCCTTTGACCTGTTTGTATACAGCTAGAGAATATTTCTGTGGACTGGAATGGCCGGAGCCAAAAGGTGTAGTCTGCATTCAGATGTACCCCAGCAATTAATAGAAGGCTGTATTTCAGTGCCTTTGAGATGCATCTTGAGCAGAATGCCATGCAAGCAGCACCCACGTCCTGACAGGCAGATGACCAGGGCAATGGATAGATAGTGGAGGCTGAAGGTCATTTATGTGTGTTTAAATAGATAACATTTCTCTGACATATTTTATATGGTTTGTCTTCTTACAATGATTCTTCTTTTGGGAGCCTGGACTCGCCCTCCCTCCCACGTTCTCTGTGATGCATTTGTTTCCCTGCAACAGCAAACTAAGTGCCCCCCCCCAATCTGTCCACCAATACTTTGGTCAAATAAACATTGAGTATCATAAAGGAAGGTTTCATACATGCAGCCTCGCGCACTTGAATCTGGCCATGACAAAACAGGAAATGCCAGCACTCCTATTTGAATTAAGCAAAGGCAGAGTTTTCATGGAACATATAATCTCTTTACTTTCCTCTGAGTGCTGTGTATACGGATCTTTTTTTTTTTTAATGGTGGTAAAAACAAAATGTTTTCAATTTCACACCTCATGTAGCACAGCCAAATGCTTCATAAACAACGTAAAGAAATGTTAGGCAGAGCAAGGCAGGCAGTTTCCAAATGATTCCCCCCGCCCCCAAATGTGTGCTCAAGGTCTGCAAGAAGAATATATAACAAACTTGTTGGCTAAGGCCACAGTAACGGGCTTTTCTGGTGTTTAGACTGCTGTTGCCAACCTTAGTCAAGGACATATTAACAGTGGACACATTGATCCAAACGGCGTTACTTCCATCACCAATCAAAGGAAAGCACTGTGCTACTCCAGTCCAGCTTTCTGTTTTGTGGTGTCGTAGGACCGAACAACTTGTGACTGGGAAACGACCCCATGTTCCTCTTGAGAAAACGCATAACCATCTGAAAATAGCAGAGAATAGAAACAGAATGACTTGGAAATAAATAAAGAACACAGCTTGCTCATTAAATAGTTGGACATAAGAGAACTCAATTGAAAGAAAACAAAAGAATAACAGAAGTGACTCCCCCTAGATAACTAGGTTTTTGTTAAATATCTCCATTGTTTTGCTTTGTGTGAAGACTGTCTGTTTTCTCAAGCACAGGCTATATTAGTCACCATGATCTCATTCAATGTTACCAACAATGTTCTGTTCGTATGATTTCCTTGTTTATCACCTTCTCGGGGCAGTTTCACATAGCATGCATTTCCTACACAAAAGTAGCAGGAAACCTGAATATAGACTGAAGTATGCATTTCACTGGTTGGACATATATTCTTCTTGAAGAAAAGCTTTATATAGCAAACATTCTCTCCAATTGGTCAGGGATGAGAAAGGGAGTATAAATACACTGTAACTGCCTGCCCAGTTAGGTGATTGGCACCTTGATCTCTTACTGATCTAGCAAAAGGAGAGCCCTAATTGAAGGGTGGAGACACCATTATTACAAGCAGCAGACTTAGCTATATGCCAGCTCCTTGAACAAATGAATATGAATACCCGAAGCTAACTTATACGGAGTCAGACCACTGGTCTATCACTGTCTGTATTGTCAACTCAGTCTGGAAGCAGCTTTCCAGGGTTCCTGGTCTTTCACATCTCCTGCTATCTGATCCTTTTAAATTGAGATGCTGGGGACTGAACTTGGAGCTTCTGCATGCAAAGCACAGGCTCTTCCACTGAGTA